>NC_139020.1:154563282-155230782 GCF_964662115.1 Mustela nivalis
CGCCTGGGTGGCTCAGTGGGTTAAGCCGCTGCCTTCGGCTCAGGTCATGATCTCAGGGTCCTGGGATCTAGTCCCGCATCGGGCTCTCTGCTCAGCCGGGAGCCTGCTTCCCTCTCTCTCTCTCTGCCTGCCTCTCCATCTACTTGTGATTTCTCTCTGTCAAATAAATAAATAAAATCTTTAAAAAAAGAATTGGTGAATAGTTAAAATGATTATAAAGACATTTTAAAGGTATTCTTCCCTAACCTCTTTTATCTACATTATTGATATTTTCTGTGAGTAAATTTTTTTCTAATGAAGATAGAACATCATTAACTCTTCTGAATTAGTGGTATTGAGTTTTTACTGCATTGCCATAAGACTTTATGTTAGAACTTCAGAGTATTTTTCAATTGCTGAATGATGTTTTGGTATTTGGGGAAAATAATACGAAGGTCAATGAAAGTGATTTATTGTTAGCATGGTGGAAGTAGAGCCTGCAAGTCTCTTTTTATCATTAAATGTGGGAAATGCTTATGACTTTGTCTTTTGGCCTTTTATTAAATCACATCTTGCCTCCAGGGAGATTTATTAAATGAGTGATTCTTTGTGTAAAAGAAAGGTATTTTAGCGTGTAGACAATTATGATTGATAGTACCTCGGTTTAGTGTTTCATTATTAATGAAATTAATTCTGTGTTTAATAATGACTAGGAATTAATAACAAGTGAACTCCCCAAATTGCTATGTCTGTATTTTTAATGCCAGCATGGTATTTGTTTATGTATCATATGACATTAGTATATTTAAAGCTAGTATTTCAGATTTTGTATAAATACACAGTAAATAATCAATGCTTGATTATCCTGGGGTAGAGTAACTGGTTTGAGAGTTAATGCCAATTTAAAAGAATACCACTAGGTAGCACATTTGCAAAAATTGAAATGAAAAAGCATCAGGGAATACATTTACATATTAGAAGACATCTGTTATTAGGACTGAAGGTACCCTGTAGAGGCCTCATTGTGTCTTCTGTGACTTGAGAATGCCTCTCATCTTAGCCTGACAGATACGTGACCTGCATGATTAGCGTCCCTCCTCTGGGGTTTCCCAGAGTGAGGCAGTAGCCTCTCATTGAAGGCAAGAGAGTTGTTAAATGTTCTAAAGGAATACCATGCAGAAAGAACTTGAAAAGGAAAGGATGGGAGTGGGAGAATAGTTACTGTACTGCCTAATTCTGTCGCATAACTCATGTGCAAAACAAAGGGAGTTCAGTGAAGAAGCAGACTGCAAACTATTTCAATAGAAGCCTGTTGGAACCTTCTTATCAAGGAGTATGTTAGTAGTTCTAAGCTTTTGTCAAAATAATTCAAGTACACTATTGGATAATGTCATTGAATACACATGTGTTCTTGAATATTGGATTTTATTTGGATTTTGCATGTCATGAACTTTGTGCATAGTTTTGCTTAGTTTGTTATAGATGTAATTTGGGTTTATCTGTGTCAGTGTTGACTATGGATGTGTATAGCTTTGGTCAGGGACTTTCAAATGGATTTTGGTATAACAAATTCTGTTGAATTATACAATTGTATATGTAAGTTGTTTTCAAATTTTAATATCTGTAGCACATTTATATTATTAGAAATCTGATTTTATACTTAAAGAGATTTTTTAGTAACAGCTTTATTGAGATATAGTGTACATACTATGAAATTTGCCCCTTTGAAGTGTGAAGTTGTGTATTCATAGAGTTATGCAATCATCACCACTGTCTAATTCCAGAACATTTTCATAGCTCTTGAAACTCCACATCCATTAGCTATACTCCCTATTTCCCTCTTCCTCTAGTTTCTGGCAACCTCTAATCTCTGCAGATATGGATTTGCCTATTCTGGATATTCTACATAAAAAGAATCACACTAATATGAAATGTTGGGGTCTGGGGGCAAACGGTCAAGAAAGAATTCTTGAGACTTCTTCATTGCCAAAAAAGTGTGGTTTTATTAAAGCATGGGGACGGGACCTCTGGGCAGAAAGAGATGCACTGGAATTGTGAGGAGTGACTGATTATATAGTTTCAAGTTGGAAGGGAGTTAGGGATAGCATATCCCTAAAGAATTTGGAACCAAGGTTTCCAAGACCTTGAGGGGCTAGCTTTGTTAGGAAAAGGTCATTTACTACTGTCCAGTGAAACTTCAGTCACAAGACTCTTCAGATGTGTATCAGTGGGCCATATGCTTGAAAGATGATTGCTAACGTGTATCTTGGGGGTAGAGATAAAGGTAGTTTCTAAAGGGATTTTTACAGGATCCTAGAGGTCTGGCTAATGTCAAGCTAAGGTTGCCTTTTGCCGTAGCAAAGTATTAATAAACATTGAAGCAGCGAATAAGATCCTTGAGGAAGGTCCGTCAGCCTGTCTCAAGTAGGGCTGTAAGTTGTAAGGAACTTTAATTTTTTTTCTTTTGCCTTTTGTGTCTGGCATATTTACTTAGCGTGTTTTCTTGGGTCATCCATGTTGTAGCGTGTATCGGTACTCAGTTCTTTTTATTGCCAAATGGTATCATTGTATGGATATACCATATCTGTTCCTCAGTTGGAAATTTGGGTTGTTTCCATTTTTTGGCTTTTATGAGTAATACTGCAGTAAACAACTGTGTGAAAGTATTTGTTTTTTGTTTTCTTGAGTATATACATAGGAGTTGAAGTGCTAGATTGTGTGGTAATCTATGCTTAACATTTTGAGAACCTGCCAGACTCTTTTCTGAAGCTAGTACATTACTGTACAGTCCTACCAGCAGTATAGGAGGTTTCTCTACATCCTTACCAACACTTGTTATTGTCTTTTTGATTATAGCCATGAAGTGTTGTCTTGATGTGGTTTTGTGAAGAGAGTTTTAAATTGAAAACTTCATATTACAAAGTGTTAGTTACTGTAGCTTGTGTGTTAATTTTTATTCTGAAATATTTGAGGGAATATATAAGAACAGTAAGTAGTAATTAATGAAATAACTTTTAACACTGAAATAAATGATAATTACAGAGGGTAAATTTAAATGACTGTGATGTTTGAGACTGACTTTTTTGGATATTTCACTACTGTTAGACCATATAAACAAAGGTAATTCTCAGTTCTTAGTCTTTTTTCATTACCATATTCTGGTGTTCATGTAAGTTGACTTGTAACTTGAAAATGATTTCAAAATCATTACCAAACTTTTTTTCTTTCCTAGAAAGAAATTTCTGAAATTTCCTAGAAATCCAGGTATCTCTGGAGGATTTGAATATTTCATTTTAAGATGATGTGGTATCTCTTGGTCTCACTCTGATGGGGCCCCCAAATGTGGTATGACAACCAGGTAGAAGCCAGCAGTGCAGTGAAAGGATTCACCCAAGACAGAATAAAGGAGACAGAAGTTTATTGAATATACCACAAAGGAGAAGCAAGATAGAGAGAGGGACAAGGGAGACGGGCAAGGACGGAGGGGTAGAGATTCACACACACACACACATACAGAGACACAGTGAGAGACGGAGAGATGGATATAAGTAGACAATGGTTAGTTAGAGCCTATGGGTATTTTGATGTGGGTCGCCCAGGGGCTTGTGGGTCACTGTAGGCCCTTTCTACATTCCATTGCTCAAGCTTGTTTGCCTAAAAGCGGTCTCTACAGATGATAGAAATGGAAATTATTTCTTCTAGTAATATACATAATAGTATGACTTGTAAATTGGGGAAAATGGATATTTAAGGACAGAATACTGTGTATTTTTGTCTTCTGCTGATGATAAGCTCCTCCTCTCACTCTATCTCTGTTAACTACTCTTAATTGTTCCTGTGGATTTTTTCAGAAAACTTTAACACACATATATCCTTTTGTAGAGTGTTTTTCTCTTCGATTTTTTCCACTTAGATATTTAAGTTTTAAAGCCCTAGGTGTTAAATTGCCATGTACTTAACTTAGATGACCTAATTAGCTCTTTTTTTTTTTAAAGATTTTATTTATTTATTTGACAGACAGATCACAAGTGGGCAGAGAGACAAGCAGAGAGAGATGGGGGGGGGGGCGTTAGCAGGCTCCCCGCCGAGCAGAGAACCCAGGACCCTGAGATCATGACCTGAGGCGAAGGCAGAGGCTCAACCCACTGAGCCACCCAGGTGCCCCTAATTAGCTCTTTTACAGACTGTCATATGGTCTTATTAAAGTTAATACCTCATTCTCCAAACTGAATGCTCTCCCTGAGAATGTTTAAGTAGTATTTCCTCCCAAATATTGAAAGCGTGTTGCATTTTACATGAAACATTGTGCTCAAAGTTATTTTTCTTAATATACTGTGCAGTACATAGAGCACTTTTTCTTTCCCTGTTTTCCCTTTTGCCTACATTTTATCAAAATGTAGGAAGAGGACGAGAGAAAGGAGGAAAAAATGTAATGATTGGGGCGCCTGGGTGGCTCAGTGGGTTAAAGCCTCTGCTTTCGGCTCAGGTCATGATCCCAGGGTCCTGGGTTCTCTGCTCAGCGGGGAGCCTGCTTCCTCCCCTCTCTCTCTCTCTGCCTGCCTCTCTGCCTACTTGTGATTTCTTTCTGTCAAATAAATAAAATCTTAAAAAAAAAAAAAAGTAATGATTGCTCATTTTTCCTTTTTTAGTGTTTACAATTCAGTTTTCTTCAAGGTTGAGTATTTGTACCAGAGAATGTTTAGTCTGTGGTCATACCAATGATTACGATAGTGAGAAACCCAATTTGAATGGAATGGGTATAGATGGGGAGTTGGTGAGGGTAATTTTTCCTCATGTGTTTTGGTTAAGATTTAAGTACCTTAAAAGCATTATAAACCTGCCTTATGCCAAATATTTGAGACACAGCAATGTCTTTTAACAGTTTAAACATCTAACAAAAAGATAAAGGGTGAGGAAATGAACAATAGTGACATTTATTGAGCATTTATGTGCCCCCGGCACACAGGCAGGACATGAAGACTTAACTCTGCTAAGGGCAGTGGGGCTGAAGTTTGAATCTAAGTGTGTTTTCCATGGAGCTTCCTGAAGTTGGGTGAGTTACCAGTTGGGCTTTCAAAGGAGGGGCCAGTATGGATTAATACATAGAAAACAGAGTGAATGGCTTCTACAGAGGCATGGAGATGGGGATAAATAAATTGCATCTGGAGTGTGGAAAACAAGTTAACTTGTTCATTTATCCAGTGGTATAGTGTCAGGTAGCTGCTATGGTTGAGGGATCTGATGAGTGACGTTATGCAAATCGTGTTTGAAGATTATGTTATTAATGGCCAGAATGGGTTGAGGCCTGGGCTTTTTTTTTCCCCCAAAACACAGAACTTAACTAAAATTTTAGTAGTTATATGTATACTGTACCTATTTGTATATGTGTGGTCTGTATAGTTCTATGCAGTTTTATTACACATGTGCTTTTGTGGAACTGCCAGTAAACTCAAGATACTAAACTTTATCCCACCACAGAGTTCCCTCAGGCTACCCCTTGATAGCCATACTTAACCCCTCTTTGTATATCCTTATCCCTTGACAACCACTTATCTGTTCTCCATCGTTTTTGTTATTTCAAGAATGTTATATACAAATGGAGTCCTGAAAAAGTGTAACTTTTTGAGATTGGCTTTTTTTACTCAGCATAATGCCCATGAGGTTCTTTGAAGTAATTGTGCGTATTAGTAGTTTGTTCATTTTTCTTGCTGATAGTATGGATGGTTCTGTTCTGTATGGATGGTTCTGTTCTGCCAATACTGCATTGTCTTGTTTACTCTCTATCATAAGTCTTTTTTAAAAAACTCATCAATCAGCATTTATTCTTTGAGAACCCAATATGTGTTTTTTATTGAGATATAATTGTCATGGAGTATCCTCTTAGTTTCAGGTGTACATTATAGTGATTTGGTACTTTATCCTTTTGAAGCAATGATGAGTCCCGTTATCTATTGCCATGTAAAATTATTACAATTTGACTGACTATATTCCCTATGCCGTACTTTATATCCCCATGACTTATTTATTTTATAACTGAAAGTTTGAACCTATAATAAGTCTTGAAATTAGATATTATGAGTCCTTCAGCTTTCTTCTTCATAATTGTGTTGGCTATTCTAGGGCCTTCTCTTTTCATATGAACTTTAGAATGAGCTTGTCTGTGTACAAAATATCTTGCTGGTGTTTTGATAGGAATTCATTAAACCTATATATAGTCATTTTGGGGAGTATTGACATCTTTAGTGTGTTGAGTTTTCTAATACACGAACATAATAAGTTTCTCCCAATTTTTATATCTTCTTTGCTTTCTTTCATCAGTATTTTACATTTTTTAGCATACATATCCTCTTCATATTTTATTGGATTTATACTTTAGTATTTCCTTTTGAGGGAGCAGTTATAAATGATGCTGTGTTTTAAAACTTTGGTTTCCACTTATTTGTGTTTGCATATAGAAATGAAGTTGATTTTCATGTTGATCTTGTATCTTGCAATGTTGCAAAACTGTCTTATAAGTTCTGGGAACTTTTCTTGTGCATTCCTTGGGATTTTCTGTATAGACAACGACACCATTTAAAATAAGGACAGTTTTATTTTTCTTTTCCAATGCGAATGCCTCTTCTTTCTTTTTCTTGCTTTGTAACGAAGGCTAGGATTTCTAGTACTGTGTTGCTTATGAGTGATGAGAATGGACATCCTTACCTTTTTCTCAGTCTTAGAAGGAAGGTATTCAGTCATTCACCATTAAGTATGTTGTTTGCTATAACTTTGCTATAACTTTCCTGTAGGTATTCTTCATGAAGTTGAAGATCCCCTCATTTCCTAGTTTTCCTAGTTTTTATTATGAATGGTGTAGAATTTTTTTTTTTTTTTAGAGATTTTATTTATTTGTCAGAGAGAGCGAGCGAGAGCGAGCACAGGCAGACAGAGTGGAAGGCAGAGTCAGACGGAGAAGCAGGCTCCCTGCGGAGCAAGGAGCCCGATATGGGACTCGATCCCAGGACGCTGGGATCATGACCTGAGCCGAAGGCAGCTGCTTAACCAACTGAGCCACCCAGGCGTCCCAATGGTGTAGAATTTTTAAAAAATATTTTTCTGTGTCAGTTGATAGGATCATACGATATTTTTCCTTTAGCTTATTGGTATGTATTGCATTGATTTTTTAAAAATATTATACCAACCTTACATAGTTGGAATACATGTTACTTGGTTGTGGTGTACTAACTATTTTGGATTCAATTTGCTAATATTTTTGTAAGGATTTTGCAGCTAAATTCGTGAGATATACTGGTCTGTAGTTCTTTTTAATTCTTGTGATGTCTTTGTCTGGTTTTGGTATTGGTAACAATTGGTTTCATAAAATGAGTTGGGATGTGTTCCCGCTTCTTCCGTTCCTGGACAAGGTGTAAAATGGCAGTTAATTCTTCTTGTCAGTGTTTGGTAAAATTCTCCAGGGAAACCATCTGCGCCTGGGGAGTTTTTCAAGAACTTGTAAATTACAAATTTGAATTCTTTTTCTTTTTTTTTTTTTTAAAGATTTTATTTATTTATTTATTTGACAGAGAGAGATCACAAGTAGGCAGAGAGTTAGGCAGAGAGAGAAGGAGAAGCAGGCTCCCCGCTAAGCAGAGAGCCCGATGCGGGGCTCGATCCCAGGACACTGGGATCATGACCTGAGCCGAAGGCAGCGTCTTGATCCACTGAGCCATCCAGGTGCCCCCAAATTTGATTTCTTTAATAGTGTTTTTATTATTCAGGTTACCTATTTTATCTTGAGTGAGTTTCGATAAGTTGTTTTCAGAAAATTGGCCCATTTTTTTTCTAAATTGTGGAATTATGAGCTAAAGTTTTTTTGTTGTTTGTTTGTTTTTTAAGATTTTATTTTAAAGTAATCTTTACACTCAGTGTGGGGCTCAGACTTAAAACTCTGGTTTCAAGAGTTTTATGCTCTACCAGCCTAAGCCAGCCAGGCACCCTGAGCTAAAGTTTAAAGTTGTTTGTAGTATTCTCTTACTTTTTTTAAGAAATTGAAGTAGAAGTTGTATAACATAAAACCTACCATTTTAAAAGTGTACATTTTAGTGGTTTATAGTATATTCATGGTATTTTGCAACTGCTGTCTAATTCCAGAGTATTTTCATCACCCCAGAAAGACATTCCTTTCCCATTAAGCAGTAACTTCCCATTATCTTCTTTCCTAGCCCCTGGCAACTAGTAATATATTTTCTGAATGGATTTGCCTGATGGGACATTTCATATAAATGGAGCCATACAGTTTGTGATTGGTTTATTCCACACAGCATAATGTTTTCATGTTTATCCATGTTGTTGTGTATATCAATACTCAGTCTTTGGTTCATGGTCCTATCACTCTGACCTCTACTTCCATTATCTCATCTTCTTCACTGACTTTCCTGCCTTTCTCTTAAAAAAGAAAGACCCTTATAATTTTTTTGGGCCCACCCAGATTATCCATTATCTCATTCTTTTTTTTTTTTTTTTTTTAAGATTTTATTTATTTATTTGACAGAGAGAGATCACAGCAGGCAGAGAGGCAGGCAGAGAGAGGGGAAGGGAAGGAAGCAGGCCCCTGCTGAACAGAGAGCCCGATACGGGACTGGATCCCAGGACCCTGAGATCATGACCTGAGCCGAAGGCAGCGGCTTAACCCACTGAGCCACCCAGGCACCCCATTATCTCATTCTTAATTTGACTTAATAACAGGTACAGAGTCTATTTGCAGTTAAGGTAACGTTAACAAGTTTCAAGGAGTAGGACATGGGTATTTTGTGGGAGGCCATTATTTTACCTACTGCATGGACTTTAGATTTTTTATTTTATCCACTGCTCCCTGAGGCTCTGTTCTTTTTTTTTTTCCCCAGTCCATTTTCTCTTTCTTGTTTATTTTTTATTTTATTTTCGGGCGGCTTGTCAAATTTTATATCAAGATAATGTTTAACAATATACACTTTTTTAAGTATAGGAAGAGATAATTCTAGCTGCTTGGAGAAACAAAGGAGTAAGTTGGAATTTACTGACAGCTTTAATTTATTTACTTAATTTATTATGTTATGTTAGTCACCATACGGTACTTTTTGTTTGTTTGTTTGTTTAAAGATTTTATTTATTTATTTGACAGACAGAGATCACAAGTAGGCAGAGAGTTAGGCAGAGAGAGAAGGAGAAGCAGGCTCCCCGCTGAGCAGAGAGCCCGATGTGGGGCTCAATCCCAGGACTGTGGGATCATGACCCAAGCTGAAGGCAGAGGCCTTAACCCACTGAGCTACCCAGGCGCCCCTCACCATACGGTACTTTATCAGTTTTTGATGTAGTGTTCCATGATTCATTGTTTGTGTATAACATCCAGTGCTTATTGTAATACGTGCCCACTTCAATACCCATCACAGGCTCACCCATCTCCCCATACCCCCCCATCTAAAACCCTCAGTTTGTTTCCCAGAGTCCTCAGTCTCTCATGGTTTGTCCCCCGCTCTGATTTCCCCTCCTTCATTTTTCCCTTCCTTCTTCTTCTGTCTTCCATGCTATTCCTTATGTTTCACATATAAGTGAGTGAAACCATAGATGAGTAAACTGTTGGTCTTGTCCTCAGGACTGAATTTATCCTCCTTCATCTCCACTGTTGAACCTATATACATCACTATTTTTATTTTGGAAGTTGCATATTTCAGTTGTATACATAATTTCCATTTGGTAGTTTTTTAAAAGAATAGCTTCTGTTTCTTTGCTGAAATATTCTATTTTTTTTATTTGAGAGAATTCTTGATTGTTTATTGAAGTATTTTTATGAAGATAGCTTTAAGATTCTTGTCAAATAATTCCAGATTGTGGTTCATTTTGGTGTTGACATCAGTATGATTCTGTTTCTTACTCATGTGTGTTTTTCTTGGTGCGTGATTTTTTAAAAAAATTTTATCCTGGACATCTAAGATATTAATATGAAGAGAGTCTTTATCCTGCTTAAGTCTTCTATTTTAGTAGGCACTAACTCTATTTAGGGTTAGTGTGTAGGTTCTGCTTTTGGGAGCTGTGTATTTCCTGTGATAATTTAGTTCTCAGAGCTTTTGCAGTGCTATTCTTTTTATTTTTCTGGCATCACAGGAGCTCTGCTTGATTTTTACAGGTGTTGCCTGGGCTGACTGGTGGTTTGGGTCCCCATCTCTGCTACTGCTAAGGGCAGGTTGGCTGGACATTGCCCCAAGTGTGGCAGATCTGGCCCACTGCTGTCTGGGGATGGGGTGGAGACCCTGCTGATGCCGATGTTGTAGTGAATTGGGGTCCCCTGGTATCCTGGATAGGGCCTGGGGAGTCCTGGGGAGGGTCTCTCTCCCCTCTAGGTCTCTGCTAAGCTAGGTCTCTGCTAATACTTTTACAGCCCTTTGTCCAGAAAGCAAGATTTTCTCTTTTGTCTATTTGTGTTGGTGGTTCTGGTTTCAGGCTGTTCATGGATTTGTGGGAGATAAGAGGAAAACCCAGTGAACTCACAGTGGTGCTTTTCCTTACATGGAAAGGCCCTTAACTCATCTACTTTCTTGCCACCTGTTAGGGTCATTGTATGATTGTCTGTTAAGTCATTTCTAGGGTATTCAGTTGTATTGAGAGGAGAGGAATAGGGAAGTGCGAGCCTGTGCCATCATAATCTAGAATTGGAACTGTAGCCATTTTGATTCTTCCTCCCTGCTGGTGTTTATTAGGAATTCTATGAAATGGTCAAGGCTTTGGCTTTTATTGACCGACACCTTACTTTTTAGGGTGTTATCTGTTGTTGAGTGTAGGAACAAGGTAAGATTTATTCTCTTGTTTATTTTATTATTTATTTTTCTTTTTAGAGAGAGAGCATGTGCATGAGCTGAGGATGAGGGGGAGAAGGAGAGGGAGAGAGAAAGTCTTAAGGGGAGCTCAGTGTGGGGCTCAGTCTCCCAACCCTGAGATCAGGACCTGAGCTGAAATCAAGAGTTGGATGCTTAACCCACTGAGCCACCCAGATGCCCTGAATTATTTTCTTGTTTAAATTGTGTGAGAATTAGAAATGTCATGTTCTTATCTATTCATCTATTTATTTACTCATTTATGTATTTATCTTTAGGGAGTGGAGCAACTGCTGTGGTCCAAGCAGCATATTGTGCCCCTAAGAAGGAGAAAGTGGCAATCAAACGGATAAACCTTGAGAAATGTCAAACTAGCATGGATGAACTCCTGGTATGCACATCTCATATTTTTTATTGAGAAATATACTCCTATTTGTATTCATGTTGGAGTGGGAAATAACTTGAAAATTTTAATTACTTTTCTAAAAATAAGGTATTTTGATTGACTCATTAAATAATTCTTATTGTAAAATATAGAAAAATCCAGGTAAATAGGAAAAATTGATTGTAATCCTCCCATTCTGAGGTTAACACTTGCTATATAGTCTTTCAGAATATAAATACAAATATATTTCATACATTAAAATCTTTGTATTTTTATGATAATGTAATCATTTACTTGTTCTTTTCATAGAGAAATTTATCAAATTCTGTCTATAAATATTAATTAAAATGTCTTTCAGTATGTGTGTAATATTCTGTTGCATAGGCAGACCACATTTTATTTAACCTATTTCTTGTATTGGACAATTACCTTTTTCCTCTCTTTTGTTGTTTTAAATAATGCTTCTTTACTTTTCTCTTTCCTTAAATTAGTTTCATGCAATTGTGATACCTGGTCGATGGAATGTGCTTTAAAATGCTTTGGCCTCCTAGGAACATGGTACCAATTTGCATTATGACCATTGATGCAAGATGGGAAGTAGAAGGTGGTGTTGCCTTCTCCAAAAGCTATGGAAAAAGAGAAGAAAGGGAGTCTTGGGGATTAATAGCTGTAGGAGATGTTCTGTGGCATTAAAAGCTAGACACACAGGGATTTTGTACTTCTTTATGAGCCACGGAACCCAGAATTGTTTGAAGTATGTAGTAAGTGCTCAGTAAAGGATATGAAGTAGATTTTCAAATCATTTAACCTTGTAAATCCTGTTTCTTTGGCTTAAAATGGAAATTATAACATCTGCTTCATGTACCTCATGAGGTTTTTATTTCTTTTTAAAAAGATTTTATTAATTAATTAATTTACTTACTTAGTGGGGAAGGGGCGGAGGAAGAGAAGATCTCAAGCAGACATCACACTGAGTATGGAGCCCCATGCAGGGCTTGATCTCACAACCCTAAGATCATGACCTGAGCCAAAATCAAGAGTTGGATGCTTAACTGAGTGAGCCACCCAGGTGCCCCCTTCATGAGGTTTTTCTTTGAGGATGAAATGATCTCGTACTTGAAAAGTATAAACTGCTATACAAATAGGAACTAATGTTATTTTATTAAGTATTACTTTTATTAAGTATTTCTCTAAGGTCACATACAGCTAGTGATAGAGAGGCAGGAATTAGCACTGAGATGTTCTGACATTCCAGAAGTCATTGTGTTCCCAGGTTGGATTTAATTTCTGGTGGAGCCTGTACTGAGTATTAGGGAATATTGGAATAAAAGGAAAAGAGATAATAGAATTATACATTGAATTTTTAGGAGATTAAACAAAAGCATGTCGGGGCACCTGGGTGGCTCAGTGGGTTGAAGCCTCTGCCTTCGGCTTGGGTCATGGTCCCAGGATCCTGGGATGGAGCCCCGCGTCGGGCGCTCTGCTCAGTGGGAAGTCTGCTTCCCTCTCTCTCTCTCTCTGCCTGCCTCTCTGCCTACTTGTGTTCTCTGTCTGTCAAATAAATAAGATCTTTAAAAACAAAAACAAAAAACCCCAAAAGCATGTCTTCAGGAGTTGGTAATATGTGTGTAGAAGCTAAAGAAAATCCAAACTGTAGTGATCCAGCTGTAGTGATCTTGAGCTGCTTTTGTGAGAGAATATACACTTGAAAGGACATGCCGACAGAAATCGTAGGTAGTGATCTTGCATTTAGAGATGCCTACAGTCCCTTGGAGCATCATTTGGATATTTGAACTGCAATCATCATAAAAGGAGGCTGTAAAGTGTAAACTAATTATTTTAAGGGAAAATCAGAATTTTTAGCCAATATATATTGACTGGAATTTGAGAAGCCAGGTATGAATTTGTATCATTTGCCAGTTATTTTACATAACCCTTAAGGATAGCATAAAGGTGAATGAAAGTCTCATTTATTACCTCATGACTAAAGAAATGAAAGTTCAAAGTTTAAATAACTTGACTGTGCTCACATGATAGTAACAACAAACATCTTTTTAGTGATAGGCCCTTAAGTGTACTTTACCCTCATAAGTGCCTCCATGCTCTTCTTTAGATGAATGCTCTTCCATTTACTTCCTTTAGATGAAGGAAGTAAATCATACAGTAAGTGACAGTTTGGATTAAAAATCAGGTCTTTCTCGGGGCGCCTGGGTGGTTCAGTGGGTTAAAGCCTCTGCCTTCAGCTCGGGTCATGATCCCAGGGTCCTGGGATCGAGCCCCACATCGGGCTGTCTGCTCAGCGGGGAGCCTGCTTCCCTTCCTCTCTCTCTGCCTGCCTCTCCGCCTACTTGTGATCTCTGTCTGTCAAATAAAGAAATAAAATCTTAAAAAAAAAAAAAATCAGGTCTTTCTGAGTAAAGTCTGTTGTTTCCTACTTCATCTAATAGTAACTAATTATAATCTTGGTTCAAAAGTCAAAAGAGCATCTGTCAGATATTTGACATCTTGAAAATAATATTTGTGTTATTACACTAGGCCTTACTTGTAGAGGATTGCAAATTTGGTATAGCATAGTAAAAGAAAAAAATAAATTAGACCTTCATCATTTTGTCTGCATAGTCCAGTAAGCTTTATATTACAAATATAGTATTTATATATTTGGCAAATAAGTAAGGGGACGTGACTTTTAGTAAAACATCTAACAAATTTATTAATTTGAGAGAGAGGGAGCATGAGTGGTGGGGAGGGGCTGAGGGAGAGGTAAAAGCAAACTGTGCTGAGCACAGTGCCCCATGCAGGGCTCGATCCAAGGACCCTGGGATCATGACCTGAAGGCAGACACTTAAGGGACTGAGCCACCCAGGCGCCCCTTAGTAACAACAAATTTAAAACAATTGGCCTTTTTGGAGGGCAAACAAGTGAGATCCCACTAAAGTCTGAAGAAACATTGGGAATATAAAGAAGGCTGGTTTATTTGTGGTGTTTATAGTGTCAGGGACCTGAGATGTGAGTGAGAAGGGCTCAGTTTCCAAGAGATAAGAAGCCCTTTAGTTTTAGATCAGCGTACCAAACTTGTGGTGTCCTGATTTTAAGTTTGTTTTCAAAATGGTCTCTGCTATAATGTAGAAAGGGTGCTGATGTGAACTATGTTCTAGGTGTGTATCCTGTGTGACAGTTACTGGTGAGGAGGTGTAGTATATTGCTCCTTTCTCTTGTCAAAATGTTTTCTTACCTGACAACCTTTGCTAAGTGTGATGGGAAAATCAGCTATAAAATCTTACTACACTTACCTTTTCCAGAGCTGTTACTCACGACACACTAGGCAGTGTTTTGAGCTTTTTCTCTTCTCTGGCAATTGCTAGTACTAGATTCATTGGCCAGAGAGCTGAAGGGAACACAAGAGGCATAAATGTCTATCATTCTATTGGGAGGCTTACAATCCAGTTGAATGAAGAGTTAACACTCTTGTCTTCTGTACAGGACCAAGCGGGACAGATGCGTAGGAGAGGTGTCAACCACTGTGAAGTAAGAGGAGGAGGTGTACTCCTAGTTACAAAGATGGAGGCCTCTGTAGAGATTTTTATGTTCTGGCCCACCGGGGCTGGGGACACTTTGAATAGACAGATAGAAACCTTACCAGGCAGAGGTTTAGAATTAGAAAAGAATTAGTTATATATATATTCATAAATACTAATATATAACTGAAACAATATTTTCATAAAACAATTCTTAATTATATTCTGTAGAATGCACTCTGATTTTCTATTTCATTTTTGTTTCTATCTTTATCTACTTAGTTTGTGTCGTGGCCTGTGTGGGTTGCATCCCATGGTTTGAGGTACACAGGGCCACACAAAGAGGTATTAAGACTCTAAACTCAGGCAGTGACAGTGATAAGGGAAAGAAAAACACATTCCCTAGACATTTTATAGATGGAAGAATTGTCAGTTTTATTTATTTATTATTTTTATTTTTTTTAGTAGGCAGCAAAGCAGGGTTTATTGAGCAATATAGCAAAGTGATAGCACAAAGCTCCCAAGGAGGAAGGGGACCTGAGAGGCGTGCCTGAATTGTTAGTTTTAGAATGAACATTCCATGAGGGCAGGGACTTTATTGTGTTCAGTCAATAGGAATGAATGAGTAAATTAACATTGCTTGGGGACTGACTGACTGGTGTGAAGTGGAGGTAAACTCTTTGTGTTGGGGTAATTAGAAAACCAGGAGTAAATGTTAGAAATCAAGATGAGTGAGTTTCAGGAAAGAATGAAAAGTCATCATTAAGCAATGCTTGAGAAAGCTTCAGGTGGAGAACAGAGAAATCCACAGGAAAGCTCTGGCAGCAGAAGGTAACAGGGCTTTAAAGAAAGTCCTTTCAGTGAGACAGATGGAATTCACTTCAGATGGAAGGGAGCTACTGGGAAACTTGAGTCAGAGTGAATATAGCACTTACATACTTATTTTTGCTTTTGAAAGGAAAGGGAAAAGGATAACTCCAATGGGAGTTAAGATAAAGGAACCCCTCTCTACCCCTACCTTTAAAGGAATAGAAGAAAGAAAAATATTTAAGGCCCTTTCAAGAGTTCAAATTCGATGGTTCTCTAATAGTCTCCTGTTAGAGGACCCTTGATGGTTCCCTCTCTCAGGGTAGAGCTGAAAATGAAAATCCTTAGCTTCACTTTTAAGACATTGGACCATTTGGCCCCAATTCTATGTGCATGAATTGTTACCCTCTGTCTCCCCTACCCTATCCAGTTGGTCCCCAAGTCGTGTGGTTTGTACCTCTTCAGTATATCTCGTGACTCCTTCCTTTCTTTTCATTCATATTGCCATGTACTTTTAATTTATTTTTAAAAAGATTTTAATTTACTTATTTGACCGAAAGAGAGAGCACAAACAGCGGGAGCACCAGGCAGGGAGCCCAGGACCCTAGAGCACAAACAGCGGGAACACCAGGCAGGGAGCCCAGGACCCTAGAATCATGACCTGAGCTAAAGGCAGATGCTTAACCAACTGAGCCACCCAACCATCCTACAATGTATTTTTTAAAAGCTATTTTGAGGTAGTTTAAACTTCTGGAAGAGTTACAGAAGAAGTACAGAAAGTTCCCAGATGCTGTTCACCATCTTCTCCTAATAGTAATGTGATCACAGTGTGATTATCCAGACTGAGTGACTAGTTACCATTTTTTTTAGGCCACCGTCGTCCCTCACCCAGGTCGTAGCAATAGCGTTCAACAGTGTCTTTGGCTCTAGTCTTGTTTTCTCTCATTTATTTTCTATATTGCAGCCATAGTGATTTTTATGAAACAGTATATATAATTAAGCCTTTGATGCCTTCCCTTTGCTGTTAGGATGAAGCCTAAATTCTTGAACACAGTTACACGGTCCTTTATGATATGGCCCCATGTGATTAAACAGTCAAACCTATGAAGTCTAGTTACCTTTCCTGTGTCAGTGTAGTAAAACTTCTTATAGGAGGTTTTATTTTCATTCCTGTTTTCTGATAATTTGCCTCTCCAGTGAAGTCATGTAGTATTTGGTACTTCTATCCAACTGTTTATCACTGTGTTTTGTTAAATTAATATTTGCCTAATGTCTTCACCAGACTCTGGGTTTCTTGAGGGCTCACCATTGTAGTCAATCATCTAGCACTGTGCCTGGCACCTAGTAGTAAGTGCTTGGTAGATATTTGTTGAAAGCATGAACCACTTACCCTAGACAGGTCTACTCATTGCATCCTAAAATATGTCTTGTATAGTTCATCTTTCTTTCTTTCTTTCTTTTTTTTTTGGTATTTGTTTGTGCCTTGAAGTGCTGGAATTTCCCTATATCCTGTAGAACCAAACCTCCCCTGAGAGGACGTCTTGCCTACCTTCACTCTTCTTTCCAATGAATTCTTGTAATATTTACTATCTTTATGACTCACTGGGAATATATGTTGCCATATATTTCTCTCATATGTCTTCTCTTATTTCTTTTAATCTTTTGTAACTATGTCAACAGGGAGGTGCTTACTTTAGTTTTACTTAGTTTTTAGTTCAGAAGACTGTGCTGGTGACTTTGGAGGTTGCAGAAATGTATATGACAAAGACCTTGCTATAAAGAAATTTACATTCAGTTAGAGATGAGACAAGAAAAACTAATGTTCATGGAGCACTGCTTTTGAATCCAGTTTTGGGCAACTTCTACACAATTTATTTTTACTATACAAATATCAAGGTCATAGGGCAAGTACAGTACTTGAATAAGTAAAAAGTTTTATAAAGCACTATAGGATTTAATTCATCCAGTAAATATTTATTGCAGGTGTACTGTGTGCCCGTCAGAGTGATAAGTGCCAGGAATACAGAGGCTCAGCTTTCACTGAGCTTAAAGTTTTGTGAAGGATACAGAAAAATAAGCAATTACAATATAATATGATAAGTTCTGCAGTATTTAGGGAATCCACCTTTTTTCATGGATGTTTTAAATTCAAGTACAGTGTTACATTAGTTTCAGGTGTGCAGTATAATGATTCAACAATTCTGTGCATTACTAGTGCTCATCACGATAAATCTTCTCTTAATCCCCTTTATCTCTTTCGTCTCCCCCCCCCACTTCCCCTCTGGCAACCACCAATTTGTTGTGTGTATTTAAGAGTCTGGCTTTTGTCTTTTTATTTTGTTTGTTTTGTATTTTAAATTCCACATATGAGTGAGACCATATGGTATATTTGTCTTCCTCTGACTTATCTCACTTAATGTTATACCCTCTAGATCCATCCATGTTGTTTAAAATGGCAAGACATCATTCTTTTTTTGACTGAGTAACAGTCCTCTGTGTGTGTGTGCGCGGATGCATGGAATATACACCAGCTTGCATTTAGGGATCCACTTTTAAGTACTTGCTTTCTGGAGTTCTCAGTCTACCAGGGAGGGATAGATAAATAAGTACCCAAGGTACTGCCCAGTGCATATGTGCCATGATGTAAAGAGATACACAGGGAGTTTGGAAGATAAGAGATACCTAACTCAACTTGGGGAGCTGATGGAATTGATATTTTGGCTAGATTAGAAGGAAGAATTAGCATTTTTAGCCAGGGTAAAATAATGAGGGGAGGTGTATTTGAGGTAGAGGGAGCAATGCCATTAAATGTCCATGGTTAGAAGAAGCATGGTCCCCTGAAGTTTACTGTGGCTGGATCGTAGAGGTATATTGGGGTTGGGTCAGTGAGATAGGAGGATTGAGATGAGAGAGTTAAGCAGGGCCCAGATCACTCAGGGCCCTGCTAATCTAAATTCATAACCTGAGGTAGAGTAAGCTTAGAAGGAGCTCACATTTCTACTTTGGACTCGGTTTCTGACCTTGCCGTTTCAGGATATTTCTTATTAGACTGAGAATTGTTAATTATTTCACAAAAATGGGAATAAATAGTATTTTATTTATTTATTTATTTGACAGAGAAAAATCACAAGTAGATGGAGAGGCAGGCAGAGAGAGACAGAGGGAAGCAGGCTCCCCGCTGAGCAGAGAGCCCAATGCGGGACTCGATCCCAGCACCCTGAGATCATGACCTGAGCCGAAGGCAGTGGCTTAACCCACTGAGCCACCCAGGTGCCCCAAGAAATAGTATTTTTAAAATAAAACAAAACCCACAAACCAAAAAGCACCCTCTACCTGAATAGACATTTTTCTAAGGAAGACAGCCAGATGGCCAATAGACACATGAAAAGATGCTCAACATCACTCACCACCAGGGAAATGCAAGTGAAAACCACAATGAGATATCACCTCAAACCTGTCAGAATGGCTAAAATCAAAAAGACAAGAAATAACAAGTGTTGGCGAGGATGTGGAGAAAAGGGAACCTTCTTGCACTAGTGGTGGGAATATAAATTGGTACAACCACTGTAGAAAATAGTATGGAGGCACCCCCAAAAATTAAAAATAGAACTACCATATGATCCAGTAATTAATTCTGCTCGTGGGTATTTACCCAAAAAAAATGAAAACACTAGTTTGAAAAGATATTTGCACCCCTTTGTTTATTGCCATAGACAAGATATGGTGGCAACCCAAGTGTCCATCTATAGATGAATACATTAAAAAAGAGGTGATTTTACACACACACAGATACACACAGTGGAATACTACTCAGCTATAAAATGAATGGCATCTTGCCATTTGTGACATGGATAGGCCTAGAGAGTATTATGCTTGGTGAAATAAGACAGAGAAAGACAAATTTCTCTTACATGTGGAATCCAAGAAACAAAACAAGTGAACAAAGGAAAAACAGACTCTTAAATGCAGAGAACAATCTCACTGCCATCGGCTGCAGAGATGGGTGAGACAGATAAAGGGGGTTAAGAGATACAAACTTAGAAGTATAAAATAAGTAAGTCACAAAGATGGAAAGTACAGCATGGGGAATATAGTCAATATAATAATGTATGGTGATAGATGTGACTACACTTGTGAGCAATAAGTAATATATAGAATTGTCAAATCATTATGCTGTATTCCTAAAACTAATACAACATTGTATGTCAACTGTACTTCAGTACTTGAGTAATAAAAGTAAAGTAATGGGGTGCCTGGGTGACTCGGTTGTTAAGCATCTCCTTCGGCTCAGGTTATGATCTCAGGGTTGTGAGATTGACCTCCGAGTCTGGCTCCCCCACTCAGCGTGGAGTCTGCTGGAGATTTTGTCTTCCTCTCCCTCTGCCCCTCTGCCTGCACATGTGTGTGCATGCCCTTTCTCTCTCTCTCTCTCAAATAAATAAAATTTAAAAAGAAAATAGACACTTTAAGACACGATAAAACAAAAACAAAACCACCCTCTATTTATTAGTAATTATCCTCTGTGGCTGTAAAACCAGATTTCCCATGAGAGTTTTTCAAGGGCACCTTAAAGAAAAACATGTCCTAGTGGAGGCCTCTATGGTGCTGTGTAAGGCTGTGATAAAGCAGGCATGTTTCTAGTTAAAGAGGTTGTGAGTGGAATGATCAGTCAGAATGGACTGAGGGAAATTGAGGAGTTTTTTGGTTTAATTGTAGATCTTGCAAAGGTTGTTACATAGTCTTGGGCTTTTCAAATCTGAATTCACTAACTTGTGGTGTTGTTTAGGCTTGCATCTAATATATTATCATGTTTTCTCTTCTTTGTAGAAAGAAATTCAAGCCATGAGTCAGTGCCATCATCCTAATATTGTGTCTTACTACACGTCTTTTGTAGTAAAAGATGAACTGTGGCTAGTCATGAAGCTGCTAAGTGGAGGTGAGTAGAGTACAATGAAATGCTAACTTCCATTGGTTGGAAGGTTACTAAAAATATTCTTCTTTATCCTGGTTTGGTGTTGATGGACATTTGCTTTTGAGGACATACTGAAAATATAGTATCTGCTAAAGATGCTGGTATATGAGCTGAGACAGGTTTCACACACTGCATTTGGTTGCATGCTCTTAATCTGTGATGATTCCCTCCAGCTTCCTCTGTTCCATGACAGAAGTTTGTTGAAGGTTCTAGTCTGAAGGGTCTGAGAATAACTGTCTTGTAGAATGACCCACATTTTGGATTTATCTGCTCATATCTTTCTGGTGATATTTAACTTGATTTGTATTCCCCTCTTTATGCAAGTTGAAAATTGGACCAAAATGTTGATTAGATTTAAGTTAAAAATGTTTTTTTAACAATATTTTGTGGGTAATGCTGTGTATTCATAGTGCATCACACCAGGAAGTATTTGCCCTCTTGTTATATCTTTAATGGTGGTGTTACTTTTGATTGCTTAAGGTTTTGACAGCCAGACCTCAGCATGGAAAGGTTAACTTTTTTTCCCTTTGCAGCTAGCAGGTAATCTGTGAGATGATACTTGGGCACTTGTGAGTATCCAGTTTCCCACCTAAGTCAGTCAGTCTTTGTTTTTCTTTCTTTATTTCTCTTTCTTCATTTCATTTCATTTCATTTCATTTCATTTCATTTCATTTCATTTCTTTATTTGAGAGAGAGAGAAAACACAGGCAGAGGGGAGGGGCAGAGGGAAAGGGAGAAGCAGACTCCCTGTTGAGCAGGGAGCTAGACACAAGGCTCCAGTCCCACATGACCTGAACAGAAGGCAGATGCTTAACAGACAGAGCCACCCAGGTGGCTCCCCCCCCCCCAAGTCTTTCATTTAATAATTCTAGCATCCATTCACAATCCTTATTTGAGTCAGTTATTCTGTGAAGGTTTGCAGAATGGAGACTTATTGCATCCTTTCTTTTACACATATAAACTAGCATTCTTCTGTGTAAAGGAACTTTACCTTATTAACTGGGGCTCTTTGATTAATCTGTATTGTAGTTCCTACTAAAAATGGAAGATACATATTTGATTCTTTTTATTTAAGTACCAATTTTCAGAGTAAAAAGTTGGTTTAGTATTCACCTCCAGTGGTAGCAAATGAGAGGTTTTTTTTTTTTTCCCTTGTTGGGTAAGGCTTTCATTTTTTTTAAATGTCATTACATAGACACAAAGAATTTTACATATTTAGTGACTTCCGGTCAGTTTTACTCTATTTTTTTGATGCCCAGATTGTCTGAAACTTTGTCAGTGGGTCTCCCTTTAAGCTTATTCTTATGTCCTTTTGAGGTGAATCCTTTAGTTTTTGGTTCAAGATTTCTTAGGGTCACATTTATATTGCTTTTCCCAGACCCAGAATCAGCCAGTACTCTAAGGGGTTCTGATCTTTGTTAGAAGAAAGTTATTTAGAGAGCATAACTGGGATGTCGGGGATGTTGGGGATATTCATTGCTACTACACTGTCATCATTTCAAGTTGTAATAACTTGGAAATATAGTGTATTAAAAATAATGATTTGGAATTAGTGTTTCCAGTTCAAGTTTAACATTATAGACTTTTAAAACTTCTTAAAATTGTACTTGAATCTCTTTTCTCTTACACAGAAAATTTTGATCCCCAATATTAACATAGTTAATTATGGTGCTTTATCCTGCAGTATGTATACAGTTATTTCTGCTCAAGCCTTTAGAATAAAATGTAAGTATTGCTGATTGCCAACAGCGGACCATTGTCATGTATAGATTGAACATTTTGTTATGGTTACCTGAAGGCCCAAGTCATATAGTACATTAGACATTTTGCCAAGGCATGGATTTGGATCATGAAGCAAGATTGGGAGGACTAGTGAGTGATGGAGCTACCAACCTTTCCATCACTATGCTTCTTGATTTTTGTTTCCATATGTATTTTGTATGGGAGCATGATTTTCCATTTTGGAATTGATAATACTATATTTCATTGAACACCTTACCTCCCCAGAGAGGCTGTCAAAGAGCTCAGGCTCTAGAATTAAATTCTGCTTTCCTACTTAGCAGGTTTATGTCATTGGGAAAACTTTTTAAACTCTTCGAACCTGTTAACTTTTCTGTCAAAGGGGATACCTTTCTGTATTTTAGGGTGTTGGGGTGTAGTAAATGAGGTGACGTATGTCAGGTATCTTTCATTGTGCTGACATGTAGATGCACAGGAAATTTAGCCATTACTAATAATCCCGTGTTATTTGATGCTTTTCAGTGTAGCCAGAATCACCTTTTTGTTTCAATCCCATTAGTGACACACTGGAGAAACTGGATGGCTTTGTTAAAGGCCCTGTTCATATGATGGTTGGAATCCTTGCTAACACCAACCACCTCTCAAGAATGGTGGTCAAGCATGGTTCTTTCAGTATGGACAGATATGGGAATATTAGGTAATACTGTATCTTTCATTATTGATCACCTATAGCATAATTTGCTTTATTTGTAATTTACAGAAAATGTATAATACAAAGTTTTTACTGTTTCGCTATAAAGTCCTTTGATGAATAGGAATACATTGTCTTGCTTTATTCCTTCATCCATTCCGGTATGCAAACCCATCCTTTCTGCTACTCCTAAGCAGAATGAATATATATATTTTAAAGAATCTCTGTTTTTCTCTCAGGGAATATATATCCTGATCTTAGAAGGGGTAGGACATGTAGCTGGGTGGGATGTCTTTTAAATGTACCCCTCTGCCTTTCCTGGTCTTAGGTTTCCTGGGACAGTGCCCAATTTTTCCAGCCCTGGGACTCAGCAGATTTCCTGGAAGATAATTTTCAAACATGTTCCAGCCATTAACTCTCTTTTTAATTACTTCAGTTTCTATGAGTCAATATAATCTTATACCTAAACCTTTTAAGATATTAAAGAATTGACATCTTAGAAAAATAAAGTCTTGCTTTTCTAGTTATAAAGTGAATAAACATTTAAATTGAACAGATACATTAAACACTTTTTAGAAAACAAAAGCTACAACTAAGCAGAACTATAAAATGCTTTTATTTATTTATTTTTTTTTTAAAGATTTTATTTATTTATTTGACAGAGAGAAATCACAAGTAGATGGAGAGGCAGGCAGAGAGAGAGAGAGAGATGGAAGCAGGCTCCCTGCTGAGCAGAGAGCCCGATGCGGGACTCGATCCCAGGACTCTGAGATCATGACCTGAGCCGAAGGCAGCGGCTTAACCCACTGAGCCACCCAGGCGCCCCTATAAAATGCTTTTAAAATACAGAGAAACTGCCAAGATTTAGCGCTCAATTAACATTCCATTCATCAAATACTTATTGATCACCAATATATTGGTGAATCATACCCTTAGTTCCTTGCTCTTATGGGCCTCGTAGATAGTAAGGAAAAGTTACAATTAAATAATTAACTATGTAGAGGACCAGGAAGAAGTTTCAGGTGCCATGGGAACAGGTACCAGGAGAATGTAACCCAACTGAGGGAGAATGGATGTGGAGGGGTTAATGAGGACTTCCCTTAGGAGGTGATGTTCAGCTGAGACCTAGAGAATAGGTCATAATTAGCCAGGTGAAGTGGGAGGTGGAGGTGGTATCAAGGGAGAGATGGGGGAAGTGATCCACATAGAGGGAACACTGCAGAGAAGGTTCTGGAGGCAGAATGGAGGAGTATGGTGTTAACTGATGGGGACCTGCACCTGGAGCCAAAAGAGTGAGAGGAGAAGACCATTGATAAGCAGAGGCTCCCTTTGAGTAATTAAATAATATAAATAACCAGAATAGATGGAAGTATGTTTAGGTGACCTTCTTTCACATCAACTTTTTTAGCCAAAATATTTAAAACAAAAGCATACTTTTCATTTAGCAACATTGCATTGATATAAAGTTTAATAAGCTAATAAAATCATAAGCTGCAGCTATCGTGAACTGCAGCTATCACTCTTATACCTACCAAGCAGGTGGACATCATGGTTAAAGTAAGTTTAGATTCAGTGTGTCAATATTATAGTCCTTTTTTAAAAAAACATTTATTTATTTATTTGACACACAGAGAGAGAGAGAGAGAGAGAGATCACAAGTAGGCAGAGAGGCAGGCGGCGGGGTGGGGTGGGGTGGTGGGAAGCAGGCCCTCCACTGAGCAGAGAGCCCGACTCAGGACTCAATCCCAGGACCCCGAGATCATGACCTGAGCCAAGGCAGAGGCTTAACCCACAGAGCCACCCAGGTGCCCCTATTATAGTCTTCTTATTGCTTCCATGTAATTGTGATACTCCTCTGTGAATTAAACTCTGATATTGAATATTGGAATTTATTAGCGTAAGAAGTTAATCCTCAGAAATTAGAAGCAGTTCTGATCTAAGTAAATATTTCTGCAGTTTATTAGCACCAAACTGCAAGTTTCAGAAATCAAAGTAATTAAGAAAGCTGCTGAAAGGAGAAGAGAGAATTATCTGTAGAAATTAGAGGTATAAATTGTGACCCTGAAGAAACCTAATTTAAAATCGCTATCTTAGTGAATTGATTTTGTTCTTCAGGGATGCTCTCAACTTTGTCATCTTCCATGGGAACTTATGTAATCTAAGCAGGACCCAGGTAAAATACCTGGTATTAATAATAGTCACCAACTTTGGTTGTTCAAGCAACAGTGTAGGGGCATGTCTGTTTGAAATGGAATACTGAGCCCAAGCAAATTTTGTCACCTTTGAAACCTTTCGTGGCTTAGGAAGACAAGATCAAAGCCCAGTGGCAAAATACTGGTTAAAGCTTCTTGGCAGAAATTCTAGTAACCAAAATGAGCTAATTTTGGATTCAAAGAGTGTTTTTTCATAAAAGTAAACTGAGGAAACGAACATGTTGACTGAGTAATTTGAGCTCACTTAAGTGTCTAAACCAGCAGCTGTTTTGCCACTTTTTCAATATTATTTTAATATTTAATAATGATTTTCTGGGCCGTTAAAGGTTTCACATTGCTTTTTAAATGTTCTATGCCATGGGCTAGGAAAGCAGACATGAGATGGACTTTTTGGAATAGGTATCTACATTTTTACTTTTTGCTTTGTTACCTGATTTGTACCCATTGCTTCTTATTTTCTATTCTGCTTTTACTCAGAGAAATGCTTAGATTTCAGTGGACACTGTTCGTCAGGTAGTCAAGTTTGTTAAAATACATCTTTTGGGCCCACCTTCTATCTCTTGAATGACAGTCTGCAAGATCTGGAAATCTGCATTTTTAACCAATTTACCAACTAATCCCTTCATGTGTTAAAGTTCGAGAAGGGATTATCCCTGTGGAGTATTTTTTCCAGATTGCGCCCAAGGACGGAAGATTGTGTGTGCTGTTATAGCTTTCCCTCATTATTCCTACTTTGCCTGAGCTGTTAATTGAATCATCCAGTGGTAATCTGCAGTCTTTTTTTGCTTAACATATTTTACCTTCACATTTCTTAGTTGATATGAAGAGATCTGTGTAAGTTTGATATTAGAGGAAGGATGATTGTAAGCACTGTCATCATGTTAGATGCTGCAAGATGCTGAAGAAATCATACGGGAAAAAATGAACACCTTCTGGGACTAATATTTGTCAGTTAAAGATCAGGGTCTTTGTGGCATAAAAATTTTTCCACCTATAAGGGAAGACTGAAATGGAAAAGAGACTGTATAGGCAGAGGGGACTTCTTGGGGCACCTGGGTGGCTCAGTCAGTTAAGTGTCTGCCTTTGGCTAAGGTCATGATCCCAGAGTCCTGGGATTGAGTCCTGCCTGCATCAGGCTCCCTGCTCAGTTGGCACCCTGCTTTTCCCTCTCTACCACTTGTGTTGTCTCTTGCATACATACTCTCTTTTCTCTCAAATAAATAAAATCTTAAAAAAAGAGAGGGAACTTCTTATATAGCTTATTCAGAATGTCTGTGCTGGACGCTTTAATTTCCCTGTTGATCATTAATGATATGAAATCATTAAAATCGTGGAGGATTTTTGGGGCACCTGGGTGGCTCAGTGGGTTAAACCTGTGTCTTTGGCGTAGGTCATGATCTCATGGGTCCTGGGATTGAGTCCGGCATCGAGTTCCCTGCTCAGCAGGGAGCCTGCTTCCCCCTCTCTCTCTACCTACTTGTGATCTCTCTCTCTCTGTAAAATAAATAAATCAAATCTTAAAAAAAAATCTTGGAGGATTTTAAGAAGGAATCCCTCCTTTAAAGTCATTAAAAATACAGATCTAATAACTTTCTGTATGCCCTGGGACACCAGGGTGGCTCAGTCCGTTAAGCTGCTGCCTTCGGCTCAGATAATGATCCCAGGGTTCTGGGATTGAGCCCCACATCAGGCTTCTTGCTTATCGGGGGAGCCTGCCTCTCTCTCTGCCTCTGCCTCCAACACTGCATGCTGGTGCTCTCTCTCTCTCCCTCTCTGACAAATAAATAAATACATAAATAAAATCTTTAAAAAGACAAATACTTTATGCCCTAAGTCTCTATTACTCCATGTTTTGGATTCCCCAGATTGGAAGTTCCCAGAAAGTCAGCAGTTATACCATGAGTATCTTGACATATTTTGTGGTACCCAGATCTAGGTCTTGCATATAATATTGCCAAATTTTTGAATAGATAAGTTGTGTTAATTTTTAATTCCTAGTAGGAATTTCTCCCTTTGTATTCCTTATTTTAGATGTTCTTTACATTACAAACATATTCATTTGGCATTTATTTATTTATAATTCATTTGGCATTTAGTAAGAATGTCTTCTTACTAAGCAGTTCCTGTGGGGCCTGAGTTTCTCCGAATGAAACATATGACCTTTTGGTATAGTTACTTGGCTTTGGGGACTAATATGTGATTGATTAAACTAAGCAGAACAAAATGTCTCCTTTAGGCCTCTCCCTCTGTGAGTCACAGTCTCGTGAATTCCGGCAGTAAAGAGGGGAAAGTGTGTAATAATGTATTTGAAAATGCCACTTGGAATCTGGAGCCTTCCTGGTTCATTATCTCCAGAGAATAAACTGTCTCCTGCAGGACGTGGGGAGCGGGAGGGGCTTCCAGAGAGAGGAGAGGAATTTGGGCATCTCTTCCTGGATAAATGAACTTTCAACAGTTTTCCTGGTTTCAGCCCTATTCTTCAATCTGCTTTCACTTCCCCTTAGGTAGACTTTGCTGTCTGTATATGTGCTCTGTAGGAATATGCTGTTTCCTAATTAACATACTCTTTCACAGGCATCTGGGTTTCAGATGGCTCTACTCTGCATAGTTAGTTAACTTTTTCTGTTTTACTTCCTCCAAAAAATGATTGATGTCTCTCCTCTTTGTTTTCTTTGTTTTCTTTTTCATCCTGGATTTATACCTTTTTTTAAATCAAGTTAATCAAATTAGTGGATTTCAGGTGGAAACTGAAGTAAATGTATGTGTTTTGAAGGATTCCATCTAGACCCTTCTTTCCATCTATTTAGAAATACATTTTTTCTTCTAAGTGTGTGAATAAAAGCCCCCACTAGGGCAAATTTTCAGCATAACCTTGTGGTTTAATTTCAGTCTTGATCATTGAGGTCTTGTGCCAAGAAATGGAAATCCAAACTTTTTTGTGCCATTTGTGTTATATCTACTCTTCGGCATGATTTCTGATATCAGAGATGATTTTGTTTTGCTTCTGTGGTCTTTATGGGTCATTGTACTGCCAAAAATCTTAAGAGTCTCTAGCAAACTTTTCTGATTATAATAACTAATTATGGTGGTCAGCAGTCTTTGATTTTAATTACTGCGTAGGGGTTTTTTTCTCTGTCTCCCCCCAGTTTTTAGTCAGAGTGTTATTTCAGATCCGGGGAAGAATAGGAATGATAATATATCTGGGCTGTTATTGAAAGAGAACTGCTGTTTTTATCGTTTTCATTTTTTTCTTGTACCTATTTTATGATTATTTTTTAACCTGAAGAGTAATTTTAACCCTTAAGTTGGTTTGCATACACATGTGATCTTCACTTGCCAAGTGTTTCTTTTGTAATTTGACTTGCATTGTAATTGTATTTTTATGTATTTATTTGTACAGTGTTGCATAATCTGATCCAATATTGGAAACCTAAATTAGTTTGTGGTATCTTACACTAAAGTGTTATTGATGGGTATGGTTTACCTGGTATTTTTCAGATGTGGTTAAAAATTCTCTTACCTTTTCCAAATTCTTAATTTTAAGGAAATGCTGGTATAACACTGCTGTTTGGATATTAGGCTGCTTTCTGTTTTAGATTGCAATCAAGAATAAATTAATAATTTTATTAAACTTCCATATTTCCTTGTATTTTCTCTTTTTTCCTTTCCTACACATTTAAGTTTATGAAAAGGCTTACATATGGTTTTATTTCAAAATGTCTCTGAATTATATTGAACGATTCAAAAATTCATATCAAATTTTGTCTTCTGTTTTCAGGTTCTGTTCTAGACATTATTAAGTACATTGTGGCAAAGGGGGAGCACAAAAGTGGAGTCCTAGATGAACCTACCATTGCTACAATACTCAAAGAAGTGCTGGAAGGGTTGGAATACTTGCATAAAAATGGACAGATTCACAGGTACGTAAAAGACAACTCTGCATTTTTGGGAGAATGCAGTGGTAGTTGTGCTGTATCATTTTGTTGAGACCATTCCCCATTCTTCTGCAGAATTGATCATAATCTCTGAGTGTTATCATGGCTTTTTGTATCACTAGTTTCAGCACATTGTGGTTAGGGTTTTAGTTAAACAGCTAGCAAGTATTTAAAAAGTAACAAATATTTTAGTCAAACTGGAAAATACAAAAACATCATTTCATGCTGTCAAGAGGCAAGCATCACAGTCACTGGTGACATTTTGTAGTATTTCTTCCCAATTTCTTTTATATGGTTAAAAGATATATAAAACAGAACTATGTATAATTTTGTCTGTTGCTTTTATTGTTTTTTTTTTTAATATTTTACCTTGAGTGTTTTCTCAAATTATTAAAAGCTCTTTATAAACTAATGTTTTATTAAGACTTCTTTTTTTTTTTTAAGATTTTATTTATTTATTTGACAGACAGAGATCACAAGTAGGCAGAGAGGCAGGCAGAGAGAGAGAGGAGGAAGCAGGCTCCCTACTGAGCAGAGAGCCCTATGCGGGGCTCGATCCCAGTAACCTGGGATCATGACCTGAGCCGAAGGCAGAGGCTTTAACCCACTGAGCCACCCAGGCCTCCCCCCTTTTTTTAATGTGAAAAGATATGTATCATTGCATCATCCAAGTATTCCTGGCTGCCTCTCTCTATTCAGCCCCTACGTAGAGATAATAAGAATCCAAATGATGGAATCTCTGTTACCCAAATCTGTCTAATCCCTGGATTTGGCTTTCCTTCATATCAGGCAGTCTTTTTGTCATTCTTAAGGATAGTCTCACTGGATATAAGAATTTGCTGCTGACAGTGCTTTTCTCTCAGCAATTGAAAGATGCTGTATTACTTAATTCTGGCCTCCAGGGTTTCAGATGAGAAGTCTGTAGTTTGGATTGATCTTCTCATAATGTTATTTTTCCCTGGTGTTTTTCAAGATTTTTTTGTCTTTGGTTTTTGAAGTTTGTGATGTCTTGGTTATGGATTTCTTCAGCTTTATTCTGTGTTGGGTTCCCAAACTTCTTGAGTCCATAGGATTTTGTCTTTTACCAAGTCTGGGGAGTTTCTAGCCATTATATCTTTGGACAGTTTTTTCTTTTTTCTTTTCTTTTTTTTTTTTTTTTAATTTAATTTATTTATTTGACAGAGAGAGATCACAAGTAGGCAGAGAGGCAGGCAGAGAGAGAGGAGGAAGCAGGCTCCCTGCTGAGCAGAGAGCCCGATGCGGGACTCAATCCCAGGATCCTGAGATCATGACCTGAGCCGAAGGCAGCGGCTTAACCCACTGAGCCACCCAGGTGCCCCATTTGGCCAGTTTTTTCAATCCATTAACCCATTAGCCCCCCCTCAAAAGTGGGGGGTTAGAGCTCTTTTTCTGGGGGGTTAGAGCTCTTTTTCTGGGACTCTGTTAATACAAATGTTACCTGTTTTGTTATTGTACCTTAAGCCCTGAGGCTCAGCTCAATTTTTGTCATCCTATTTTTTTTTCTCTGTTCAGATTGAGTAAATTTTCTTGCTTTGTTCTCAGGTTCTGATTCTGACCTCTGCATTCTGTGCTAGAACCCATTGAGTTTTTTCAGTTATTGTAATTTTTTAGATAATTTTATTCTTTTTTTATGACTTTTCTTTGCTGAGATTTTCTGTTTTTCATGTTTTGAAAATCCCAAACTGCATGTTGAAGCATTTTTATTATGGCTGCTTTAAAATTCTTGTCAGATAATTCCAAGATCTGATTGATCTCTGTGTTGATGTCATTTGTCTTCTCTTTATTAAAGTTCTTCGTGGTTCTTGGTATACTAAGTGATTTTTTAAATTGTATCCTGGATATTTTGGATATGTGTTCGGAGACTCTTGATCTCATTTAAATATATAATTTAGCAGGTGTTTTCCCTCTTTGGGTAAATATAAGTCTTGGTGTATTTTGGTGGGCTGTAGTTACAGTGACAGTTTGAGTTTTAGAGCTCTTACGGTGCTGTTCTGGTTTGTTTTGTTCACCTGGCGCTGCTGGGGGGTTCTACTCAATTTCTGCTGATACAATCATAGAGACCAAATGTGTGCGTCCCCGGCTCTGGTGCTGCTAGGTGGAAGGTGGGAGATAGACGCTGTACCTGTGGGTCTGTGAGCACTTTTGTGGGCATACACTATGGGCCAGGCCACTTGTGCCAGTGGGGCTCCCATTCATTCTCTGATGGTATTGCCTGTGAGGTTGAAGGCATATGACTGAGCCACCTTTTGTTGCTGGGTTGAGAGTGGGGAGACACTGGGCCTGGGTTGTCCTTTGCCACTGTGTAGAGGGCCAGAAAGTGGTGGGCCTGGATTGTTCTCTGCAGCTGGGTAGCAGGCTGGGGTTGCTGGTGGGGCTATTGGTGCTGCTGGTGTGGGCAATATGGGCCTACCTGCTGCAGTGGATATAGGGTGGAGAATGGGGTTTTCCATTTGGTTCTTCATTTAAAGGAACTGGTTCAAGGGATGCCTGGGTGACTGAGTTGGTTAAGCATCTGCCTTCAGCTCAGGTTGTAATTCCAGGATCCTGGGATTGAGTTCCGTGTTGGGCTCCGAGCTCTGCGAGGAGCCTGCTTCTCCTTCTCCCCCACTTGTGCTCTTAAGCTCTCTCTCTGTCTCTCAAATAAATAAATAAAATCTTTAAAAGCCAACCAACCAACCACCCAGTCTCTGGTTCTGACATAGTGGGCCAGCTTGCAACTCCAGCTATGGGTTCCTTTGCTAAGTCTGTGCTAAGTTGGCTCTTTGCTGCTCCTTTGGCTACAGAGAGGAGGCTTTGAGGGTTTTTTTCGCTCTTATTTTTGTTTGTCATCTATGCCTATTGATGCTAGTCCCCAGTTCAGGATATGTGAGATGAAAAGAAAACTCAGAGAAGTTGTATAGTGCTCCTATAGTGCTGCTGTACACTTCGGATTAGTGTAAATGTTTATAGCAAACTCTAGGGCAGCTGCTAAAAAAAAGAAGAAAAGGATTGATATACTAAAAGGGGAGGAAAATGGAATCTTGTAAAATGCTTAGTTAAAATCAAGGCAGAGAAAAGGTAGAAGACAAAACAAGATTTTTATCTTAAAAATTATCTACCTTTAAGGAACTAGAAAAGAAAAATAAGAATAAATTAAGCCCAAAGTTAGCAGAAAGAAATAAAAAGATCAGAATAGAAATACACGAAATACAGATGTTTTAGATGTGACACTAATAGCAAAGGCAACAAAAGAAAAATTAAACAGCTGGGACCACACCAAACTAAAAAGCTTCATGGCAAAGCACACCATCAACAAAATGAAAAGGCAGCCTATGGAATGGGAGAAAATATTTGCAAACCATATTATCCAATAAAGGGTTAATATCCAAAAATATACAAGGAAGTCCTACAACTTAGAGACAGAAAAACCATAAATAACCTAACGAGATATGAGCAAAGGTTCCAATTGGACATTTTCCCAAAAATCGATATACAAGAAAAAGTACTCTACATCACTAATCTTGGGGAAATATAGTCAGAACAACAGTAAGATACCATCTCACATCTCTTAGGATATCTGTTTTCCAAAAAGAGATAACAGATCCTGGGTGAGGATGTGGAGAAAAGAGAACTTCGGTGCCCTGATGGTGGCAGCATAAACTAGTATAGCCATTGTGGGAAACAGTAGGGAGGTTCCGCAGAAAAATTAAAAATAGAACTACCATATGATCCAGCAATGCCACTTCTGGGTTTATACCCAAAAGCAGTGTGAAATCACTGTCTCAGAGCCAAGCTATGAAAATGACTTATTAAGTATCCATCAGTGGATGAATGGATAAAGATGTGGATTATTATTGAGCCGTTTTAAAAAAAAGTGGGGGGGGAACTTGCAGTTTATGACAACATGGATGAACCTGGAATGCGTTATGCTAAGTGAATTAAGCCAGACAGAGAAAGACAAATACTGCATGGTATCACTTACAAGTAGAATGTTAAAAAAAGTCAAATTCATAGGAACAGATAGTAGAAAAGTGGTTGCCAGCTACTGGATGGTCAGGGAAATAGGGAGACAGTGATAAAAGGTTACAAACTTCAGTTATAAGATGAGTAAATTCTGCTTAAAGGGTAGAACTTAAATGTTCTCACTGAAAAGTAAATATGTGAGGTGATGGATGTGTTAATTAACTCGATGAGGAGAATATTTTTCCAGTGTATACATATATCAGACTATCACACTGTAAATCTTTAAATATCTTACAGTTTTGTCAGTTTTCAAAAAAATCACCTAGTTAACCCTAATATTTGCCAAAAATAAGCAAAGGCCCAGAAAAATAACTGATTAAAGATCAGGCAGCTGGGACCCCTGCATGGTTCAGTTAGGTGTCTGCCTTTGGCTAAGGTCATGATCCCAGGGTTCCGGGATCAAGTCTGGCATCTGGCTCCTTGCCTCTCCTGTTCCCTTTCCTTGAGCTCTTTCTCTCTCTCTCTCTGACAAATAAGTAAAATCTTAAAAAAAAAAATAAAGATCAGACAACTATCAGGTGCTAAAGAGTAATCAGGTTTAAAGAGTAATCAGGATATGTTGGGGGGAAAAAAGCAAGGTATCGCCCCCCCCCAAAAAAAAAACTTTAATTAGGTTTTTCTGAGAATAGGACCATTTTAAAGAAATTACATCAGTGAAATTAGCCCATTTATAAAAGTATCTTTTTCTAGGAAAACATAAATAATGCTTTCTAGTTGTCTGAATTTTCCAACCAGCTTATATCTTAACAAAGAAAAATGAACTCCTCTTGTGGTTATGAAACAGAACAGTTGACTCCAAGGAATAATTGGTAAACTAGAAATCTTTGAAACATTGAAGGCATATTCTTCAGACAGTAGGATTTTTCACCTCAAATTATATCCATTTGTTTCTTATCTAGTTAAAATAATGTGTTAACAGATGACTGGATAAGGACATGACCAAAGATTTGGGAACATATTTCCTGCACTGTCAAGAGGAAAAGGTGCGCTGGGGTGCCTGGGTGGCTCAGTTGGTAAAGCAACTGCCTCGGGTCCCAGGATCAAGTCCCACATCAGTCTCCCAGCTCCATGGGGAGTCTGCTTCTCCCTCTGACCTTCTCCCCTCTCATGTTCTCTCTCTCTCTCTCAAATGGATAAATAAAATCTTAAAAAATAGTGGTAACCCTATGGATACATACTTTGATACTAGCAATTAATGTAATTCAGTTACTGATTTCATGTTCATCGAGCAATCTTCTAGAAAAAAAAAGTGCCAGAAGCTGCTAATTTGCCCCTAGCCTGTCTCCTCTCCTTTTTGAACTATAAAAACATGACATCTTTACCATGCATGTGACCATTCAGAAGAAAGGCAACATTTCATAGCCTCCTGTGAGGATCAGATATCACCATGTAAATTAGTTTCTAGCCACTGTGGTGAAAACAAAAATGTATATACTACTTCAGAGTTGTTCCTTTAACAGGTTTTGTCAACCCCCAGCCCTACTGACATTTGAGCTGGACAGTGCTTTGTTGCAGGGGCTGTCCTGTGCATTGTGGGGTATATTTAGCAACATCCCTGGCTTCTACCCATTATGCCAGTAGCTCCTCCCCTGCCCCAACCCAATGTGACAACCAAAGATGTCTCCAGACATTGCCAAATGTCCTGAGAACCACTGCTAATAGAAAGTGACATAACCTCTATTTCCTCTTTCCTTCCTTCCATTGAAATGTTGAGGTGGTAATAAGCCATCTTGGATTATGTAACAAGGACTTAAAGATGGTAGAATGATCAAATAGAAGGAGCATGAGTCCCTGATTCTGTGGAGTCACCATACTGAACTGATGTCACTTATGCCTAGACTATTACATGAGAGAAAACCAATCTACAGCCATATAGATCATCAGGGATCGACAAACGCACCAGTTAAATCAAGTCTGATGACTGTTTTTTTGTGAAAGCAACAGCAAAATAGTCATGCCCATTCATTTACAGATTGTCTATGGCTGCTTTAGCACTATGAAATTAAAGTAACAGTGACAGAGAGCATCTGGCCACAAAGCGTACAATATTTACTCTTTGGCCCTTTAAGAAAATGTTTGTTGATCTCTGGTGTAGATGATGATAAGCATTCACTGAAACTTGTGTGCCATATGGTATTCTAAGTGCATCCTGTATGTTACCTCATTTAATCTTTATAGTAATTTTATGAGGTATATACCCTCTCCTCCCCCATTTTACAGATGAGGAAACCAAGGCAAAGAGAGAGGTAAGTAATTAGCCAAAAGTCACCCACCTAATGACGTAGCTGGGAACTGAATTTAGGCAGTGTGCTTCTAAAACCTATTAGGAAAGAAAGATGAAACTAATCCACGAATCTGGGTATACATAAATTTAATATCAATTACATTTTTTAGTTACTCAATAGAATTTGGATCTGTCACTAGGGTTATTTTATTTAAATATCCTATTGTCTTATTTATTATATCCAATCCCTATTTTAAGTGTCAAAATCTTCACTTCAGAACATAAATAAAAGTATGTTCTTTATCCTAAAACTTTATATATACAGACTTTATGTAGTTAAAGGAAATTAACCCAAAATATACATTAAGGTCACTGTCTTTTTTAGAAAGCTAAGAATAGATTCATATCAAGTTCAGGCAAAAAGTCAGTCTCTGCTCAGTTTTGTATGACCGTAACATCTACTTTGAATATATATCAGCCCTTCTTTAGCTGAATGAATAAAAGAGCCAGAAAAAATACTGGAAGAAATAATGGTGGAAAACTTCCAAATCATGAACCATGATGAGGACAAATATAAAGAAATCTATGAATAGACACACTATAGTTACACTGTTGAAACCTAAACACACAGAGTATCTGGAAAGCAGTAAGATTTGGAAAACAACGCATCATGTAGGAGGAGTACAAAGACAGAATGTTTGTGTCTCCTCAGAATTCATATGTTGAACTCTAGTGAGCATTGTGCTGGTATTCAGAGGTAGGGGCCTTTGGAATGTGATTAAGTCATAAGGGTGGTGCGCCCTCATGAATGGGATTGTCCCTGTAAAAGAGACCCCAGGAAAAAAAAAAAAATACCCCAGAGAACTCCCTTGCTCCTTCTGCCAAGTGAAAACATAGTGAAAAGATGGCCGTCTTTTGTTAGAAGGTGGAGGAGGGTCAGTAATGTATCCTTCACATCGAGAAGGCACTTGGAGACCAAAAACAGGCACCGCTCCAGCTGTTTCCACTGTTTTATTTGGAGTAACTTACTGATGGGGCATTGCATGGACTGACAGTCCAGGCAGCTGTGCAACTATTTTCTGCTCCCATTCTCTGTCTAGTCCAGATCTTAACCCACAGTTTTTATAGTGTGAGGGGCATGGGAGTGATATCAAACAGTAGTTACCTAAAGTGATGCCTTCTGTGTGCGTCACTTTAGGGAAGATCAGAATGAGCCTTTCCACATCTGATCAGGGCATGCATTAATCTCTGTGGGGCCTGGAACACATGGCTCTGATGGAGAGAATTGGGGGAACAAATATGGAGTCCATGTTGTCAGCTTTCCTATGCCTATGAACCGGAAAGTGGATCCTCACCAGACACCAAATCTGTTACTCCCTTGATCTTGGACTTCCCAACCCGCAGAACTGCAACAAATAAATGTTGGTTGTTTAAGCCACCCAGTCTGTGATATATTTGTTATAGCATCCTGAATAGAACAAGCTAAGACAATAGCAATATGATTGAGAACTGACTTCCTATTAGAACAATGGAAGCCAGAGGTTATGAGAAGGAGCCCTACAGTTCAACAACCCCTTCAGGATTCTTATCTTTCTGGTGAATTATTCCCATTTTTAAGATTATATAATGGCCCTTTTCATTCCTAGAAATGCTTTTGTGTTAAAGACAATTATATCTTACTTCAGTATGGCTATACTAGCTTACTTTTGCTAAGCATATCTTTCACTGTGGCTCATTTTTCTTCTAGGGTCCCAATTTTATGAAGGGGTCTCAAGTGTACTTTCAACCTTAAACTAGTCGAATGCCATGTTTTCTGTTTAGGGGTGGGTTTTAAAACCTGAGGTTCCTAGCCATTTGTCCCCTTTCTCCCAAGGCTTTCTGCTCTGGCTCTTAAGTGTCCCTTTGATTTCTGAAACTTGAGGATATCCTTGTCTTTATTTCATGTCCAGCTATGTGACAATTTCCCTTCCTAATTTCTTTGTTTGTAGCAGGGGAATGGTGGGTTTTCCCCTAAAGTCCTGGGCAGTAGTGATGACTGTTTGCCATGTTGCTGGAATGGATTCTCGAACTCACATTTTAAATCAAAGACTCTCATCCTTGGCTGCATATTGGAATCACCTGGGAAACTTCAGTAAGTACTGATTCCTGGATCCTTTGCAAGAAATTCATTTAGTTGGTCTGAGATGACACATTGACATTGGGGCTTGTAAAGGCTCCCCAAGTGATTCTAATGTAGCCAAGGCTAAGAACCCCTGCTTACACTTCAGCAGCAACCACTCCAAGCTGTGAGTTCCACAGAGGCTTCGGCAGGCTTGGGAGGTGGTGGTCTTACTAAGGCAACAGCTGGACCTGTTATCGTAGGTTTCTCCACTATTCATCTTTATTTCTGGTCCATTTGTGTGTTATCCTGGTGGACCAGGTCAGATAATTTTTCTCCATCTTCAGTGTGTTCCCTGCTGATGTCTCTGAATTAGACTTCTGCTTTTCTCTCTGTATCTATCTACTCCAATATTTTTCCTGTTAAACAGGTCAGCTCTAACAGAAGTGATGGCTTGTTGGTTTAAGATGCCCCAATGCAGTGTATTTTCCAACTTTTCATTTTGATTCATTGCTGGTCTTGACCTTTTTCAGGTTTTCCACAAACTGTTCCTATTGATGAGTCATAAAAATGTCCTGGGCAGTAACTTGTGCTGTGTGCTAATGAAACAATTAAGCATGTCCATGATACTCCTTTTAATTTTACAAGGAATTTGTAGCTTCGGTGCAGTAGTGACATGTGAAAAGTGGCATTAAGCTGTGAAAAACAAAATTCACTGTTCTTATTTAAGAGTGAATGGTAGATTTAACTGTTGGGGCTGCTGGGTTGCTTGATACTCTTTGTGGCAGAGCGAAAAAAGGTTCTTAAGGACTCTACTGATTTCCAGATACTTAGTTAAAAATCTTTTCCTTGAAAGGTTAGCTATTCTGTTGGGTTGGAGGACAGACTGGTGTGTTTGATCGTCCAGTAAGCCATTGACCTTCATGATGTTCCTTTTCTTTTATTCCTGGAAGCTGTTCTACACATTGCACTTTAGTTTCTTTCTTTTCTTTAAGATTTACTTATTTAAGAGAGAGAGAGATCGAGAGCATACGAGTGTGAGTCGGGAGGATCAGAGGGAGAGAATCTCAAGCAGATTCCCTGCTGAGCATGAATGCCAATGTGATACTCTATCTCACGACCCTGAGATCATGACCTGAGCCAAAATCAAGAGTTGGACGCTTATCTAACTGAGCCACCCAGGAGTCCCTGCACTTTGGTTTCAAATGGGAAACAGGAATTGGTTATGTGAAGATTTGATAAGTAGTCACCCAAAGCGCATGCTCTACTGAAAATGGATTACCCTGTCTTCATTTACGAAAGACAGAAACTTATAAAACATTTGGATAGGTAATACATACATGTGGCTTAAAAATTGAAAAAGCACAGAATGGTATATGATAGGGCGCCTGGGTGGCTCAGTCATTTGGCTTCCACCTTCGGCTCAGGTCATGATCCTAGAGTCCTGGGACTGAGCCCCACTCAGGCTCCCTGCTCAGTGGGAAGCCTGCTTTGCCCTCTCCCTCTCCCCCTGCTTGTGTTCCCTTTCTCACTATCTCTTTCTCTCTGTCAAATAAATAAAATCTTTTAAAAAAAAAAAAGGTATATGATAATAAACAGGTCCTGTCAGTGTCAGCTGTGCTAAATCATGTTGATTCTGTGTACTTTTTTTTTTAATTTTTTATTTTTATAAACATATATTTTTATCCCCAGGGGTACAGGTCTGTGAATCACCAGGTTTACACACTTCACAGCACTCACCAAAGCACATACCCTCCCCAATGTCCATAATCCCACCCCCTTCTCCCAACCCCCCTCCCCCCAGCAACCCTCAGTTTGTTTTGTGAGATTAAGAGTCACTTATGGTTTGTCTCCCTCCCAATTCCATCTTGTTTCATTGATTCTTCTTCTACCCACTTAAGCCCCCATGTTGCATCACCACTTCCTCATATCAGGGAGATCATATAATAGTTGTCTTTCTCTGCTTGACTTATTTCGCTAAGCATGATACGCTCTAGTTCCATCCATGTTGTCGCAAATGGCAAGATTTCGTTTCTTTTGATGGCTGCATAGTATTCCATTGTGTATATATACCACATCTTCTTGATCCATTCATCTGTTGATGGACATCTAGGTTCTTTCCATAGTTTGGCTATTGTGGACATTGCTGCTATACACATTCGGGTGCACCTGCCCCTTTGGATCACTACGTTTGTGTCTTTAGGGTAAATACCCAGTAGTGCAATTGCTGGGTCATAGGGCAGTTCTATTTTCAACATTTTGAGGAACCTCCATGCTGTTTTCCAGAGCGGCTGCACCAGCTTGCATTCCCACCAACAGTGTAGGAGGGTTCCCCTTTCTCCGCATCCTCGCCAGCATCTGTCATTTCCTGACTTTATATGCTTATTTTTAATTACAAAATAAATACATGATTGCATTTCCACAACATTTTCAAACACTGTTTGCCTTGACTCCCATTCCATTCCATTCCATTCCATTCCAGAGAAGGAACCATTTATTGCATCATTTAGTGTATATGGAAAATGTGTGTCTATGTATGTCTGTGTTTTACATTATTGTCCTACAAAACTTGTTCACTTAGTAAAATGTATTAGGTAATATTTCAGGGCATAACATGTTGATTGACCTTATTCCATTTTTATGGCTATAACAAAATTAGTTCAAACTTTCTGCTATTGTTAGCCTTCTAGATTGTTACCATTTTTGGTTTATGATTATGGATAGTGCTGTAGTGACCTCTTTGTACATTGTGGGGGTTTCTCTGGGTTATTAAGAAGTGATTTTTCTACTCATACGATTTAGGGATTTTAAATTTTGCCAGATACTTAAAACACATTGTTAACATGAGAAACACAAGTTGTAGATTTGAATGGATATTGTCATATCATTTATGTTGGAAGAAAAGCCCAGATATGTCACAGGAACATATTCTATTGGCTAGACTGGTAATAGTTGAAAACCTTCAAGAAGATAACTAGATTTGAGAATGCTGGTCAAAGGGACTTTGGCCTTTTCAGTGATACTTAGGTTTTTATAAGAAGAATGTGTGCATGTCCTTTTCGAATTATATATAGTTACCAATAAAAATATAAAAATGTTTAAATAATTTTTGTCTATCTTTATGCCTAAGGCATAGAATAGTCCTGTTTTTAACCACATACTGACCATTTAAAATTTTGATCATGTGTTAGGGTGTGGGGAAAAAAAACAGTATTTTTCAAAAAGTAGAATTAGGTGATGGTAGGTGAGGGACACGTTCTTTGGCCGCTGTTACCCCAGTCAAGTATTTAATCATCTTGGGTTTTCTGGATTTTATAGTAAAAAGCTATCTCTTATTGTAGCTTTCTGTTTATAATATTTAGATTCTAGTACAAGTGACTAAAATTTTAAAAATTTTTACTGTTGACCTTAATACTCTTTAATGTAAAATAGAGTATTTAGATATTGCCAGTGTTGAATGAATACAGTAAACAATTGCTTAAACTATGTGATCCAGAGAATAAGTGTCTTTAATACATAACTTTTTTTTTTCTTCAAGAGATGTGAAAGCTGGAAATATTCTTCTTGGAGAAGATGGCTCAGTACAGATTGCAGGTAATGATTAGTACTTCATTTTATTTAATGGTCAGTAGAACCACCTTACCTATGTTTTGTGTTTTCAGGACTAGTTTTCTCTTCTAGTCCCTGGACTGTCTCTAGTCAAGAAGCCTGTATTGGCACATTCCTGCTGACTCTCAGGATATTCTCCACTATTCATCCTTCATTTTTTATCTCAGACATTTTTCTGTCCATTAATCATTACCTTCCAGTTATCACTCCTCACCCCTGTGAAGTCATCTTCTGTGGGTTCTCATAGCGTTCTGTGCTTTCTTTTGAAGGAGAGGTAGTTAGGAATCCCCACAATGTGTATGAAGGAATACTCTGTGGAGGAGTGATACTGAGCTGCCTCTGTCCTGGGGCAATTGGGTGCACTGTTGGCAGACTGAGAGCTGAAGAGATAAGAGTTGGCGTCCAGGGCCTACCAGAGGCGGCCATGCTGGTGAAATGCCCCTCCTGCAGGCTGAGACTCCAGAGTGGCTGTACCACAGGATTGTTGAGCAAGCCACTCATCTGAGGCCTCAGCTTGGTCCCACACCACTGGGATGGTCAGGTGTTTGGCAGAAGGAAAATAATCACCCAGACCCTAAATTGTTTCTTTAGCTTTAGAGGATAATTTAGGTGCACATCTTCATGTCCCAACCTAAGGAAATACTTTAACAAAGCCACATAATGCTTCAGCATAAAAGAAAATATTGATAAATTTGATTCCTTTAAAATTTATAGCTTCTATTTATTGAAAGAGGAACAAATGGTATATCACCATTAATAAGCAGAAAGGCAAACCACATAGTAGTAGAGAGGATATTTGCAGTATGAAATAACTGATATCGGGCCCAAATTTAGAATACATAAGGAACCATTAAGAAAAATCAGATAAGGGCACCTGGGTGGCTCACTTGGGTAAGCAACTGCTTTTGGTTCAGGTCCTAGGGTCCTGGGATCGTGTCCAACATCCGGCTTCCCCTGCTCGGGCTGCCTGCTTCTTGTTTTCTGCCTGCCACTCCCCCTACTTGCGCACTCTCTCTCTCTGTCAAGAAAATAAATAAAATCTTTTTAAAAAGAAAGAAAAAATCAGAGTAAAAATGGGCAGAAGATGGGCACTTGGGTGGCTCAGTTGGTTAAGTCACTGCCTTCAGCTCAGATCATTATCCTGGAGTCTCAGGATCAAGTCCTGTATCAGGCTCCCTGCTCAGTAAGGAGTGTGCATCTCCCTCTGATCCTACCCCCCTCTTGGGCACTCTCTCTTTTCCTCTCTCAAATAAATAAATAAAATCTTTAAAAAAAAATGGGCAAAAAAAAAAAAAAATGGGCAGAAGACTTCCCAAATGAAGACAACAAAACATAAATGTAATAAAAGGTGTTTAACATCACTAGTAATCAGTTAAATGCCTATATTATAGACATGCCTATAATGTCTGTCAAGTAAATAAATAAAATCTTTTTAAAAAAATAAAATCTTTTAAAAAAAATAAAAATTATGTTAACACTATTCTGTAGCCTACTAAATGTGCAATTTAAAAAATGTATTTTAAAAAATGCATACTTTTTTTTTTAAAGATTTTATTTATTTATTTGACAGAAATCACAAGTAGATGGAGAGGCAGGCAGAGAGAGAGAGAGAGAGAGAGGGAAGCAGGCTCCCTTCCGAGCAGAGAGCCCGATGTGGGACTTGATCCCAGGACCCTGAGATCATGACCTGAGCTGAAGGCAGCAGCTTAACCCACTGAGCCACCCAGGCGCCCCTAAAAAATGCATACTTTAATTAAAAATACTTTATTGCTAAACATGCTAACCATCCATTGAGCTTTCAGTGAGTCATAATCTTTTTGCTTGCAGAGAGTCTTCTCTGTGTTAATGACTGCTGACTGATCAAGGTGAGAGCTGCTGAAGGCTGGGGTAGTTGTGGCAGATTCTTAAAAGAAGACAATGATATTTGCTACATCAGTTGTCTCTTCTTTTCACGAATGATTTCTGTGTAAGCATGCAGTGCTGTTTTACCCACAGAACTTCTTTCAAAATTGGAGTCAGTCCTCTGAAACCTTGCCTTATCAACTGAGTTTATGTAATATCCAAAATCTTTGTTGTCATTTCAACAGTCTTCACAGCATCTTTACCAGGAATAGATTCTATCTTGAGAAACCACTTTCTTTGCTCATCTGTAAGAAGCAACTCTTCATTCAAGTTTTATCATGAGATTGCAGCAGTGGGGTCCCATATACAGCCTCCACTTCTAATTCTAGTTCTCTTGCTGTATCTACCACATCTGCTCCTGTGTTCTCCACGAAAGTCTGAACCCCTTCAAGTTGTCCATGAGGGTTGGAACCAGCTTCTTATCGAATTCCTGTTAATGTTATTATTTTGACTTTTTCCCATGAATCATGAATGTTCTTAATGGCATCTAGAATAGTGAATTCTTTCTAGGTTTTCAATTTACTTTGCCCAGATCCAGGAGAGGAATCACTAGCTTAATAGAATGTGTTTGTTAAATAATAAGACTTGAAAGTCAAAATTATTCCTTGATTCATGGGCTGCAGAATGGTTGTTGTGTTAGCAGGCATGAAAATAATATTAATCTCATTGTACGACTCCATTGGAGCTCTTGGCTGACCAGGTGCATTGTCAGTGAGCAGTAGTGTATATATATATATAGTATATATATAGTGTATATATATATATATATAGTATATAGTATCTATATATATATATACAGTATATATATATAGTATATATATATACTGTATATATATATATAGATACTATATACTATATATATATATACATATATATATATATTTAAGATTTTACTTATATTAGAGAGCGTGTGTGTGTGAACAGAGGAGAGGGAGAGGAATCTCAAGCAGACTTCGCGCTGAATGCAGGGCCCAACATGGGTCTTGATCTCATTAACCCTGAGATAAAACCTGAATCAAAACCGAGAGTCAGTCGAATGCTTAACCAGCTGAGCCACCCAGGTGCCCCAATGAGCAGTAATATTTTGAAAGCAATCTTTTTTTCTGAGCAGTAGGTCTCAACAGTGGGCTTAAAACATTTAGTAAACCTTGTTGTAAACAGATGTGCTGTCTCCATGTTTTGTTCTTCCATTTACAGAGCACAGGAAGAGTAGATAGAGCTTCATTCTTAAGGGCCCTAGTATTTGTGGACTAGTAAATGAATATTGGTTTCAACTTAAAAGTCACCAGCTGCATTAGCCCCCAGCAAGGGAGTCAGCTTCTCCTTTGAAGCTTTGAAGCTAGGTGTTGACCTCTCTAGCTAATTAAGTCCATCTTCTTCCAGTAGAAGGCTGTTTTGTCTACATTGAAAATAAACGTTGTTTAGTATAGCTGCCTTCATGAATTAACTTAGCTAGATCTTCTGGATACTTAGTACTTGCTGCTCCACCATGCACTTTTATATTATAGAGATGGCTTCTTTCCTTAAACCTCACGAACCAGCCTCTGCTAGCTTTGAGCTTTTCTTCTGCAGCTTCCTCATCTTTCTCAACCTTCTTAAAATTGAAGAAAGTTAGGGTCTTGCTCTGGATTAGGGTTTGGCAAGGAAATGATGGGGTTGGTTTAATCTTCTAAGAAAGACCACTAAGACTTTCTTCACTTTTCTTATTTGTGTGTTCACTGGAGTAGTGCTACTGCACTTTTAATTTCCTCCGAGAACTTTTTCTTTGCATTCACAACTTCCCTAACTGGTACGAGAGACCTAGCTTTTTGCCTTTTTTGGCTTTCAGTGGGCCTTTCTTACTGAGCTTAATCATTTTCAGCTTTTGATTTAAAGAGAGAGACTGTGTGCCTCTCCCTTTCACATGAACACTTAGAGGCGCTTGTAAGGATCTTTAATTGTCCTAATTTAACTATCGTTGTGTCTTAGGGAATGGGGAGGCCTGAGGAGAGGGAGAAAGATGGGGGAATGGCTGGTCAGTGGAGCATTCAAAACACACAACATATATTAAGTTCTCCATCTTATAAGGACCTGGTTTGTGGTGCCCCCAAAACAATTACAATAGTAACATCAGAAATCAGTAATCACAGGTCACCATAGCAAATACAATGATAATGAAAAATGTCAAAATATTGCAAGAATTAACAAAATGTGACAGAGACAAGAAGTAAGCAAATGCTGTTGGAAAAATTGTGTCAATATATGTGCTCAGTGCAGGGTTGCCATAGACCTTCAGTTTGTTTAAAAAAAAAAAAAAAAGCAAAAACCAACACAGTATTTGTGAAGCCTAGTGAGGCGAAGCATTAAAAAACGAGGTATGCCTGTGAAATAACATTTGGATACCAAGTTATTTCACAGGCATACCTCGTGTTTTAATGCTGTCCTGGCCTAAACATCTGATGCTGCAGTTGTTAGTGTCATTGTAAGCAAGGAAAAAAATCTCCTGTTCCAATGGTGAGAGAACAAATGAGGACAAACACTATATTAAGTTGAAGTATGCATATCCTAAAACTTTGGCTTCTAGGTGTATGGCCTAGAGAAGATCGTGGTTATGTGTGTCACAGTGCTCATAAGCATTGAAATTGTGAAATAGTCCTAATACCCTTCAATAGTAGAATGAACAAATATAAATAAATTATGGTTAATTTATGCATTGGAATATATACAGTGATGAATGTAGACAGAACTACAGCTACATTCAAAAGCATTAATAAGTTATAAAAAGATAAGGTGAAAGAAAACAGTTGAAATAGAATTTATAGCATATGATTTCATTTACATAGGTTTAGAACCAAGCACATTTATGCTTATTGTTTAAAAAGGTAAAATCAAGTGGTAAAAACAAAACACATAAACTAAAGAAGAGGGGATTCTGGTGAAGTAGGAAACACCGGGAATCTCTCCACATCTGGACAACAGCTGAACCAGCAGAATGTGTCTGATGTAACTTCTATAATTCTGCAGTTCCTCCAAAGGTTTGTAAGTTCTAGGGGAAGATTTGGAAGGTAAATTGTGGTAAATTTCAGTCAATTTCAGAGCTGTGTATCCCCTAGCCATCAGCCTGCTGGCAGGCAAGCAGCTATGCACCTGTTTTTGGAGCAGCTTGCACACACTCTGTGGCACCCTCAGTGGACAAAATGGACCCTGTCTTCGAAATACGATGGATCTGTGCTCTGATCACTGATTGCTGCTTCTGATCACATTGGTGCAGATAAAGAGGCAGACAGCCATTGTTGTGGCATACCCCTCCCCAAATGACTTCCAGGGATTTAAAGGAGCAGCACCTTTTCTTTTTTTCCTTCGTTTTTCTCTTCTTCCCACTTTTAGAGCCAGACATTAAAAAATAACTACATTGGTGGGGAAAATTGGAAGATGACTGTACATGCCAGGAAAAGGTGCACTAAGGTCCTGAGAAGAACTTGTTTATACTTCGGGCTTATGCTTGACACAAAGATAGTCTATAACAACCAAAATAAAACAGCAAAACTTAAGAATCAAACCCTGAGAAAGGGAGATAATCTGATTTCCAGAATAACTACATCATTAGACTCAAATGTCCAGTTTTCAACAAAAGAAATCAAAAGGCATTCAATGAACAGTAAAATATAACCCATTCAAAGGAAATAAATAATAGAAACTGTCACTGAAAAGGTCCTGACAGCAAATCTATTAGACAAAGAAAACTAAAGGAAGATGTGAATAAACTCAAGAAAACAATGTGTGATAGGAGCTACCAATAAGGAAAAAAGACTAAAAAACAAAAAAATTCTGGAGCTATAAAGTACGGTAGCTTGTATTATGAAATGAAAAACCCACTAGAAGGATTCAAATGCAAATGCAGATTTGAACTGGCTGAAAAAAGAATTGATGAATTTGAAGATGGGAAAATGGACATTATCATGTCTAAGGAACAGGAAGGACAAAGATTGAAGATAAGTGAACAGAGCTCAAGGGATCTGTTTGACACCATTAAGCAGACCAACACACTTGTGGGAAGTTCGAGGAGAAGAGAGAAATGGGCAGAGAAAATATTTGAATAAATAATGGCTGTAAACTTGATGGAAAACATGAATATAAACATCCATGAAGCTCAGTGATTTCCAAGTGAGATGAACTCTTAAGAAACCTACACAAAGATAATATAATCAAACTTATAAAAGCCAAAGAGAAAGAATCTTGAAAGCAGGAAGGTAGAAGTGACTCACCATCTACGAGGTATCCTCAATATGGCTGTCAGCAGATGTCTTACCAGAAACTTTGGAGGCCAGAAGGCAGGAGGCCAATATATTCAAAGTGATAAAAGAAAAAATTTGCCAATCAAGATTCTGTATCTGGTAAAACTGTCCTTCAAAATAAGGGATAAATTAAGACATTGCCAGATAAACGAAAGCTGAAGAAATTTGTTTCTGATAGATCTGTCTACAAGAAATGCTCTCGGGAACCCACAAGGTGGAATGAAAGGACACTAGACAGTAACTTGATGCAGTGTGAAGAAGTGAAGATCTCATAAAGGTAAATACATGGGCAAGTATAAAAGTTAGTATTATCATAACAATGGTTTGTGACTTCACTTTTTTTCCTACATGATACATTACTAAAACCAGTGGTCCAAAAGTTAATATTACTGATAACTGGTTTGTGAATCCAAAACATGTTTTCTGCTTAAGAGACCAGTGTGTTTAAAAGAATTATTGGGGCACCTAGGTGGCTCAGTCATTGGGTATCTGCATTTGGCTTGGGTCATGATCCCAGGGAACTCAGATGGAGCCCCGCATCGGACTTCCTGCTCAGCAGGAATCCTGCTTCTCCCTCTTCCACTCCCCCTGCTTGTGTTCCCTCTCTTGCTGTCTCTCTCTGTCAAATAATAAGTAAAATCTTGAAAATAAATAAATAAACTTTTTAAAAGAAAGAATTAACAGTTCATGTTTTTGAGCACAAAGTATGTTAAGATGTAATTTTGTGACAGTAACCAACAGAGGTGGGAATAGTGCTGTAAAGAAGAGATTTTTGTGTTATTGAAGTTAGGCTGGTATAAATTCAAGATCTTTTAAAAAAAAGTTTTTTTCTTTTTTAATTAAGTAATCTTTATGCCCAACATGAGGCTTGAACTCACAACCCCAGGATCAAGAGTTGTGTGCTCTACTGACTGAGCCAACCAGGCGCCCCTAAGCTGGTATATATTCAGATTAGAGTGTTTTAACTTTAGAATGTTAAATGGAATCTCTATGGTACCAAAAACAAAATAGTTACAGAATATAAACAAAAGGAAATGAGAAAAAAATTAAGCATTTCACAACAAAAAAGTCAACTGAACAGAAAAGCAATGCAGGAAATGAGGGACAAAAAAGCCATAAGACATATGGAAAACAAATAGGACAATGACAGAAGTCAGTCCTGTATCAGTAGTTGCTTCAAATGTAAGTGGATTAACTCTCCAATCAAAAGACAGAGATTGGCAGAAAAGGTAAAAATATTTAATCCAACTATATGCTGTTCATAAGGGACTCATTTTAGATCCCAGACACAAATACATTGAAAAGGAAAGGAAAGGAAAAAGATACTCCATGCAAATAGTAACCATGTTTCTCATATCAGAGAAAATAAACTTTAAGTCAAGAAAGGGTTACAGAACAAATAAGAACTAAAAAAACAAACAAAAAAAATAAGGACTTCACTATTAACAAAAGTTTCAGTATAGCAAAAAGATATAATAATTATAAATATTTGTATATATACTAACATGCCAATAAAATATATGAAGGAAATACTGACAGAACTGAAGGGAGAAATAGCTCCATATTAGTAGCTGGAGATTTCAATATTCCATTTACGATAATGGATACAATAGGCAGGAGGTAAGAAAATGAAAAACTTAATACATTATAGAACACCACCTAGAGCTAACAGATGTACAGAGCTCAACAGGATTAGGATGTGTATTCTTAAGTGCTCACGGGGCATTTTCTGGGGTAGACCATGTTAGACCACATATTAAGTCCTGATAGATTATATTTTATTCTATTTTAAGATTTATTTATTTTAGAGAAAGAGTATGCATGAGCTGGGGGATGGGCACAGGGAGAGGAAAAAAGAATCCCTAAGCAGACTCCTCCCCACTGAGCATGGAGCCTGACGAGGGTACCTGAGATCATGACCTGAGCTGAAATCTAGACTTGGCTACTTAACCCACTGAGCCACCCAGGTGCCTTGAGTCCCAATAGATTTTTAAAAATATTATACAAAATACTTTCCTGACCACAATTCACAAATTCACAGAAACTAAACACACGCTCAAACAACCAATGAAAAAAGGAAAGCTTCACAAGGAAAATTTAAAAATACCTAGAGATGAATGAAAACAAAACCAATATATCAGAACTTATGGGACATAGCTAAAGTATTGCTAAGGGGCAAGTTTTTACCTAGAGATGAATGAAAACAAAATCAATATATCAGAACTAATGGGACATAGCAAACGTATTGCTAACGGGCAAGTTTATAGCTAAAGACACTTTATTTAAAAAATAAGATAGCAAACCAACAATCTTACTTTACACCTTAAGGAATTAGAAAAGGAAGAAACTAAACCTAACTCTAGCAGAAGGAAGAAAATAATAAAATTTAGAGAAGAGATAAAGGAAATAGAGAATAGAAAAGCAGTAGAAAAGTGATTCTTTGGAAAGATCACCAAAATTGACAAACGTTTAGCTTGATGGACAAGGAAAGAAGGAGAGACAAAAATTGCAAGTGAAGTAGATACATCAAAGTGGACTTCAGAACACGATCAGAATAAGAGATAAAGTAGGGCATTACAAAAGGATAATGGAGTCAATCTGAAAAAAGAACAAAACACCTGTGAATATTTATGCACCCAACATTGGAAGCATCTAATTTTATAAAGTAACTATTAATAGACCTGAAGAGAGAAATAGCCAGTAGTACAGTAATAAGAGTAGGGGAGGGGGCTTTAATACCTCCACTTTAATCAGTGGATAGGTCATCCAAACAGAAAATCAAGAAGGAAACATGAGCCTTAAATGATGCATTAGACCAGAGATAGACTTAATATACATTTACAAAACATTCCTTCCTAAAGCAGCAAATACACATTCTTCACAAGTACACATGGAACAGTTTCAAAACAAATCGTATGTTAGATGACAGAATAAGTCTTAATAAACTTAAGAGGCCTGGAATCAGAGCAAGCATTTTTTCCAGACATGCCTTTTAGAAGCTAGAAATTTATGTGAAGAAAGTGGGAAAATTTACAAATATGTGGGAATTAAACAACATGCTTCTGAACAACCAATGGGTCATTGAAGAAACTAGAAAATACCTTATGACAAATGAAGTGGAAGGGTAACATACCACATTTGTTGGATGCAGCGAAAGCAGTTCTTCCCTCCACCACCTCAATCACCAGTCACTTGGTTCTGAAAATAAAAGCAGTTCTTTTTCTTTCTTTCTTTTCTTTTTTAAAAGATTTTATCTATTGATTGAGAGAGTGAGAGAGCATAAGCCAGTGGGAAGAGGGAGAATGAGGGAGCCTGACCTGGGGCTTGATCTCAGGACCCTGGAATCATAACCAACTGAGCCACCCAGGCACCCCAACAAAAGCAGTTCTAAAAGGGAAGTTCATAGTGATAAATGCCTACTCCAAGAAATAAATCCCGAACAACTTCATACCTCAAGGAACTAGAAAAAGAAGAACAAATAAAACCCAGTTAGCAGAAGGAAGGAAATAAAGATTAGAACAGAAGTAAATGAAATAGAGACTATAATGACAATAGAAGAGGTCACTGAAACTAGAACTAGTTCTTTGAGAGGAAAACAAAATTTGCAAACCTTTAGCTTCGATTCACCAAGAAAAAGAATACTCAAGTAAATAAAATGAGAAATGAAAAAATAGAAGTTAAACTGATAGTATAGAAAGGATTCTAAGAGACTGCTGTGAGCAATCATATGCTAACAAATTGAACAATTTAGAAGAAATGGATAAATTTCTGAAAACATACAACCTACCAAGACTGAATCATGATGAAATAAAAAATCTGAACAAACAAATTACTAGTAAAGAGATTGAATCAGTAATCAAAAACCTCCCAACAAACGAAAGTCCAGTATCAGACAGCTTCACTGGTGAACCAACCATTGAAGGAAAAATACCAATCCTTCTCAAACTCTTCTAAAAAATAGTGAGAGATGAGAACTCTTCTAAACATATTTTATGAGGCCAGCCTTACCGTGATACCAAAAGCAGACAAGAATGCCAAAAGAAAAGAAAATTACAGGCTAATATTCTGACGGACATAGATGCAGAAATCTTCAACAAAACTAAAGTAAACTCAGTTCAGCGGTACATTAAATGGACCATACACCTTGATGTAGTAGTGGTCTTATTCCAGGGATGCAAGGATTGTTTAACTTACATAGATTAGTCAAGGGGATATACCACATAAACAAAGTGAAGGATACAAATTATATCATCTCAGCAGATGTGGTAAAAGCATTTAACAACATTCAATATCCATTTCTAATTCTCTGTAAAGCTGGTATAGAGGGAGCATAGCTTACAGCAAAGGCCATGTATGTTAAAGCCCACAGCTAACAATATACTTACTGGTAGAAAGCTGAAAGGCTTTTCCTGTAAGATGATGAACCAAAACAAAGATGCGCACTTTCGCCACTTTTATTTGGTATAGTACTAGCAGAGCAGTTAGGCAAGAAAGAGAGATCAAAGGCATCCAAATTAGAAAACAAGAAGTAAAACTGTCACTGTGCAGAGGTGACATGATATTAAATATAGAAAATCCTAAAGACTCCCATCAGAAAACTGTTAGAATGATCAAGTTGCAGGATACAAAATCAGTACATGAAAATCTGTTGCATTTCTGTACATTAATAACTATCAGAAATTAAGAAAATAATCCTATTTGTAGTTGCATCAAAAAAATAAAAATACCTAGTAATAAATTTAACCAAAGAGATAAAAGACCAGTACATAGAGAACTACAAGACATTAAAGAACTACAAGACATTAAAGAAAGATGTTGGAGACATTAATAGATATTCTGTGCTTATGAATTGGAAGAGTTTATATTGTTAAAATGTCTATACTACCTGAAACAATACACAGATTTAGTATAATTTCCTTTTTTTTTTCTTTAAAGACTTAATTTATTTATTTAACAGAGAGAGAGAACGCGTGCGCGTACGAGCAGGCAAAGTGGCAGGCAGAGGGAAAGAGAGAAGCAGGCTTCCCACAGAGCAAGGAGCCTAATGGGGGACTCGATCTCAGATCTTAGCATTATGAATCTGAGCCAAAGGCAGCCACCTAACCAATGGAGCCACCCAGGTGTCCTGATTCAGTATAATTTGTAACAAAATTATAATGGATCATTTTTTCAGAGAAATAAAACAAATAATCCTAAAATTTGTGTGGAACCATGAAAAACCTCATATAGCCACAGCAGTGGTGAGTAAGAACAAAGCTGGAGGAGGCATCATGCTCCCTGATTTCAAAGTATGTAGTTCAGTATATTGTAATAATTAAACAGTGTGATACTGGCATAAAAGTGGACACAGAGATCATGATACAGAATAGAAAGCCCAGAAATAAACCCACACATGGGTAATTAATATATCCTAGAGGAGTCAAGAGTATACAGTGGGTATACAGTCTTCATAAATGGTGTTGGGAAAATTAAACAGTAACATGTAAAAGAATGAAGGTAGAGCACCATTTTATATGATGTGCAAAAATTAAATAAAAGATCTGAATGTAAGACATGAAACTATAGGGACACCTGGATGGTTCAGTCAGTTCACCATCTGCCTTCAGCTCAGGTCATGATCTCAGGATTCGGGGATCGAGTTCCTCATCGGGCCCCTACTCAGGAAGGGGCCTGCTTTTTCCTCTGTCCCTTCCCCCTGCTTATGCTTTCTTTTGGTTACATATACTCACTCTCTTAAATAAATAAATAGATAAATATCTTAAATTAAAAAAAAAAAAGACATGAAGCCATAAAACACCTAGAAAACATGGATAGCAGTCTCCTTGATATAGGTCTTGGTGATGTTTTTTTGAATCTGACACCAAAAGCAGCTAAGGCAAAAATGAACAAATGAATATCAAAATAAAAATGTGCACAGCAAAGGGTATCAACAAAATGAAAAGGCATCCTACTGAATGGAAGAAAATATTTGCAAATCATACATCTGGTAAGGGACTAATATCCAAAATACATAAAGAACTTGTACAACTCATTATCAAAGACTGAACTACCTGATTAAGAAATGGGCAGAAGATCTGAAGAGACATTTTTCCAAAGAAGACATACAGATTGCCAACAGATAAACTGAAAAGATGCTATACGTCATTAATTCTTAGGGAAATGCAAATCAGAGCCTCATATACAAGATACTGTTTTACACCTGTTAGAATGATTATTATCAAAAAGACTGGAAGCAACAAGCATTGGGAAGGATGTGGAAAAACCAGAACCCTTGCGTACTGTTGGTGGGAATATAAATTGGTGCAGCTAGTGGAAAACAGTATGGAGTTTCCTTAGAAAATTAAAAATAGAGCTGTTGTATGACCTAGTAATTCCACTTCTGGGTATTTATCTGAGGAAAATGAAAACACTAACTCAAAAAGAAATATGTGAGTTAATTTCATGATTATTTATAATAATGAAGAATATACAATGGGGAAAGGACAGTATCTTCAATAAGTGGTATTGGGAATATTGGATAGCCACATGCAAAAGAGTGAAGCTGGATTGGATCATTCTGTTACACTATAAATAAAAATTAACTCAAAATAGGTTCAAATCTTGAATATAAGACCTGAAACCTTAAAGCTCCTAGAAGGAAATGTAGATAGTAAGCTCATTGATACAGGTCTCAGAATGGATAGACAAATTGTGGTGTATACATACAGTGGAATATCATTCAGTCATAAAAAATAATGAAATCTTTCCACTTGTGACAGCATGGATAGACCTTGAGGGCTTTGTACTATGTATAATAAGACAAGAGATCTTAAGACAATACTATATAATCTCTCACATATGAAATCTAATGTATCTATTCAACACTAAGCTCACATAGATAACAGAGAACAGATTGGTGGTTACCAGAGTCAGGGGTGGGGGACAGGAAAAATGAATGAACTGGTTTGGGTTTTAGTTTAAATAAATTGAATTTTTTAGAATATGGGCTTAAGTAGACATTTCTCCAGAGAGGACATACAGATTGCTAATAAGCATGTTAAAAATATGTTCAACATCACTAATCATTAGGGAAATGCAAATCAGACCTATAGTAAGATCCAACCTTGGATCTATCAGGATGGCTACTATTCAAAAAATCCCCCAAAATTAGGAAATAGAGGATATAGAGAAACTGGAATCTTTGTTCACTGTTAGTAGCAACATAAAATGGTACAGCTGCTCTGGAAAATAGTATGGCAGTTCCTCAAAGAATGAAAAGCAAAATTACTATGTAGTCCAGCAGTTCCACTTCTGGGTATAGAATCCCGAAGAACTGAGAGGAGGGGCTCAGACAATTATTGGGACACTCCTTTTCACAACAGCATATTCTCCATGGCTAAAATGGGGAAGCAACCCAAGGGCCCATTAACACATGAAAGAATACACAAAATATGGTATATACGTATTACATCAGCCTATAAAGGAAGGAAATTCTGTAATATGCTGCAAAATGGATAAATGTCAAGGACATTATGCTAAGTAAAATAATCCAGCTACAAAAGACAAATACTATATGATTTTACCTATATGAAGTCCTTAGAGTATTCAAAGTCATAGAGAAAGAAAGTTAGAATGATGGTTGCCGCTGGCTGGAGAGAAGGAGAATTAAGAATTATTGTGTAGTAGGTACAGATTTTTAGTCCAGGGGATGTTAATTGAATGGACTGGAGCAAGGAGGAAAATCTGTTGAGATGATCATGTGTGAGGGTGGAGAGCGGAGTGAGGGACCTGGTAAGCTATGTCGTTAGTCAAGAATTTCAGTGGAAAGAAGAGAAAGTGTCATGTTGTTTGTATGTAGACTATATTATTTTCCTGTCTGCCTGCGTTGATATACTTCTAATACCTTGCTCTTTTATCTATTTCAGACTTTGGAGTTAGTGCTTTTTTAGCAACTGGTGGTGATATTACCCGAAATAAAGTGAGAAAGACCTTTGTTGGAACTCCTTGCTGGATGGCGCCTGAAGTTATGGAACAGGTACTTTGTCTTTCATTTTTTTTTTTTTTTTAAGATTTTTATTTATTTGACAGACAGATCACAAGTAGGCAGAGAGGCAGGCAGAGAAAGAGAGGAGGAGGAGGAGGAAGGCTCCCTGCTGAGCAGAGAGCCCAATGTGGGGCTCGATCCCAGGACCCTGGGATCATGACCTGAGCGAGCGGAAGGCAGAGGCTTTAACCACTGAGCCACCCAGGTGCCCCGACTTTCATTTTTTTAAAATGGTTTATGGTTTTGTACAGAATGAAAAAAATAACAGCAACATTTGCTTTTGTTTGGTGTACAGTTGTGCAGGTATCCCCCACTAATGGAAAGTAGTTTGTTCTGTGAAACCCTTGTAAGCTGAAATGGCACAAAGGAAAGAAACAGTGACCACTAATTCATTTGTAAAAATTTTTTAGCATTTCCAGACACACAAAAATAACCTCTTCGGCCTTTCCGATACCATAGAACACATCTTGCTATTGGATACAGAAAATAAATTGAGTTAAAACAGATACTCACATAATTCAAAGCTCTGGTGGATTGACCTGAATGTGGTTCCCCAGGAAGGAGCTGAGCTACACTAGGCTCGTTGCTCAGCCCGGGTGCTACCTCCCTCATGGCAAGCACTGAACGTCATTTTCACTTTCTTTGTAAAAGGAAAACCCTTTCCCGATTTCTTTCCATAGTGTAAACAGGAACTACTATAGGTCTTTCATATAAGCCAAATGGCTTAATGGGGTCTTTGAAAAAGTGGGGATATGTATGCTGGATTAGCTTCGGGAAATACATGTTTCTGTTCCTCGGTTAGGATTTGGGTCCCACCCTTGGAAACAGAACTCTAGATCTTTACAAATGATATATGAAACTCAGGATTTGTAACAAATACAACCTAAGGAATAATATAATGAATATTGGTTTAGTAAAAGTTTCTGTGTTACAAATTAAACGACCTAATCTTTGTACACGTAGATTCACTGCTGTGGTTCTTGAAGGACTAGTTTCGTCCACAACCCCATTTCCCATTTGCTTTCAAACAACTACAGTCAGATGTTGCTCATGTAGTCATTTTATGGAAACTCTGCTAATTCTGAAATCAGGGCTCATTTCTTGTTCCTTGCCTTACTTGTTCTCTTGTCATTTGAAACAGTTGATCATTTCTACCTTTATTTACATCTTCAGCTTTTCTGTTTACATCTCAGCAGTTGATCATTTCCACCTTTATTTACATCTTCAGCATTCTTCCCCTACCTGTCCTGCCAGGCTGTGTCTGACTTCTTTTCTGCCTTCCTTCTACTTCCCAGGACCTGTTCTTGAATTCTTCTCTCACTAATTAGCCTCATCTCTGCTTCCCACCCATTCTATTTTCTTTGAAGTTTTTTATGTTTTCTTGAAAGTTTTATTTATTTATCTATTTATTTTACCTTAGGTAGTCTGCACACCCAGTGTGGGGCTTGAACTCAGCAACCCTGAGATTTGAGAGTTGTGTGCTATACGGACTAAGCCAGCCAGATTGCTCCTGAAGAGCAGCTTTAGGAGTGCTTAAACAAAATTAAATTTTTTTAAGATTGTATTTATTTGAGATAGAACGTGAGCCAAGGCAGGGGGTAAAGGGGGAGGGAGAGGGAGAAGCACTCTTCACAGAATGCAGAGTCAAATGCAGGGCTCCATCTCATGACTCTGAGATCATGACCTGAGCTGAAATCAAGACTGGGTTGCTTAACTCACTGAGCCCCCAGGCACCCCCTCAAGATTTTATTTTTTGAATAACCTCTACAAAAATAAATCTACATTTATTTTTAAGTAATCTCTACATTTTAAGTAATCTCTACATTTTATTTTTAAGTATTCTCTACATCTATTTTAAGTAATCTTTGCTGGGTTGTGGCTCTAACCCACAACCCTGACATCAAGAATCATAACACTCCACCAACTGAGCCAGCCCGGCGCCCCATCTATTATATTTTCCAAAGTATAGTCATGCTAGTCTTATTTCCTAAACCCCTAGATGGATGTTTCAAACTTCCTCTAGGTGTTTTACATGGGTATCTTTTAAGTATATCAAAGTCAGTATGTAGAACCGAATTCACTTATAACTCTTACAGTGCTTGTGTTCACCCTGTTGGTGAGGGAAGCATTCCTACTCTAGGGTTATGCAGATGCTGGACACCTTACACTGGACTGGTAAAACTGATAGCCGTTCATTTGTCACGTACACACAGAGCTGCAGGGAGGAGGACCCAACATGACACTTGAGGCTCCTCTCGGGAAGAGAGTAGGTAAACGGTTGCTGTGGGAAACAGACCTTGTAGTATCAAGAGAGTGAGGTGGTGCTCGCTTTGGCAGCACATATACTAAAAAAAAGAGAGTGAGGTGCCCCTTGGTTTCCTTGCAAGGGTGATCGGCTCATTTGAATAATTCTGAGGGCTGGTGGGAAACTGAAACCTGCTACTCAAGGCTGAGCAGGAACTTGGCCTGGTTCAGTTGAGCAGGATTGTTGGGCTAAGGGACCTTATCCTTAGGAGCAGACTGGGGAGGGGAACTTGCACTTAGTTTATTAGGGGCCCACCCTCTTTTGCCACATTTCAAGGCAGCACATTATATGGAGCTTTAATTTCAGGTCCCAAACCACATACACCCCCCATATATTTCTTCTCCTGTGTTGCTCAAGATAGAAAATGAAAATATTTGGGGTGCCTGTGTATCTCAGTTGGTTAAGTGACTGCCTTCTGCTCGGGTCATGTTCCTGGAGTCTCAGGATCGAGTCCCACATTGGGCTCCCTGCTTGGTGGGGAGTTTGCTTCTCCTTCTGACCTTCCCTCTTCTTATGTGCTCGCTCTCTCTCTCTCTCAAATAAATAAAATTATTTTAAAAAAGAAAATACTTAATTTTATAATGTGCTCATGATAGTATAAAAGGACAAATTTGGCCACATGTTCACATCAACAACTGAAAATATTCAAACCCCATTGTGTCTTTTTTCATTATAAAAATTAAGGAGATTAAACAAGACTATAACATAGAAAATTTGGAAAACCAAAGACATAACACTACTGCCTAATAGTTTTGTTCTAGTTCTATCCTTTTCCTTAAAAAAAAAAAAAAAAACAAGATTATACACTTTTGTAATGAGTATCAAAACTTGTGAGGAATTTTGTATTCTTTTTTCTTCATAAATGCTTTATCACACGTGGTTTTCCGTATTTTCATGTAGAATTCATTTACATTGTTTTTAGTTGACTAACGTTTCTTTTAAGTGAGTATTCCGTACTTAACAATTTCCCCATTGTTGAGGAACGTTCATTCTGATTGCTTTTTCTTTCGTCTGTTACCAAATATATTTAGCCTTTGCCTACTCTAGATTACTTTATTGATTTAAAGCGAATGAACAGTTTAATGGTTCTTGATATGTATTAGAAGTTACTTTTTAAAAGTGCTTTTAGGGGTACTTGGCTGGCTCAGTCAGAAGAGCATGCTACACTTGATCTTAGTCATGGGTTCAAGCCTCGCATTGGGTGTAGAGATTACTAAAGAAAAAACAAATTTAAATTAAAGTGCTTTTAGGGTGTTAAAAGTAATCATGTATATCTTTATATTCTTTACAGGTTCGAGGCTATGATTTCAAAGCTGACATCTGGAGTTTTGGGATCACAGCAATTGAACTGGCTACAGGGGCAGCTCCTTACCATAAGTATCCACCAATGAAGGTGAGGTTCATAGTCAAAGTACTATCCCAGCCCATGTCCCAGTTTCTTTTCAGAGCCTACTCCTAGGAAATAAATGGTTTTGAAAACGGTGAGTTTTTAGAACTATAAAGTGGGAAGCTATTTTAAGGCCAAAGGAATGGTTTACTTTTTAAAAGGAGGTGGGGGAGGAGGTGAGATTTATTTTTTATACACCGAAGGCAGTGAGTCCTATAATTGTAGCCAGACATACACATGTTAGCCTATTCGCCCAGAATGAGAAATACCTCCATCTTTTAGTAATTCCATTTCAGTAAATACAAATTGAATCTGAAAAGCAAGTATTAGTTCTGACTACAGCCCCCTTTTATTCTTTAGTGTTAACTTTGTGTTTAGAAAGTGGCTTATGTGAGGCGCCTGGCTTGCTCAGTGGGTTAAGCTGCTGCCTTCAGCCTGGGTTGTGATCTCAGGGTCCTGGGATCGAGCCCCGTATCAGGCTGTCTGCTCAGCAGGAAGCCTGCTTCCCTCTCTCTCTCTGCTTGCTGCTGTGCCTACTTGTGATCTCTTTTTCTGTCAAATAAATAAATAAAATATTAAAAAAATAAAAAGAAAGTGGCTTATGCTTCTATAAAGAAGTCATACAATTTAGAAATCACTCCGAATCTCATTATATAAATATCACCTTCCTTATTAACACCTATGTGCATCAAACTAGTATGTTGCCATGAAAGTCAAAGAAGGAGAGATTTAGGATGGACAGAATAATCAAAACTGTCAGTTACCACAGAGAAGGTAGGAGGAGTGAGAACTGAAAAAGGCTGCTGCTCTGTTAACTAGGTATTATCAGTGGTTTCTCAGGAATGACTGAGGAGAAAACATGAACAGACATCTCTGCAAAGAAAACATCCAGATGTCCAACAGACACATAAAAAAGTAGTGCTCAGCATTACTCGGCATCAGGGAAATACAAATCAAAACCACAGTGAGATACCACCTCACACCAATCAGAATGTCTAAAATTAACCAGTCAGGAAACGACATGTGTTGGCGAGGATGCGTAGAAAGGGAAACCCTCCTACACTGTCAGTGGGAATGCATACTGGTGCAGCCACTCTGGAAAACAGTGTGGAAGTTCTTCAAAAAGTTGAAAATAGAGCTCCTCTACAACCCAGCAATCACACTACTACCCTAAAGATAACAAATGTAGTGATCCGAAGGGGCACGTGCACCTGAATGTTTATAGCAGCAATGTCCATTATAGCCAAACTATGGAAAGAACCTATGGAAAGTCCATCAACAGTTGAATGGATAAAGAAGATGTGGTATGGGACGCCTGGGTGGCTCTGTTGGTTAAGCAGCTGCCTTTGGCTCAGGTCATGATCCCAGCGTCCTGGGATCGAGTCCCACATCAGGCTTCTTGCTCAGCAGGGAGCCTGCTTCTCCCTCTGCCTGCCTGTGCTCGCTTTCTCACTCTCCTTCTCTCTGACAAATAAATAAAATCTTAAAAAAAAAAAAAATGATGTGGTATATGTATATAATGGAACACTACCAAAATCTTGCCATTTGCAACACCGTGGATAGAATTAGAAGATATTATGCTAAGTGAAATAAGTTAGTCAGAGAAAGACAGTTATCATATGATCTCTCTGATATGAGGAATTTGAGAGGCAGGGCCAGGGGGTTATGGGGGGAAGGAAGGGCAAATGAAATAGGATGGGACCAGGGAGGGAGACAAACCATAGGAGACTCTTAATCTCAGGAAACAAACTGAGGGCTGCTGGGGTGGGGGCAACAGGGTGGGGGAGGGATAGAGTGGCTGAGTGATGGACATTGGGGAGGGTATGTGCTGTGGTGAGTGCTGTGAATTGTGTAAGATGATGATTCACAGATCTGTACCCCTGAAACAAGTAATACGTTATATGTTAATTAAGAAGAAAAAGTAAGGAGTGGCTGAGGAGTTCTGGGAAGAGAAGGCCAGATTACAAGGGTCATGTTCCAGCAGAGCCATGAATAGGTAGAATCAGCAAGATGACATTTTTAATTTTGCTATGGTTTTATTTATTTATTACTTGATGGTATTTTATTTTTAAATTTGCTGTGATTTTAACTGTTTTGTAAAGTTTTTTTTTTAAAGATAAAGACTTTTTTTTAAAGATTTATTTATTTGTGACATAGAGAGAGAGAGAAAGAGAGAGAGAGAGAGAGAACAAGCAAGGGAAGCAGCACGCAGAACAGACAGAGGGAAAAGCAGGCTCCCCGCTGAGCAAGGAGCCTGATGTGGGACCCTTAACCAACTGTGCCACTCAGGCATCCCTGATTTTAATTTTTTTTGCAGGTAGTTTGGCAGTATAAAAATGGGGACAGAGGGCATGAAGAAAGGGTTCTTACTAAAGGGCATTCAGTGCTGATACAGTTGAACCCTTGCAGCCACTTTACCTGGGAAACCAACTATCTGTAGGATATAACTTGTGTGGAAAACACCTAAATAACTCTGTGTCCAAATAACTGGTCTAGAGTGAACTGCTTATATATTGGGAGGTTGTCTATATTGAAGAATGTTGACCACAATATTTAACTTAATGAGGCATCAGAAATTTCGTATTGAAAAATTTTCCAGGTTTTAATGCTGACACTACAAAATGATCCTCCTTCTTTGGAAACTGGTGTTCAAGACAAAGAAATGCTGAAAAAATATGGAAAATCGTTTAGGAAAATGATTTCATTGTGCCTTCAAAAGGATCCAGAAAAAAGGTAAAATATGAGATAAAGCTTACATTTCTCTTCACCTAATACTGTAAACCATTGTGGGAAGTCTAAGTATTAGATACATACATTCATGTGCAGGAAGTTATTTGTGCATATTCAAATGCATTTGTATTTATTTAAATATAAACTTTAAAAAATATATACAGGGACTGTTACACTAGTTTGGAAATGAATGAATTACTTTCTCCCTTCTTTAGTATATAGTGTACTTTAGTATAAGGTGTACTCTAATACTTCAGCTAGTTCCTGGCTCATTTTTCATATATTTGTGTTTTGTGAATTCTGTGTTAATAAAATATGTTAGTGGGAAGGCTTGTTTTTAATGCATTTAAAAGTCATAAGCAAACAAATATTTTGACGCTGTTTACAATTTTAATAACAAAGCAGATACACAAAAAAAATGTTATATGTAATACCAAACAATCATAAGTATTTCCTTAAAGGAAAGATATTTTGATGAGTGGACCAAAAATGCAGAGCACTTACTTGTTAACACTAGACAGATTGGAAGGCAAGTAAGTGAATAAACATGATCATCTAGTGTTTGTATCTTTATGAATTAAACAGATCAAATGGTGTTGGAAGTCATTGAGTACAACCTTTTATCTTTAAGGTCAGTCAGCTACCTAGTCATTGAGGTAGGACTTGAGTCCAAAACTCCTGATTCTTTACCTAGGACTGTTTCCACTGTATCTCATTTTTCTGTTTCACACATATATTCTACTCAGTTTTTTAGCACTAAGAGTTTTTAAATTTTGGTTTCTCTAACAGTCAACAAAAGTAATAGATTTTAAATGATACCCTTAGTCACGTCCTTAGTATATTTCATGGGGCTTCAGAATTTACTGTTTGAAATACTGGAAAGGACAAGAAAAACAGGTAGCAAAGTTCAAACCTGTGCTATTAGAACTTTTTTTTCTTTTTCTGAATAAATTAGTATTAAAAAAACAGGGAATACTTTGGCTTTAGCTTAGTTAACTGACTAAAATAACAGGATTTTTTGGTCACAAATACCCAGAAGTGCTGAATAAATTTATGAAACTTAAAAACCAAACCCAGAGATAAGCTTCCACCTCAGGTGCTAGAAATGATGAGGATGACCTAATTCAGAGAAGATATATCATGAACTGATCCTGGGCCACCCTCAGTGGGACACTTTTCATTCCAATGACATACTCAGTTAGATTTCGGATTTCCAGGTGGGGACTGAAAATGAGATACTGGCCCAGCCAATGCGGATTCTGAACTGAGATCCCTGCTTATGGCTGGGACCTTTACAAGTCTGTCTTTTGAGTAAGAAGACAGACCGGAAAACAAAATATGGTCCATCCTCACAAAGACACAACAGAATTTCTCCTGAATAATCCAGTCCTCTGACATAGACATTCATAAATTGACAATCGGATTTATATGGCCCATATTATCCAGGAGCCCACAAGATTAGAGAATAAAAAACGTTTTGCCAAGCCAGTTTTATTTCTGGCAGAAGCAATTAGAAAACTATACCATTCGAATTGTTCTAAATTCCAGATCCATGAGATTCCTGCAAATAATGCTCCACTGAAGGGACCAGAAGCTGAAATTATAAAACACATAGTAAAATGCTACACAGCAGGTCAGAGTCAGCAGACACAGCAAGCAGAAGGATTAGTGCTCCAAGAACTTTGGATAATGCAAAGATACCTGAAAAGCTATAAGTATATTTAAAGTAATTAAAATCCTAATGGAGGAAATCAAAACTGTAGGAAGAGAATATGAGTATGACCAAGAAGACAAAACAAATGGAGCTACTAGAAATGAAAAATACAATAACTAAAATTTGAAAGTGGACACCTCCTTCACAAGTGATCCAGGTTAGCATTAGCAGTAGTAAGACATACTTATTATTCCATACTCCCAGATATTGATACCAGGTGCAGGACATAGCACTCCTGAGGTATTTCTTCCCCAGATCTTTAACTTCAGTCTGTAATGAGAAAACAGACAAAGCCAAATTGAGGAATATGCTGGAAACTCCCTGACCACCACTCCTCTAGAGTGAGGAAAGGGATGACTGAGAGAGTGGCACAGGTTGGAGGAGATGAAGGAGACACAAAGATTAAAAACAAAATGATGTTCTGGCTTGGATCCTGGAGCAGAGAAAGGATGTTAGTGCAAAAACTGGGGAAACCTGAATAAAGTTTATAGTTTATAATGTGGTACCAGTATTAATATTTTAAAGTCTGTAGCAATGTTAATATTTTTAGTTAATTTCTTGATAATTATATCACAGTTATGTAAAATGTTAACATTGGGGGAAGCTGGTGACAGGTATGTAGGGCCTCGATATTATCTTTGCATCTCTTCTATAAGCCTAAAATTATTTCAAAAGAAAAAGAAGCTGTAAAACATCTTATTTCCAGCTTGTAAACTAAAATTACACCTTGTTTAGAACATTCCGAAGTTAAAAAGGAAATAAAACTTTAGTGGATTGGTTAAATAGAACAGCCAATAAAACAAAAAAGAGATTAATTGTTGACTACTAATCAAGTTACCAGGCACTTCTGTAAACTGACAACATATATCATCTCATTTAAGTTTTATAGAACTTGTATGAGGAGAGTGCTATTATTTTTCCTGTTTTACAAATGAAGAAACTGAATCACAGAGTGGTTAAGTAACATTGCCCAAAGTCACACAGTTAATAAATGTTGGAGCTAGAATTCCAACCCATACAATTTGACTGAGGACTTTCTGCTCTTACTTAATCACACTGTACTGAGGAAATTGCTCAGAATGAAGCACAGAAAGAATTTTTTAAAAATGGAAATATAGGGGCGCCTGGGTGGCTCAGTGGGTTAAGCCGCTGCCTTCGGCTCAGGTCATGATCTCGGGGTCCTGGGATCGAGTCCCGTATCAGGCTCTCTGCTCAGCAGGAGCCTGCTTCCTCCTCTCTCTCTCTCTGCCTGCCTCTCTGCCTACTCGTGATCTCTCTCTCTGTCAAATAAATAAATAAATAATCTTAAAAAAAAAAAAAAAGGAAATATAGGGGCGCCTGGGTGGCTCAGTGGGTTAAGCAGCTGCCTTTGGCTCCGGCCATGGTCTCAGGGTCCTGGGATCGAGCCCCACGTTGGGCTCTCTGCTCAGCAGGGAGCCTGCTTCTTCCTCTCTCTGCCTGCCTCTCTGCCTGCTTGTCATCTCTCTCTGTCAAATAAATAAATAAATAATCTTTAAAAAAATAAAAATGGAAATATAAAAAGATGAATATTTGGGGATAGAATGGGAAGGTTCAGTGTGTGTGTGCACACACATATACATGTATATATGTCTGTAGACTTTAAGGAGAGATTAGGGAGATCAGGAGAAGCAATATTTAAAGCAATAATGGCTGAGAATTTTCTAGAATTGATGAAATACTTATAGTCTCGGGTTAAAGAACCATCCCTCCACCAATTCCAAGCAGTATTTCCCTTTTCCCATTTGTACACAAGTCTTTTAAACTGCTGGATTCAAAGGCAAAGAGAATCTGTTAAATGCAAGCTAAGGGGGCAGATTACTGACTGAGGAATATAGCAGGTAGACTGACAGCCACTTTCCTAATGACAGTTAAGGCCAGAATATACTGGAACAGTTCTGAGAGAAAATAACAATACAGAATTCCCAGTCTAGCCAAACTATTATTCAAGAATAAGCATGAAATTAAGATTTTTTAAAGACAAAAATTGAGTTTCCAGTCGTGTATATCACTTAAAGAAGTCCTAGAAATGGTACACTAGAAAGAAGGAAATGAACTCAGAAGAAAAGTATTAATCATATAAAGCAATGTGGTACAAACTATTGAACATACTGAAATCTTGATTGAATGAGAAAATAGGAAAGATAATGTCTGCTTTCAGTTTGCATAGCACTTTTACATCTTTTCTCTTAAACTGTACAATAGTCCTCTGAGGCTCTGGTTCTTAAGTGTGAGCGTACATTAGAATCACTCGGGGAGTTTTAAAAACTAATGATGTGTGGGTTTGCCCCCACAGATTCTGCTTTAATTGCTATGGGCCTCGGGATTTGTTTTGAAAGTCCTAGCTTATTATATTGTACAGTAATGTTTTAGAACACTGCCTGCAGGAACTTGACCAGGTTATACAGAACCGTGGAGAAGAGATTTGCTGAGGGTTACCTGGTAGGTGTATGGTGTAATCAGGTCCAGTGTCTTAAGTGTAGTATTGTTTATTCTTTATTCTCTGTCATACTATTTACGAGTTTGTATAATTGACAATGATGATGCCTTTATTCAAGCAAAGAAAGACTGTACAATCGAGCAAAAAACTGAGTATAGATTCAATATATATATTGAATATATACAGTACTTTCAGAATCTTCAATTTTTTTTAAAGATAATTGTTAGATTTATTTTTAAGACTGTAGTTTTCTTTTTTATTATTATTATTTTTTTAAAGATTTTATTTATTTATTTGAAAGAGAGACAGTGAGAGAGAACATGAGTGAGGAGAAGGTCAGAGGGAGAAGCAGACTTCCCATGGAGCTGGGAGCCTGATGTGGGACTCGATCCTGGGACTCTAGGATCATGACCTGAGCCGAAGACAGTCGTCCAACCAACTGAGCCACCCAGGCGCCCCAAGACTGTAGTTTTCTAAGTTGAAGGCTGGCAAGCTGGCATGTGTCAAGAGGCGCAGGACTTGACTTGGTCCATTTCCTCTTTGTGAGGTTACATGTATTTTTATGCCTTGTTAAAGTAGATACTACCCACTGTTTTTGGGAAATGATATTTCTTGGCAAAATAATAGCAAATATATTGAAAGCCACAAAGAAGTAATGATTTCAGAATAAACATTTCACTAATGAATTTTGCAAAGGATATGTAATAGTTATCAGATCATTTCTGTTTGAGTTTTCTTCTTTACTCCGTGTCTCGTACCGAGTTAGTTTATCCTGCTTTTTGCTTTTTAGCCCGTTAAGGAAAGTGGAGAACACTGAGATTATATCTCGCTGCTCAAGAAATCCTTTTCTCATTTTTGAAGATGGAAACCCACAATTACACTTGAATTAACTATTAAAACGTTCTTTTCTGGTTTTAGACCAACAGCAGCAGAACTGTTAAGGCACAAATTTTTCCAAAAAGCAAAGGTAAGAAATTCTTTTGATTTTATGTGTTCATGTAATCCTCCTCATTGCCTAATTAGATTTACTGCTAAGAAGTTGCTTTTTCTTAAGGTGATGTTTGGAAAAAATGAGGGTAGATCAGATAATTGCTGGGGGCATTATCTCTATGACCTTTGGTAATTAAGACACATGCTTTAGAATTAGTAAATGTATTTTTCGTATAAATTAATTTGAACATCAGATTAAATTTTAACAGGAACAATTGATACTAAATTTCGCCAGTAGTAATATAATCTAGGAAAAATACTCAACTCTCGTTTCAGAGTTTGCTACTGAGTTAGTTAACATCTCATTTCCCAAAGAGGAATAGATAAGTGGGATGTTACTGTAGTTGAAAAAGTGGGACCATGATCCTGAAGGAGATATGGTAAAGCAAACTTCTCATATATAGTGGCTCATACAGTACAGTAAAGCTTTGTTTCAATCTGTGAAACTCGATTTGTGAAACTCCTTTTCTAAAGGAGCTTTAGAATTAAAGAAAAAAGAATCGAAACTTTCTTCAAACTTCTTTATAAAACAGTTACTATATCACATTTTAATTGTAGTGAATATTTGTGTCAGCTTCTTTGGTTCAATAAAAACTTGTAAGAAGAAAACTTACTTTTCCTCTCCAGAATAAAGAATTTCTTCAAGAAAAAATACTGCAGAGAGCACCAACTATTTCTGAAAGAGCTAAGAAGGTAAATGGAGATTTTACTCTGGTTTCTTAGGAAATTGGTTAAATTTACTTCTGCATTTTGAAAGTATATGGTAAAAAATGCTTTGTTATGTTATGTATGTGTTAAAAATGCTTTTTTTAAGTGTTACTCAGTTTTTCCAACCCTCTCTTTAGTATTCTTTGATATATTCATTCAATAAATATTAGCCTGCAGTATGTCTAGGTGTGCTGTCTACTAGAACGAAAAGGTATGTTACACAATTGATTAATTAATTCTAGACTCTGTTAAATCACTGTCTGTAGCTACCAGAGTGAGTTGTGAAGTTCAGCCCTTTCCTCACATTACGCAGAAAACAATGAAGTCCCATTAGGATGACTGTAATAAAAAAAAGACACAGTAGTAACTGTGATAAAGATTAAGGAAATTGGAACCTTCACACACTAATGATGAAAATGTGAAATGGTGCAGCCACTTCAGAAAGTAGTCTGGCAGTTTCTAAAAACACAAAACAAAGCTGCCATATGACCCAGAAATTCTGTTTGAGGCCTACTTGGGAGAATTGAGCACATGTACACACAAAGCTATGTACATGAATATTCCCAGCAGCATTATTCATAATAACTAAAAAGTGGAAATAGCCTGATTATCCATCTGTAGATGAATGGATATATAAAATGTCATGTGTCCATAATATAGAACATTATTCAGCAATTAAAAATGAAGTACTGGGGGCACCTGTGTGGCTTAGTGGGTTAAAGCCTCTGCCTTCGGCTCAGGTCGTGATCTCAGGGTCCTGGGATCGAGCCCCGCATCTGGCTCTCTGCTCAGCAGGGACCCTACTTCCTCCTCTCTCTCTCTCTGCCTGCCTCTCTGCCTACTTGTGATCTTTCTCTCTCTGTCAAATAAATAAATAAAAATCTTTTAAAAAATGAAGTACTAATATATGATAGAATATTATTGAGCAATAAAAAGAAATGAAGTATTGATGCATGTCATAGCATGGATAAACCTTTAAAACATTATGCTAATCATGGGAGCTACTTACAAAAGACCACATATTATATGATTCTGTTTATGTGAAATGTCCAGAATAAGCAAATGTATAGAGACAGAGAGTAGACTCAAGGTTACCCAGGACTGGGATTATATGGAAATGGGCAGTAACTACTAATGGGTCTGGAGTGTTGTTTTTGCCATGTGGAGGAATGAAGAAAGTGATCTAGATTTAATTATGGAGATGGTTACACAACGTGGAATATACTAAAAACAATTGAACCTTAAATGGGTCAATTATATGGTATATGAATTTTATCTTAACAGAGCTGGTACTTTAAAAAGGAGCATCTGGACACTGACACCATGAACAAAAAGCTCTTAGAAGTGGAAAATATTATAGAAGAAATGAAAATAGTTAATATGGTTGTATGGTAAAGCTAAGAAAATTTCCCAGAAAATAGAGCCCCAAACGCCAAGAGATAAATAACAGAAGAAAAAAGACAAGAGCGTTAGAGGATCATTTGAGAAGGTTCAATTTTGAGTAAATAAGTTCCAGGAAAGCAGAATGGAGGAAAATAGAAGAAAGAGAATCACTGAAAAAAATAATTCAAGAGAAATTTCCAAATGGGTAGTCACAAATTTCCAGACTAAAAAAGCACAAGTACGTAGCAGAATGAATGGAAATAGACCAGCACTAAGACACATTGCTGGAATACTAGAGGCAAAAAGAGGGTTCTCTAGTTTCCAGAGAAGGGGGAAAGATCATGGATGGTGTTGGATATCATAATGACGTCAGTTGCTCCCCTATAAGCCAGGTCATAGCAAAGCAGTTACATATAGCGTTATGAAAGAAAATGATTTCTACTAACCCAGACTTTTTTTTTTAAACCAGGTAAACCATATGTTCTGGGGATGGAATCAAAGTTGAAAAATGCATGGCTTTAATTAGTGTGCCATGCTAATAATGCAGGAAGTACTTAAACTGAGAAAGAGGAAGTCATGTGGCAGGTGATAGAGGGAGAGCTGAGAAACCAGTTTAGGCTGGAGCAGATTAGGAGGCTGGGGTAGCATCTTCCTCTAGAAGGTGATTCTGAGAAGTACCTAATGTATATGAATATGGTGAGAGGAGAGTTACACACCTGGGAGACCGTTTGGGGCTAAATATGATAAGTACATGAAAATAAGCAAATATTATTAATTCCAAGGGAAATAAGAAGGTTACAGGAGAGAGAAAAGTAATTGTAATATACAATAAGGCTTAACTGTCTCACTAATGAAATCATGTGGTGGAAACACTGAATTTTGATTTAACCAAAATTTCACTGTATCTTGAGAAAAGAGTTATGGGGGGTTGATAATAGGGTTAAATTCTCATCTTTAATAGTGGGAAGTCCAGTAGGTAATTCTTAAAACCAAAGAATCAAGGGGTAATAATAACACATTACTTAGAGGAATATGAATTTAAAAAGAATATGCTAGAATGAGTTGAAAGTGGTTCCCTGTGAGTAAGAGGATAAAAGAAGATTGCTGTTTTTCTTAACAAAACTTGCACAGATAACAGTGCTCTTGGAACTGCAGGTATAATTGTGATTTTTAAATTTAAAATTTTGAAAAAGCCAGAATCTTCTCTCTCTTGGGTTTATTTATTTTGGGGGCTGAAGAAAATTTTTTCAAATCTCAACATGAAACCATTAATAAGATTTGGTCTGTGACTTCACATAGGAAGGATTTGGATGGTGCTTGGTCCCAAGAGTATAGATGTATAGGGAAGGTCAGTGGTTGGAGTAAAGACAGGTAGGTAGTGGAGCACAGAGAGCAAGGGAGGGGTGCAAGACACATACAGTATATATAGTAAATATCAAACACTACCATAATCCACATCTCTCTTCCTCATGTGCAGGTTCGGAGAGTACCAGGTTCCAGTGGCCGCCTTCATAAGACAGAAGATGGTGGCTGGGAGTGGAGTGATGACGAATTTGATGAAGAAAGTGAGGAAGGGAAAGCAGCAATTTCACAACTCAGGGTAAGTCTTATTAAACTCTGTGCTTAAGATAGAGCTCTATCTTTTTGTTTGAAGCCTCTGAGATACGATATTCTCTGATTCTGTTCAGCTTAACCATCTAAAACATAGAAAATACAAGTGTTAATAACAGAATTTCCTTGAGGAAGTTATTAACTGTAGGAGCCCATTTAATCCTACATGGAAGAGTGGACTGACACATCTGTTTGAATATGATAATTACGGATATAAAAATGGCCAAAGTCTAGAGATGTAAACTGTGTCTGAGATGAGAGTACACTGGATAGGACTGATGATTGATTAAACATTGAGGAAGAAGCAATTACTGAATAGTATACCTTTCTTTAGTTGCTATATCCTGGATGGTTGTGTTTGTCTGTGTATGTGTTTGCTTGAAGCAGTGAAGACAAAGCTCATTTTGTTTTTTTCCCCCCACTCTTTCCTAAAGTTAATACCTCAAGTTGATTGTTAGGACTCATTCCCAGGAATAGAAATATAAATGGGAAATATTAATATTTGAGGTTCATCACAGCCTTGACTGCCTAAAACCTTTCTGTGGTATCAGTGGTGGGTAGATGGTATATCTCTTCCTGCCTGTAAGATCTCCTCTGCCATAGCACTCATGACTTTGCTGATCAGCACTGAATATTTGTTGATCTTGTCAGATGAAGTCTTTTTGCAGAGCTAGAAGTGAAGCTTTACTTTGTAGAGTCCTTGCCAATGAGAAGTGGCAAAAATTTACTACATTCTAACCTTGGAAAGTTATATACACACACAGGCACATATTTGTTTATATAGGATTATGAGTTTATTAAAATTTGAGACAGGTTTCTTTTCTCCTTACTTTTTATATGATTCCTCCTTAAATCGATACTGTTTTATAATGCTACATTGAAGTGATCAAAGGAAGCCAGAGGTACATGAATCTTGAAGTTTTAGCTTACTTTGAAAGAGATTTTCATAGGAATTTTTCCTCTGACCAACAGATTTTATTTGGGAAGATAAATTATAATGTCTGATTATTATCCCCTAGCCATCTGCAAGAGAAATTTATTTAAAATTTTGTAGTTTGGGGGGCACCTAGATGGCTCAGTCCATTAAGCTTCTGCCTTCGGCTCAGGTCATAATCCCAGGGGCCTGGGATCGAGCCCTGCATTGGGCTCCCAGCTCACAGGAAGTCTGCTTCTCCCTCTCCTCCCCATTTGTGCTTTTTCTTGCTATCTCTGTCACTCAAATAAATAAGTAAATAATCTTTAAAAATAAACAAAAATAAAATTTTGTAGTTCTGAAATACTTATAGTAGCTTTTTTATAAACTAATACACTGGTATGTAAATAGCTTAGAAAATTACAGAATTTGTTCTCAAAATGAGTAATATTCTGTATTTCTCATAATCTGTAACTATTTTTGAGGACATGAATTCTTTTGTAAAAGGGAAGTTTTGTTTAAATTGAATTACATTGAAAATGCACACTATCATCATTATAGCCATTATATTTTCAGATATTTTCTTCTGCCCTTCATGCACTTTGGAGACTCTAGTAACTTGTATATTAAGCTGCTTTAAAATTGCCAGCTCACTGAATTTCTTTTCGTTCTTTAAAAATTCTCTTTTTGGGCGCCTGGGTGGCTCAGTGGATTAAAGCCTCTGCCTCCGGCTCTGGTCATGATCTCGAGGTCCTGGGATCGAACCCCACATCGGGCTCTCTGCTCGGCGGGGAGCCTGCTTCCCCTTCTCTCTCTGCCTACTTGTGATTTATGTCAAATAAATAAATAAAATCTTTAAAAAAAAAATTCTCTTTTTGCTCAGTCCCATTTTGCAGTTTCTGTTGCTGGCTTTCAAGTTCATTCATCTTTTCTTCTGCGGTGCTTAATGCTGCTAATCCCATTCAGTCCTATTTATATCACAGACATTAAATATTTTAAGATTGATTTTGTGTCTGTTCATTTTTATACCTTCATGTCTTACTTTTTGAAGATAATGTGAGATGTAGTAATTATAGTATAGTTAAAATAGCTATGTTAGTGTCCTTCTCTGCTCATTCTAACACTTTATGTCAGTTGTGGAGCAGTTTTGTTTGATTGATTATTCCCTTCATTATAGCTTCCTCAACTCAGCTTCCTGAGTTGAGGAAATAGGCTAAGGGTCCAGGGATACCAAGGCAGATGAAATCGATAAGGTAGCGTACCAGGGAGGAGAGAGCTATACAGAGAGAGAAGTTTAGAAATCTACAGAGCTTCCTTTTTGAGAGTACAGCAGAATACTCTTTAAGAAATACATGTGAGAAAACCACCTGAGACTGGGTGACAGTGCCCATTGCTCACAGAGAGCCAAGAACAGTGCCTCTTCCCACCAGTCAGTGGAGAAGCCTGTATTCACAAGGCATTGGGTAGAGTTCTCAGAAAGTTCTTAGGTCTAAGTATTGGGGAGCTTATGGCCCTATACTGAGCCCTGCTGCAGATCCAACTAACAGCTCATAAAAGCAAGATCCAAAAGGCTTAAGCCATTTCCAAGTAACTTTACTGTATTCCAGAACAAGCTTGAGAAGATTTATAGCAATACAAAATTATCAGCTTGCAACAAAGTAATATTCACGGCATCTGGCATCTAATCAAAGATTATCAGGTATGCAGAGAGTGAGGAAAGCAGTAACATTGAGCTCATTTTATGCCCAGATCTTGGTCTTTAATGTCATTCTCTACTAAAAGAATGAAGGCTCCTTGGAGAAATGGATGATTCTGAGGCTTACATGGTGAAAATACAAGATGAATCTGGAATATCTTCTTTGTGAAAAAGGTTATTTTTATTAAAAAAGAAAGTCATAATTTGATAACAGGTGCACCAGGTTGAATGAGCTTCCACTCACCAAATTAGAATTTAATTATCAAAAATCATTAAGTGTAGTAATAAATTAAGTGTAAATCATTTTAAAAATTGGAATCCCATGAATCCATGCCAATAATGAATAGATGGATAAATAAGTGGGGGCCGGGGCGGGGGTTGCTAATTCTTCATTATAGTAAATTGCCAGTGCTGACTGGTAAATGTGGAAGAGTATTGGAGAGGAATATCGTCATTTTATAGCCATGATAAAGCAGTCAATAAAGATTAGGTCAGACAAGGATCATCAGCAGTTGCTAAATATAGGGGAAATTTTTGATGAGCAGGATATTTACAGGGTCTTGAAGTGTCTTTTCAAAATTGCCATTAGTTGGAAGGGGGAATATAATTACTACATACTGGAGAACTTGGAAAAGCCTTGACTAAAGGTGATTAAAATTGACATTATTGTGAAATTTACTGAAGTTGATAGCTTTAGTAGTGTGAATTTACATAAGAGGATATCTCTGTCTTCTGAAATACACAGTGACTGTTCAGTGGTAGGCAGCTAGGACATATGCAACTTACTGTCAAATGGTATAGGAACAACATGACCGGTTAAATATATATTGTTTATCTATTTAAAAAGAGAGAAAGTGAACATCTTAAATAGGAAAGCAAATAAGGAAGAAAGGTTAATGATTCTCATTCTAACAACTTTTCTGTAAGTTTGAAATTATTTCCAAATACTAAGTTTTTTTTTAAAGGTTTGGTTTGGCCAGTATAGTTGCTGTGGTGATGAAAATTCACAAAAACCTAAGATGAATAATCTGACCTTTTAGGTAGTCTAATTTGATGCTTGGTAGCATTGACCATAAATTGGTATTTGTTTAGATATAGGGTAAGGGTGTTTTGTTTTGTTTTTTGTTTTGTTTTTGTATTCTCCAATTGCATGTATCCAGAATCACTGATGTAATGATTTACTAAATAAATTTAGCTTAGATGTTCATAAAGCAGATTACAACTGGTTTTTCAGTTTTGACTCAAGAGTTTTCTTCATTAAATCCCATAACCTGAATTACTCTGCCTTGAAGATGTGTTGGATAATTAGCTTGAAGGCTTTACATTTGGTCTGGGATATTATATATATAATATGTTCATGATAACACTGGATGTTAAACACAACTGATGAATTATTGAACTCTACATCTGTAAGAAGTATGTATTTTTTGTTTCTAATTGAATTTAAATTTAAAAAATAGTATGTTCATGATTAGTAGAAGGAATTGTACTTTGAAGAATGTGACCTCCTATTGCCTGAGAACTCAGTCCCATTATGTTTGGTTATAAACCTCAAGTTGTGGGGCACCTGGGTGGCTAAGTGGGTTAAGCCTCTGCCTTCAGCTCAGGTCATGATCTGAGGGTCCTGGGATGGAGCCCCACATCGGGCTCTCTGCTCTCTGCTCAGCAGGCAGCCTGCTTCCCTCTCAGCTCAGGTCATGATCTGAGGGTCCTGGGATGGAGCCCCACATCGGGCTCTCTGCTCAGCAGGCAGCCTGCTTCCCTCTCTCTGCCTGGCTCTCTGCCTGCTTGTGATCTCTCTCTGTGTATCAAATAAATTTAAAAAAACAACAAAACAAATAAACCTCAACAAAACAAATAAATATTTCAAACATGCAAAAGTATATATATATATAAGTTGTGAACTTTTGAAATACCATAAGACATTGATGTATTAAAGGCTACCTGGACAAAAATACAATAGTATCATGGTATTTTCTTTTTCCAGAAAACTCACTAGAGTTACGAGTGACTTAACTTATGGATCAGAATGAAATGGAGTTTACTTGCGTTTCAACATTCTGTGCAGTTTGGAACTGACTACAAGTAACCTAAGTTTTGAGTTAATAAGCCTTTTTTGTATTTCTTTTAGTCTCCCCGAGTGAAAGAACCATTATCAAATTCTGAGGTAAGTAGTTGTGGTTTTTGAATCATTAAAAAACCAGTCATTTTGTTTTGGTTTGGTTTTAATGTTAAGCACATCTTTTTATATGGGCCTAAGTGAGAATGGGAATTTATAGCAATCAGATTTCACCGGAGGTATTGATTCTGAGTTTAAAAGGACTTCTCCAGTAAGTTGGTGTTGTTGCACTCATTTAAAATTAACCTAAAGGCTCAGAAAGCTGTTCCTTCCTTGCTTGCCTGATTTTATGAATTACTTTTCTGGGTTGGGTAGCTTGATGTGGAAAGTCGTCTTATTGCATCAATCTGTCCAGGGATTTGTCATATGCTACTTTTTCTTTTTGTCCGGTTCCCGCCTCCCATTGTTTTTTGTCATGTAGATTCTGTTGTCTTTAGTTCTTGCCTTTTGGTGATAGGAATCCTACTAAACAGAGTCCTGTTAGGCTGGCCTGCCTTATGCTCATTTTTTGAAGATAACAATTATTTCTGGAGATACATTCTGTGATACATTCTTCCTTCTGGCAGTCTGCATTGCAAGCTCAGTATTTGGTTTAATGATACACGTCTTGCCCCCTTAAATCATTTTGATTTTGCCCTGTTGCTTAAAAGTACCTATTTTTCTACTTGATTTGTGTGGATGGCATATGATTTTTGCACACCGTTATGTACAGGATTTGTGCACATTGTATTAAGACTAAAATACTGTACTGTAGCATATTTATAGGCTGGTATCTGACACCTTATAGCAGAACTGCAGTTCACTAGGATTTCTGGCTCTTCTTGCTACATGGTGGAATTGCATCTCCCTACCCCTTGAAGTCACTCATGCTCATAGCAGTGGCTTTGGGCAGGGAAATGCCAGCAGGAAGAAGAGCCCTTCTGTTGTTCCCTGGGTTCTCTGGCTCCTGCCACCACAGCCTGTATCCCCGAATGAGGGTGGTACCAAATTTAGCCTCTGCTGGCCAGAGATAGAGATGAAGTGTGTGCAAGAAATAACATTTCTTCTTGTAATCTTCTGAGAATTTAAATTATTTTTTACTCTTACTTTATCTTGACTAATTCTTAGTTTCTCCACTGTTGATGGAGAGGTCATTTTATAGTTGATCCAGAGTTGTTCTATGATCTTATCATTGTCCCTTTGCCTCATTAGCACCCCCACATGGACTCTCAGGTCTCATACTCATACTCCTGCACTCCTTATTTTGTCGTTGGGTTTGAAATCCCTGGTGAAGTACACATAACATAAAAGTTAACATCTTCACCATGTTTAAGGGTATTGTTCAGTAGCGTTTAGTACATTCACACTGTTGCGCAGCTATCCACTGTCCTTCTCCAGAAGAACAATCATCCCATGTTCCCACCCCCTACCCCTGGCAGCCACAACTCTACTATGTCTGAATTCTACTGCTTTCTGTATACCTCATGTAAGTGGACTCACAGAGTATTTGTCCTTTGTGACCAGCTCATCTTACCCAGCATAATGCCTTCTAGGTTCACCCATGTATTATGTGTCAGAATTTCCTTCTTTCCTCCCTTTTTGAGGCTGAATAATATTCCATTGGATATATCTACCACATTTGTTTCTCTGTTTGACTGGATGGACACTGGCTTGCTTTCACCTCTGGGCTATTGTGAATAATTCCACTGTGAACATGGCTACATAATAAATATTTGTTTTAGTTCCTGCTTTCAATTCTTGGGGGTCTGTATCCAGAAGGAGATCATTCTATTTTTAATTTTTTTTTTGAGGAATCACCTTACCATTTTCCATAGTGGCTGCACCATTCTCCACTCCCACTGCAGTGCACAAGGTTCCAGTTTCTCCATATCAGTTCGTTTCTTGATTTTGTCTAACATTTCTGTTCTTATTATAGGTAAAAACACATGTATGCAATTTGGAGGCTCCTTTTGAAATAATGCTAATACTTAATGTTAACATTTTCAAAAGTGATCTTAATGTTCTGTTTTTCTGTCAAAATCCAGAACCAGAGTTACTTTTAATTTCCTCTCTATGAAGCTAAAGGATCACAAAATTATACTACTTTATCTCTTAACTTTGTTTATATAATATCAGCTATTAGACCTCTTTCAGTTTTTTTCTCTTTCAGTTCTAAATTGTAGCCAACTTTATATTTTTTTCACCAATTTATAATTTTGAATAGTTTAATTTTATTTTCAACTCAACATCAGTTTTTTGTCCCCACATTACATAATTAAAATTTATAAAATATTTCAAACATGCAAAAGTATATATATATAATGTCTGTGTTGGTTATAAAGCTTTATATCTGTTTTAAAAACATTTCAGATTCGTTAATGAATCACTGATTACTTGTCTTTCTTTTTAAGTAGTGGAAGGTTTTCAGACCTAGAAAAATGTAGCTCCTGTAGAAGAAGATTTACTACTTAAATCTGTGTCTTAGAGGTGCTATTTTATTGGGCAAAGGAAATAGAATAGATGTAGTTAAAAATAAATATGATGCAATGAAATTTTATTATGAAGGAATAAAAGCAAACTATGGGCTATAATATGGCTAAACCTCAGAACATTGTGCTAAGTGAAATAAGACAGACATAATAGAGTGCATGCATTTTATTTATATGAAGGATCCGGAAAAGGCAAATTGATGGGGACCGAAAGTAGGTCAGTGGTCACCTAGGGCTGGGTGTGGGAGCAGGAATTAAATGTAAATGCGCACAAGAGAACTTTCTGAGTTGATGAAAATGTTCTAAAACTAGATTGTAGTGATGTTTGCTGGAAACATCATCATCTAGAAATCATCCAGTTGTATACTTAAGAGTGGGTGAATTTAGTGGGATATGAATTACACCTCAAAAAAGTTGTTATAAACAATAAGGCCTAGTAGAAATATTTGACTTCCATTTGAAATAGATGTATTCAAGAGAGGTAGGGATGTGGCAGTAAACTACACAAAAACTACTTTGAAAATGTCACCCTGGGAGGCTCTGCTTGCCCATCAGTAGACCTGCCTCCTTTTCCACTCAACTAAGCAGCACTGTGTGTATGTTTCTGTTACAGCTGTTTCCAACAACTGATCCCGTGGGTACTTTACTCCAAGTTCCAGAACAGATTACTGCTCATCTACCTCACCCAGCTGGGCACATGCCTGCACAGCCAACTCAAGTCTCTCCCCCACCCCCAGCAGAGCCAGCAAAAACAGCTCAGGTAAAGCAGGAGTGCACTTCAGTGGCCGGTCTTCTGGGTAGAGGAAGAAAGCAGAAATTGGTGTGGAGCAGTGCCTTATGTAACAAGGTTGATGTTGTGGTAGTTTTTAAAACAAGTTAGAAATTCTGTTTTAACAGTTTTCAGTGTATGCAGGTAAGAGAACTTTTCAAGGATCATACAGACTTTTAAGCAGCAAAATAAGTTAACAATGGAAACATTCCAAATATCAGGAATTTGGGGAGTTGGTTTTTTTGTAGTTATGTATTATAATCTGTGAATGCCCATCATCAGTCACACACAGACATCATTAGCTCCTCATACACTGAAAGTAGTCAAGGGAAGGAGGGCAGTGGCCTCCTTGTCTGTGAATTGCTCCTTGTCTTCCCTCAGGAAACTTAAATACTGTGCATAACACATGATGTGAGGTTTCCAGAGTCTGTTTATTTATTAAATATTAGAAACTTCATTTTTTTGTTCTAACATTTTAGATTAAAAGACGTAAAGATGGGGGCACCTGGGTGGCTCAGTGGGTTAAAGCCTCTGCCTTCGGCTCAGGTCATGATGCCAGGGTCCTGGGCTTGAGCCTCACATCGGGCTCCCTGCCCAGTAGGGAGCCTGCTTCTCCCTCTGCCTGCCTCTCTGCCTACTTGTGCTCTCTGTCTCTTCTGTCAAATCAATAAATCAATAAATCTTGGGGCGGGGGGGAGAAAGAGAAGGAAAGGAAGAGGAAGGAAGGGAAGTAAAGGAAGGGAAAGGAAAAAGAAAGAAAGAAGTAAAGATGAAGTTCTCTGATTTTTTCCTTTTGCATTGTGGTGGTGATCTGCCTTTGGAGGCCACCACTCTGAGAGCTTCCAGTTAGTCATGGTGTTGGCTTCATGTAGTTTTTTCATCAGACCCAAGCTTTCCATTTCTTTCCTTCATATCTGAAAAGATACAGTTGTCTTAGGAAAACTGATGGAAAGATTGGATTTACTTTATAAACTACTTAAATAGCACACAGGGGATAGCTTACAATGCAGAAAGGATTAATTTACCCATTAAAAGATCTGGAATCTCAGGCTGGGTGGATTCCTAAGGGGCAGGCAATTTTAGAGCCTATGTTGTATATTGCTACATTGGCAATTTGCTATACTGGCAGATTTAAAGGAAAGAACCCCAATTTTAGTGTCTTTCACCCTTGTGGATGGAAAGAGGGATCTGACTAAACAAAATATAAATGTGGCTGTGTATGGAATTTCATGTGGGTTTGAGAATTCTCTTTTTAATTGTGCTTGCCTCAGGTTGACATTCAGCTCTTGCTGCTGTCTCAGAGTGCATGTCCTGCCACAGCAGGGAATGTCCCAGCCACTGGTCTGGGTCTGGCCTCACCGAGAGTGAAGGAAATTGCTGCCATGTGGACATTTCCTCTGCTGATGACCATTAGTCACCTTCATGCTTAGTAGTCCAGACTCTGACTTTATACCTTTCGATGTTTTTTAGGCTCTGCCTTCAGGAGCAGGCTCACAAGAAACCAAGATCCCAATCAGCCTAGTACTCAGATTAAGGTAAGTAAACATCTTCTCTTTGTTTTCTGCATACTCTAAATGTGCTATTTTCTCTTTGAAAGGGACTCTTTTTTTTTTTAATAGTCTGTGCATGAGAGTAACTGGATAAGATTGTGTGCCCCCCCAGTATCAAGTGCCGGGCATCGCAGGGGTATTGTTTCCCTCAGAAGTAAGAGCTACAGAGCCCCTGGGTGGCATAGTCAGTTGAGCGTCTGATTCTTGGTTTTATCTCAGGGTTGTGAGGTCAAGCCCTATATCGGGCTCCACACTCACTGCCTAACATTCTCTCTTCTGCTCCTCCCAAATAAATAAATAAATAAAATCTTAAAAAAAAAAAAAAAGTAATAGCAACATTGCAAGGACCTGGATGTTAACACATTCTCTTAGCTGTTTTCCCACTAGTCGTTTTCAGTACAGCTAGTTTAGGTTCTGTAATTGAGTATGGTCTGTAACTGGGGAATAGTTTTTAGGGGAATAGCACTGGTTGGCTTATCTGAAGATTAGGTTTGTAATTTACCATATATCATGGACTCTGCAATCAACTGACCCAAAAATGGAGAGCTTTCTGATTGTGATAGATGATATTAAGGCCTTGTTCTTAAAAGATGAAAGGAAAACCCTCTGAGAATATATCTGGTCTTTTTGTTTTACAGCAGGTGTTCTGAATTTGTGGTTCTTGGTGGGGTTTATAGCCAGGCTCTGACGGATTGCTCACAGAAGTGCCATAAGTGGCAGTCTGTTCGTTCTGACCCTCTCCTCTTGGAGGTAGTTGGGTTAGGATTGCAGAGCTTTCTTGTTAGACTAGCAGTGGCTGTTGTATTGTTCTAATTGGGTCTCGTTCTGTTTGTGAAATTAAAAGTATCACCTGAGACAACTCAGACTTTCATTACTACTAACATTTTTTAAAAGGGTTTCCTTAAATTACCATGGACTAATTCCTCTTCCCACATAAAATTCCTAATCTTCTTCTCAATATGACCATAATCAGGGATAGAAGCAGGGAGATCTTTTTTGAGAATGTTTTGATTCTACCACCCGGAGCGAAGAAACTGTGCCATCAATGTGAAGAAAGCAGATTGGGTTACCTTTCCTTTACAAAAGCCTAGTCAATATACCTAGTCTCATCACAGATAATTTTGGATTCATTAAAGTGTCTTGATAATCTTGTCCAATTCTGATTGTGCAAAAAGAATACCATTTGTCTCTTTTAAAAACTTTTTTTTTTTATCATGTAGCAGCTACTAGTACAAAAATTATATTTGACCTGTGCTTCAGGAAGTTAGAGAAGATACTTACTTGTAAGTGATACAACTAGCTTTTTGAGAGAGTGGTTTTTTAGTGGGCTGTGTTCCAGACTTATTTATGGAAGAAGAAACTATATTCTCTCTCTCACTGATGAAGACTCTGAGCTGAAACCACTAGAAGAGATGGTAAACATATTTAGTCCAGTTGAGTGTCTTGCTGTCTCTGAAGGATTTGTGCTTAGCATGCCAGCTAAATCACTAAAATGATGCTGAATGTTTAATCTTTTTATTCAGCTTTCAGAAAGAATGGATTGACCAATTATGTATCAAGAAGACTATATCACACTGTTGGTTATTGTGGCAGGATACCAAGTAAAGAGTGAATAAAACGCCTCACTTATTAGTCAGATCTAGGTTGGAAGCTGATTTGCATTATGTACTTAGCACAGGTTAAAGACACTTCGGGTGGTATACATGCAAAAGTATAAATCTGTATACAGGTACAAAGAGAAGGCAGTCGAAGGGGAAAATCATTTGGGCATAGGTTGTGTTAGAGATGGGTAACTACATTCTAAACACAACTTCAGGAATATTTTCAAGTATCCATCAGGTAGACCTAACCCTCTCCATTGTTTAGATAAAGTGGATTTGGGTCCTTAGTGATCAAGCATGTCTGCCTTTCCATATAGTATTCTAAATGCCCACCTTTAACCAGAACCTCCAGGGAGCCTGGTTAATCTCAGTATATGGTTTGCTGAGTGATTACAATAACTGTCCCTCACCAGGCACACATTTAAATCTCTGGAGCCATGTATTAACTCTGCTGCCAGTATGGGTCTAACTCCTTTTCTCATCTTTTCCTTCCCCCTCATTGTCCGAACTCCTGTGGAATTTGGGGGAGCATCATGTATTTCATTTTGTGAGGCTGCCAAGACTGAGCACGTGTAGTGGGCAGGGCATTCTTCTGGGAGAGCCTGGGGTGGGAGTAAGGAGGAGAAGGGTATCCTCTATTTTTTTTTTTTTTTAATGCTGCCACATATTTTTTAAAAAAAATTTTAATTCCAGTATTAAAATAATTTAATTCCGGTTAACATTTGGTGTTAGTTTCAAGTATATAATATAGGGAATCAATAATTCTGTATATAGTACTCAGTGCTCAAGATAAGTGTACTCTTAATCACCATCTATTTCTCGGTCCTCCTTCCCACCTCCCCTCAGGGAACCATCAGTTTGTATAGTTAAGAGTCTGTTTTTTGGTTTGTCTCTTTTCTCCTTTGTTCATTTGTTTTGTTTCTTAAATTCCACATAGGAGTGAAATCATATGGTTTTTGTCCATCTCTGACTAAGTTCCCTTAGCATTATACTCTGTAACTCTGTTCAAATTGTTGTAGATGGCAAGAGTTCATTCTTTTTTATGGCTGAGTAATATTCCATTGTATATACACATATCTTATCCATTCATCAATCGATGGATACTTGGGTTGCTTCTATATCTTGGCTATTGTAAATAATGCAACAGGAAACATAGGGGTGCCTATATTCCTTTCAATCAGTGTGTTTCTGTTCTTTGGGTAAATACCAGTAGTGTAATTATTGGATCATATGGTTAATCTATTTTTAACTTTTTGAGGACTTTCCACGCTGTTTTCCATGGAGGCTACACCAGTTTGCATTCCCATCAACAGTGCACAAGAGTTCTATTTCTCCACATCCTCGTCAACACATGTTGTTTCTTGTGTTGTTGATTCTAACCATTCTGACAAGAGGAAGGTGATATCTCATTGTAGTTTTGACTTATAGTTCCCTGATGATTAGTGATATTTAGCATCTTTACATGTGTCTTTTGGCCATCTGGATGTCTTCTTGGGAAAAATGTCTGTTTATGTCTTCTGCCCATTTTTAAATTGGATTATTTGGGGGTTTTTGGTGTTGAATTGTGTAAGTCCTTTGTATTATTTTGGATACTAATCTTTTTATCCTGTATCATTTAAATTATACTTTCCTGTGCACATACATTTTCCTCTTAGTTTATATGATATCTTAATGGGACTAAGGATGGAAGTAGGCGTCTAAGAATCTCAAGGGGTGCCCGGGTGGCTCAGTGGGTTAAGCCTCTGCCTTTGGCTCAGGTCAGGATCTCAGGGTCCTGGGATCAAGCCCTGCATCGTCTCTCTGCTCAGCGGGGAGCCTGCTTCCCCATCTCTCTCTCTGCCTGCCTCTCTGCCTACTTGTAATCTCTGTCTGTCAAATAAATAAATAAAATCTTTAAAAAAAAATAAAAAGAATCTCCTCAAAAGCCTGAGGGCATTTTGTTTTTGTTTTTTTCTTACTTTGTGCGAAGGTAGTTTTTTTTCCCCATTTAAAGTATAGTGCTATATTAGTTTGGGTGTATATAATATAATGATTTCAGCAGTTCTGTGCATTACTCAGTGTTCCTCACAATAAGTGTAGTGTTAGCATGAGGTTTCTATATTGACTACTGGAGGACATAAATTAAAAGGGTTGTAGGACAGTTAGATGGTCACTCTGAGTAGTTTGCTCTGAGCCCTGCAGTGTGAGTTCATTAGGATAAGTCATAGGATCTATGGAAATAGAATGGTTTTTCTTGAGGCACGGCTTTCCTGTTGTATGTTGGCAGAGTCAGTATGCATAAATCCAGAAATTTATTTTACACATTCCCTTTTCTTTTGTAGGAATTCAAAAAAAGAACTAAATGATATTCGATTTGAGTTTACTCCTGGGAGAGGTAAGCCATCAAAAACATTGAAAACAAAATAACGTGGGGCACCTGGGTGGCTCAGTGGGTTAAGCCGCTGCCTTCGGCTCAGGTCATGGTCTCGAGTCTCTGCTCGGCAGGGAGCCTGCTTCCTCCTCTCTCTCTCTCTGCCTGCCTCTCTGCCTACTTGTGATCTCTCTCTCTGTCAAATAAATAAATAAAATCTTTAAAAAAAAAAAAAAGAAAGAAAACAAAATAACGTCTAATTTATTTAATGAAATGTGATGTTTTTGTCCTTTAGATATATTTTACTTTTAAAAGATGATGAAAATGTCCCTGGTTTAAAGGGTGTGGGTGGCATATGAATAAAATAAAAACTCAATTTATTTACTACTAACCTCACTTGTAAAACTAGTATAATACAAACAGTAATGAATGTAGCTCTAATTTACTGCCTACCATAGTAGGCCAGGCATTGTGCTAAGCTTTCTATCATTAAGTTCTCAGAATTCCCCTGAGGAAGATTATTGTCCCCTTTGTGTAGATGATGAAACAAGGCTTAGAGTGAGGGGAGGTAAGTTGTTGTTCACACAGTCGGAAGAGGTGCCTCTGGAATTCATATCCACACTTGTCAGGGTGCAGAGTTCTTGCTCTCAGTACTGAACATGGTTGTACTTCTCCATGACAGTATAGAAGAAACAAGGCTTCTAGCCTCCTCTCTTCCCAGGCTGAAGTGGAGTCCTGTCAGGCATAGTTTCTGGCCATGAACTTCTCCCTGGGATGAGACTTCTTGCCTTTGTTACTCAAGCGTTCAGACTGGGGAGGTGGCCAGCAGCCAGCACATTCATCCTGTGTGCAGTTCTCATTCTTCATGCTGTCTCAGTATCATCAGCAACTAAGTATGAAAGAGGACGGAAGCCAGGTGTGCAGAGGTGTATCCATTTCACTGTTTAAAACCAGGAAGAGTCCCATTTCAAGGAACTAATTCAAGTTGCTGGTCATCAGCACAAATGTGTGCCCACCCACCCACCCCCAGAGGTCCTCCTGTTCTTTCAGGCTGTGTTCAGGCCTCAGGAAGCAGCAGCACTGACTCGGTTGGAGAGGAGATCAGTTAGGAATGCTGTGTCCCTGTCTTTTCATTTCTATTACAACCATTGATCAGATTATATGATGTAAAATCACTAGATATGAAGAAAAGCCCACCAGAATAAAAAAGAAAATGATGTTAGCAACAAACTTGGGATGTGATCTCTGAAGAGAAGAGATTACAATTTGTTCTTTCAAGATGTGCTTGAAAAGAAATCATTCCATTATACTAGCCTTGAAGATGTTGCACACACATCGCATCTCAGAGCTGGTGGGGTTTGGGGCCAGGGCTGCCCTCACAATGGGACTTTTCCTCTGTAGCATCACTGTTAGTGCAAGTTATCTTTACAGTGAGTTGATACTGGCCATCTGGTTGCTAGAGGTTCTGTGCTCTAGCTACACCTAAGAGAATCTCCCACTTGAGGTAACCCCAGTGGTAGGAGAAACCTTTGTGTGGAAGGAAGACTCCACCCCCACCCCCGCCTCTTTGGTTTTGTGAATTTAGCAGCTAGCTTGGGCCTGCCAGTGCCAACATCTGCTCTAGGAGTTCACAGTAACGTGCATGCACAAGAAATGGAGCACCTTCTTTTTTTTCCTCGCAGATACAGCGGAGGGTGTATCTCAGGAACTCATTTCTGCTGGCCTTGTCGATGGAAGGGATTTAGTAATAGGTAACTACTTTGTACTCTGCCCTGCACCCTGGTGTCTCTGTCTTTGTATTTAGGACCTAGAAAACAGGCTTTGATTCCACTGAGCGGATCTCACGGGTCTTGGAGGGTCTTGGCATTGCTGAAATACAGGTATTGGTAATAGTTCCTCACAAAAAAGAAAATCTCATTTCAGAGTTCACTTTCTGACTTCCTGTGACAGTAGGTGAAAGCTGGGAGACTCTAGTAGAATTGATGATGTAATCACAAGTTAAAGTATACTTAGCCATATCCAGTTCATTTTGGAGGGTGAAACTATGCTCTTAACAGAGCAAGAAAGAAGTAAGCAAAACTTGTTAGAGGCTTATTTCTAGAATAAGCAGAAAGTAAGAAAAGGTATAATCGGCCCATGTGTACATGTTATTGAAGGAAAAGACCATTGTCTAGGGCCATTCAGCAGAGTTTTTCTGTAAAGGACCAGTTAGTAAATAGTTTAGGCTTGTGGGCCATTCATGGTCTTTAAACTATTCTTAGCCCACAGCCAGACTAGAAATAGGCTGCAGGCCAGAGTTCAGCAGCTCCCAGGATAGGGCTTTCTGGCCCGTGAGTAGACATATCCTTCCTCTTTGACCTGTGTGTCTTGCCCCATTTAACATAGCATCTTAAAGAAAGTTACTTTGAGCATGATTCGAGATTTATTTGTGCTACTTAGAGTTGAGTTTAAAAGATAATTTTTGTTTGGGGAGTGAGTTATCATTCCACTTCCATTTTGGTTGAACATAGAAGATTCTGAGCTATCATTTAGGTTTTTAAAATATGGTAGGAAATGGATTTACTTAGCTTCTTAATACTTTCTGTTTGTATGATTACAGTGGCAGCGAATTTGCAGAAAATTGTGGAAGAACCTCAGTCAAATCGATCTGTCACTTTCAAACTGGTACTTATTTCTTCCTCTTTATTAAACTGTCCTTACATAGCAGCAGCTTCTGTAGACCAGCTTGTATATTCCCTGAGTGCTGAGAATATTAAAATATGGTGGATTGTGTTCATTTAGCCTCCCTAAGACCTTAGGCCAGTGTCTCCTTTTGAGTGGCTTCCCTCTGTTCTCCCTCCAGGAAGCCTCCTACCCTAGGCCCTTGACTCTTAAGAGAGTATTTCCAGTCTGACTCCAGCTTTGTACCCAGGCCCCACCTTTTCTGGAAGAGACACCTTCATTTGCATCTTCATATCCCAGGGACCTGTACCCTGCTGTCTTCCTCCCCATAGTCCTTATATCAGTTTTAATTGCTACGTGCAGTTTTGTTTACAAATAACCACAGCTTCTCATTTTGTTTGGTTCTTAGGCATCTGGTGTCGAAGGCTCGGATATTCCTGATGATGGTAAACTAATAGGATTTGCCCAGCTCAGCATCAGCTAAACCACAGCCTTGAAAGAGGCGGCCTAAGGAGATTCCACACATGCGTATCTCTGTTGCTTCTGTTGGCCTAAACCCACTACTGCCAAAGAACCCAGCAACAAACCTCCCGGCTAGGAGCTTTAGAGGTCTTTCTTTATGTTCTTCCTGCCATCATTCCCCCCTTTTCCCACAGGGAAAGAAAAGTTGGATCACCAGTGGCCAGCATCCCTTTAAAGACTTCCGTTAGTAAACTTACTGCACATGTCCCCTGTCTTTCTCCAGCTGAGAAGGGGACTGTGCCTCAAGGCTCAGGAGGGAGATCTGGCAGCTCATCTTGCCTTACTCCAATGATGGCGCTGGGTGGAAAGTAGCAGCTATATTGGGCTTCCTCATCCTGCCTGTTCTCCCACACCTGACAGGATGTGGGCATCTTGGGATATATCTTCACCACTGAAGTAGCAATTAAAAGTTGATTGTTTATCTGGAGCCCAGAGAATTTAATTTAGTAATTTTTTTTTTTAAGCTGATGTGAATTTGAGCAACCTTTGTTAGGAAAAAGCACAGCCTCAGAAAGAGGCAGCCTAAACTGTGTTATTATTGTTTTGTTCATGTTTCTAAGCGTTTTGCTGAAGCTGCTCTCAGGCACCCCTCTTCATCACTCCCTCCAGAAAGGGTTGCTAGCCTTAACTTCAGCTGGTGCAAAACATCTGACTGTAGTCGAACTTCAGCCATCAGATCCTAAAAAGTGGAACTTTGGACTGTTTTTAGTGAAAACATCAAGTAATGGCTTCTAAAAGTGAATTTCCCCAGCAGTGGTTTTGAACAGGAAGAATAATAACATATCATTTTGGAAGTATTTATTTTCAAATCTTAAAAAATTCAATTGAAGAAAAACTGCTCCTCAATCCTCCCATGAAAATTTGCCTGGCCTCCACGTCATAAGGAAATGCAAGGCTGAGCTTTCTACAGCAATAAAGGAGACTCACCAGGCCAGCGAGGCCTACCTTCTGGCCCTGTCCTGCACTGACCCTTTGGAGGGGCTCCACACTTCTGTGCGCTGAACCTGACCCAGGATGGAAAGTGAAACCACATGTGCCGAGACTTTTAGGATTTTTGAGTAGACAGTGTTCATTTGATTTTCAATAGAAATAATATAAATTATTCTTTAGGTTTAAAAACGAGCACTCATAATGCAATATGTGAGTAATCGGTGGGGCCGATTTTCTTTCCTACTGTTTCATAGTCAACCTCTGTCTAACTGCAAGTAGCCCTAACAGTTTTTGTCTAAGAAAGGGACACTCAGTCTGGCCTTAAAACGACACATGAAGATGGGCTTTAGCACCATGGAAAGGGGAGAGCTGCCTCTTACAGAATCACGCAAGCCCTTTCCAGTACTGTTGGTCTGTGAATAACGAGATCGCTTCACCTAGTTGTTTCTTGGAATATCTCTGGAAGCTTTCCCCACAACTGAGTTGTTGCAGCTCTTGTTTGGTTCTGAGCTTGTTGTTTTAGTCATGGGCTTCCTTTCCCTGCCCTAGGTACAGAGGCATACTGGAAAAGGAGTGGATATGGGGGAGAAGGATGGGATGGGTTTGGAGTGGCCGTTGGGAGGAAAGTAGATGAGAGGATCAGACACCAAAGTCCAGGGTCCCAGCAGGATTGGTAAAAAGTGGGAGGCCTGCCAAGCCTAGAGAGGGAAAAGATTGATAGTTTGCTGGAAGAATACTTAGCTTTTCTTTTTCTTCTTTTTTTTTCTTTTTTCTTTTTTTAAATTTTTTTTAGAGGGATGGGAATAACATGAAAAGGAGATAGTGTCCCTTTGGCACAAGGCTAGTGGCTTACCTTTGAGTATGTATTTTTGTCTCAGTCAAGCCATCATCATCTACATATTGATAAATCCGGAGGTGGTGGCCTCACTCTGTTCTAGCATTCTGTTTGGAAGTGGTCTGGAGCCCAGGCAGGAGGTGAGCAGCAGCCCATTGCCGTGTTCAGTTTCCCCAGCCAGCCATGACTTTTAAACTGCAGTGGGACAAGGATACCAATAGAAGTGGCCTAGGGTTTTCTCTTTCTTTTCAGTTCATTTTTTGCCCTGCTGGGAATTAGGAGTCAGACACCAAGACCCAGGACAGTGTTATTTCTTCTGCATGATGTATGGTGGACTCCCTTTGCTGACTTTCGCAGCGATGCTGAGAGAATACGTGAACAGAAACTTCCCAGGATGGACAGCACGTAACCTAGTGAGTGACCTTGCTCCTTTCAAGGAGCAGTGGTCCAGGGTACACCTCTGTCTCTAGGTCTTTAGGATCCCTTGGTCCCTGGGGGTAGGGACTAATTTAGCACAAGGTAACATGTGCCAATGCTGTTTGTGAAATGTATGGTCTTATTCAATATGACTAATGGATTTCTTTGGGTTTTTTGCTTAAGTTTTGAACCAAATCCTAGAGCCAGCTGATACTATTTAATAATCTGAGGATAGAATAATGGTGTATCAGTAAATGGAGGTTCCTCCTTATGATGTATTCTAGATTATGGAAGATGTAAAATATTTGACCTTCCCTTCTCCCTTTTTTTGACTTTGTATTTTGCTGCATGTTTCCTTCATTTTTAATCAATAAAGAGTAAATTGTCTGTGGCAGTGTAAGGATTCTTTACTTCAGTGCTTGCTGGTGGGGAGCATGAGGAGTGGGTCAGAAAGTCACTACTAACTGGAGGAAAAACTGGAGGAGTGGGTCAGGGAGTCACTACACAAATGGATGAAAAAGTGGGCTAAAGCTAAAAAAATGTGTGTATTGACCTACAAATTATCTAGAACAGCTGAAAATCATTGTACAAGTGGGGAAACTGAAATCTCAAAAGGGAGAGATAAGATATGGCCAGGGAAATTTCATAGCACGGGGCACAGAACTCCTTGTACTGTTGTTTCTGTTTGATTCTCCTTATACAGTTGGATAGAGGAAAGAGGCCACATTCAAGGCTTTTTGAGTCCATTTTGGAAAACAGAGCAGGGCTGAGCTTCTCACTATTTGACTTTGCTATAGAAATGGTGGGATTACATGTGAGAGTCTAGGCTCCTCTGTATTCTTCCACCTCCCATGTAAGTAATCTTGGTCACAACACCTTCTCCATAGAAGGGTCCTTCTAGGACAGGACTGCTTGTGGATTCTTGTAATTCAGAGCTTAGGCATTGACAGGATTGTATCTGAGTGATTTTGCTCTCAAGATAAGCAGGTTGGGGCGCCTGGGTGGCTCAGTGGTTTGGGCCGCTGCCTTCAGCTCAGGTCATGATCTCAGGGTCCTGGGATCGAGCCCCGCATCGGGCTCTCTGCTCGGCAGGAAGCCTGCTCCCCCCCCCCTCTGCCTGCCTCTCTGCCTACTTGTGATCTCAGTCTGTCAAATAAATAAATAAAATCTTTAAAAAAAAAAAAAAATAAGCAGGTTGTGGGGCCCCTGGGTGGCTCAGTGGGTTAAAGCCTCTGCCTTCGGCTCAGGTCATGATCTCAGGGTCCTGGGATCGAGCCCTGTGTCGGGCCCCTCTGCTCAGCAGGGAGCCTACTTCCCCCCTCTCTCTCTGCCTGCCTCTCTGCCTACTTGTGATCTGTCAAATAAAGAAAGTTAAAAAAAATCTTTAAAAAAAAAAAAAAGATAAGCAGGTTGTAAAAGTGGACTCTGAGGCACCTGGATGGCTAATGATCTCATTCACCTTAAATAAGTGAGTTTAAATTATGACTCACATTTTCTTCTCAGAGCAGATTGTAAATAATAGCACAGAATTTCAGTTGGCTTAGACAAAATTGTTTGATTAATTAAAAGTTTGACTGATGTTCCTTTTGTGTGAAATATACTTAGCAGTTCAAAGTGAAAAAAATCTAATCCTGGAAAGGATTGTCATCATAGAACTTGAAAGAAATACTGATTTGGGGGTGCCTGGGTAGCTCAGCAGATTAAGCTTCTGCCTTCAGCTCAGGTCATGGTCTCAGGGTCCTGGGATCAAGCCCCACATTGGGTTCTCTGCTCAGCGGGGAGCCTGCTTCCCCTTCTCTCTCTCTGCTTGCCTCTGCCAGCTTGTGATCTCTGTCAAATAAATAAATCTTAAAAAAAAAAAAAAAAAAGAAAAGGGAATATTGACTTGGTAGTTTCCTAGTTTATGCTCAATATGAAATTCAATTTTATTTGGTTTCTCAGGAATGTCAACTATCCTTTAAATATGAAAGATGATTATGCAAGAAGAAAGATGTCTTATGACCAGAAATCTAGAACTTGAACATATTCTCTAATTTCCCAGATGCTAAGGGCCACTCATAGTTTACTGAGCTCCATATTGTACGGATTACAGGCTTTTTGTCCCTTAAATTGAAAGACTAAAATCTTAAAAAAAAAAGCAGATTGTGAAAGTGAACTCTGAACTGCCTGGATGGCTCAGTTGCTTAAGTGTCCAGCTCTTGATTCTGGCTCAGGTCATGGTCTCAGGGTTGTGAGATGGAGCCCCCTTGTTGAGCCTCGTCATGTTCCATACTCAGGGCAGGGTCTGCTTGAGATTCTCTTCCGCTTCTCCCCCCCCCCCCCCACTACTCTCCCTCACTCTAAAATAAATAAAATCTTTAAAAAGTGGATTCTGACTATTGTTGGGACAGAGGAGGTGCTAGTTACTCTAAAGTGACCATGGTGCATGTGGGGAGAGGTGGCAGGGCAAGAATAAATGGAGCCTTTCTGCTGGCTGTTCTCTAACAAGTTCAGGCATTCTCAAGAGGCCTGTTTCCTTGGCTCTACCTCCTCATAGTATCAATTTTCAGTGCAACAGTTTATGCATTTCTCCTTCAGATCAGTTCATCTACACCACACTTTCTGCCCTTTAAAAAAAAAAAAAAAAGGCTTCATCTTTTAGAGTAGTTTTAGTTTCATAGTGAAATTGAACAGAAAGTACAGAGTTCCCATATCTAGTCACATATCTTGACCCCATCTAGTCACAGCTTGCCCACTGTCAACAACCTGTGCCAGAGTGGTACACTTGTTACAACTGATGAACCCACATGGACGTCCTTATCACCCAAAGACGGTAGTTGACATTCATGTTCACTCTTGGCTGTTGTATATCCTATAGATCTAGACAACTGTACAGTGACACATATCCATCATTGTATAAAATAGATTCACTACCCTAAAATTCCTTGTATTGCACCTATCCATCTCTCCCTTCCCTCTAGTCCCTGGCAACCACTCATCTTTTTAATGTCTCCATAGTTTTTTGCCTTTTCCACATTATCATGTATTTAGAATCCTACAGTATGTAGCCTTTTCAGAATGGCCTCTTTTGCTTAATAATATGCACTTACAGGTCTCCATTTTGTGTGTGTAGTGGGGGGTGGGGTTAATAGCTCTTTTTTAGTGCTGAATAATATTCTATGCCTGGATGTACCACAGTTCATTAATCCGTTTACCTATGAGTTGCTTTCAAGCCTTGACAAATTATGAACAAAGCTGCTGTAAACATCTGTATGGAGGTTTTGTGTGGATATGAATTTTTTAACTCCTTTTGGTGATTACCCAGGAGCTCAATTGTGAATTGTTTGGTAAAGGAATAGTTTCATAAGAAACCATCAGTTGTCTTTCACAAGGGCTGTATACTATTTTGCATTCCCACCAACGAATGAGAGAGCTTCTGTTGGTCTACATCCTTGCCACCATTTGATGGTGTCAATGTTAAAGACTGGCAATTCTGATAGGCCTGTAGTGATATCTTGCTTTAATCTGCAATTCTTTAGTGAGGTGATGTGGAACATCTTTTCATATGCGTATTTCCTTTCTGTATTCTTAAGTGAGGTGCCCATTAAAGTCTTTTGCTCATTTTTAGTAAGATTGTTCTCTTATTCTTGAGTTTTAAGAATTCTTTGTGTATTTTGTATAAAAGTCCTTAATCAGATGCAAGCATACCTCATTTTTCTGCATTTTACTTTATTGTGCTTTGCAGATAACTATGTTTTTTAGAAGTTGAAGGTATGTGGCATCCCTGCATTGGGCATGTCTCCCGGTGACATTTTTCCAACAGCATTTGCTCACTTTGTATCTCTTTGTTAATAGTCTTTTCAATTAAGGCATGTATATTGTTATTTTAGACATTATGCTATCACACACTTATTATACTACCACATAGTGTAAACATAACACTTATATGCAGTAGGAAACCAGGAAAGTCATGTGACTTCCTTTATTGCAATGTTGGCTTTACTGCAGTGACCTTGAATCTAACCCTCATTATCTCCAAGGTCTGTCTGTTCATATCTGCAAATATTTTCTCCAGTCTGTGGCTTGTCTTTTTCTTTCTTTTTTTTTTTTTTTTTGGCAGAGCAGGAGGTTTTAATCCTAATGAAGTCCAGCTTATCTATCATTTCTTAAATGGATCATATTTTTGGCTCTATGGCTTAAAAAATCATTACCATACACAAGGTCATCTAAATACTTGCTAGTGTTGTCTTCTAAGAGTTGTATGGTTTTGAATTTTCTTTGAGATCTATGATCCACTTTGAATTAATTTTCTTGAAGAGTATAAAATCTGTATCTAGAGTTATTTTTTTGGCCTATGTGTGTTCAGTTACCTACAGGTGTCCACCACCATTTGTTGAAAAGACTGTTTTTCCTCCATTGTATTGCCTTTGCTCTTTGGTCAAGATCGTTGAATCTATGATTTGTCTCTGTTTTCTGTGCCATTGATATGTTTATTCTTTTGCCAATACTATACTCACTTGATTGCGATAGCTTTATATAAATCTTGAAGTCAAGTATTGTCCTTTGATTTTGTTCTCCATCAATATTGTGTTAGCTCTTCTTGGTCTTTTGCTTCTCCATATAAGCTCTAGAATCAGTTTCTCAATTTTCACAAAAACTTAGTGGAATTTTGATTGGAATTGTTGTTAGTCAACAGATCAAGTTGGGAAAAACTGACATAACTGTCCATACACATTGAAATCTCTCCGTTTTCAATTCATTGATTTTCTTTATCAGAATTTTCTAGTTTTTCTCATGTAGATCTTTTACCTATTTGTTAGATTCTATTTCATTTTTGGGGTGCTAATCTAAATGGTATATTTTTTATTTCAAATTCTACTTGTTTGTTGTTGGTATATAGGAAGTGATTAGCTTTTGTATCTTAACCTTATATCCTGCAAACTTATTATAAACATTTAGTTCCAGGAGTATTTTTGTCAATTCTTTTAGGTTTTCTAATAGATGCTAGTATCTGGTGGATTATTATGTCATTTGTAAACAAAGAGCATTTTCATTCTTCCAAATCTATATAAACCTTCATTTCCTTTTGTTGTTGTTGTTGTTAAGATTTATTTATTCTTTAGAGCATGCGTGTGCAAGTGGGGTGAGAGGAAGAGGGTGAGGATCTCAAGCATAGAGCCCAATGGAAGGCTCAATCTCAAGACCCTGAGATCATGACCTAAGCAAAATCAAGAGTTAGATTCAACTGACTGAACCACCCAGGTGCCCCTCATTTTCTTTTCCTGTATTGTGTTAGCTGGGATATATAATAACATGTTAAAAAGCAGTGGTAAGAGAGGATATTCTTTTCTTGGTCCTGATTTTATTTTATTTATTTATTTATTTTTTAAATTTTTTAAAAGATTTTATTTATTTATTTGACAGAGATCACAAGTAGGCAGAGAGGCAGGCAGAGAGAGAGAGAGAGAGAGGGAAGCAGGCTTCCTGCGGAGCAGAGAGCCCGATGCGGGGCTCGATCCCAGGACCCTGAGATCATGACCAGAGCTGAAGGCAGCAGCCCAAACCACTGAGCCACCCAGGCACCCCTCTTGGTCCTGATTTTAGTGGAAAAGCTATTTTCTCATTAAGTACGATGTTAGCTATAGGATTTTTGTAGATTTTTTTATGTAACTTTTTTTTTTTCTTAAAGATTTATTTATTTATTTATTTGACAGAGAGAAATCACAAGTAGATGGAGAGGCAGGCAGAGAGAGAGAGAGAGAGGGAAGCAGGCTCCCTGCCGAGCAGAGAGCCCGATACGGGACTCGATCCCAGGACCCTGAGATCATGACCTGAGCTGAAGGCAGAGGCTTAACCCACTGAGCCACCCAGGTGCCCATATGTAACATTTTTTAAAAGATTTTATTTATTTATTTGATAGAGATCACAAGTAGGCAGAGAGGCAGGCAGAGAGAGAGGAAGGGAAGCAGGCTCCCTGCTGAGCAGAAAGCCCGATGTGGGGCTCGATCCCAGGACCCTGGGATCATGCCCTGAGCTGAAGGCAGAGGCATTAACCCACTGAGCCACCCAAGTGCCCCTTATATAACATTTTAAAATTTGAATTCAATTAACATAGTGTATTATTTGGTTCAGGGGGTATGGCTCTGTGATTCATCAGTCTTATATAATACCCCATGCTTATTACAACACATACCCTCCGCAATGTCCATCACCCAGTTACCCCATCCCTCCACCCCTTTCGCCTCCAGCAACCCTCAATTTCTTTCTTGTGATTAAGAGTCTCTCATGGGTTTCATCTTGTTTTATTTTTTTTTCCTCTCTTCCCCTATGATCCTCTAATGTGTTTCTTAAATTCTACATATCAGTGAGATAATATAATTGTCTCTCTCTGATTGACTTACTTCACTTAGCATAATACCCTCTAGTTCATCCAGGTCATTGCAAATGGTTAGATTTCATTTTTGATGGCTGCGTAATATTCCGTGTGTGTGTGTGTGTGTGTGTGTGTACACATATATATAATATATGCCACATCTTCTTTATCCATTCATCTGTCCAATAGAGCAAATAAACTCTTTCCATAGTTGGCTATTGTGGACATTGCTGCTATAAACATTGGAGTACAGGTGCCCCTTTGGATCACTACATTTGTATCTTTGGGGTAAATAACTTGTAGTGCAATTGCTGGGTCATAGCATAGCTCTATTTTCAACTTTTTGAGGAAACTCCATACTGTTTTCCAGAGTGGCTGTACCAGCTTGCATTCTGACCAATAGCGTAGGAGGTTTTCCCTTTCTCTGCATCCTTCCCAACATCTGTTGTTTCCTGATTTGTTAACATTAGCCATTGTGACTGTTATGAGATGGTATCTAACTGTGGTTTTGGTTTGTATTTCCCTGAATCAAGTGATGTTGAGCACTTTTTCATGTGTCTGTTGGCCACTTGGATGTCTTCTTTGCAGAAATGTCTGTTCATGTCTTCTATCCATTTCTTGATTGGATTATTTGTTCTTTGTGTGTTGAGTTTGATAAGTTCTTTACAGATTTTGGATACTAGCCCTTTATCTGATATGTCATTTGCAAATATCTTCTCCCATTCTGTTGGCTGTCTTTTCGTTTTGTCAACTGTTGCCTCTGCTGTGCAAAAGCTTTCTATTTTGATGAAGTCCCCGTAGTTCATTTTTGCCTTTGTTTCCCTTGCCTTTGGAGACATATCTAGCAAGAAGTTAGCTGTGGCTGAGGTCAAAGAGGTTGCTGCCTGTGTTCTTCTTAAGGACTTTGGTGGATTCCTGTCTCATATTGAGATCTTTCATCCATGTTGAATCTATTTTTGTGTATGGTGTAAGGAAGTGGTCCAGTTTCGTTCTTTTGCATGTGGCTGTCCAATTTTCCCAGCACCATTTGTTAAAAAGACTGTCTTTTTTCCATTGGATAGTCTTTCCTGCTTTGTCAAATATTAGTTGGCCATAGAGTTGAGGGTCCATGTGTGGGTTCTCTATTCTGTTCCATTGATCCATGTGTCTATTTTTGTGCCAGTACCATACCGTCTTGATGATTACAGCTTTGTAGATAGAGCTTGAAGTCCAGAATTGTGATACCATCAGTTTTGGTTTTCTTTTTCAACATTCCTTTGGCTGTTCAGGGTCTTTTCTGCTTCCATACAAATTTTAGGATTATTTGTTCCAGTTCTGTGAAAAAAGTTGATGGTATTTCGATAGGGATTGCATTGATGTGTAGATTGCTCTAGATAGCATCAACATTTTAATAATACTTATTTTTCCAATCCACAAGTATGGAACATTTTTCCATTTCTTTGTGTCTTCCTAATTTCTTTTATGAGTGTTCTATAGTTTTCTGAGTACAGATCTTTGCCTCTTTAGTTGGGTTTATTCCTAGGTATCTTATGGTTTAAGGTGCAATTGTAAATGGAATCAGCTCCTTAATTTCTCTTTCTTCTGTTTCACTGTTGGTGTATGGAAATGCCACTGGTATCTGTGCGTTGATTTTACATCCTGCCACTTTGGTGAATTCCTGTATGAGTTCTAGCAATTTGGGAGTGGAATCTTTTTTGAGTTTTCCACATAGAGTATCATGTCATCTGCAAAGAGTAAGAGTTTGACTTCTTTGGCAATTCAGATGCCTTTTATTTCTTTTTGTTTTCTGGTTGCTGAGGCTAGGACTTCTAGTACTATGTTGAACAACAGCGGTGATAGTGGACATTCCTGCCGTGTTCCTGACTTTAGAGGAAAAGCTCTCAGTTTCTCCCCATTGAGAATTATATTCACTGTGGGTTTTCATAGATGACTTTTATGATTTTGAAGTCTGTACCCTCTGTCCCTACACTGTAAAGAATTTTTAATCAAGAAAGGATGCTGTACTTTGTCAAATGCTTTTTCTGCATCTATTGAGAGTATCATATGGTTCTCATTGTTTCTTTTATTACTGTAGTGTATCACATTGATTGATTTGAGCATGTTGAACCAATCTTGCAGCCCAGGAATAAATCCCACTTGGTCATGGTGAATAATCCTTTTTATTTTTATTTTTAAAATTTTATCCATTTATTTGACAGAGAGAGACACTGCAAGAGAGGGAACACAGGCAAGGGGAGTAGGAGGGGGAGAAGCAGGCTTCCCGCTGAGTAGGGAGCCTGAGTAGGGCTCTATCCAAGACTCTGGGATCATGACCTGAGCTGAAGGCAGATGCTTAATGACTGAGCCACCCAAATGCTCCATGAATAATCCTTTTAATGTACTGTTGGATCCTGTTGGCTAGTATTTTGGTGAGAATTTTTGCATCGTGTTCATCAGGATATTGGTCTGTAATTCTCCTTTTTGCTGGGATCTTTGTCTGGTTTGGGGATCAAGATAATGCTGGCCTCATAGAGTTTGGAAGTTTTCCTTCTATTTCGATTTTTTGAGACAACTTCAGAAGAATAGGTATTAATTCTTTAAATGTTATGTAGAATTCCCCAGGGAAACCATCTGGCCCTGGACTCTTATTTCTTGGGAGGTTTTTGATTACTGCTTCAATTTTCTTGGCTGGTTATGGGTTTGTTCAGATTTTCTTTTTCTTCCTGGTTCAGTTTGGGTAGTTAATATGTCTCTAGGAATGCATCCATTTCTTCCAGATTGTCTAATTTGTTGGCATATAGTCGCTCATAATATGTTCTTATAATTGCTCATACTTCATTGGTGTTGGTTGTGATCTCTTGCATTCATGATTTTTAAATTTGGACCTTTCTCCTTTCTTTTTGATAAGTCTGAGCAGGGCTTTATCAATCTTATTAATCCTTTCAAAGAACCAGATCCTAGTTGTATCTGTTCTACTTTTCTTTTGGTTTCTATTTCATTGGTTCCTGCTCTTATCTTAATTTCTCTTCCCCTGCTGGGTTTAGGTTTTATTTACTGTTCTTTTTCCAGCTTCTTAGGTGTAGGGTTAGGTTGTGTATTTGAGATCTTTCTTGTTTCTTAAAAAAGGTTTGTAATGCCATATACCTCCTGTTTAAGACCACCTTTGCTGCATACCAAAGATTTTGAACAGTTGTGTGTTCATTTTCATTTGTTTCCATGAATTTTTTAAATTCTTTAATTTCCTGGGTGACCCATTCATTCTTTAGTAGGATGCTTTTTAGCCTCCATATATTTGAGTTCTTTCCAGCTTTCCTCTTGTGATTGAGTTCCAGTTTCAAAGCATTGTAGTCTGAAAATATGAAGGGAATGATCCCAGTTTTCTGGTATCAATTGAGACCTGATTTATGACCCAGGATGTGATCTATTCTGGAGATTGTTCTATGTGCACTTGAAAAGAGTGTGTATTCTGCACTTTGGGATGGAGTGTTCTGAATACATCTGTGAAGTTCATCTAGTCCAATGTGTCATTCAAAGCCCTTATTTCTTTGTTGATCTTCTGCTTAGATGATCAGTCTACTGCAGCGAGGGAGGTGTTAAAGTTCCCTTCTATTATTGTATTATTATCTATGCATTTCTTTGATTTTGTTATGGATTGTCTTACATAATTGGCTGCTCCCATGTTAGGGACATAAATACTTACGACTGTTAGATCTTCTTTTTGGATATACCCTTAAGTTATGATATAGTGTCCTTCTTCATCTCTTTTACAGTCTTTGGCTTAAAATCCAATTTGTCTGATTTAAGGATTGCCACCCCAGTTTTCTTTTGATATCCACTAGCATGATAAATGGTTTTCTACACCCTCTGTCAATGTTCTTTACCAAGTTGAGAACGTTACCTTCTGTCCCTAGTTTATTGAGAGTTTTTGTTATAAATGGATATTGAATTTTATCAAGTCCTTTTCCTCATTATGTGTTTTTTTTTAGCCTGTAGATGTGATAGATTATATTAGTTGATTTTTGCATTTTTAACCAGGCTCATATATCTGGGATGTCCTACTTAGTCGTGGGATATAATTCTTTTTTTACATTGTTTGAATTGCTGTACTAATATTTTGTTGAGGATTTTTGCATCTTTCTATTTTTCTTGCAAGTCTTTGGTTTTGTTATTAGATTAATGGGGCTGGCCTCATAGAATGAGTTTGTAAGTATTCCCTCAGCTTATCTTCTGGAAGAGATTGTAGAGAATTGGTATAATTTCTTAAATGTTTGGTATAATTCATCAGTGAACTCATTTGGGCCTGGTGATTTATGTTTTAGAAGATTATTAATTACTGATTTAATTTCTTTAGTTGATAGAGGCCTGTTCAGATTGTGTATTTCTTCTTGTGTACGTTTTGACTTGTATCCTTCAAGAAATTGCTCCATTTCATTTAGGTTATCAAATATGTAGGCATAGAGTTATTTACGGTATTATTTGTTATCCTTTTAGGGTGTATTGAATCTGTAGTGATACCTCTTTCATTTCTGATGTTAGTAATTTTTGTCGTTTCTCTTTTTTTCTTAGCCTGACTAGAAGCTTATCAATTTTATTGATCTTTTCAGAGAATCAACTTTTGGTTTTATTGGTTTTCTCTATTATTTTCCTGTTTTCTATTGCACTGATTTCTCTGATTTTTACTTTTTTCCTTCTGCTTTCTTTGGATTTAATTTGCCCTTTTTTTTTCCTATTTTGTTAAAACTTAGAAATACTGTGTTTGGAACTTCTTTTCAGTGCCATAAATTTCACTCTAGACATTGCTTTTGTGGTATCCCCATGATTTTAATATGTTGTATTTTCATCTTCATTTCATTCAAAATATTTAAAAATATCTGTTAAGATTAATTTTGGGGTCCATGTGTTATTTAGAAGTATGTTGTTTAATCTCCAAGTATTTTGAGATTTTTCATCTATCTTCATTTTGTTGATTTCTAGATTAATTGATTGTGGTCTATATATATTTTTTTTTTAACTTAAGGTTTTTTTAAATTTAAGATGTGTGTTATGGCCCAGAGTATGGTCTCTCTTGGTAAATGTTCTATGTGAGCTTGAAAGGAATGTGTATTCTGCTATTGTTAAATGAAATTAGTTATAAATGTCAGTTGATTCGTGGTGTTTCAGGTGTGTCCTTACCGATATTCTGCCTGCTGGTTCTGTCCATTTCTGATAGAGGGATGTTGAAGTCTCCAGCTGTAATAGTGGATTAATATCTTTCTCCTTGCAGTTCTATCAGTTTCTGCCTCATGTATTTTGATCATTTGTTTTGGTGAATACACATTAAGAATTGTCCTCTTGGACTCAAATAAAATCAGTAACGGAAGAGAAAAAACAACAGTCATCACCACAAAAATACAAAGGATTATAAGAGAATGTTATAAAAAATTATATGTCAATAAGTGGGACAAATTAGAAGAATTACATAAATTCCTAGAAACATATAGCCTTCTAAAACTGAATCAGAAAGAAACAGAAAAGTTGTACAGAATGATGTGATGAAATTGATTTAGTAATAAAAAAAACAAAAAACAAAAAACACACACAAAAAAAACTCCCCAAAACAAAAGTCCAGGACCAGCTGGCTTCATGGGTAAGTTCTACCCAACATTTAAAGTGTTAATACCTGTTCTCAAACTATTCCAACAAGAAGAGGAAAGAAAGCTTCCCAACATTTAAAGTGTTAATACCTGTTCTCAAAACTATTCCAACAAGAAGAGGAAAGAAAGCTTCCAAATTCATTCTGTGAGGCCAGAATTACCCTGATATCAAAATCAGATAAAGACACTACAAACAGGGGCGCCTGGGTGGCTCAGTGGGTTAAAGCCTCTGCCTTCCGCTCAGGTCATGACCCCAGGGTCCTGGGATGGAGACCCACATCGGGCTGTCTGCTCCGCGGGGAGCCTGCTTCCTCTTCTCTCTCTCTCTGCCTGCCTCTCTGCCTACTTGTGATCTCTTTCTGTGAAATAAATAAATAAAATCTTTTTTTTTAAAGATTTTATTTTTTATTTGATAGAGAGAGATCACAAGTAGGCAGAGAGGCAGGCAGAGAGAGAGGAGGAAGCAGGCTCCCTGCTGAGCAGAGAACCTGATGCGGGACTTGATCCCAGGACCCTGAGATCATGACCTGAGCTGAAGGCAGCGGCTTAACCCACTGAGCCACCCAATAAATAAATCTTAAAAAAATAAATAAATAAAATCTTAAAAAAAAAAAGACACTACAAACAATGAAAACCACCACCTATTTTCTCTGATGAACATAGATGCAAAAATCCTCAACAAAATGTTAACAAATCAAATCCAACAATACATTAAATAAGTCACAGGATCAAGTACGATTTAATCTGGGGATACAGGATGGTTCAATATTTGCAAATCAATCAGGGTGATTCATCAGATTAATAAGAGAAAGGATAAAAACCATATGATCATCTCAGTAGATATAGAAAAAGCTACAGTATCCATTCATGATTAAAAATTCCCAACATAGTAGGTTTAGAGGAAACATGCTCAACGTACTTAAGGTCATATATGAAAAACCCACAGCTAACATCATACACAATGGAAAGAAACTGAGAGCTTTCCTCAAGATCAGGAAAAATAAAAGGGTGTTCACTCTCACCACTTTTTTCCTACATAGTACTGGAAGTCCTAGCCACAGCAATAAGACAAGAAAAAGAAATAAAAGGCATCCAAATGGGTAAGGAGGAAGTAAAACTGTCACTATTGGCAGATGACATGATACTACATCCAGAAAATGCTAAAGATTCCACCAGAAAACTATTAGACCTGACAAATGAATTCAGTAAAATCTCAGGATACAAAATTAATATACAGAGACCTATTGTATTTCTTTATACTAATAAGGAAGTAGCAGAGAGAGAAATTAAGAAAACAATCCCATTTACAATTGCTCCAAAAATAATAAAATGCCTAGGAATAAATTTAACCAAGGAGGTGAAAGACCTGTACTCTGAACATCATAAAACATTGTTGAAAGAAACTGAAGATGGTACAAGCAAATGGATAAGTATTCCATGCTCATAGATTGGAAGAACCAATATGGTTAAAATGTCCATACTACTCAAAGCAATGTACAGATTTAGTGCAATCCCTTTCAAAATATCAACATTTTTCACGGAACTAGAATAAATAATCCTAAACTGTGTGTGGAACACACAAAGGACCCCCAAATAGCCAAAGCAAATAGCCAGATGTTGAAGAACAACAAAAAAACTGAAGGGTGTTATAATCCCAGATTTCAAAATATACTACAAAGCTATAGTAATCAAAAGTGTTGCTCTGACACAAAAATAGACACAGATCAAAGGAATAGAATAGAAGCCCAGATGGAAACCCACACTTAATCTATGACAAAAGAGACAAGAATATACAATGGGGAAAAGACAGTCTCTTTAACAAATGGTGCTATGAAAACTGTACAGCTCCATGCAAAAGAATGAAACTGGACTGCCTCTTATACCAAACACAAAAGTAAATAAAAAATGGATTAGAAACCTAAATGTGAGACCTGAAACCATAAAACTCCCAAAAGAAAACAGGCAGTAAGGTCCTTGGAAACATTTTTCTAGAACTTTCTCCCCAAGCAAGGGAAACAAAAACAAAATTAGACTATTGGGACTATAGTAAAATAAAAAGCTTTTCCATCAGTAAAACAAAAAGACAACCTACTGAATGGGAGAAGATATTTGCAAATTATATATTTGATGAGGGATTAATATCCAAAATAAATAATGTATATAACTCAACACTGAAAAAACTTTCCTATTTTAAAATGGGCAGATGACTTGAATAGACATTTTTCCAAAGAAGCCCTATAGATGGCCAACAGACACATGGGAAAAGATCCTCAACATGACTCATCATCAATGAAATGCAAATCAAAACCACGATGATATATCACTTTACAACTGTCAGAATGGCTAAAATCAAAGAAACAAGAAATAACAAGTGTTGGTGAGGATGTGGAGAAATAGGAACCCTCATACATTGTTCATGGGAATACAAACTGGGGCAGCCTCTCTGGAAAACAGTAGAGATTCCTCAAAAAATTGAAAATAGAATCACCATATGATACAGTAACTCTACTAACTGGTTATTTGTCCAAAGAAAATGGAAACACTAATTTGAAAATATATGCATACCTCTGTGTTTATTACAGCATTATTTACTAGCCAAGATATGGAAGCAACTCAAGTGTCCATATAGATGAAAGGATAAAGAAAATGTGGTATTATATGCAATGATCTGTTACTCAGTCAAAAAAAGCATGAGATCTTGCCATTTACAGCAACATTGATGGACCTATAGGATATAATGCTGAGTGAAATAAATCAGAGAAAGACAAATAGAGTATGATTTCACTAATGTAGAATTTAAGACAAAAAACAAATGAGTAACAACTAAAAGACCACTCTCAAATACAGAGAACATATTGGTGGCTGCCAGAGGGGAGGTGGTTGGGAAGAAGGGGGATAAAATAATGAAGAATATTAAGAGTAGATTTACCTTGGTGGGCACTGAGTAATGTATAGAGTTAATGAATCAGTATACTGTACACCTGAAACTAATATAACCCTGTATGTTAATTACACTTAAATTTTTAAAAAATTGTCCTTTTGGAGTATTGACCCCTTTATCATTATGTAATACTTTTCTTTTTTTTTTTTTTTAAAGATTTTATTTATTTATTTGACAGAGAGAGATCACAAGCAGGCAGAGAGGCAGGCAGAGAGAGAGGAGGAAGCAGGCTCCCTGCTGAGCAGAGAGCCCGACGCGGGGCTCGATCCCAGGACCCCAAGATCATGACCTGAGCCGAAGGCAGCGGCTTAACCACTGAGCCACCCAGGCGCCCTGTAATACTTTTCTTATCCCTAATAAAAATCCTTGCTCTGAAGTCTGCTTTCTGAAATTGATGTAGCTATTCTTACTTTTTGGGGGGATTACTATTTGCATGATATATCTTTTTCCATTCATTTACTTTTAATCTATATGTGTCTTTATATTTAAAGTGGTTTTCTTTTAGACAGCATAGAGTTGGTTCTTGTTTTTTGTTTCTCTGACAATCTCCATCTTTTACTTGATGAAGTAGACCATTAATAACATTTAAAGTGTTCATTAATATAGTTGAATTAACTATATTTACTATATAACTATATTTGTTTTCTATTCTTGCCCTTGTTCTTTGTTCCTATTTTAATCCTCCCTTTATCTGTTTTTTTTTGTGTGTGTGTGGTTTTAACTGAGAATTTTATTTTTTAATACTCTTTTAAGATTTATTTATTTATCTTAAAGAGCATGCATGAGCAGAGGGTGTGTGAGAGAATCCTCAAGCAGACTCCCCACTGAGTGGACTGGAGACCAATTCCAGGACCCTCAGATCATGACCTGAGCCTAAACCAAGAGTCAGACACCAAACTGACTGAGCCACCCAGGCACCCCTTTAACTGAGAATTTTATATGGTTTATTTTCTCTCCCTTCTTAGAAGTATATCAATTATACTTTTTTTTAAGTGGGTGCCCTATGGTTTTTGATATATATTTAAAGTTAATCCAAATACATTTTCAAAGAACATAATACACCTCCCAGGTAGCATTAGTACAATATAATAACAAAATAATCCTACTTCCTTCTCTTCTTTGTATCATTTATATCATAGTTGTCATTCATATCATATATAGGTAAGTGATCCAAGGGCAATGAATGTATTTATGTATATATACATACTCATATATATGTACTCTCATTGGTAATCTAATCATTCTTGCTCTTATTATTGAGCAAATTGTTATCTGTTAGATCAGCTGAGAAAAGGAAAACTAAAAGCTTTTGTTTAACCTTCACTTATTCTTTCTTTGATGCTCTTCTTTATGTAGTTCTAAATTTCTGACTCATCATTTTTCTTCTCTATGAAAATCTTCTTTTAACATTTCTTGTAAAGCAAGTCTATTGGCAGCAAATTTCCTCCATTTTTTTATCCTTCACTTTTGAGGGATAATTTCACAAGACAGAATGTTAGGTTAGTGGTCTTTTCTCAACACTTTAAATATTTGATTCCACTTTCTTCTTGCTTGCACGGTTTCTGAGAAGTGGATGTAATTCTTATATTTGCTCCTGTGTAGGTAAGGTGGGGAGAGTTCCCTCCCCCCTTTCATCTTCCAAGATATTTTCTTTAACTATGATTTTCTGCAGTTTGAATGTGATGTGCCTAGGTGTAGTTTTGGCATTTAACCTGTTTGGTGTTTTCTGATCTTTCTGGATCTGTGGTTTGATGTGTGACACTAATTTAAAGAAATTCTGTCATTATTGTTTCAAATATTACTTTTCTTTCTTCTCCTTCCTGGTTTTCCCCAGTATGCCCATGTTATAACCTTTGTACTTGTTCCACAGTTGCTGTATATTCTATCCCCTCTCTCCATCTTTTTTCCCTTTTGTTTTTGAGTTTTGGAAGTTCCTACTACATTCTCAAGCTCAAGGATTCCTTCATCACCTGTGTCCAGTCTACTAATGAGCTTTTCAGAGGAGTTATTCATCTGATTGCTCATATTTTTTTCCGTTAGAATTTTCGTTATTCTCCTTATAGTACGTGTCTGTTATTGCATGTTGTCTGCTTTTTCTGTCAGTCGTTAGCATGTTTATGTATTTTTCAAAATTTCCAATCTGCTCATTCCAATATTCTTGCCATATCTGAGTCTGGTTCTGATGACAGCTCAGTCTCTTCAAACTGTGCTTTTGCTTCCTAGTGACTTGTAACTTTTTTTTTTGAAAGCCAAACATGACGTACTGAGTAAAAGGAATTCCAGCACATAGACCTTTTTTTTTTTTTCTTAAGATTTTATTTATTTGACAAACAGAGATCACAAGTAGGCAGAGAAACAGGCAGAGAGAGAGGAGGAAGCAGGCTCCCTGCTGAGCAGAGAGCCCATTGAGGGATTGATCCCAGGACCATGGGATTGTGACCTGAGCCAAAGGTAGAGGTTTAACCCACTGGGTCACCCAGGCGCCCCAGGCTTTTAATGATATGGTGATAAGTTGCACAGAAAGAAGAAGCAATCTATAGTCCTGTGATTAGGTCTCAGTTGTGTGTGTGTGTGTATGTGTGTTTTAAGATTTTATTTATTTGACGCAGAGAGAGATCACAAGTAGGCGGAGGGGCAGGCAGAGAGAAAGGGGGAAACAGGCTCCCTGCTCCATCCCAGGACCGTGAGATCATGACCTGAGCTGAAGTCTCACACTTTAGTGACTGAGCCACTCAGGTGCCCAGTCCCCTTTGGGGTTTTTAATTCTCAGACTTACCACACTGAGCCTCCAGCAATTTGTCAATTATACTTCAGGTTTTCCTACTCTGACACTGGTTATTGCAGAAGTTTCTGTTTGTGTATTTCTTTTCGAGTAAGTTATAATTCTCTGTGTTTATCTGTCTCTCCAGTTTTAGAGACAGCAGTTTACCCTGTGACCTTACTTCCCTGATAAATCTAGAAGAGCTGTTGATTTTTCAGTTTGTTCAGCTTGTTAGAAAAAGACAAGAAACTGGAAGTCCTACCTCCAGTTTTTATTTACTAGCATCATTAATTCTCAAATCTGAAAGAGATTTGAGGTACCATCTAGCGCGTTTCTATAGGGCATTTTCAAGGACTACCTCCCATTACCAACACCCCCCACACCACCTTCTGCTGCATGGACAGATGATTGCCATTGATTATCCTGAACACTGCCTATAAGGAGAGCATGTTAAATTGCTCTGGTGGCTCAAAAAATCTTTTTATACCCTCTTTGGTCTTAGTTGTGCACTTGAATGATCGAAGGTATAAGGATAGGAAGAAGAGGGATATATCCTGTAGGTTCCCCCCGAAAGGGCCAGAGGCAACCCAGTCTTATCCTGTAGTCTTCCATAACGTGGTAGGGGTGACCAGACTGCATTGGGAAGTCAGAGGCCAGCAGTGCATGCGAATATTGGGCTCATACACCCATGCTAGTGAGACCCCGAGGTAAAGAAAATTTGCTGGGGTGGCAGCAATCCTGGGAGGACTTCCTCCAAGGAGAGAGCTGATTGTGGGCCTTGATTCGTGTAGAGCTTTGACATGCTGGTTAGGATTAGGGACAGGGTTACAAAGAGAAATAAGTTAACCAGACACTTGAGATTCAAGGGATGTAGAAGTGAAGCCAGTGGCATCCAGAACCTCAATACCAAGATTCAGGAATCATAACCCTTACTGTGGAAGGTCTTTGGTTATGTCTCATTCATCTGTCAAGAGTCTCATTGTCTATTTTAGTATCACATATCAAGAAATGGAAAAATCCTTAGAGGCCATCTAGTTCAAGCTTTCCTTTTACATAGATGGAGAAATTGAGGCCTAGAGGGGGTAGTAGGATATTAACAAATAAAGAACAGGCCCAAAACGGAGTCACTTGTGCTGAGACCTACATCAGCAAACCAAGGTAATACATAGTTGAAGTTTCAGCCTCTCCCAGGAGTGTGGCCTTTAACTTGTGAGGTAATCTGCCTGGTAGACCCCAACCTTCTTCCAAAGGAAGGTCATCTTGCCAGGAACAATCCATTTGTTGCTGGAAATTTTCTTTTTCTTTCTGCCTATGAGAACTTTCCATTTTGCGCAGATCCTCAGAGCTCCTTTCTAAAGGCATACTTTGGAGATATGCACGTTTGATTTCAGACCACTGCAATCAAGTGAGTATCACAATAAAGCAAGTTAAATGGGTTTGTTGGTTTCCCAGTGCCCTTAAAAGTTGTGATTACACTATGGTGTAGTCTATTAACTGTGCAATAGCATTACGTCTTTTTTAAAAAAGTCTAATAAATAAATAGTACCTATATAACCTTAATTTAAAAATATAGACACAGAGGGGCGCCTGGGTGGCTCAGTGGGTTAAGCCTCTGCCTTTGACTCAGATCATGATCTCAGGGTCCTGGGATTGAGCCCCACATCAGGCTCGCTGCTCAGCAGGGAGCCTGCTTCCCTCTTCCCTCTTTCTCTCTCTGCCTGCCTCTGCCTACTTGTGATCTCTGTCTGTCAAATAAATAAATAAAAATCTTAAAAATATATATATAGACACAGAGACATGAATAAATGCTGTTGGAAAAAGTGGTCACAATAGACATGCTCTTTGCAGGGTTGCCACAGACTTTCAATTTGTAAAAACAAACAAAAAAACAACAAAAACAAAAACATTGTGGGCAAAGAGCAGTAAAATGAGGAATGTGTTTGGTTGCTAGATGGGTTGCTGTCCCATTCATGAACTGTTTACTGAAGCCAATTAAATCTTCAAATTTACTCGGTTGAATTTTTATTTTCTTAACAGATTTGGTGGAAATGGTGTGGGACAAGAGTGGACAGCTTCAGAAACAACAAGAAACACATGGATTCGCAAACCCTTTGAGTTCTCTGTCTTTCTCACCATTTCCAAAGGTTGTGGGTAGGTTCCTCAGGTCTTGTGGAGGCCGAGAAAAATCAAGGCCATCCCACCTCAGGATTAGCTTTAGCATAAGTACAGCCATCTCAGACCCCTGTGCCCAAGGGCTGAACTTTCCCCCATCGTGTTTTAGTAACCCCCACCCTGTTTTGGTTCCAGAAACCCCCACCCCACAGGAACCCATAAATACCCTTGCCTTAACTAAGCTCAGGGTCCAAGTCCTTACTCTGCTGTGTTGGGTATACTTGGGCCTAAGCTTAAGCTTGTTGAATAAACCCTCGTGTGATTGCATAGGTGCTTGGCTCCTTGGTGGTCTCTCGGACGAGAAAACCCAGGCACAACAGTCTGAGCTCTGCTCTTTGCATTCAGCTCCTAGTCAAATTGTTTTTCTAGTCATTCTCACATTTGGAGCTGCTGGTAGTTTAGACCACAACTCTCCATTTGTATAGAAACCCCAGTCCTTGGTTCTGTCCCCGGATAACACATTGGGAACTGCTGGTTTAGGATGCCATTCCCCAGTTGTATGGAATCAGTCCATAGTGTCCATTCCTCAGGTACTACTAGTTCAATGCTTTCTCCAGTCCCCAGCTCCACTTTGGTGGTAGTGGACACAGGGCCTCCTCTTGGCCATGCCACAGTAATATCTCTTAGTTACTGCTGGCGTGGCAAGGCCACACATTTGTTTGTCTTGTTTTTTGCAGATAAAGGTTATTGCTAATGAGAATCTCAGAAGCCGAAAAGCTATAAAAATTGGTGAAAATGTGTTTAACATTCAAATGCTGTTAGGCACTTACACCTAACCCAAAGACTCCTGTATTAGGATGGATTGGTCACAGAATGGGTTACATTAACAGTAGGTCATCTTTCAACCTTAAGAAAATGTAATGTGGTATGCTAAAATATCACACAATCCCCAAGTTTAGTTTGGTTCTGAGAGACCCAAAGGCTTAGCTTTAATTAAAATAATAATACATAAATAAATACATATTTATATAAGTATAAATATATAAAAAAATTTGTGTGTGTGTACATATATATCTTTCTGAAGTTCCCAGCACCTTTCCCAGAGCTGGCACAAAGCAGATGCCCACCAGATACTAAAAAAGGAAAAAAAAAAAAGAAAGAAAAAAACTTGCCAGATCTGGCAGATATTGAAACTATGCTCTAAACCTATTCAGAGCCTGCAGATGGGATCCTGGGAAATACTGGTAGAAGCTGGCTAAAAGGAAGAGTTCTTAGCAGTCAGCTCCCTCCTGTCTCTGTGTATAGGACCTGGTAGAGAGATAAAAATAAAATTTCACGTTGTCCCTTTCTAAATCAGGCCTTTGGTTTTTGATCTTTGGCAGTGTCTCTGGAGCCTGTGAAGATAATATCTTTTGTACCCTCTTTGTGTACCTCTCTTGGGTCCCTCTGCTTGCCTAATAACTGCCATAAATATTTACTGTTTAATTTGGTTGAAACCTGATGAGATATTTGAAAGGATTTAATAGCTCTGCAATTAGAAGACCAACCAAATTGGAAGCTAATATTCAGGGCTTGATAGGATTTTTTTTTTTTTATATATATAGGAATTTTTAAAAGCCTGCTCTCCTAAGCTAAATGTACCCAGAGGGAAAGAACATTCCAACACAGGTGTATGGGTGTGTCAGTTTCCATACAATTCCGAATGCAACCCAATTCTTTGAGGAATTAGAAGCAAGTGTACTTAACACTTAAGTGTACTTAATATTTGCAAGAGCAGAAGAGTTGCTCTAGAAACAATTCAAGGTCCACTTGTTCTTTTTGACAATTAACCTCACCTATTTCATCCCCAAATGTTTGTAGGTCTGGTAAAATTCTGGCCTTGCAGAGCCAAAGTTCTTGGAGGAATTTGCATTCTTTCCATCTTTGAGATGTAAAATTTCTACCAAGTCCTCTCTTATCTTCTTATCTCTTATCTTCTCATCTGGGTCATCTTCTTGAAATGCAAACTTCAGGGAGGTAATTCTGAACGGGAGAAAAAACTTGAAAAGGGAAGGGGCTTTAAAAATGCGAATTGTTGTAGAAGTTCTCCTGTTCAATACAGTCCACAGCTTTTTGAGATTCTTTGTCCAGGACGGTTATGCCCGAGTTTTTGCGTCCAAGAGACCACCAAGGAGCCAAGCACAGATGCAATCACACGAGGGTTTATTTGACAAGCTTAAGCCTGGGCCCAAGTATACCCGACACAGCAGAGTAGGGACTTGGACCCCGAGCCAGATTATAGTCAGAGTTTTTAAAGGCAGAGTAGGGGTGGACTCGGCGGTAGGTGAGGACAAAGGGGATTAGGGATGGCATAATTCTCTAAGGACTTTCTCGGAAACAAGGTCTCCAAGACCTTGAGGGGCTAGCTATTGTTGGGAGAGAGGTTATTTATTACCAATAATAAAAATCTTCTCGTGAGACCCTTTAGATGTATATCAGTGGGCCATATACTTGGGAATGATTCTCCACACTATCTGGGAGGTTTAGAGATTAAGTTTCCTAAAGGAATTGTTAAAGTAGACTTGCAGGATTCTGGTCGAACCTGTTGGGGTAGGGGGTCAGTCAGGCTAGGATTGTTCTTAGCAAAACCTCAAGGTGAGGGCAATTAAGTCCCCAGGGGAGAGCCACTCTGTCTGTTTCAAGGGCTTGTCAGTAGGTAAGGAATTATAATGATTTTCTTCTGCCTCTGTTTCCCACATCAGCTAAACTTGAGGTGGGATAGCCTTAATTTTCTCAGCCTCCACAAGGACAAATACAAATCTCAAGTGTCTTCTCCACAAACATCAACAGAAAGAGCTTTGACAACCTGAGCAGGTAATTATTCTAACTCTTCTTTTAAAAGCTAGTGAGTTTTGCATTATTATACCCATCCCGTAATTTAAAAATTTTTTTTTAAGTTTTTATTTTAATTCCAGCTAACATACAGTCATGGTTAATTTTTTTTTTTTAAGATTTATTTATTTATTTATTTGACAGAGGAGATCACAAGTAGGCAGAGAGAGAGGAGGAAGCAGGCTCCCTGCTGAGTAGAGAGCCCTATGCGGGGCTGGATCCCAGGACCCTGGAATCATGACCTGAGCTGAAAGCAGAGGCTTCAACCCACTGAGCCACTCGGGTGCCCCATGGCTAAATTTTTTTAATGAACATTTTAAGGCTTTTGTATCTGTCTATGTGTTTCTGTGGATGTATGGTATTTTCCTACTTCTGGATGTCATTGCCACAATTTGCAAAAAAAGCTCTATTTAATCAGCGTGAGGAAAATCACTTATATGAAATAAAAACTTCAAAAACTCTTAGAAATATAAAAACTTAACCCAAATATTTTCCAAATTCTGTGATCTAGGATTAATCTTTAGTAAATAAAAGCTAGTTTAAGATTGTTGGGTTTAGGGACGCCTGGGTGGCTCAGTTGGTTAAGCAGCTGCCTTCGGCTCAGGTCATGATCCCAGCGCCCTGGGATCGAGTCCCACATCGGGCTCCTTGCTCCGCAGGGAGCCTGCTTCTCTCTCTGACTCTGCCTTCCACTCTGTCTGCCTGTGCTCGCTCTCGCTCGCTCTCTCTGACAAATAAATAAATCTTGAAAAAAAAAAAAAAGATTGTTGGGTTTAATTAAAACGGGCATGTCTTGGGTACGTGGGTGACTTGGTTGGTTAAGCGTCTGCCTTCGGCTCAGGTCATGATCCTAGGGTCCTGGGATCGAGCCCCACATCAGGCTCCTTGCTCAGTGGGGAGTCTGCTTCTCCCTCTCCCTTTGCTGCTCCCTCTGCTTGTGTGCATACACACTCTCTCTCTGTCAAATAAATATATAAAATCTTGATGATGATGATGGTGATGATGATGATGATGGTGATGATGATGATGATGGTGATGATGATGATGATGATGGAAACATCACTGTGGGGCAGCCAGATCCTGTGGAGTCCAGGGCCGGGGTTGGGGGGGCAGGCAGTGAAAGAATTCACCCAAGGCAGAACAAAGGAGATAGAAGTTTATGGAATACACCACAGGAAGCAATGGGCAGAACTCAAAGGAGCAATGGTCTGGAGGCAGTGGTGGTGGCATAATAAGAAGGAAGGTGAGGAGGTATGGGAAGGTATGGACTTTTCCTCTTTTTTGCTACCTGTGCCCAAGTGTAAGTAGACCACTGGTCAGCTAGAGCTCATGGCTATTTTGAAGCAAGTCACCTGGTGGGCTTATTTGCATTCAGCCAGCCAGCGGGTCAGGAGTCACTGTGAGCCCTTCTACCTAACTCAAGTTTCCAGTTCTCAAGCCTGCTGCCTGGGAGCCAGCTGTACCAGATCTGCATGCAAGCAAAGTAGCATGTATATTTTTGCTAAGAGAAATTATGAGGAGTGGAAATTAATTTTTGTTGAGGGAAAAGAAAATCATTTTGTTTTTATATTTAAGCTTCTTCCTCCCACCCCCACGATTGGGAAAGAGAATAAACACAAGACAAAATATGAAAAGAAAAAAAAATGAAAGAATAAAAAGGTGTTAGGAGGCTTGTAGAAAAGGAATCTTGGAAAAATAATTTCATGTGTGATCCAACTGGCTAAGATTGGAATGGATCTAATCAAACTTTTAAAAGGGATTAATGAATTTTAACATCAAAAATGTACTGGTATAGGGATGCCTGGTTAAAGCCTCTGCCTTCAGCTCAGGTCATGATCCCAGGGTCCTGGGATCGAGTCCCACCACGGGCTCCTTGCTCAGTGGGGAGCCTGCTTCTCTCTCTGCCTCTGCCTGCCTCTCTGCCTACTGTGCTCTCCCCCTCTCTCTGACAAATAAATAAATAAAATCTTTATTAAAAAAAGTATACTGGTATAAAGTTAGAATTGGTGTCATCTGTGCTAAAAGAATGTTTTCTGATACTCTTGGTCTTTAAGAGATTATGAAAAAAGTTTTTTTAACGTTTTAAGTAATCTTTCTAGAAAACAAAGATTTTTGTCTTGTCAATACAATTTCTTTTGTTTCATATCAGATCTTTGATTACTTAAGAAAACTGAGTCTTCTCCATTACAATATTTAACATTCTGTATTTGCCAGTAAAGTTTCAAATTATCACTGTGGTTAAATAGATAACCAAATATTCTTATGCCCTGAACTATGATCCTATTTGACTGTTTTTAAAACCATTTGATATTTTTTGACAAACTTTCCAAAAATCAAATGTTAAATGAAGTCTTTTTAAAAGACTGAAAGAAAAAAGAGAATGGAAGAGAAGGGGAGGGAGGGAGAAGGAAGGGGAGGGGAAAAAGGGAAGGGGGAAGAGGAGAGGGGGGAAGGGAAAAAGGGGGAAGGGGAAGGGAGAAAGAATGGAAGAGAAAAGAAATGAGAAGAAAAAAGGAAGGAAAGAGAAAGGGAGGGAGGAAGGAAGGAAGATTTGTTCTGTTTATAAAAAGGGAATTGTTAAACCAGTTAGGTTTATTTGCTATTAAATTACAGGGGAAGCACTGTCAAATAAGAAGTGATATACCATGCCCTCTTTATGTTGTATTTGTATAGTTATCTGTAAGTGTTCCAGAAACTGTGAAATTCCTGGAAAACTGAAATGTCCTGGTGTAATGTTATCAGTCATAATTTCAGTTTCTATCTTAAAATGTTGTGTAGAGAAATAGCCAAATTTTCTTGTTGATCCATTATGATAAGCTCTCATCTGATCTTTAACTGTAGGCATTATAACTCTTTTATCATTTACAGACAGTTGTTTCACTCAGATGCTTTTGGCCAAAGCGATTCTGCAAAAGTCCTTCATCTTTGGGACACCTGGTTGGCTCAGGTAAGTGTTGACACTTGGTTTTGGCTCAGGTCATGAACTCAGGGTCACTGAGTGTGAGGCCTACTTAAGATTCTCTTTCGCCCTCTGCCTCTGCCTTCCTGTACCTCTCATGCACAGTGCATGTTCTCCCTCTCAGAAAAAAAGAAAAAGAAGAAAAAAGGTGCTTTATCTTCAAGGAGATATGGGGAAAGGACTTTGAAAAGTGCAGGTTTCTGATAACTTTTTTTTTTTTCCTGATAACTTTAATATCATAAAACAAAACTGGGTAAGGATTTCCAAAACTAATGGAAAAACTGGATTCAAGCAAAACAATATTAATTACATGGATCTGAATGAATGATTATAATTTTTTATGACTTTTTCTTTGAAACATTGCTGGTTCCTTAATGTTTTGTTTTTCTAGATTTAAGGAAACCTTTCCTCTTAAGTTATCTAAGACTTACTTGGTAAATAACACCTTTGTAAACAAAGATGAAACATTTACTTTTTCTTGATCCTGATACCTCCAGAAATCAGAGATTTTTGAGTATTCTTTACATGGTGATATAATTATTTATTTGCATAAGTTCAATAAGAATCTGATCTCCTTGTAACTAGACACAATCTGAACACTGGCTATATTACCAAGGCTCTGGAATGTCATGTGTATAAATTCAGATAGGACTGGACAGCTGTAAGGGAATAAAGTTGACTTTATAAAGCCAGTGAAGCCCCTTGGAAAAATCAGCCTAATACTCTGCCTACAGGGTTGCTGGCAGTCTTACCTGGTGAGTAAGGAAGATCATCTCCTGACAGGCCCAGGAATCTAAAAATATTTGGGGGACCTTGAGAAAGGAAGAATTCACCCAAACCTGCCATAGTTATTGCAGGTAAAAATCTAATAATGAACCCTTGGCTTGGCTTTCTGGCCTCAGAAGCTTTGAAGAGTTCAATATGAGATTCCTCTAAAAGGAGCTTATATTTTGACTGGTTTGGGTCTCGGGGACAAGCTCTGAAGTGCACACAAATGTTGGGAATTATCCTGCTTACACTAATCATAGTAGTGTCCTTGGCATGCTGTAGTCTCTCAAAAGCTTTAAATGCATGCTTACAGCCACTAACTACCAAGCAAATGATCTCTCCTAAGACCAGACTATCAAAAAGGACCAAAGAGAAGGACCAACTAAAAAATTGTGAACCTGAAGTCATGATCTGTGAACACCACAGAGATTCAGCAAAAAAACATCATGACCTATGACACAAAGAGGGTAAGTTAAAGCTGTGAGAACTACAGTGTGGTAGCTGAGAGTGGCACTAATGCCTTACATTTTGATCCCATCTCTTAGTTAAGCTTAGAGTCTGATCAAAAGGAAAAATTGTTTAAAAAGACATCATAGGCCCAAAATAGAGTCACTTGTGCTAAGCCCCATGCCAGCAAACCAAGACTTCACACCTGACCTCATTGCAATTTCTGTCTCTCTCAGAAATGTGACCTTTAACCAAGTCAGTCTGGAATTACCTGGTTAGCACTAGTGAGGTGATCTGATAGACTCCTACCTTCCCCCAAAAGAAGGTGGCTTTGCCGGAAACATCTACTCTTTGCAGGAAATTTTCTTTTTTCTGCCCTTTTGTGCCTATGAAAGTCTTCTGTTTTGTACAGCTCTTGGGGGATCCTTTCTGCTTGCTAGATGGGATGCTGCCCAATTCATGAATCATTGAGTAAAGCCAATTAGATCTTTCAATCTACTCCGTTGATTTTTTTTTTTAAACAAGGAACAGACTCTGGATCACAGTGGATCAGTAGCTGTGCCCGGGTTTCCTGTCTTCTAGCTCAAGTTCCCTTGGTTACTTGGAGCCAAAGAAGCAAAAATCCTCTCCCTGACTGGAGTAAGAAGATGCTGTGGGCTAGGGACAGGCTCCTGTCTCCATCCCAGTTTTCTCCTATGGGGGGGGGGGGCACCATATTAGGCAGTGGCAACTGGCAGCATCTGTTTTCTTGGCAATTCTATTGAGATGATGGTAAGGACAAGCACATGCAAGAAAGCTAGGTAATGAAGAGAAGATAGAGCTGGAGACATTGGTGAGACTGGTGGGGAATTTGGGAGGGGGCAGAGAGGGAGGTGCTGTCCTTATGCAGGGTCATGGGCCCTTGCCTCTGCCCTACCTTGACCTGCCATGCATGCATGCTGGCTGACAAATAAGAAGCCAGAGGCTGTGCTGGCCAGCGGACCAGATACAGGCATGCTGTGTCCAGAACCACCCCGTATAGGCTTGCTTCCCTGCATTCCCTTTGCCTGTGCTACTCGGGCTCTCTTAAATTGGTTCAGAATTCAAACATGGGAAGGCTTTCCCATGCACACACAGGCAAATAAGTGAATGTGTGTGTGTGCACACGTGCAGCTACACGTGTATTTTTTCCTGATGCCATCTTCAGTCCTATCATTCCCCATCTCCCATGTCTGAACTAGAAGCTTTCCAAGCCAAGTCTACCTCCAGCAGACCTCTTCCAGGGTAAAAAGTGGGGGCTTTTTACTCTTTGGGAGATGCCTCCTGTCAGAAGTCCTGGTTATTCTCCATTCCTATAAGAATCCTGACCTACCAGCCACATTGCACCCCATCCCTACCTTGACTCCAGCAAGGGCTTCCACAGCTGAGGTTGTGATCAAGGGAGACTTTGGCCTGTGTACCTCTGTTATCACTGAGATTATCTGTTGTGAATAAAGCTTTCCTGTGACCAGCCACCCACTTGTGCCTTATCTTGGTCCTGTGTTGATTGTTTCTTCCTCAATTAGAGTAGAGCTCAGAATGCACCTCTTGGCTCTTTGGTAATTCCTGCGTGCTCTTGGATTATCTTCTGTACTGAGAAGGGAAGGCCCTTGGTGGGTCTCTTGGCCTTTTTTTTTTTTTTTTTTTTCTTTAAAGATTTTATTTATTTGACAGAGAGCACAAGCAGGGGGGGAGTAGCAAGGGTAGATGGAGAAGCAGGTTTCCTGATCATCAGGGAGCCTGATGTGGGACTCGATCCCAGGACCCTGGGATCATGATCTGAGACGAAGGCAGACACTTAACTAACTGAGCCACCCAGGCACACCTGTCTCTTGGCCTCCTTGCTGCCCTACCACATGTCAGAGACCCCTAGGAGAAAGAGAAGATCAGCAGCGTCAAGAGGCCAGATTGGGCTGCTGACCTTAGTATGCAAACTGGGTCCTTACTACTCTCCTGACTTAACCCCAATGTCTATTGTGTGCTGGTCCCTAGAAGGGACTTCTGTGTCCCTCTGAGTGCTGGAGCTACTCTCAGTATTTGGGGTCTATCATAATGAGAGGGATTTGAGCCAGGAGTGACTTGTTGAGGGTGTTGCAATTGGAAGGGGCTGTTTGTGTACTGGCTAGAGCTCATTCCTGTGCTGGGCCCAAGAAGGTCCTCTTGTGAGGCTTGTGTTCATCATCCTGTCCATAAATGATCCTCGGATTCTGCAAGCCAGAGTGGGTGAGTTTTTCATCAAACTCTATCCTTCCCAGGCCACAGCCAGGGAGTTGAAGTGTGACAGGTCAGGCCAGGCAAGGCTGGATTAAATATTAACAGTCATCACTGCTTAGAGGAACAAGTGCCCCAAAGCCAGGCTGCAGAGCTGTTTGGTGGCCCCAGGCTGACCGGTAGACATGGCTCAGTTTGCCCAGGTCCTGGCTGAAATAGGTGACTTTGGACGCTTCCAGATACAGCTGATGATACTGCTGAGTATCCCCAACTTCCTGTCTGCTTTTTACATGTTCGGCCAGGTCTTCATGTTCCAGGATGAGGCCCACCACTGCTCAGTGGCCTGGGTGAAGAACCACACTTTGAACCTGAGTACCACGGAGCAGCTGACACTGAGCGTGCCTCTGGATGCTGCAGGCAAGCCCGAGCCCTGCCTCATGTTCCGGCCGCCCCCTGACGGTGCCACCCTGGAGGAGATCCTCAGCCACCGCTTCAATGAGACACAGCCTTGCGATGCAGGCTGGGTATATCCTGAGGACAGGCCTCTGTCCCTAAAGAATGAGGTAGGGCTGCCCTTCTGCGCGTCTGCCTGTTTGGGGTTAGTCAGCAGCTCTGTCCGGCCCTCTGCCCTCAGCAGCTGGTGCTGCTGCTTCTCTGTGTGCCCTTCAGCTCTCACACCTGAACGATGGACCATTGGGGTGCTTTTTCTTTTTTCTTTTTGCCACTCATCCTGCTTTTCTCTTTGTCCTCCAACTATTGGCCCCTTAATCTCTCTGTCCATGCTCTCTGTCTGGTCTGTCTGCCCATCTGTCCATGCATCTCTCCCTATCTTTTTGTTTGTCCCTTTGCCTATGTACCCAGCTTGCCTTCCTTCCTTCCCTCCTGCTTTCCTGTCTTTGTTTCTTTCTCTCCCTCCAGGGTTCCCATCTATCTGTCCATTGGTCTTGGTCATTCAGTCAGTCCCTGAGCTCTGCTGTTTACCTAGCTTCCTGCTTGCCTACCCTCCTGCTTGCCTGCTGTGGGGCCCCTGCCTTCCAGCTGCTCTCTCCAGAGCTATGCCTGCCTGCCCTCTGAGGATACCCATGACTCTAGGACTCGTCCTGCAGGTGACAACACTTGCTCTGCTGACCTTATTTTCTTAGGAAGGATCCAGGCAGGTCAACAGGTTCCCATTTCAGCCATCTGAGCAAGAAGGGCTCTCTGGAAGCATCCATGCCTACTTTGCTGCTTCCCAAGAAGCAGGGACTGAAGCACAGAGGAGAGAGATGACTTGGTCAGGGCAACCCAATGAGCTGATTGTGGAGGTGGGGTTCCCCCTCAAGTCCCTGCAGGCACAGGAAAGAGCACAGACGGTCCAGAATCCTGAGGTATGGGTGTTGTTGGGAAGGTCTGGACAACTTACCTTGATGGTGGCAGATACTGAGCCTTTGTGGAGAGGGGACTTGAGTCCAGAGATTAAACATTCACTGCTCCCCCTGTGAGTAAAAAAGTATTTTACTTTTTAGAGGCTTTCAGAGGATTTTGTTTTAACCAAAGGCATTCACATTTTTTAAAAGATTTTTTAAAAGTAATCTCTGCACCCAATATGGGGCTCGAGCTCACAACCCTGAGATCAAGAGTTGTGCGCTCTACCAAGTGAGCCAGACAGGTGCCCCAGGCATTCAGTTTTTAAAGTGTGACCATAAACCTGCCCCCCTGAACCCTTGCAGGCTGAGGATAGGTCCTCCCTGTCTTCCTCCTGACCTTCCACTTCATTCTGCCCCACAGGGGTATAGGCAGCCTAGGAGCTCTCCCAGCAGAGCCCAGCTGGTCCTCATTGCCCTCTCCATGTCCCCAGCAACACCATCATGATAGGGTCAGCCTCCCCAGGTCCTCAGATGCCACGGGTGCCTACTTCCACACATGCTCAAACTCTCCCTACCTGCCCAAAAACCATCCTAAAAGCCCAGGCAAGCAAGCAGACTGCTTGGAGCCAACTCTAGCCCTGTTCATACTCTGTGCTGTAGTGTTGGCATGATTTTATTCAGTCAAAGCTCCCTGAATATTTACTGTACGGGGACCAGTCAGAGGAGGGAGGCACCTTGCTCTCCTTCTCTGAGGATTTGAGGCTCCCCCCCTTTTCTTTAATCATCAACCTAGCCTGTGCTATCACTGGGGTTGGGCTTTGGACCTCTTGTCCTTCCCTATCAGTCCTTCCCTATCATGTTTCTCCTGCTCTGGCCCTCCCGAGGACTTCGAGTCTCAGGAGAATGTCCACCTTTGGTCCTTTGTGCCCTGCACCAAATGATAACTCCAGCTTCTCTTCGAGAGCTTCATGGCTGTGAGCTCTTCTACCTCTGTTGCACATCTCGGGGGAGGGGCTCTGTCACACCAACTCAGGGGGCTCTCTCTGAGCTGACATCTCAACTTTCCTTATTACAGCAGCTGCATAATCAAATTGAATTTCAGACAGGTCTAATTTGAGAAGAAAAGAGCAAGTTGCCTCATAGGCTGTGTGCTCTTTTATACAGAGTATATTTCTCCTTCTCAGTCTACCTCCCAACATTTCCTAGGTGTCCATCCGTGGTAAAAGATAGCAGGACTCCCAGTCCTGTTGACATGAGTCTCTAAACACGGAGGGAAACACGTTTGGAGTGACTAACCACAGTGTGACCTGTACTGGGACGGGAGAAGGGACAGGAATGGTAGGGAAGGAGAAGCCGAGAGAATGGCCATACCCGGGACTGGAGGTGTGAAAATGCTTGGTATGTTTGAGGAATGCTGACGTGCAAAGAGGTGGGGAAGTGGGCAAGAGCTGGCCCTTAAACTGTCTTCAATACAGAGCTGAGGAATTTGGGCCTTCTCCTAGAGACCAAAGGGAGCCACTAAAGCTTTTGGAACAGGGGCGGGAGATGTGACAGGTGTGTACCAAGAACGGGGGCTGGTGTCTGTGTGCCTCTGTGACAGGCCCCAGGGAGAACCATTCACTGTGGGTGTTAGGGCTGGGGAGGTTAAAGGCTGGCGTCCCAAGGGGGGAGCCCTCCTGTCTCTGTTCCCTCTGAACGCGATCCGCCACTTCTTGGCCCCTCTCCAAGCCTTGGTCTCTGTGGCTGCACAGTGGGAATGATAAGCCTTTATGTGGTTAGAATGAGGGTTTAATGAAATAGCAAGTCTATACACTATACGGAGGTAGTGAACGGTGGCCACTGAGTAGGGGCACTGGCCCTGGGAAACTCCTTTAGATTGGCACCCATGCCTTCAGTCTGAAATATCTGTCCCCAGCTGTGACTTTCCTGAGCACGGTGGCCAGGGCACCCTCTGCTGAGCTAACATTTACTGAAGGCTTCCTGGGTGACAGCCCCTGTGGTAATAATCATGTTACGCATTCCCCAATAATCCTATTGTTTGCTATAAGTTATAAATCCTGTAAGTTGCTCAGTTCAGACTCCAGAGGCATCTTATTTTAAAGAGTGTCTAACCACAAAGGCAACCTGTGCTTGCTAAATAAAAACCAGACAAGCTGGAGCGCAGGGGAGTGAGTTCCAATCCCCTGTCCCGCCTCATTTCCTCCCAGGTGCAATCAGTGAATCATTCCACGTATATTGAAAATTAACAGTTGTTTTTGAGAAGAGAATAGGAGCACAATGGTGTCTCCTGGGTTGATTAATTTCTTGCCAAAAGTTATTTTGACTGATGACGATTGGCTAGTTGGCTAGCTGTAGGTATTTGTTCATTTACTGATTCATTCGGTAAAAATTCTTTTAGCTTTCATGCTGTTTCCGTCCATGTCTGGGGCAAAAGGGGTATCTGAACTCTGTTGCCATCCAGCAGTGGACGGAGGATGATGAGCGTAACCTCTCCTCCATCAGGGCAGTGTGCCAACAAATCAAGGACTGTCGTGAGAATTAGGTAACACATGGGAAGCATTTAGGAGACAACCCAACACAGAGGGAGCCCTCCAAAGACACGAGTCATGGAGAAGCTGTCTCCACGGGCTGCGGAGAAGAGCTCACGTGTCTAACCTGCAGACATTCCCACGCCAGGAGCCCAGAAGTCCCTGAGGGGCCCAGAGACCAGTGGGGGTGGGGATCAGTCACACGTGCCTCCCGATGCGCACCTGCAGCAGACGCGTGCGGAGTTACGCAGCCATGCTTTCTCCACTCAGTTTCTCATCTGTTGGGTTCTCTCTGAGTTGGCAGAGTCTCCGTGTGCACGCGAGTGAATCCCCACCCACATGAGGGTTTCCTCCCCATATTCCTCCGTCCTAATCTCCTGCAAGTGGCGCGTGAGGGCTCCGTGGGATTCTCACTGCCTGTGAATGATTAGAGTTTCATGGAGATTTTGCAGCCAGATGAGAAAATTTGAAGGGGCCCAAGTACGTCACAGGGGTGTCCTGGCTGTGGGAAAGAGGCCCGGTTGGTCAGGAAGCAGCAATGAGTCCAGTGTCAGAGGTTCCAAATTTTGTATCCTTAGTGTGTCAGTAATTCTCCATGGCATCTCCAAGCCAAAAGAAAAACCTAACGGTTTTATGTGTTAACTAGTTAGGTACAAACAACTTAATAATTAAGTTCTAAGAACTTAGTAGCTGTTTTAAGAAATAATGTGCATTCAGGGCTCCTGGGTGGTTCATTAAGCATCTAATTTTGGCTAAGGGCATGATCTCAGGTTCCTGGGGTCAAGCCCCTTGTCCTCTGGTTCCTTGCTAGGCAGGGAGCCTGCTTCTCCCTCTCCCGCTCCCCACCTCCACTTGTGCTCTCATGTTCCCCCTCCCCTTGCCTTCCCCCCTCTTCCTTGCAAAAAATTACAATACAGTCTTTAAAAAAATAAAAAATAATACATGCAAACTGAAAGAAAATATTTTTCATTTTTAAACAAATAGTCACCTATTAATAGGATCTATGTACCTACTGGGAGCTGCACAGTGTCTCCGTCCTTGAACATTTTCTCTCCACATGATGCTTGCTTTTTTTTCCCCAAAACAACTGCCAAAAATACAGTGTCACATCGATATGATGTTACTGAAAGGAGTGTAGCATGATCTCCTGTTGCAACAGAACTGTTCTTAATTGGCAGTTCTTGTAATACCAGACAGATGTTAAATATTCCTATATTTCCCTTTAAAATGTTAAATATTGTTCTGTACCCCTTAAATTTATTCTGGTGTCCTGAAGTGACTGCACACAGTTTGGGAACCATGGGCATCTGCCCCAAGAGGTTTGTAAGTGGGTGGGCTAGATGACAAAGGACTTGCTGTCAGCTGCTCCTTGTTCACATCCGCCTGTGTCTGCCTCAGTTCAACCTGGTTTGTGATCAGAAGTACCTGAAGGAGACCTCTCAGTCGGTGTACATGGCGGGGCTCCTCGTTGGGGCTCTCATCTTTGGGCCTCTCTGTGACTGGTAAGAACCGTGACCAGATCCCTCTTGACCTAGCATTCTCCTGTGTTCCTGGCACGGTTTCCCTCCACGCCCTTCCCTGGTATCCAGGGCAGGACAGTGTGTCCTTCCCTGGATAGAGAGCCCAGGGCAGGGCTGGGTCTCCCTTCCTTCCCCTCCGAGAGATTCCCTCACAGACCTACCTCTTTGTTACTCCAGGATCGGCCGCAAGGCCACTATCCTAGTGCAGCTGCTACTCTTTGCCATCATCGGCCTGACCACAGCCTTCATGCCCAGCTTTGAGCTCTACATGGTCCTGCGTTTTGCCGTGGCTACTGCTGTCGCTGGGTACACCTTCAGCAACGTGTCCCTGCGTGAGTGGACCCTGAGCCGTGAGGTGGGGCCTTGGGGTCTGAGCGGTCCACGGGCGCAGACTGCCTATGGGAGCCTTGTCGGGAGCCCAGGCCACAGGTGGCCACACGCAAAGGGGTCTGAGGTCCACGTGGACGGAGCAGCAACCGGGGAGCGCCAGGGAGGGGCAGTGCCAGGGGCTGGCCTGGCCTCAACCTCTCTGTTTGCACAGTTACAGAGTGGGTGGGGCCCTCGAGGAGGACGCAGGCTGTGGTCCTGGCCCAGTGCGCCTTCTCCGTGGGGCAGATGGCGCTGGCAGGACTCGCCTATGGCATCCGAAACTGGAGGCTTTTCCAGATAGCGGGCACTGCACCTGTCTTGCTGCTCTTCTTCTACTTCTGGTGAGGAGGTACTTCCCAGAAGCAAGCCACCCCCCTGGGACTAGTCTTGCGGAAGTGTGGTTGGAGCGTAATACTGACATTCGCCTCACAGAACACTCCGACAGCAAGGGGTGTGGGCTTCGGTGTGCACTGGAGCAGCTGGGACAGCCCCTGGGGCAGCGGGGGGCTCCGAGGTCACAGCCATTCCCGACCTGCAGGGCTCTGCCAGAGTCAGCACGGTGGCTTCTGACCCGAGGAAGGGTAGAGGAGGCTAAACAAGTGATCCAGAAGGCAGCCTCAGTCAACAAGCGGAAACTCTCCCCAGAGCTCCTGAGTCAGGTACTTGGTACAGACTGAGCCCAGCTCTTGAGCCTGGCCCGCACAGACCTTTCTACCTGGCCCCTCACTGTGCATCTTCCTACCAGCTTGTCCCAGAGAAGATAGGCCCCTCAGGGAATGCCCTGGATCTGTTCAGACACCCGCAGCTCCGGAAGGTGACCCTGATCCTCTTCTGTGTCTGGTGAGTACAGTAGGGCCCAGGCCCCTCCCTGAGGCCATGCATCTGCTGCGGCTGCAAAAGGCTGCATACTTGGCTGGGGGATGGTGACTGTCAGGGACGGGCTGTGTGGTGTTATGGGTTTCTCCCACTGTGACTCCCTCTTCAGCAGGCTCCCCCTGAGAGTGACGATGTCTCGTCACCCAGCAGTCACAGGGATGCCTGGACACTTTGTAGGTTTGTGGACAGCCTGGGGTACTTCGGCCTGAGCCTCCAGGTCGGTGACTTTGGCCTGGACATCTACCTGACGCAGCTAGTCTTCGGAACCGTTGAGGTGCCCGCTCGCTACTGCAGCATCTTCATGATGCAGCGGTTGGGCCGCAAGTGGAGCCAGATGCTGACTCTGGTTCTGGGCGGCCTCATGTGCATCGCCATCGTCTTTGTCCCAGCAGGTACCAGGGCTGGCTCTCCCACGCCCTGGCCCCTCACCCCCCAACCCCCGCTTCCAGAAGCCCGTCACTTCCCTTCTAAGAGTGAAGGCTCCCCTGGGGGCCAGGTGCAGAAGGGATTTGGGGAGGGCAGGGTAGAGGTGGGGCCCAGGGCATGGGGCCATCTCCCTGCACGCGGCTGACCAGCATCCCTCATTAGATCTGCCAGTGGTGGTCACTGTGCTGGCTGTGGTGGGCAAGTTTGCCACGGCCTCCGGCTTTACCATCTCCTACGTGTACTCTGCCGAGCTCTTCCCCACCGTCATCCGGTAAGGGCTCCTGCCCCGATGCCCTGACTTTGGCCATCCCTCTCTGCCCTCACCACTGTTCCACAGAGAGCTTATGAGGCTGGCTCAGGGGCAGCAGTGCTGGTGAGGCCCAGGGTCACTGTCAATCTAGTCCCTGTGTTATCCTAGGCAGTGGAAGACAGATACAGAAGTAGGCTATGCCCTGGCCTCGTCAAGACAGGGATATGGAGGAAGTCTAAGAATGAATGGCTGAGAAACAGGAACATTCAGGTGGGGGTTGGGGAGTCAGGCAGGAGGTCCAGTCTTTGGTCTGATATTTGGTGGTGAGCAGGAGGGCAGCAAATGGATAGGCCTAGAGGTGGGAGAAGCGTGGTATCAGGCTGGACTACCAGCAGTTAGTATACAGAAGCAGAGAGCAGAGGCTGGCTGGGCTGGGTGAGCCTAGGGAGTCTGTGGGGCCATAATGAGGGTCTGGGCTCTCTCAAGGTAGAGCTGGGGTAGAGCTGTGGCCTGGAGTTGGGACTGGGTCTGCTCAGCTTGTACTGGCCTTCCCCCAGGCAGACGGGCATGGGGCTGTTGGGCATCTTCTCGAGGATTGGGGGTATCCTCACCCCTCTTGTGATCATGCTGGGCGAGTACCAGGCAGCCCTCCCTATGCTCATCTATGGCAGCCTCCCCATCGGGGCAGGCTTTCTCTGTGCCCTGCTGCCAGAGACACGTGACCAGCCCCTGAAGGACACCATCAAGGACCTGGAGCAGGGCCCCCAGCCACGGTGAGCTGCTTGTTTCTCTGAAGCCCAGACGTCTACCTCACCATGTGTCCACTGTTGCCTAGAGGCCAATATGGGGCCCTCAGGAGCCACAGACATCTGACTGAGTTTGGGCCAGATCCTCATCCTCTGGGGAGAGGTGGTGAGGGATACTGCCATGTGACTAATTCTTGGCCAGTCAGTGATGGCCCCCTGTTCCCTCCAGGCCTCCAGAGTCAGCACCTTCAGAAAAGGAGACAAAGGCCTTGGGAAGAACATCCAATCCAGGGGCAACTTTTGTGAGCAGTACATACCTCTAATTGTGTCTCTGGAGCTGGAGCAGCAGCAGCAGGGAGCTGTCCGAACACCCCCTGGAATAGGCTGGCACCTGTCCACAAGTCCCAACTCACAGATGGAGGCAGCACACCCTGGCCTGGTCCCCATGCTGGCTGCTGGCTGCCTGGTCCTGAAGCACATGGACCTCTTCTCGGTGCTTCTCATCAACTTTCTCACCCCAGCACACTCCTAAACCCTGTTCGTGGTAGGACCTCAGGTGTATCTTGGATTTCACTTGTTCTCTGATAGTCTTGTGGGAGTATGGCTCCTCTGGTCCCCTCAGTCTGGGGTTAAGCTCAGAACAGAGCAGATGCTTATAGCCTTTCCAAGGATGTAGGAGGAAATTGTGAAGCTGTGGCCTCCATCCAGGCTGGTGGGAGAAAAGGCTATAGAAGAGAAGAAGGTTGTAGTTTCTTCTCATGGCTGGGCCAGGTCCTGCTTGCTTGGGTGGGGCTGATGAGATAATAAAAAGCAAGTAGAAGGCAAAAAACAAATGCATCTCCCTCCCCCCAAGATAAGAGTGGGGTACATGGGACATTTCTTGGACACTCGGGACTGCCCAAAGACAAAGGAAGGAAAAAGTAAATGGTCACTTGGTGAAGATCACAGATTTTACAAGAAAAGCACAATCTTAAGAATAGTCAGACCTTCAGAAATGCATAAGCTCAATTTCCTGGAGTCCTAACATCACCTCTGTCCCCCCATATAGGATTTAAAAAAAAAAAAAAAAAAGACCTATAGAATCAATCATTCCTCACACTTAGATTACAGCCCTTCCTGCTCGAGGGGTCCTGTTGCCATGCTTTAATAAAATCTCCTTTTTATTTATTTTTATTTTTATTTTTATTTTGCACTGAAAAAGTCTCAAGAATTCTTTCTTGACCATTCACTCTCAGATTCAAACTCCAAATTATATCATTTTGGTGTCCAGTGTGGGGCTCAAATCTTTGCATCTGGAATTTGAGCCTCGGTGCAAACTTGATGAATACTTACTCTTCCCTCCCTTTCATTTCAGAATCTTTTCAGGAGTATAGTCTTGTTGGAACACTTTCATGTCCATTGCTCAAGCTATAGCACTCTAGCCCATGGCTATTCTATGGGGAGGAGAAAGATTGCCTTTTGGCTTGAAGTTTGCACCCTGGCGAGAATTATAATAAGACCCAGAAACTTGTTGCCCTTTCTTCATTTCTGTCCTTATACAAGGTTGTCTTTCTTGGGCATGGGACAGCCACCTCAGTCACTAGGATGGCTGCCAACTGTAAGACTCCTATGTGAGGTTTCCTCCTCACTGGTCTAATGTGGTCCCTTTCACATCTCTGGTCTGGCTGCTTTTGGTGGTGAGACATTTGCTCAGAGCTGGCCAAAACCAGTACCTGATTGGATTAAAACTCAACTTGACACCATTTCCTAGAAAAGCCAGCTGTAAGGACCAAACCTGTTGGAATGGTGCTTAGATCATGGTGGATTTCTGGCTTCATTGTTTTGTGCCAGTGTCCCCTACTAACTACTTAAATTACAAAATTGAGTAATTTCCCCCTTATAAAACATTTTTAATTGTTTTCCATGAGCTAAAAATGGTGGGTTCTTCATGTCATGGCATTTCAGTCCATTCCAGCAACCATTTATAGCGTAGGATGCAATGGGGAAGCAAGGGGACACCAGCATCCCTCCTACAAGGCAAGGCACTTTTCCTAGCAACTACTTAGGGGGACACTGCTGGTCACTTTGACACCAGGAACCTCTGACATTTCGTGTGTGGGACACCACCTGGAAGATAGGGGGGGATTTTTTATAATGGACCTTCTCTACTTTTCTAGGAATATGGTATCATCTTTAGTCCCCAAGGATTCTCTTCTGAGATACCTTTTAATCTACTGGAGTCAATTTGGATTACAAGAAAGAGAAAATTGACATTCTCTAACTTTGAGTGACTTAGTACACTCTAGGAGATGAGGGAAAATGGCCCATTTAATGGGACATCTATCTATCAGTTAGATCTCTTCTGCAGAAAACAGAGCAAATGGACTGAGGTACCCCATGCCCATGTCTTCATGGTCCCGAATCAGGATCTGGACCTAAGAGCCTCTTACAGAATGTGTCTAACCACCAATCACTTTCATTAGCCTCCCTTGGGACATAGTCGATGATGATTGTCTAAGGAGGCCCATTCCTCCTAATAAACTTGGGATGTTGGAAGAGTCACTGACCAATCCAAACAAAGAAAACACCAGCTCTGTTACCATCCTTCCTCCTTATAAACCTCAAGACCCATCTGCTCCCAGCCCAGCTGGACTAACCCTATCTTCCAGGACTTCAACTAAAATCTGGATTGCATCTTTTTAGGGAGGTTGCTAATGGAGAAATGGATACAATTAGAGTCCCTGTCCCATTCTCCATGGCAGACCTGACACAGAAAAAACAACAATTAGGACGATATTCTGAAAACCCTTCTCAATGTATTGAGGGCTCCCAACAATTGTCTATTATGTTTAATTTGACCTGGCAGGATATAGCCATCATATTAACTCACTGTTGCAACCCTGAGGAAAAGAACCATATCTGGGCAGGGGCTCGAGAATTTGCCAATAAACTAGTAGCCAGAGATAGAGATCATTATCCAGTAGGAGGCACTGAGGTTCCCAATCCTGAATCTCACTGGAATTACCAAGAAGAAAGCAAAGTGAAGGAGCAGACCATATGGTCACCTGTTTAATAGAAAGAATGAAGAAAGGATTCTCTAAACGAGTAAACTTTGATAAACTTCTGGAAGTTACTCAAGGACCCGATGAAAATCCAGCTCTGTTTCAGGGTCATATGTTGGAAGGCATCCATAAATATACAAATCAGGACCCAATCTCACTGTGGAAACAACTATACTAACCATTTTATAAGTCAGTTAGCACCTGACATCAGCCAAAAAGTGATTAAAATGGCTAGAGGTCCTCAAACCCCCACGAAGTGAGTATAGCTACTAGAGTCTTTAGTAATAATAGAGATACGGGCTTACAGCAGGAAAAGGACCAGAGAGCTCAATTGCAGGGTAAAATACAGGCTCAAATGCTGACTGGTTCTCTTGTGGATTCACCATACCACCAGACCCACCAGGCACCAGAGAAAAAGTCAGTATCAGACACAGGACAAGGTAAGACCCTGCGCTACAAGTGCGGCCAAATCAGACATTGGAGCAAAGAATGTCCAAACAAAGGCTCTCCACTGGGGCCATGTCCTGTCCATAAGAAAAAAGGACCTTGGAAAAGAGACCGTCCTCCTCTCCAGAGAGAGAGAAAGACAGGAACCCACTTCCCCACCCAAGAGCAGGCACCGGAGAATCTGGCATGATGGGCCCTGAGACTGGTCCAGCTCCCTTGACATCAAGCTGACTGTGCCCCAGCTTTCCCTGATGTGGAAAGTAAGGTTTATCAATTTCCTTATTGACACATGAGCCACTTACTCTGTCCTCATTCAGCACTCTGGCCCTACTTGTCTTTCTAACCACAAAATTGTTGGCAGAGAAGGAGAAACCAAAATGTGCCACCAGACAATGATTTTAACCTGTAAATATAGAAGTCAGTTGATCACTCATGTTTGTCTAGTCCTTCTGTCTTGTCCCACTCCATTACTTGGCCGAGACTTAATATATAAACTAGGAAGTTTAAAGAAGAGGGTGGCTTGTTCCCTTTAACACCCAGAGAAGTAAAACCTTACCCTGATATCCCTTCTAATATCTGGGAGGAAGTAAATCCCCAGGTCTGGGATTATGATGTCCTGGGATGGGCTCTTAAAGCCCAACCAGCTGAAGCGACCTTAAAGGACCCAACCACTACACCTCATAAAAAACTAGAACCTAGGGGCACCTGGGTGGCTCAGTTGTTGAGCGTCTGCCTTCGGCTCAGGTCATGATCCCAGAGTCCTGGGATCGAGTCCCATATTGGGTTCCTTGCTCAGCAGGAAGGCTGCTTCTCCCGCTCCCATTCCTCCTATTTGTGTTCCCTCTCTCACTGTGTCCTTTCTCAAATAAATAAATAAAATATTAAAACAAAACAAAAAACTATACCTTTTAGAACCTGAGGCAAAGGCTGGGTTGCAACCACTTAATGAGAAGTTTCTTAAATGTGATATTTTAAAGCCTTGTCAATCTCCTTACAGTGCTCCAGTTCTACCAGTAAAAAAAGCCAAATGGGGGAATTTATCGAATCATACAAGATTTAAGAGCTATAAATAAAGTTGTTGTGCCTGCTCATCCCATAGTGCCAAATTCATACGCTTTTCTCACCCAGGTCCCTGGTGACGCCAAGTAGTTTACAGCACTTGACTAAAAGATGCCTTCTTTCACATTCCTCCAAGTAAGAGAAGGCAGCCACTATTTGCCTTTAAATGGGCCTCACCTTCAAGCCCTCGAACTGCTCAGTGAACTTGGAGTCTTGCTGCAAGGAGATAGAGGCAGGCCTCCCTTGTTCTGGGCTGCACTTAACAAAGACCTCCATGGTATTTCCCTGCCTCAAGGGACTGCAGTTTAATATGTGGTAGATACCCTTTTAAGATTTATTTATTTATTTATTTGACAGACAGAGATCACAAGTAGGCAGAGAGGCAGGCAGAGAGAGAGGGAGAAGCAGGCTCCCTGCTGAGCAGAGAGCCCAATGTGGGGCTCAATCCCAGGACCCTGGGATCGTGACCGGAGCCAAAGGCAGAGGCTTTAACCCACTGAGCCACCCAGGTGCCCCAATATGGTGGATATTCTAATCTTAGCCCCGCAAAAGAAATGTCTGATGGTAGTTCTATAACTTAATTTCCTGGCAGAGGGTATTTTGTATCCCTCCCAAAAAGGTACAAATACCTAAACAGAAAGTACAATAATTGGGACATGAGCTGACACCAGGTCACCATACTTTGTCTACTGACAGGAAAAAGGCTCTATTAGATCTTGGACTCCCAGGTACCGAAAAACTACTCTGTCCTCTCCAGGAGCTGCCTGTGGGTTCCTGGATTTGGCTCTTAGCCGGACCATTGTATGACTCAATTAGAGGCCCCGATGAAGAGCCTTGACTCTACACTAAAGCCCAGCAGACAGCCTTTCAAGCATTAAAAGCAAAGATTTTGTCAGCCCCAGCTTTGGTGTCACCAAATTTAGAAACACCTCTCGCTTTATACGTCGCAGAAAAACAGGGACATGCTTTGGGACTTCTTAGGCTAGAATTCGGAAATGAAACAACACCGGTGGGCTATTTATCAGAGCACTTGACAATGGGGCACAAGGGAGACCAGATTGTCTGCCGGCAGTGGCTGCTCGGCCCTCTTGGTAGAAGCAGCTTCAGGACTTACTCGGGGGGCAGTCCTTGACAGGGATGACTCCACACCAGGTCCAAAGTGTCCCAGAGACCGAAGGCCACCAATGGGTTACAGGCAGCTGACTTACCAAATACCAGGCTATGCTTTGAGGCAGACCTGAAGTAATACTTTAAAACCTGTCAAACTTTAAACCCAGCTACCCCAAGGCCTGCACTTGACCACTGTACTTCGTGCCAGAACACGACCCCCCAGAGATGATCGATTTTGTTCATTCCAGCAGATCAGATTTCAAAGATTCCTCTATTGACAATACAGATGATGATGGGTTTACTCATGGCAATAGCTTCAGGGAGGAGGGAGAGAGAAACGCTATAGTTTAACCAAGAGCACCGAGGCAAAAGCCCTCCAATCAATACTTCCGCTCAAAAGGCTGAATTAATAGCACCTACCAGTGCCCTTCAATTGACAAAAGGCCTCAAAACTATTATGTTTATAGACTCCAAATAAGTTTTCCTGGTGCTGGGCACTCATGGGGCAATTTGGAAGGAAAGGGGATTATTATCAAGCCATAATTCCCCAACCAAATATGGGCCTGAAATTTTTTTTTTAAGATTTAATTAATTTATTTATTTATTTTTGTCAGAATGAGTGCACAAGCAGGAGAAGCTGCCGGCAAAAAGAGAAGCAGGCTCCCTGCTGAGCAAGGGGCCCGAGGTGGGGCTCGATCTCAATAGCCCAAGATCTTGACCTGAGCTGAAGGCAGATGTTTAACTGACTAAGCCAGCCAGCGGGCTGGGCCTGAAATTCTTACTCTTCTTGAGGCTGTACACTTACCTAAGGAGGTAACTGTGATTCACCTCAGAGGACATCAAAAGAATATGACCTTAGAATCTAAAGGAAACACTTTGACAGACTGTATAGCCAAGCAGACAGCACAAAATAAACAAATCTTGTACAGTCCTAACTCCAATAAAGTACATAACTCCAGTCTATTCAGACCAAGAAACCCACATAGCCCAGGAATCAGGATATTCAAAGAATACATGGGGTTGGCTTATTAATGAGGGAAAAATCTTTATGCCCAAAATAACCAAGGGGATATAATACACGGTTTACACCAGACTAATCATTTGGGCAAAAGTGCTTTAGAACATTCGATTAAAGATATATTTGATGAGTAAATTTAACAACTACAATAGAACAGGTCTGCTGACCCTGTATTGTTTGTGTACAAGTAAATTCAAAAGGCGTAGGGCACCCCCTCCTCCACTTTTGAAACCAGTCCAGAGGCATGGAAGGTATCCAGGAGAGGGCTGACAGCTTGATTTAACACAAATGCCTCCCTGCTAAGGCTATAAATTCCTACTAGCATTTGTTGATACTTTCACTGGCTGGATCGAGGCCTTTCCTTGTAAAACTGAAAGAATCACAGAAATAACAAAAGTTTTGCGGCAAGAAATTATTCCTAGATCTGGCCTTCCATGATCTCTTCAAAGTAACAATGGTCCTTGTTTTACTGTGCAAATAACTCAATACCACAAGTTTTAAAAGTTAAATATTTTCTACAGTCAGCCTGGCATCCACAGTCCTCTGGAAAGGTAGAGAAAGTTAATCACACTTTAAAACAACAACTTTCAGGGCCCCTGGTGGCTCAGTCAGTTAAGCATCTGCCTTTGGCTGAGATCATGATCCTGGGGTCCTGGGATTAAGCCCCACGTTGGGTTTATTAGGGACTTTGTCTCACTTTTCCTCTGCCTGCTTGTGCTTTCTCTCTGTACCAGATAAATGAATGAATGAATGAATGAATGAATGAATGAAATCTTAAAACAATAGCTATCTACACTTAGTCTAGAGACCCAGGAAAACTGGATTATACTCTTACCAATAGGACTTCTCAGGATGAAGACTGCTTCAAAACAACCTTTAGGACTTAGCCCTTTTGAGTTATTAGATGGAAAGCCATGTCTTACAGTGGACCTGTTATTAGATGAAGTTTATAATTTTTAAATGATTCATTCGAGGCTGGTTTAATTCCCAAGTTACTTAATGAATATACTGATCACATGGTCCCCAAACCTGATTTAACCGTAACTGAAAGTTCACCCCAGAAGTCTGGGAGACCTGGTTTAATTAAAGATTGGAAGTCAGATACAGCAGGGAACTTAAATCCAAAATGGAGAGGTCCATATCAGGTCATATTATGTATCCCCATCGCAATGAAGTTAGAGGGGCACTCTTCCTGGGCTCAGACTCTAGAAGAAAGCCTGTGCCTCCTCCACAGGAAACCAGTGAACTAATGTGCTTCTTACTTTTGTGAATGTCCTAAGAACAGCACAAGGAGGTACCATTATTAAGACAGAATGCTGTGTATACACCCCAGGTTATCATAAAAAATGTCACAGAACTACCAAAAAACATGAATACTCAAATTAAGGCTCTACAAAATCCTTCCCTCTCTTTTGATGATTGGTTAAACTCCTGGCTCAGGGGAAGACTGTGGTCAACTCTGAAGGCTTTCTTTGTTGAACTTCTCAGTCTTACAGCTGTTTTGATTCTAACATGTTGCCTTTTTCAGTGTTTCTCTGCTTGGTGCCCAGACCCCATCACTACAATCACTTCACGTCAACAGATGGTCCTCACCAGCCACGGATCCTTCTTTACTGTCCACACTGGGCTCAGCTGCCTCCACCTTTTGTAACTCCCCTATGCATTCCCTAACTGATCTGTGTTGACCCACGGGTAGGGACATCTCTACGACCCTATTCAACAAGAAGAAGATACAGAAGATGAGACCTTACGCCTTCAACACCATTAAATATTTAAGTGTCAAAGTCATTCAGTGCAGGGGGTAGGGGGATGAGGAGATTAAAAAGGCAAGCTGAGGTAAAAGACAAACTGACATTCCACATACCACACTCCCCTGTGAGATGAGAGTGGGATACATGGGACATTTCTCAGGCACTTAGGACCACCCAAGAACAAAGAAAGGAAAAAGCAAATGGTCAGTCATGAAGGATCATCATGAAAGATCATGGTCAGTCATGAAGGACATCAGACTCCATCAGTTTGTAACTATCTTACTGATTTACAAGAGAAGCACAATCTTGGGTCATCGGAATGGCACAGTTGGTTAGGTGTCCAACTCTTGGTTTTGGCTCAGGTCATGATCTCAAGGTCATGACATGTTCCCTGCATCAGGCTCTGTGCTCAGTGTGGAGTCTGCTTGAGACTCTCTGCCCCGCTCAAATAAATAAATTTAAATTTATTCATTTATTATTTAAATTAATTTACTTTAATAATTTAATAAAACCATAATTTTGATTAAATTGAAATTAATTTAACTTTATTTAAAATTATTTAAATTAAAACTAGTTAAAATTAAATTAAATTATTTAAATCGAGCCCTTTTTCAGTGTTTCTCTGCTTGGTGCCCAGGCTCCATCACTGCAATCCCTTCATGTCGACAGATGGTCCTCACCAGCCACGGATCCTTCTTTACTGTCCATACTGGAGTCCTGTGCATAGGATAAAAACCCATATGTAATCAGTCGCTCCTCACATTTAGAATGCAGCCTTTTCTGCCCACGGGTCCTGTCCCCATGATTTAATAAAATCACCTTTTTTGCACTGAAAACATCTCAGGAATTATTTCTTGGCACTTCGCTCTCAGACCCGAACTCCAAATTACTCGGGGGCCCCGAAGGACATTTGATCCTGCTCAGAGAGGACAGTGTGTGCTCCCAATCAAAGCTTGGGGTTTCCGTTACCCTCAAAGATCCTCCACCCCCTGCCCCATGTTCAGCTCCGTGGTGGGGCAGGAGAGAAGGTTGGTTGATCCTCTCCTCGCCTTCCTCCTCCTGTTCACCCTTTGCTGTCTCTGGCTCCTGTGGAGATGGCTCATACAGGGCCAGGGGAAAGGGCAACTGTCTGGCTACTTGGCTGTCATGGGCTGTGGTTCCCTCCGGGCTTGTACTGGCTAATTGCCAGGGAGTGCACAGCGGTGGCCTTCGAAGAGTTCTCTCTTCCACAGGGACATTTTGCAGGATTCCTCAGCGGTGCTCCCAGCACCCCTGCCTGTCCCTGCCTCTGAGCAATGGACTCCCAGCAGACCTCTTGGGCCCCTCCTCAGCTCCCGCCCCCAGCACTGCTCCCCGCACAGTCTGTTCCACTGCGCGCACCCCTTTCCTTATCAGACAGCCCTCCTGGCTGGGGTCCGTCAAGCCACAGCCGGTCAGGCTGCCTTTCCTGGCCACTACGGGGCCCACAAGAGCACCATACATCTTGCATCACCACACAGCGGAAAAGTGCTTTCCCAGCTTCACACCCCACTTTGCCCTACCCCCCAGGTGCCCCCAGCTAGCTTCCCAGCAGACCAGGAAGTTCAGCATCTCCTCCTGAGGACGGAAGGGTTCGTTCAGAACCCCGCTCCCCCTCTCCCACTTACCTTCTCCTGTGGAGACTAGAGGGGTGGTTGGTGCTGGGCTAGTTTCCCCACCTTTGCAAATCTGGCCTCTCTTGAATACACAGATATTATTACTCACAGATTTGGCTTTGAAGCAATGGGAAGAAGTTTCAGTTAGCTTCCTGTCTGACTTCAGCTTGGGATTCTTGCGGAATCCCGAGCTAAAGTCACCACTGGAGACAGTTGAAAGTCTTTCGTGGCACAGTGTGGCACCCAGGCTAAACCTGCCTGGCTGGGAAAAGCTGCATGGGATTTGTAAAGCAGCCACTTCAAAGCTAGAGGCCGTTTTCTCTAAAATGGGGACACTCACACTCTTTTGAAGCAGCTGAAAAGAGACTTAACATATCCTTCAGGACAGAGACTTAACATATCCTTCAGGACACAAGCATCCATGAAAAGTTTCACCTCTTGCCTTTGGGCAGGTCTTTGAGGACTCTTTTTTTTTTTTTTTTTTAAGATTTTATTTATTTGACACAGAGAGAGAGAGAGAGATCACAAGTAGGCAGAGCAGCAGGCAAAGAGAGAGGAGGAAGCAGGCTCCCCGCTGAGCAGAGAGCCCGATGCGGGGCTCAAACCCAGGACCCTGAGACCATGACCTGGGTCTAAGGTAGAGGCTTAGCCCACTGAGCCACCCAGGCGCCCAAGGACTTTTTTTTTTTTTTTTTTTTTTTTAGGGATTTTTGGGCTATTGGGGGAAAGATTTTTCTTTTTTTTAAATTTTATTTATTTGACAGAGAGAACACAAGCAGCACGAGTGGCAGAGGGAGAAGCAGGCTCCTGGCTGAGCAGGGAGCCCGATGTGGGGCTTAATCCTAGGACCCCAGGACCCCAGGGCCCTGACCTGAGCCAGAGTCACATGCTTAATTGACTGAGTACTCAGGTGCCCCGGAAAGATTTTTCTCTGAATGTACTAAAAAGTGCCCTGTGGCTCATTCTGTTTACATGGGAAATGTCTGTCTTTTGCCAGTTGCTGACAGAAGGTCAGTAGCTGAGAACCTGGGACCTCAGGTGAGAAGAATCGCAGGCCCCATCCTAACTCTATCCTGAGGAACATGACAGAAAGGGGGCCTGACAGGACGAGGAAGTTTCCAGTACAGACGGGACCATGGTGATTCTCCACAGACTGTGTTGATCAGAGAGAAGCCCAGGGTTGAGGGACACACTAGCAATGGAGCCCTTATGGTTAGCTCCATAAGGGACCCTTATGGGGGCAAGAGCACGGCTCACCGCTCAAGCCTTGGCGACAGGAGCCTGCTACATAGGCTTCCCATTTTCGAGTGGATGATTTTAGAGGTCCCTTTACACAAATTCTCAAGGACTCTAATCTTGAGTGTGAAAGGTGAAGGGCTCTGTTAGTCTGCCCCCGAGGTCCAAGGAGATAGGAAAGGAGTGCCAACCCTCCACCATGCCCCACACCCATGGCTCTCAGGGCTGAGTCCTAGAGCATGACCCTGACTTACACACCCTGGGCTTGCCTCACTGACCGACCCACTCACCCAGTCCTCCGCCTTGGGGAACACGCTGGACCCAGAAATGCACGGCATATGGAGCCATTCAACTAGCACCCCTGCTCTGGGGCCCCGGGAGAGTGTTGTGGAGGAGGAGAGGACACAGTGGGGTTACGCAAGCCAGCTGACCCAGTGTGCAGGGCCTGGGCAGTCCCCCAGGATGGGCTTCTTGGTGGAGAAGGAAGTGCAGGGCAGATGAAGAGGAGGCAGCAGGTGCAGGAGGGCTCCGGGGGAGGGGCCAAGAACAGGCACGTGCCAGGCTGGAGGGGTTTTGGAGCTTCAGAAGGCACACTCAGGGTTAATTCCAAGCTTCGTCCTGAACGCAATAAAAGGCACTGCTTTGTTTTGTTTTTTCTTTAAGGGAGTGGCCTGAGCTGATCTGTTATAAAACTCATGCTATCTCTGAAGAATATGTTGGAAGAGGGCAAAACCAGGAGCAGAGAAACAAGGCAGGGCGACATTACAATGAGCTCTGGCGCACACACTTACCAACTCATCTTCTCTGATGATTAGGTGGGGTGATGGCAGTGGGCTGGAGGAACTAGGAGGTGGACACCTGATTGGTGCTCCGCCCTGTCTTGAGCCCGGGTCACCCAGCTCGGCTTCTCTGCGCCTGCATCTGAGACCAAACCCACCGATCTGCGAAGCTTGTATATCCACGTGAATGTCCAAAGCCTAGGGAGCCCTGCTCTTCTCCAGCCAACTCCTCTATGTGTCCCCCTGACCTGGCTCCATACCCGTGCCCCCAACCCCGTGTCTCTGGAACTACTGCCATAAATCCAGAGGAAGCTCCTGTGTCCTCAGTCCCCTGTAGAAGGTACCGGTCTCCCGCTTATTGTCCTGGGCACCTGGGCTCTCACGGCCACTACTCGCTGCTGCTCTGTCCTCCGGCAGAAACCTCCTAGTCCTGACTTCCAGCTCATTCCCCTAAAATGTCCTGGTTCCCCGCTGTCCCTCCCACTCCAGCTCCTAGCGTCCTCTTGGAAAAATACACGTCCACTTCCAGAGTCCCAACAATCGCTGGCCCATACGTCAAGAAATGGAGGCCTCTGGGGCACCTGGGTGGCTCAGTGGCTAAAGCCTCTGCCTTTGGCTCAGGTCATGATCCCAAGGTCCTGGGATAGAGCCCCGCATCAGACTCTCTGCTCAGTGGGGAGCCTGCTTCCCTCTCTCTCTCTGCCTGCCTCTGCCTACTTGTGATCTCTGTCAAATAAATAAATAAAATATTAAAAAGGAAGGAAGAAAGAAAGAAAGAAAGAAAAAAAGAAAAAAGAAAGAAAGAAAGAAAGAAACGGAGGCCTCTCCTACCAGAGAAAGACAATTATCAAATGATCTTGCTGGTATCTGGAATTTGAGAAACAAGCCCGAGGATAAAGGCGGAAGGGAGGGAAAGTGAAACAAGCGGAAACCAGAGAGGGAGACAGCCGTAGAGCCTCTTAATCTCAGGAAACAAACTGAGGGTTCCTGGAGGGGTAGGGGAGGGATGGGGTGGCTGGGTGATGGACATAAGGGAGGTATGTGCTGTGGGGGGTGCTGTGAATTGTGTAAGCCTGCTGATTCACAGACCTGTACCCCTGGGTCAAATAATACATTATATGTTAATAAAACATGTTTAAAAATAAATAATCACTGTGATTAAAAAGGAGAAGAAGAAATGGATGTCTCTAATTCATGTTTCTAATCCAGACAGCCCGTCCTCTGCCCGCAGCCCCCGCAGTCCCATCCTCCGGGCTCACAAACTCCATTGTTCCTCTCTGCCCGCTTCTGCCCATGCTGCGATGACAGAGGGCCACAAACTGGTGGCTGAAAAACACGCACGTGTTTTCTCTCATTTCTGGAAGCTGGGTGCTGGCAGCATCAGGTTCTGGTGAGGACTCTTCCTGGCCACCTTCCCACCACTGATGTCATCCCAAGGGCCCCACCACTCTCATGACCTGATCTAAACGGAATGGCCTCCCGAAGACCCATCCCCAGATCCCATCATGTTGGAGGGCTAGGGCTTCAACCTATACATTTGGGGAACACAGACATTTGCTCCACATCACCATCCTTAGCCTCACCGGGCCCCCTGGGCTGCTGACCTTGGTACTTTCTCCCCACCCCTGTCCTCCCTGCTCAGATTAGAGGGTATCCCCTGTGGTTTTCAGGTCTACCCAGAGATAGACACCATTTCTCCCTGTTGCCAGAAGCCTACTCCTCAACCCTTCCCCTCTGGTTGCACCCAGCTAACAAAACCACAGCAGCGAATGAGCCCCATCATCTGCCTCCTCTCTCCCAGCAGCCCAGGTGGCTGGTCCTGGTGCCACAGTCACCCACCCAGTGGGCCTAGCCTGTGAATTCCCAGTTGCCAGCCTCCACTGGGCTTAACAGCGCCCAGCCTTCCTGCCAGGCTTTTCTAGTCTGCTTATTTTCCAGCCTTCTCCAGGGGCCATTTCTGCCCTCCATCTGCATAGCTCATTTCCTCCTACCTTTCTAACAGGTAGCTTCCCTCCTTTCAGGAAAAGGAGAAACCATCCTAGGGCGGCTCCCCAAACTTCCCACCACCAAATCTTAAACCTACACTGCCTCAGGCCTCTGCTCTGTTTACACCTCTGTTCTCAAGGCAGTTGAGCTCCTCTGACTCTCCCCCACCACCTCCACCCCAGGTATGGGGAGCAGGATGGGCAAGTTGTGTCTGGAAGAGTGGAGAGCTTCCCTCAGTGGGGTTTATGAGGACAGCAGGTACTCCAGGTGCCAGAACTGTCTGCCCTCACGTGGAGGCTTTCTCAGCCCACCTTGCCCCATTCTGTTTCTAGAGTCTGTGTTTCTAGGGTGTGGAAGGTGGCAATTATGATGACACCTGGCAATTGTGGGGCTGAGTTCTCAGCACAGATGTGGACAGGAGCCTGCTGGGGCCTGTTCAGCTATGAGAAGTCTGTGGAAGGAGCAGGCTGCCCTCACAGGAAATGACTTCTCAGGTATGGTAGTTGGCCATTTCCTGCCCTCAGATAAAGTGCTGCTCCCAGCTTTACCTCCCTTTCCTGGGCCTCTTTTGTACACAGAACCAATTGCTTGGGGCCTGGCCACCAACAGGGGACCGTTGGTGTCAGCAGAAGAAGGCAGGGTCCCGTGAGGGGCACACTGAAGGGGACCCTGCAGGAGGAGGCTAGTGCAGCTAGCTCCAGGCCTGAATGTCAAATCTCTGAGTAGAGCCAAGTTCCCTAGCTGGGGGGTGGGTGGGGGGGTGTCCTCTATCCCCACCCCCACCTCTCCAACCTTACGCGCATACACACTGTATGGGTTTCTGAGCCCTGCTGTTAACAAGTTACTACAAATGTAGTGACTTACCACAAATCTGCTACCTTCTAGTTCAGGAGGGTAGAAGTCCAAAATGGGTCTTACTAGGCTAAAATCAAGCGTCAGTAGGGCTGCATTCCTTTCTGGAGGCTCTAGAGGAGAATTTATTTTCTTTCCCAGCTTCTACAGACTGCCCATATTGCTGGGCTCCTGATCCCTTTCGTCTTTAAAGCCCATGGTGGTCAAGTCCTAATGGATATAGCTAAAGTATATTCATTTTCATTGTTGTACTGTAGTCCATTCATTATTCTGTTGATGGGCATTTATGTGCTTTTTTTTTTTTCATATTTGATGTGTGTCATCATGAACATTTTGGTGTCCGTTCCTGGATCGTATGTAAAAGTGTTTCCTTAGAGTTTATACCTAGAAGTAGAATTGCTGGGTTGTGAGATATGCAAATATTTGACTGTATAAGGCAATGCCAGATTGGTTTTCAAAGTGAAATTGTGAACAATCCTGCCAGAAATGATGCCTTGTCAAAACTTTTTAAGTCTTGTCAAGCAAAGGAGTGTAAATTTCTCATTATGGCTCTGATTTGCATTTTCCTCCTTATTAAAGAGACCGAACACTTGTGTGCCACAAGAATTTTCTGTTCTCGAAATGCCCACTCATGTCTTTTACCCAGTTTTGGATTGTCTTCTTATTATTGATTTGTAAGGTTCTTTGCCTATTCTTGATTCTCATTCCCCCCCCCCCAATAATGTGTTTGCAAACATATTTTTCCAGTTGTGGCTTTTTTTTTTTTAATTTTCATATCCCAGTAGTCAGATTTATCATTTAATAACTTTATGGTTAGCATAAAATAGCACAGCTTTTGCGTCTTGGTTAAGAAATCCTTACCCAAGGGACACCTGGTGGCTCAGTGGGTTAAGCATCTGCCTTTGGCTCAGGTCATGATCCCAGGGTCCTGGGATTAAGTCCTGTGTTGGGCTCCTTGCTCAATGGGGAGTCTGCTTCTCCCTCTGCCCCTCCCCCTGCTTGTACTCTCTGACAAGTAAATAAATAAAATCTTTTTAAAAATCCTCATGCAAAAGTAAAACATATATTCCTTATATTTTCTACTAAGAGTTTTGTTCTTGAGATTTAAGTCCTTAAGAGGGCTGGAGTTTTTGTTTATGATGTGAGGCATATTTCTTCCATTTTTGTTTAGTCATGCTGCTCTCTCTTTCCTTCCAAACTTTTGTTTGCATAGATCTATTTGTGGGCTTTCCATTTAGCTATTCCTGAACTGTTACCACTGTGCCTTTAATTAATGTTAACTTTATAATAAATTCAATATCTGGTAGGACAAATCATTCCTCCCTATTATTCTTCAGAATTGTCTTAGGTATTCATGCCCTTTATTCTTTCATATTTTGCAATCATCTTGAGAAATTTCACAAAACATATTTTTTGGATTTTGACTGGAATTTTACTGAATCTAGAGATCAGTATGGGAGTTGACAACTTTTATTCACGACCATTAAATATCTCTCCACGTATTTTGCTTTCTCAACATATTTTCATAAGCTTTTTTGGGAGGAGTGAGAGGGAGAAAGAGACTCTTTTTTTTTTAAAAGATTTTATTTATTTATTTGACACAGAGATTACAAGTAGGCAAAGAGGCAGAGAGGGAAGGGGAAGCAGGCTCCCCACCGACCAGAGAGCCCGACATGGGGCTCGATCCCAGGACCCTGAGATCATGACCTGAGCCCAAGGCAGAGGCTTAACCCACTGAGCCACCCAGGCACCCAGAGAAAGAGAATTGTAAGCAGGCTCTACACCCAGCTCGGAGCTCAGTCTCACAACCCTGAGATCATGATATGAGCCGAAATCAAGGGTCAGACGCCTAACTGACTGAGACACCCCGGTGCCTCCATGTGTTTAGGCTTCCTGAGCCAGTTTTTAAATTTGTGTAACAAATGAGTTGGAGATGCAATTTTTTTTCATTTTTATTATTGTTTTTTTAAAGTAAGCTCTACATCCAGCATGGGGGCTTGAGCTCACGACCCCAAGATCAAGAGCTGTGTGCTCTACCAACTGAACCAGCCAGGCATCCCTGACATGCAATTTTAAAAAGCAAAACAAAACACACACATACACAATTGGAGAAAAGTCACAAATAAATGATTCTTTTTTTTTTTTTTTTTTAACAAATAAAGGAATCTGTGGAGACAGAGGTTTTTTAGAAATGCTATTCATGGTTTAATAGAATTAGGAGTTTGCTACCATGCTGTTTAACAATTACTTATATTGCTCAATTTCTGAGATTTCATTCCAATGAGAGCTGCATATTGTTAGCTTGGTTTAATGGCTGCTGATAGATTTCCCGGAAATGGAATACATTTCCAGTTGTTATCTTAAATGAATTTTGCTTATTGCATCATAAAAGTTGGGCTCTGATGAAGTTTCTTCTGTAGGGGGCACACTGAATACTTGCATAATTCCTCCCCAACCCCCCACCCTCACATCTTGCACTTTTCCTGCTCCAGCCCTGGGACCAACCACGTCTCCAAAGAACCCTCATTCTTTCACTTAGAAACCTAGATCTGAGTACTGGGTGTGATCATTGCTATGAGGTGTTACTGCTTGTGGGCCTCTCAGGGAGCAGGGCTAGAAAACACAGATCCAGCATCTCTCTAGCTCTTTGTCTGTGTCTGAAGTCATGAGTTCATACTGGTACCTTTGATTCCAATCCAACGCCATGGTCTTCATTCCAGTCTTCACCTGTCCTCAGTTGTAACTCTTCTCTCTAACAGAAGCCTAGCTCTTATTACCCACACCATAGCTATTTGCTTAACCCCAGCAAATAGGCAGGTACGTAGAGTAGCTTCAGCAATGCAAATTCATACCCCTGTGACAAACAGATGCACTGACCAGAATACAGTTTTGTGCAATTCTTATCTTCAGCTTTATATCCTCGACATACTGTTTTCCAAAGTTACTTAAGTTAGTTCTTTTCTTCTCTGTCTCCTTCAATGTGGTTATGATGTTTATTTATAATGCACTTAGTTTGCCATTTGGATTTTTGCCTCGTCCTGTTAATTTCAATTATTTATTTGAGGAGGGAGGTGTATGTGAAACATGCTAGGGTTCTAAAGGTCAGAATACAAAACGTTGTACTTAGGGAAGCATCACTCCCCCTCCTCCCTTTACCCCCATTACGTGTTTGCACCCGCTCTCTCTCATAGATAACCAATCTCTTTAGCCTGTGACTTACCTTTGCTGGATTTTTTTCCTCACAAATGAGCATATACCTTATCTCTTCCTGTATTATATGAAAGGTAGCATATTATACATGTTCTTGAACATAATACTTTTCTTACTAACCACTGTGGCCTGGAAGTCATTCCATATCAGTTCATAGACATTTTCCTCCTCCTTTTTTTTTTTTTTTTGAAAGCTGCATAATATTCCATTGGGCAGTTGTACCATCTTTTATTCAACCACTCTCCTTTGTATGGACATTTAGATTGTTCCTAATGTATTTTCTTATTGACTAAAGTGTATCTTCAGGGTAAATTTCTAGAAGCGGGATTGCTAAATCCCAAAGTTAGTGCATATATAATTCTGTCAAATAGGTCACTGGTCTCCAAGACCACCCCCAGTTCTGGGATTCACTAGACCCACTCACAGGCTTCAGAAATTGTTATACTGGCAGCTAAAATGTATTACAGTGGAAGGGTACAAAACAAGGTCAATAAAGAGGAAAGATGCAGGCGTGGAGTCTCGGGGAACCAGGTGCTACCTTCCAAAAATACTCTTTGAGCAGAATTACACAGCACACTCTTACTACCCCAGTGATGGACAGCAGCAACATAGGTCAAGGCTTTCCTGCCTGGGAACTTTCCTTGAGCCTGAGCTGAGGGTTTTTACTGGGGGGTGGGGGGCGGGCGGGGTGTGGTGTAGGGAGGGGCTAGTCACATAAGCACAAAGTACCTTCATGATTAACTGCAGTTACTGAAACTTCCTGACTCAATTTCAGACCTTAGGAAGGAAGGAGATGTTCCCCATAAGGCACAAACCACATAGACAAGTCAGTACAATGTGGTTCAAAGTTCCAAGCAAGGAAAATATTCTTGTCAGTCTGTAGCACATGGCTCGATTCCCAGAAACCAGCTGAGGACTAGTCCCACATGCAGGTCCTATGAGAACGTGCAAGAATGAAGAAACTCAGGGCAGCCGGGTTAACTCTCCTGCATATTAGGTGTTGCCAGGTTGTCCAGAAGGTTTGCACAGGTTGCATTCCCATCAACAATGGGAATTTGCAGGGCGCCTGGGTGGCTCAGTGGGTTAAAGCCTCTGCCTTCGGCTCAGGTCATGATCCCAGGGTCCTGGGATTGAGCCCCATCATTGGGCTCTCTGCTCAGCAGGGAGCCTGCTTCCTCCTCTTTCTCTGCCTGTTTCTCTGCCTCCTTGTGATCTCCGTCTGTCAAATAAATAAACTCTTAAAAAAAAAAATGGGAATTCATTTCCTCACGGTCTCACCAACAAAATGTGTTGTCATAGTTTTAATTTTTGCCAATCTGATAAGTAAAAAATGCTCTTAGCATTCTTGTAATTTGCATTTCTCTAATTTCAAGTGAACTTGAATATTTTCCCATTAAAATGGTTTATTTTTACAAATTGAATGGCTTTAGGTTTATAGACATGTAATTGACTTACATATATTCACATTATACTCAGCTATTTTGCTAATTTCTCCTTTTGTTTCTAATTATTTGTAGATTCTTTGGAATTTTATTTTCTTCTTTCCAATCTTTATGCTTTTAATTTCTCTTTATCTCAGTGTACTTACTAGGGCTACCGTACGATGTTAAATAGGCGATTGTGGACACTTTTGTCTTCTCTCTCATTTTTAAAGGGGATCATTCTAATGTTTCCCCATTTTAGGATATTAGGAGGGGGAGTAGATTCCCTTTGTTGAATTTTCAAAGAAATTGTAATTTTATCTAGGATTTACAAAAAATCATGAATCAGTGTTGAATTTATCAAATGCATTTTCTGCATCTCTAAACATTATCGTATGGCTTTTCTCTACATTTATAAGTGTTTATGTATTTTCTAACAGTAAAACCATCTTTGCATTCCTAGTTTAAAACTGATCACTGTAGAATATCTTTCCTTTTTACACACTATCAAATTTGATTCACTAACATTGTACTTAGAACTTTTACATCTATTTTTATGAATGAAATGGGTCTAGAATTTCCAATGTTTTACTATAGTTCTCTAGTTTTGTTATTGAAGTTAGAATGATTGGGAAGTTTCTTTCTCTTCCTATTCCCTGAAAAACAATTGTATACACTGGAATAAATTGTTATATAAAAGTTTGGTAGACCTTCCGTAGAACTTTTTGGGTCTAGTGTTTTCTTTAGGAAAAGGTTCTTAATTTCTGCTTTCATGTCTTCTAAAAAAATTATTCTATTTTATATTATTATTATTATTATTTAGAAAGAGAGAAGAGGAAGAGAGAGATGGGGGTGCTGCACAGAGGGAGAGGGAGAGAGATAATCTCAACCAGCTCCCCATTGAGCACAGAGCCAGATGTGGGGCTCCATCCCAAGACCCTGAGATCATGACCTGAACTGAAATCAAGAGTCAAACACTTAACTGACTGAGCTACCCAGGCACCCCTGCTTTCATTTCTTTTATCACTGTAGAACTTGTAAGGCTTTCTATTTATTCTTGAGTCTATTGAATTCATTTTTTCTTAGGAACTTAATTCATCGTTTCAAATTCATTGACATAAAGTTGATGTTAGCATTTAGTTAATATTTTTAATCTTCCTGAGTCTTTATATTCTTTTTTGCATAGGTAAAAAAACTTTACTGTATTTTGTTTTTAAATTTTTTATTTAATTTCACCAGGGGTGTGTCTAATTTACTGATGCTTAAAGAACCAATTTTGGACTTTGTTGATTCTTTTATTATATTTTTTATTTCTATTTATTTCTGTCTTAACTTTACTATCTCCTTCCTTTACTTATACTACTTTTAGTATAAAAGTAGTTTATACTACTGTTTTTTTCCCCACTTTTTATCATAGGCATCTTACTTATTTTCAGTTTTTCTGATTTTCTATTATAGTTAAAGCTATAAATTTCCTACAGAGTACCACCTTTTATACCACGTACAGGTTTTAATATGTTATTACTCATTATGACTCATTTATAAATATATTAAAATTTCCATCATGATCTCCTTTTTGACTTATGACTATTCATAAATTTTTAAAAACTTATATGTATATATTTATAAGACTTATGAATATATATATATATATATATATATTCCATGTCCATGGATCAGAAGACCTAATATTATTATTAAGATGTCAATTCTTTCCAACCCAACCTATAGGTTCAATACAAATCTCAATAAAAAATACAGTAAGCTTCATTCGCTTGGGCGGCTCAGTGGGTTAAGCCTCTGCCTTCGGCTCAGGTCATGATCTTCAAGGTCCTGGGATCAAGCCCCACATTGGCTCAGCAGGGAACTTGCTTCCCCCGATCTCTCTGCCTGCCTCTTTGCCGACTTGTGATCTCTCTCTCAAATAAATCAATAAACTCCTTAAAAATATATATACAGCAAGTTGGAAGGGTGCCTGAGTGGCTCAGCTGAGTGTCCAACTTTTGATTTAAGCTCAGATCATGATCTCAGGGTCCGCATCATCCCACATCATTAGGCTCCCTGCTGAGTAGAGAGCCTACTTCTCCCTCTGGCTCTACCTACTTCTGCTCGATCTTTCTCTGTCAAATAATTAAAATCTTTAAAGCCCATGTGTTCCTAGGTATTTACCCAACTGATTTGAAAACTATGTCCACACAAAATCCAGCATGCAAATGTTGAGCAGCTTTAGTCACAATTGCCAAACACTAGAAAGAACCAAGATGTTCTTCAGTAGGTGAATGAATAAACTGTGGTAAGTGAATACAGCAGAATATTATTCAGTGATTTAAAAAAGAGCTATCGGGGTGCCTGCGTGGCTCAGTGGGTTAAGCCTCTGCCTTCGGCTCAGGTCATGATCTCAGGGTCCTGGGATCGAGCCCCATATCAGGCTCTCTGCTTGGCAGGAAGCCTGCTTCCCCCCCCTTCTCTCTCTGCCTGCCTCTCTGCCTACTTGTGATCTCTGTCTGTCAAATAAATAAATAAATCTTTTTAAAAATAATAAAGAAATTAAAAAGAGCCATCAAGCCATGAAAAATTATGGAAGATCCTTAAAGTGCACATTGCTAAGTGAAAGAAGCCAGTCTGAAAAGCTATATACTGTATGGTTCCAGCTATACAACGTTCTGGAAAAGGTAAGATATGCAGTAAAAAGGCCAGTGGTTGCCCAGGGTGGTAGAGTAGGAAAAAGAGTTTAATAGGTGGAACACAAACTTTTTTTTAGGGCAGTGAAATTCCTGTATGATAGTCTATGGTGTCCTAGGGGACATGACCCTATACATTTGTCAAAACCTGTAGGATTTTGGAGAGCAAAGAGTGAACCTTTACATATACAAATTAAAAAAAAATCATTTAGGAGACCAAGGGATCCCGGGATGGAAGGCAGACTGACAAATGCCTACAGCAGTATTACAAATGTATGTGACATACACAAGAATTCTAAATTAAGCTATTAAGCTCTGTTAGTGATTTCTAATGCAATAGTGTGTATTCAAAAGACAATTTCTAATCTTTGAAATTTGTGGAGGCTTGTTTTCTTGCCTGGTATATGATAAAGTTTTCTAAATGTCCTAAGTAGGTACGGGAAAAATGTGTATTCTGTAGCGATTAGATGCAGAAGTTTACAAATGGCCACTAGAAAAAGCTCATTAATTGTGTTATGCAAATTATCTTTGCTACGTTTTTGTACACCTGACCCCGTGGAAAAGATGCACTGAAATTTCTTATTATAATATCAGAGCTGTCAATTTCTCTTGTTAGTTATACTTATTATTGTTTTATATATTTGAAGACAATATCAGGTTCATACTTACTTATTTATTTAAAAGGTTTTATTTATTTGTTTGACAGAGAGAGACAGAGAGGGAACACAAGCAGGGGGAGGGAAGAGGGAGCAGACTCCCAGGGAGCAGGGAGCCTGATGCGGGCCTTGATTCCAGGATGCTGGGATCATGACCTGAGCTGAAGGCAGACACTTAACGACTGAACCACCCAGGCTCCCAGGTTCATATATTTTTAAAATTAACATTTAGATAATGAATCTCTCTATTCCAAATGATACTTTATCTTTTTATCTGGTAGTAATATGGCTAAATCAGCTTTCTTTTGATGACTGTTTGCCTAACAGAACTTTTTTAAAAAAAGATTTTATTTAATTGAGAGAGAGACAGAGAGAGCACAAGCACGGGGAGAAGCAGTCTCCCTGCTGAGTGGGGAATCCGATGCGGGGTTTGATCCAAGGACTCCGAGATCATGACCTGAGCCAAAAGCAGTCACTTAACCAACTGAGCCATCCAGGCACCTCACCTAATGGAACTTTTTTCAACCTCTTATACCATCAGCTTTTCATGCTTCTTTAAATGTGCCCTCTTACAGGGTGACCAAATTGTCATGAAAATCAAAACTCTTATGAGAAATGAAGGGGACACTATGAGTCATTATGCCAGCCCAAGGGATGGGAACTGGGTGTGTTCTGGGAGAACTGGAAAATACTGGCCATCCTCTGTAAAAACAGCATATGAATTTAACTTTTAAAAGGCTTAATCAGATGCCTGGGTGGCTCAGTCATTAAGTGTCTGCCTTAGGCTCAGGTCATGATCCCAGGGTCCTGGGATCAAGTTCTGCATCAGACTCCTTGCTTGGCAGGGAGCCTGCTTCTCTCTCCGCCTCTACCTGCCACTCTGACTGCCTGCCTCTCCCTCTCTCTCTCTCTCTCTCTGAAAAATAAATAAATAAATAAAATCTTTAAAAGGCTTAATCCATGGGGGCATCTGGGAGGCTCAGTGGGTTAAGTGTCCAGCTTGTGATTTCAGTTCAGGTCATGATCTCAGGGTCATGGGCTCCCACTCCACACACAGTAGGAAGTCTGCTTGAGATTCTCCCTCCCCCTCTGCCCTTGTTGCCTGCTCTCTAAATTAAAAAAATAAGTAAATCATTAAAAGGCTCAATCCATGACAATCAGTGTACCATGTCTCTTTTCTCCATACCTTTTCCCACTACTGCTCTCTAGGTATATCACTGGAATGGTTATCCTTGAAATTTTATCATGCAAATATGCCTTCGAATGCTGGTTTCTCTGTCCTACACCCCAAACAATAGAAAGGTTGTAGGTTACTTTGGCTCAGATTGTCCTCCTCTTGACATATATTATTGTTGCCCATCATTCGATCTTTTTTTTCCTGCCACAAATGGACAGGATTTTTACGATTTAATACAATCAGTAGTTGGATTTGCTTACATGTTTTCCATGTTCGATTGCTCATTATTGGCATCCGAGGCTATCCTCGCGTGATAGTTTTCCTCCTCCTTGTTCTTTAGGGCCTCAGTGAAATCAGGTCTCTTACAGGAACACTCCCTCAATGTCTGAGTAGTTACAACTGTCTTTATTTTGCCCTAGTTCTTGATGGATAATTTTGCTCTAGTGCTTGATGGATAATTTTGCTGAGTCAGCAATTCTAGATTGGCTATTTTCTTTTTTTCTCAAGACTTTCACTCTCTTTTGGTTTCCTTGTTGCTTATCTTGTTTCCTAACAGAAGACTGTAAACACCACACTGCCCCTTTGTCAGTGACCTGTCTTCTCTCTCGATGTTTCTGAAGACCTTTGTCACTGCCGTTCTGTGGCTTTATTACAATGGGCGTGGCTATGGGTTTCTTTTTTATGGATCCCACCTGGGATATGCTGCTTCCTAAGTCTATGGATTCATGTTTTCCAAGTTTTTAGAAAATGTGTTGCTTTTATCTCTTTAACTCTTACTTCTCCATGGCTCCTACTAGGCCTCCAACTGGATGCCTGGTAAACTTTGTATCTCCTGAGTCTCTTTGCCTCTCTTTCACATTTCATCTGTGTGTTCCAATGTGCCAATCCTCTGTGTCAAATTTGACTCAGCTTTTTTCCTTTGAGTGTTTCCATTTTAGAAGTTCAGTGTCTTCCCTCCAAAAACGTCTTTTTGCTGATTCTTTTTTTTTTTTTTTAAGATTTTGTTTATTTATTTGACAGAGAGAGATCACAAGTAGGCAGAGAGGCAGGCAGAGAGAGAGAGCTCCCTGCTGAGCAGAGAGCCCGATGCGGGACTTGATCCCAGGACCCTGAGATCATGACCTGAGCCGAAGGCAGCAGCTTAATCCACTGAGCCACCCAGACGCCCCTTTTTGCTGATTCTTATCATGAGTTCATGATAAGGATGTAATTAGGACTTTCGTGTCTTTAAAAAGTTTGTACGATAGTAGTTCTATAAACTTGGCACCTGACAGTTTCAACACCTGCAGTCAGGGGCTGCTGGTTCTTTTTTCTATTGACTCAGAACAGATTGCCTTCTCAAGACTTTTAGAACGCTTCCTTTTGAACTCTTTGCTTGATCTGCTTATATTCTTACAGTCAGTATTGCTCTCTCTCTCTCTCTCCCTCCTCCCCCTTACCTGCCTTTCCAGTTAGGCTCTATGCTGCTCTATGCCTCTCTACCATTTTGATGCCCCAGGTGTCCCAACTTCTGTGGTCACCTGACTACTCCTGATCCAGATATCTTGGGGGGTTTTGCTTGTTTTTTTGGAAGACTTTTCCCTGGACATCTCTCCTACCTTTTATAAGACTGGTGTCTGTCTGTCTAACCAAAATTTCAGTTGTGGGGAAGCCGTGGGTAAGAAAGCTCTTCGGAACTTATTAATGACAACAGAAGCATAGCATTTTCTAAAACATTTACAAAATGCTAAGTGCACTGAAAATCAGGGATGGGTAGGGCCCCTAGGGAACAAATTATGTTAACGAAGAAACTTCCTACTCGAAGGAACTAGAGAGAACATCGAGGCTGGAATCCAAACTTCTGGTTAGTGGCTCCCCAGCCAGTCTCTGATGTCTGGGAAGTGGGGTCAGCAGAGACTGAGCTGTATCCTTTCTTTGAACAGATGGCAACAGAAAATGGCTGCAAGGTAAAGCACAGATCCCACCATTCTTCCATGAACTCGAACCAGCTTGAGGTACCAGTGCACTCCCAGTCCCCGTCTCTGGAGAAGCTGTTACGCAGACTGAGGGCCTCGGACGCCCAGCAGGATGACAATTTTACCAACATCCTGGATGTGGTGGGGGAGTTTGGCACATTCCAGCGGAGGCTGGTGGCCCTCACCTTCATCCCCAACATCCTGTTGGCCTTCTTCATGTTTGCTGACATCTTCATGTTCACAGCCCAGAAGCCCTATTGCAATACTAGCTGGATACTGGCAGTGGAACCCAATCTGTCAGAGGCTCAGCAGTTGAATCTGACCCTGCCCCGAGAACCCAATGGCAGTTTCCAGACATGCCTCATGTACTTGCCTGTGACCTGGGATCTGGATTCTATTATCCATTTTGGCCTCAACTACACACAGTCATGCCAAGACGGGTGGATCTATCCTGAGGCCAAGAAGCGATCGCTGGTCAATGAGGTGTGCCTTCTCCTGAGTTGTCTATAGCTACCCCACAGGCCCAGAGATGTGCCCTTACCCTCCTTGAACAGATGGGGATATTAAGGCTCAGGGAGGGGAAGCAACTGGTCCATGGTGACCTTGCAGAGACAGGGCCAGGGCAGCAATGCAGGATCCCTGTTGTCTAGGCCTGGCCTCACCTGTCTTTGCCAGGAAGCTAGAGTTGACGTGGGGGTCAAGGCAAATGTCAGCTGGCAGGCTTTGCCATCTGTCCAGGGAATTGCTCCGTAGCTATGGCTCTGCCCTCTGTCTGAACTCACACACAACAGAGAACTGGGGAAAGAAGCATCTTGGATCAAGTACCTCTTGCAGGGTTTCTCCACCACAGCTGTAACCTGGGGCCTTCCCTGCACAGACCTGCCCAGTTTGAATCTATAGGCTGGGGCTGTGACATCTGCATTTGGGAAAGGGTCTTCAGTGATTCCAGCCTTTGCTCAGTTACATTTCCATTCATTCCCCATCTTGGCCTGGGCCTCTGGTCCCCTCTCTCCAGGCCTCAATTCCAGGGTCTGCCAGATGCAGGATGGGCACACGCACAGCTGCCTGTCCCTGTCCCAGGCTCCTAAAGGCCCACCCTGCATGGGGATGATGCCGGTGTGGTGGTGGTGGTGGTGGAGGGCTGTTGGCTCAGCCCCTGGACCCAGAAAGTTGATCCTGGATAAAGGCCTGTATCCAATCTTGTGTAAAACCCCCAGTTTGACTTGGTGTGTGGCAAGGATCGGAACACGGAAGGCGTGCAGACCATGTTAACAGCCGGCCTCCTAATAGGGTCCCTCATCTTTGGGTTCGTAAGTGACAAGTGAGTGTCCTGGAGTTCCCTCTGGCCCCTGGAAGCCCCTGCCTCCTCCTCGTGGGCATTCAGAGCTAGTCTCAAGCTCGGGGCGGCGAGGGCAGGGACACTCCAGAGGCCTATAGGCTGCTCCAGACCGGCCCCGGGTGTCCTGCTGGGCCAGCTCAGGGAGGTCCAAGCACTTGGCGCAGCCTCCGTTGGACGCCCGCAGGCTGGGCCGCTACCCCACCATCCTGATGTCGCTGCTGGGGCTGACCGTCTTCGGCTTCGGGACAGCCTTCGTCAATACCTTTCGCCAGTATCTGTTCTTCCGCTTCGGCGTGTCCCAGGCCTTGGTGTGCTACTCCATCAGTAGTGTGTGTTTAGGTGAGGCCCAGCTGCTTGGTAGGGGGATGGGGAGAGGGATCCCCCTGGGGGCGCACAGGAGGCGGGGCCTGGGGGGCGAGCACCGCGGGGCGGGGCCGGGGCCAGCGTGGGGCGTGGCTGGCTCGTAAGGAAGGGGAGCTGGCAGGATTAATGGAGTTGCAGTCTGTGGAGGCTGGCAGTGGAGGGAGGAGCTTCCACCCACAACGTCCTGGAGATGCTGGAGAATCTGTGCTCAGACTGCCCTTCCACCCCCATTCTCCATCCTGGCCCCTCATACCCCACACATTCCCTGTCATACCTCTTGTGTTCCCCTGTGCCTCCCATGGCTTATATGTATTGAGCCCCTCAGACGGTCCGGGCCAGCTGCTATACCCTCTCTATGTACTGTCTCCTGTCACTGTGACAGCACTCTCTTCGGGAGGTACTCTTCTCTTACCCCTTTAGTAGAGAAGCCTCATGAAGTTAGCCAACTTGCTCAGGGCCACACAGCAGTTACATGGAGGAGTGCCATTTCATCCCAGGCCTGTGGGGTGCCGAAGCCCCAAGTTCCCATACACTCATTCAGCTTCCAGCTTCCGTGGCCTAGTGAGCTCAGGGCGCCCAGGCAGGAGACCTTTTTTCCTTGGAGCTTATCCAAGGGAACTTGCTTCTTCACAGAGGCCTGAGGGACTAAAAACAAAGCTAAAGGCACACACTCCTTGCCTCACCACATGTCAGGCCACTTGTGAGGAGTTGTACCCAGCAATGGGCCATCTCTGCGAGAGAGACACGTGGTCAGGGAGGAGATGTTGAGAGGGAGCCGTGAGGTCAGGAAGGGACTGGAGGCTATATGTGTGATTGGGAGGTCAGACAAGGGGCCTAGGACGTGTCCTGGGAGCACAGAGGCACTCCGCTTGGCTTTAAAGTCCTGTTGACCTTGGGCAGAAGAACCTTCACCCAGATGGAACTCTCCCAAGCAGGGCGGGGGCATCTCAGAAGGCTGGGTGCCGGGGTAACCCCAGGGACTCTGAGCTGACCGTGATTTTGTCCTCTTGGCCTACATACAGCTACCGAGTGGCTAATAGGCCAACACCGGGCCCACGCCATCATCCTGGAACACTGCTTTTTCTCTGTGGGATTCATGTTCCTGAATGGGCTTGCCTACAGCCTCTCCCACTGGCGGTTGCTGTTTCTGTTGGGTGGGGCACCCGTGTTCCCCCTCATTTCCTATATCTGGTGAGCAAACATGGCCTGCACAGGGATGGGTCTGATGGGCTAGAAGTTGAGGGGTCTGGAGGGTCCTTGAAGGGGGGTGGAGTGGGTAGAATTTTCCTTTGGAGAAAATACATGCAGATGAAATGAGAAAGAGCCCAGGGCAGAACCTCTGGAACCCTAACATTAATCCCCACCAGAGATGCTCACAGAGATGTCAAAGAAATGGTCAGAAAAATCAGAAGCCAAAGTGTTGAAAAGGCAGGGTTGAAGGCAAGAAAGTTGATGCTGGGGAAGAAGGCCTTTGTGACCCTGAGGTGGCTTCAGTGCAATGGCAGGGGATTGAGGAAAGAGGAGGGACTGAAGGATGGGGCCTTCCAGGAGATGACTCTTCCCACAGTGCTGGGCTGAAATGGGCAAGGGGATAGTGATGACGTGTTTGGGCAGCAAAGACAATCAAGGTAGAGTACGTGGTGTTCTGAATTGTGGGGGGTCACAGACAGAAACCTGAGACTCCCAAGCTAGGAAGGGACAAGTGATGGCAGAGGGAGAGAAGAAAGCAGATGGAGAGTGAGAGGAAGAGACAGAAGTCTCCTGGGTAAGGACAGCAGTTCTGTGTGGAGAAAGGATCAGGATTCACCTTGACATCATCTCGGTTAATCTTTTCAACTTTGCAAAAAGGACGGGTCTCCTGTCCTGGGGGCAGAAGGGGTCGGGGGTGGTGAGAGGAGAACTGAAGCTTCAGAGGATCAAAATAACTTTCCCAAGGCCACACAGCTGCAAAGTGGCAGACCTGGGATTTGACTCAGCCTGTGTGGCTCTGAATTTTACCCACTGTGCCATGCACAATATGGATTATAAGAGGTGGTGTTACCTGTTAAGAGCAAGAGCATGTATGTGGCTTGGAGATCTTCCAAATACCAAGGCTGGCTGCATATCTTTGGCAGTCACTGACATTCCCAAGTGTGTACTGGGGCCCTGCTGTTGCCAGGGGGCATGACTCTGTCATGGGAGCTAAAAAATAGTGTTTGATGGCTTGACCTTAAAACATTTTTTTTAAAAAGCAATAAATGCATGTTGTTAAAGTCTTTATACCAAAAGGTTGTGGTGAAACATAGTCAAAAATTACAGCTCCTCTCAGCTCCCCCAGTTCCTTCCCCAGAAGCCATCACACTGTGGACACTCAGCCCTTTCTTCTGATAGGTGCCTACAGAGTTCTACATTCTGTGAGCAGACAGCTCATTGGATGGGGCACATTTTTCTTTAGACATGTCCTGTCAGCTCTTCCTTCCCTGACACTTGACAATATCTTGGGCAGCTTCCCTCTCTTTACAGTCAATTTTTTTTTTTTTTTTTTTTTTTGGTCAAAGATTTTATTTATTTGGGATGCTTGAGTGGCTCAGTCAGTTAAGCATCTGGCTTCGGCTCAGGTCATGATCCCAAGGTTCTGGGATCAAGTCCAACATGGAGAAAAATCCTCGCTCAGCAGGGAGCCTGCTTCTCCCTCTGCCGGCCCCTTCCCCTGCTTGTGCTTGCATGCTCTCTCTCCGACAAACAAATAAAAAAAAAAAAAAAAGTTTTAAAATCAGATTTATTTTATTTATTTATTTTAGAAAGAGAGAGCAAGTGAGTGGGGAGAGGGGCAGAAGCAGAATCAGTGCTTGCCCAATGTAGGGTTGGATCTCAGGACCCCAGGATCATGACCTGAGCTGAAATCAAAAGTCGGATGCTTAAACTGAGCCACTCAGGCACCCCCTCTTTACAGTCATTCTTCATTGTAAGGAAAAGTCTCATTTTGGTCATTCAGACTCACTTTGAAGCTTTGAAAAATCCAGTCTCGTCCAGTTTAAACTTAATCTTTCATCTAGTTCACAGCTTCTCCCTGGTGGCTAACCAGCTCAGGTGAGGGTTCTGACCTTTGCCCCTCCTCCTTTGTCTCCCTGCTCTGACCTTCCAGGTCCTAGGCAGGGGCTAGGGCATCAGAGAAAAGAAAGAAATGTGGGACAGGGGCTATAACCGGTGGTCAGCGTGCTCTGTAGGGCAGATATTCGGAGGCTGATGCTTTTCATGGCCCATATGTAGGTCTTCAGGGGTCCACCTGGTGTTTCCCAATGCTCCAGACACCGTCCTTATGACCTCTCTGCATCCTGTCGCTGACAGTTTACCCATAGCTTCTCTCTGCAGAGGTCTCCGTGCCCTAGCACGCGAGGTGACTTCAAGATAGCAGGGTCCACTTGGCCAAAAAGGCTCTCACCGCCCCATCCCCCAGCCTGCCATTGCAGGTGGCTTCCACCAACTTCCTGCCTGACCATATTCAGGTTGACCTTTGGGTTTGCATAGGCACTCCAACTTGAGGGCGTGGGAATTAACTCTCCCTGTAAATGAGGACAGTCCCCTCATTTCTGAATCAGTAAGTTCCAGGCAAAGAGTGGGAGGACAGTCCCCTCATTTCTGAATCAGTAAGTTCCAGGCAAAGAGTGGGAGGGCAGACTCCCTTTCTCGAAGGTGGTACCCTTCACCAGGTTTGAATAGATGAAAGTGACCTGGGGAGGGCAAGAGAGTCTCTCTGCCACCAACCGGAAATTTCCAACCTCTCTTGGTGGCTGAGGGAGGTGGCTACCAGGCTGTTCTGTATTTTTATTAATTTTTATTTTTAGTGAATCCTGTCCCAAATGTGGTAACACCTCTCTTTAGAATAGGAGATTATCAGTCATCGTTAATAGCCTTGGGACATCAGCAGAAATTCCAAGACAAAATTTCCATGTAATGTTCAGTTACCCAGCTCTTCCTCATTCTCTGATTTTATTATTTTCTCAATAGCATTGGAAACTTGTACTATGAAGATAAAATTGCAAAACTTTCTCAGATGTTTTGAGGGATACAAGTTAGAGTTTTCTTTTTTTTTTCCTCTCCTGCTCCCTACATTACCTGTGTCCTCTGGGGTAATTTTTGTTTTCTTGCTTGATTTTTTTTTTTTTTTGGCCCCATTTACATTGAAAGGTCTTTTTTATTTTCCCCAACATTTTGGTGATTTTTGATCATCCCTTCATCTTTAAGAGCAAGTTACAAAGATGCTAATGGGAAGCTGTGAACAGAAGCTGAATGCCTGGTAATCCTGTAGGGCAATGCATCTCAAATTTCCAATAGCAGCAGAATCAATCTCATGGGGACTGGTTAAAACATCAGTGACTGGGCTCTGCCCCCAGAGCGTCTCAATCAGTAGGACTGGGGCAGGGCCCATGAATCTGAATTTCTAACGAGTTCCCTGGGGATGCTGATGCTGCCGGTCCACTGACCACACTTTGAGAATAACTACCTCGGGGTGACCAAACAGCAGGCGCCTTCTCTTTGAGGGATCCCAAAGCCAGAGCGTTACCTGGCTCAGGTAGTTTTGCTCCCCAGTGGGGTTGGGAGTGGGGACTCTTGTGTTTGTCACTGATAGGGTCCGTGATCAAAGGAGCGAGACTGATACAAAGCGAAGGTCAAGCAAAGCTTTATTTCGTGCCAAGCATAAAGAATCAGACCGGTCGGGGCCCGTCTTACAGAAAGAGCGACCCCTCCCAGCCTCACAGACTAACTTTTATAGAGCAAAGACCATGTGGTTGAGCCTGGCCACACACAGGTGGCCGATGAGATTGCAACACACAGAGAAGGCTGCACAGTCATGCTAGGTCACACACCGGTGGTCAATTGAATTACAATTCACCCTGTAGCAGCCATTTGAACTAGCCTATCACCTTGGTCAGAATTGGCACCCAAAAGGCGGGGTCCACATTCTTTAGGGAGATAGTGATCGGATGTCTCCACCTGACCTGACTCATCCTTGCATTTGGGCTCTGTTATCTCCACCTGACCTGACCCTCCCTTGTATTTGGGCTCTGTTATCAGGGACTGGTCAACCATATTTTACTGCATAAACAAAAAAATGGCTGTTTAATCCGAGATGGAATCACTCTGGCTAAGTAGGCCCTTACAGTCACGCAGTCACGGGGCCTCCCCTCCATTCCCCTGTGTTTGTCCTCAGCCTGGCTTAGCCTCTGGGTGCAAACCACAGAGGGAACTAGAGTCCCATTTGGGAGGACTGGGTGTTCCAGGTGCCCTGGCTGTGTGCGGTGCCTTGTTGCCTGGTCACCGACCTGCCTCCACCCACGTCGGGGCTGTGTGTATGTTTGTGAAATCTTTCTTCTACCCGCCCTCTCTCCCACTCTCTTTGTTGATATCCACTTTCTTTCCTCTGGTTTAGAGTGGGCACATACTCAATCTCCCATCTTTTTGAAGCAGTCCCAGTTGGGTGACTTTCTTTGGGCGTGTTCCCAGACTTACCATGGAGAAGGATGGCAGGGGGGCTTCCTGCTGGCCCCTAGCCGAGGGCAGGAACAGGGGCAGGCAGAGAGAATAAAGTTGCCCCTAGTGTAAAGGGCATTGCCCAGCTGGCCACAGGAGTTGAGGCTGGAGCCTGGATTGGGGGAGGGGGTGTGTGTACAAGAAGTCAGCTCACTGATGGCACAGTTTGTAATGTGTGCCTCATCAGGGCACTGAATTCCATGCCAGCTCTGCCTCTGTGACCTTGGGCAAGCTCTTACCGCCTGAGACTGGGAATAAAATGGAGATAATTATACTAGGTCCAGGGTTGGGCGGGAATTAAACTAACTGATTTGTATGTAAGGGCACCAAGCACATTCCCAGGCACATCATAAGTGGCTTAAATGCTTACCTGTGTGGATTCTGACAGCCTGGGAGGATCGGGAAGAATCAGGAGACCAGAGTTACTCCAAGGTCAAGGGCGGTGGGCACTGTGGGAGGGGAGGAGATGGCACAGAGGGGACCTCTGTTCACCTAGGCACAGGCTGGGCCCTGGGGTCCCCTGTATTCTCCAGGCTATTAGGAGACAGAGAGGGACAGGAGAAATGCCGACCATGAGAATGGGGCCCGAACAGAGGGTTGTGAGCATGAGCGCTCATGGAGGTACCAGAGGGGGATGAAGCTATAGGACAGAGGCAGCTAGGCTCTGGGGTGACCCTGAGGGGCACTGGGGGCTGTGTGTGGCCTGGGGAAGGGCTGACTGCCAGCAAGGGGCAGAGGCACTTTGAAGTGGAGGGTCACATCCATCTCACATTACGTTGGAGGTCTCTGAGGCAGCTTAGAAGGATGGCTAAGCACGGGTGGGCCACACAGGATCGTTCCGGAGTCCCCTCGGTGGCTGCTGATGAAGGGGAAGGTGGAGGAGGCCAAGCAGATGTTGTGCTACGCAGCCGGTGTGAACAAGAAGATCATTCCCTTAAGTCTGCTGGATAAGGTAAGAGGCCTTGGGCCTGGAGCAGGGCCAGGGTTAGGGTGTGGAGGAGCCTCTTCCTCCTGGGACCTCTGCCCAGAGGCTGTCCCCAGTCCACCACTCGAGGAGAATGGTGACAGCAAAATTGAAGCCTGCCAGCGGAAGGCCAGAGACCAAGCTGACACTGGGCGGGGCAGGGGTGGGTGTTGAGGTCCTGTGAGGGTGGGGAGCAAGCTGGGGTCTCAGTCTGGCCTCTGGTTGGTCTTGCTTGTCTTGTAGCTGCAGCCACCCGGAAAGAAGGTGATTAAGGCCTCTGTCCTGGACTTCTATAACAATAAGTACCTCCTCAAGGTGACCTTGGTGATGGGTTGTGTGTGGTGAGTACCCGGGACTGGCCAGCAGGGAATGCAAGTAGAATCTGCCAGAAGCTCTGGGGAGGGGATGGGCAGCTGCAGGGGGGCAAGGCCCAAGGACACCAGCTTGGCTACAGATCCAGAGCTCCGAGCTTCTTTCTGTCCCCCATTCCCACCCTGCTCCACTTGTCTCTGCCCCATCTTTATTCCTGCCCTGTGTGCTGCATCTCCCTCTCCCTCTCTCTCTGTGTGTGTCTCTCTCCTGGCTTCATTTTAGGTTTACTGTGGGTTACAGTTATTTTATGCTGATCCTCAAGTTGAAGGATTTGGGCATAAACATCCACTTCACTCGAGTGATTCCTAGCATCGTGGAGGTGCCCGCCCGGCTGTGTTGCATCTTTCTCCTTGAGCAGATCGGGAGGAAGTGGAGCTTGATTGTGACTACCTTCCAAGGCTCCCTTATGTGCTTGCTTGTCCTTATCCTCCCCTCAGGTATGGCTCACCCTCCCCTGGGTAACCCCACCCCGAAACCCTCCTGCTTCCTGAGACCCCTTCTTCCTGCCCTGTTTGGCTAACAAGACACCCTGGGAGTCAGCTGCTGCACCCACGGCCCTGTTGCCCTCCTGAGCTGGTGCAGATCATTGGAGCACTGCCCTCCTCAAAAGAGAGTCCCAAACTGGGCGCTGGAAGCTCTCTCAGAAATGGGGAAGAGAAAGGGGTGCTGTCCCTGAGAGAGAGAGTGGGCAGCCTTCTTCCAGCCTGTGTCCGATCTGATGGTTGAGTGTGAACAGAGGCCCACCGATAGTCCTTCAACTGGTACCCCAGGGCCTGCCTCTTGTCTATAACCTCTGATTGGGAAATGTCTGTTATCTGGAACTTCACCAAGAAAAAACAACCTGCCCACTGAAAATTGAGTGTGACAGGGGCTAAGCCCTCAGGAACATTCTTACAGGGAGGCCTCTCCTTCCCAAGAAGGCACAGTACCCTTCAGCTCAGAACTACATAAGGAAACTGGAGGGGAAGGGGGGTGAAGGCACAGCAATATTTTCAAAATTTCAGAGAGTCCTGGGCCGATGAATATGACCCAGGTCATAGGGCTAGAGAGTGGGATGTCAGTGTTCACTCAGTCAGAACTGCTAACCATGAGAGCCCCCTCAGCAGCTGGGGCCAGAGCAGGGAAGCTGTGTCCAGGGGCTGCCTCAGAGTCTGCCTCCTGCTCTCTCAGGGCTAGAATTACATGTCTTGCCTGGGACTGGTCCTCTCCCAGATGTTGGCAGTGTTAAGCTGCTAAAACAAAATGGGGTCACACATGCATTCTTTTAAATTGCTGTGGCTTGGTAGTTTTTGTAAAAAGTGGGCCTATAGGGGCACCTGGGTGGCTCAGTGGGTTAAAGCCTCTGTCTTTGGCTCAGGTCATGATCCCAGGGTCCTGGGATCGAGCCCCACATCGAGCTCTCTGCTCTGCAGGGAGCCTGCTTCCTCCTCTCTCTCTCTCTCTGCCTGCCTCTCTGCCTACTTGTGATCTCTGTCTGTCAAAAAAAATAAATAAAATCTTTAAAAAAAAAAAAAAAGTGGGCCTATACAGAGCCAAACGAAAATGTTTAAAACTCTCAAATGTGTGAGAGAAACTAGGAGTAGAATCCCCAGTAGGTAAAACTAGATTTCTGGTTTCATCCCAGAGCCAAGAAAAGCTGGGGCCAGAGCAGGGAATGGGGTGGTGGCAGGGGCCTGCAGAAGCTCCCAGAACTGCAAGGGGTCCCCTCCTAGTCAGTGAGCAGGTGCAACACCCCCACCAGGCTTCCCCAAGCCTGAAGAATGGGCTTTCCTAGATATTTTCTTCCTCCTCTTCCTCCCTCAATGCATACCTCTGGCTGCCCAGGGTTGGGAATCCCGCTCCAGGGACCTAACACACCCCTCCACCCCAGCACACACCCCTGCTTCCTCCACCTTGCAGTGGATAATAGGGAAGGTGGGAGGGCCCTGAGCAGGCCATGGGGTAGGGGAAGCTGCCTCAGGTGAGGTTATGGAAGACAAGAATGAACCTGGAGGCGGAGGTGCTGGGGCTGAGAGGTCGTGGAGTGAGCAACTCTCCCACTGCAGATGTACTAACTTCTGGCCTGGCTGGGCCTGAGTGTGCTGATCAGCTGCCAGGGTTGGGGGGATGGGGGGTGGGGAGGTAAGGGTTGGGAGCGTGGGGGGTGGGGATGGGGACACGGTTTAGATGCCTTCGGGGAGGCCCAGGCTCAAGTGGCCACGTTGTCTGGCCACAGACCTGAAATCCATGATGATCATCCTGGTCGTGCTTGGAGAGTTCAGCCTGGCGGCCTCAGTCTCGCTATTCTTCATCTACACCGCGGAGCTCCTGCCCACAGTCCTCAGGTAGGCGGCCTGGCGGGCGGGGCCATGGGATGTGGCAAGGGCACGTTCCAGGAGCTCGCTGCAGTCTGAGTGACAGGCGCGTGCTGAGTGGTTTCCCTGGATCCCCCCATTACACCTTACAAATACCCCGCAAACTTCGTCGTTAGCCCTCTCTCAGCCAACAGGGTCAGGTCGAGGCCAGCCCGCAGATAGCAGAGCCGGGCAGCCTGAGGGCAGACTTGGCCTTGCCCTGCGGTCTGAATGTGTGTGCTGCTCTGAGGGTCCGGCTGGGCTGTACCCCGTGGTGGTGGGTGGGGGTGGATGAGGGTGGGATGGGGTAGGGGCAGGGAAGTCCGTGGTTCCGTGGTTAGGGTGGCGGCTCCCCCTCCCCCCCCAGCTCCACCGCTCTGTCTTCTGTCTTCTCCCGCACACCTGCCTGCGCCCTGGCTCTCACTTCCCCTGCTCCTGATCCTGAAGCAGGCCCCAAAGCCAAACTCTCCACAGACCCTCCGTGAGTAGGCTGGAGACTGGAGCATGTGAAGTCTGGGGAGCCAGGGCTTCCACCCACCTCCACCCAGTCTCTGGGCCCAGTAGGCCTCCTAGATGAGCTCTCACTTCCCCTTCCAGGGCGACAGGTCTGGGGCTGGTGTCTCTGGCCTGGGCAACTGGAGCCATCTCATCCCTGGCAGTCAGCTACCAGAAATTCATCATCCTACCCATCTTTCTCTGCTGCATCTCAGCCACCCTGTCCTTGTCCCTCTGCTCCATGCTGCCAGAAACACAAGATCAGGCTCTCCCTGATAACCTGGAGCACTACTTCCTGCAGACAAGGTAGGTGTGCAAGGCCCCTGGCCCTGGCCCCTGAGACTATGTCAGGCACTGTCCACCCTTGCCTGTTGGCCAGAGGGGCCTGTGACCCCAGGGCCATTCTGTGTCTACAGCAGCTCCCCCAGCTCTCCTGGATGTCGCCACCTGCCTCCTCTCCGCAGCCTGGCCCCTGCCAGCTTCTGTCCTTTTGGCTCTCCTGACCAGCCTGGGCCAGGCCTTCTCCTTTCCTCCCACTCTGCCTCCCTGTCTGGCCTTGGTGCTGCTCCTGGAGATAACCTGGGCTCTCTCCCTCCCAGGGCACAGGGCCTGGGCGGGGGGGGGGGGGGGGACGAGCTCTCTGAGTACCTCCCCTTTCCTATCTGCACTCTCAGCTTCTCAAAAATGACCCAGTCTTTTAAAAATTATTATTAACATATAATGTATTATTTATTTCAGGGGTACAGGTCTGTGAATCATCGTCTTACACAATTCACAGCACTCACCGTAGCACGTATCCTCCTCAGTGTCCATCGTCCAGCCACCTCATCCCTCCCCACCACCCCCAGCAACCCTCAGTTTGTTTCCTGAGATTAAGATTCTCTTAGGGTTTGTCTCTTTCCCTGGTCCCATCTTGTTTCATTTTTTCCATCTTTACCCCCCATGACCTACCACCCTGCCTCTCAAATTCCTCATAGCAGAGAGAGCATAAGATAATTGTCTTTCTCTGGTTGACTTATTTTGCTCAGCATAATACCTTCTAGTTCCTTCCATGTCATTGCAAATGGCAACATTTCATTTCTTTTGATGGCTGCATAGTATTCCATTGTGTATATATACCACATCTTCATTATTCATTCATCTGTTGATGGTTATCTAGATTCTTTCCATAGTTTGGCTATAGTGGACATTGCTGCTATAAGCATTCAGGTGCATGTGACATGCCAACAGTCTTCCCTTAATGGGCTCTGAGGGAGGGACGCACAGGACCTAGGGAGGAACTTTAGTTTGGGGAGTTGGGGCAGGCTTCATAGAGGAAGTGGCAATGGAGGAGTGCTTTGAAGAATGAAGAGGGGTTTGCCCCATCATAGAGAGGAGGAATGTGATGCTGCAGAATGGCTAAGAGCACAGACTCTGGAGCCAGAGGGCCTGCATTTCTGTCTCTGCTGCCACTTCCTCACATGTGCCCAGAGGAGTTATCTAATGCCTCAGAGACTCACCTGTTTCATTTGCAAAATGGAATGATAACAGAGTCATAAAAATCCCTAGTGCTTCCTGAACCTTGACCATGTGTCAAATCCTGCTCCATAGAGGCCTTTTCATATGTTGTCCTAACAACCACATGCAAGGTAGGTTCTGACCCTGTTCCCCATTTTACAGATGAAGAAACTAAGGCACAGAGAAACAAAGACATGTGGCCTAGGCTTTCTCTGTCTTGGGGCTTTGGGCCAGATTAAGCCCACGTAACATACTTGGCGCAGAGTCTGGCATGTGCCCAGTGCTCCATAAATGCTAGAGCTGAACCCCCAAAGATGCAGCAGTGTGAGGGGCCTGGGTACGGTTAGGAGATTGCACGGCCCGGTTCTGGTGGTGAGGGTCCCTCTCGGGCACGTGACAGAGCTTGGCTGGGGACACGCAGGCGTGGGAAAGCCAAACGTCTCAGGCATGCAGAGCCCAGCATGGTTTTCCTTAGCTCCTAAAGATGCAGGGTCCTGACTTGCTCTCCAATGGCTTCTTCAGGAACATGGCGGAGGACATGTTCACCGAGGAAGTAGTAAGCAGTGAGGGAACTGCGGAAGTGATGAAGAACACCGTTCTCAGTTCCACGAAGCTGAAATCAGACTCGGACAGTCTCTTCAGCGTGTCCTGGCAGGATGTGTCTTGGCCTGGCAGAGGAAAGGAAACAGACCCACGAATGACTGATGGCCTGGCCCCCAGATGATCTTGGTGGGAGCTGAGGGTCTGGGTGTGGGGCTGTGGACTAGAGGCCACGAATTCCAGGCCCAATTCAACTGAGGGACAGGTCCGTCCTGCTCCAAGGCCAGCCCTCGAGATCCAAGAATGGCCCCTCCTGGGTGAGCTAGGGGTGTGATTTATTCCAATAAATGTGCCATGTTGGACCTGAGATGGCTCAAAGTTGGTCAAAATTGGCTGTGTGTGGAAAGCCCAGAGACCCAGGGCTGGAGAAGGATGGGTCGAACAGGCTCCCTAGAGTCTTTCCTGTCCTTAGCTAACCTTGGGGACTGCGAGGTGCAGGGGCGCTCTGGATGGGTCTGTCTGTGAGGGCTGGGAGTGAGCAAGGGCAAGACTGTGCCCAAGTCACCTGCATCCTCTAGCCCAGGCGTCTGCTAGTGTGGGCAGATTTCCAGTTCATGTGCAAGCTGACATAGACTTCAGCCCCGCCATATGCACTTGTCAGGGGTGGAATGTAGAGGGGTAATGATGACCTTTCCCACTTGAACCATTGCACAGAGCTTTCTCACTCTCACTTTCCCCTTTGACACTCACAAATAAGCATGGCTTTGGGGATTACCCATCTCATCCTCATCCTCAGGGTTCCTTCCCTCATGGTCCCAGCCTGGCTGACCTCTGACCACCACCACCACCCCAAGGATAAGCCCCCACATCTGTTCACAGTCCCCACTGCCATGCAGGTTAGTCTGCCCTTCCCAGCTGGGGTGGCAACTTCCCCAAACAGGGTCCAGGGCTCCTCAATGATTAGCCAGACCCGAAAATCTTTGGGTTAGGCCCCGATCCTCACATCCTCTCTCCCTGGGAGTGCAGGGCCCTGAGGGCAGAGCCTGGCCCTTCTCCTCTTTCTCTGCTCAGTTTTTTGGGAGATCATCAGCTTGCAGGGAGGAGCTTTGGGGAGAGGGACAGAAGAGTGCCCATCCTCATGGAGAAGAGGAGCAAGGGCAGCTCTCAGGGGCAGGGCTGGAGAGTAGTGCACAGTGATGGCCCTTAGTATCTGGTCCAAGCACACTGCTCTGGGAGAGTGTTCCCAAGCTTTGGCACAGCAAGAAGCTGTTGCCCACACCTTCTCCTGCCCACATCATTTTCCAGTCCCTCGGTTTCTTACCAAGTTTCCCAGGATTGCCTCCCAGGTGGGGTTTGAAGTTCCCAGAAAAAGGGGTCTCACAAGTTATCTGCTTACAGGATGACAGGATGTTTTAAAGGCCTCCCTTGCTCTTTCTTGGCAGGGGGTCATTGCGGGTGGGGGGGATTGTCCGTGGGCTGTGATGACCAAGACGGTAGCCGTGTTTAAACACTTCACCTCAAACTACTTTGCTGGAAGGATCCAACCAAGGAACAGGAGGGGAACTGGGTTGGGACAGAGGAACAGAAAGCGGACAGGCCCTGCTGGTGTGATGGAGCTGGTGGCCTCAGTTGTGGCTGCCGGCAAGACCCAGCCCACCCCTAAGTGATTTAGATCTCCCATGGATAGCCAGGATTTATCCCTCAGTTACAGATAAAACTATCTTGTTTATTTATCCTATCAGTGGCTAATGTGGCTCAGAATTTGACATTATGTATTTTAACCTATGAGACCCACACTGTCTCACACAATAGCCACTACTCAGATATGGCTGTCGAGGGCTTGAAATGTGTGTAGTCACAATAAGATAATGCTGTGAGGGTAAAAAAACCACTAATTCTGAAAATTTCATTCAAAAGGAAACAGACTATCTTGTTAGCATTTTTATATTGGTTGTGCATAAAAATGATAAGATTTTGGATATATGGGGTAGATAAAATATTAAAATTAATTGCACCTTTAAAGAAAAACTTTTTAATGGCAGAAAATCTGAAACTACACAGACTTGCTTTTGTGGCTCCAAGTTATATTTCTATTAGACATCACTCAACTAGAATCTTTTTTTATTGGTCTCCCACATCAATCTTGTCACATGGGTTTCTTAATGAAATATTGAAAATTAAGTGCCAAGATTGTAGGAAGCTGCACATTGCACGATCCTGTGAATCTGGTATCTTTATGATATAATCGATCTGCAGCAAACCTGTCAGCCAGGGGGTCCCGATGTGATCCACAAACTTGTGATGCCTGTGACTTTGTGGGGCTTTTGGTGCCCAGGTCATGATCACTGGCTTATGTGGAACTCTGTTGTCTGTGTCTCTCAGCTAGCTGCTCGGCCATTTCTCCCACTGCCCAGGCAGCAACCTACACATGGGACCCAGCTTCTTATGTTGTCAGCCTCTAACCCCAACCCCAGAGGGGTGAAGCTCACAATGTATAGAGTGCCCCTAAGCTGACAGCAGGGTTGAAGCAACTCAGAAGGGGGCTCGGGTGCTGGCCCCATGGATACCAGCCCCAAGCCCAGAAATGAATGTGAGAAGATGTGGACCTTGGAAGGTCCTGGCAGAAGCAGACACTAAACCATTTCCTAGAGATGCTGGCCACAACAGCCCAAGACTCGTAGGGCTTTCTAGGGAAGATGTATTTAACCCAAGATAAATTTTTAAGTAAAAATTACCGAGCATAGGATGAAACAAACTGGTGTGAGACAGAAACAATAAACCCAAAGATTTGCCATCGGTGTGCCATCCAGCTGGGGTAGGGCTCTCTGAAAAGGGATTGACATGTCTTTAAGTTGTTCAAAGAGATGAAGCAGCCTAACTCCTAAAACACTCACTGGGAAAATGACACCATAAATCCTTGAAATGAACGATGTCATAAGTGAAGTTGAAAAAATAGAGAAGTGAAATTAGAATAGATACAACTGAAGAAAGAGTGAATTGTTGCATATTCTCTGTGGGTTTCCCTTCTCGTTAAATAGCACCCCTCATCTCTACTGATACTTTTGGCCATCAATTCTAATTTGCCTGAAATTACATTTATGCCAATCTTATAAGCTTCATTGAATAACATGCAGAGAAGTGCATAAATCAGTTAATGTTCCATTTTATGAGTTATCACAAGCACATGGTATCCATCAACCACACGGAGAAGAAGATTAATAACACCTCAAGGTTCCCTCCTGATACTTCCGTTCACCCCCTTCCCTTCCTCCAAGGAAACTACTCGACTTCCAACAACAGAGGTTGAAATATAGCTAGAGTCTTAACACTTTTTCTTTTTTTTTCTTCTCACTGTGCCTCCACATGGTGGAAGGGACAAGTTAGCCCTTGGAGGCCTCTTTTAGAAGGGCATGAACCTCATTCATTTGTGCTCCACTCTCCCGACCCAGGAGAAGGGTTTTGAATGGTAGGAGGAGCCACAGTTCAAATTCCTGCATCTGGCTTCTTAGATTCATCTGGTGCCCTGTAAAAACTTTGTTTATAGGCTGTAGAGAATTCCAGTATCACAAATTGACCATAATGTATTCATCCACCCTAGTCTTGACAAACATTCTGGGCGTTTCCAAAAGTTAGACCTGTACTGTGATGAAGAATGTTTCTGCTGTGGTCTGAATGTTTGTGTGGCCCCAGAAAAGTATGTTGAAAACTTAATGCCCAAGTGATGGTACTAGGAGGTGGGGCATCTGGGAGGTGACTGGGTCGTGAAAGTGGAGCACAAATGAATGAGATGCATGCCCTTCTAAAAGAGGTCCCCGAGGGCTAACTTGTCCCTTTCACCATGTGGAGGCACAGTGAGAAGACAGCCCTGTGCAATCTGGAGAGGGCTCCTCCCCAGATACTGAGTCTGCTGGTGTCCAGCCCCTGGAACTGTGAGAAATAAATTTCTGTTATTTGTAAGACATCTGGTCTATGGCATGTTGTTATAGAGGTCCAAACGGACACAGACAGCTTCTGTGAACTTTCTCATAACTACACACTAGAGCACAGAAACCCATTTTTCTAGGCTCTATTTGGGAGTGAGATTGCTGGGTTGTAGGGTATAAAACACTTCAACTCTGACCTGTCGTGCCATTCATCATCCAAAGTAGTTGCTTCAATGTACACTTTTTAAAGGGGAGGTAGACGATGTCCTATGTCACCTCTTTGATAATACTTGACATTTTCAGACTTGAAGTTTTACCTAATCTGTGGCTGTGTAATGGTATCTCTTTGCGTTAAGTTTACATTTTTCTCATGCTTAAGGAGATTGAGTGCCTCTTGATAAACCTATCGGCCACTTGGAGTCCTTGTTTTATGAAATACCTAGTCAAGTCTTTTGCCCATTTTTGTGTTAGGCTGTGTGTTCTTCATATAGGTTTGCAGGAGGACTTTATGTGTTCCAGGTAAGTCTGTTGTCAGCTATATGTGTTGCAAATATCTTCTCCCACTTTGGTTTGCCATTTCACTCAAAATATTTTTACAGTTCCCTTCTTTCAAGAAATATAGGTACCTAATTTTGCCAGGATCTATTGTTGAAAAGATTTTCCCAGCTGTCCTCAGCACCACCATAAATCAAGTGACCACATATGTGGGTCTGAGTCTGTTTTCTCTCTTCATTAGCCTGTTTGTCATTCTTGTGTCAACACCATTTTTTCTTGGGTGCTGTGGTGTATTAAAGTCTTGATATCCAGGACATCCTATATTGTTTGTGTTTAAGAGGGTCTAGGTTTTTGTCTGCCCTCTGCAGTTCCTAATGGATCCTGGAGGCAACTCATTAAGTTGCAGAACAAAAAATGAAAAACACCTGTTGGAGTTTGGACTGGGATTGGGGGGAAATCTATAGAATAATTTATAATACTGAGTATTCCAATCCAAGAACATCCTAGATTATCTCTCCACTTATTTAGGCCTTCTTGAAAGCTCTTCAGCAAAGTTTGATAGTTTTATGGTTTTCTTTATCGGGCCCTGTATGCTTTTTATTTTTCCTTGGGTACTTAATTTTTTGAAGCTATCATAAATACTACCTTTGATTTTTGTTTTTAATTTCATTTTCTATTAGTTGCTGGTAGATGGCCATGCCATTGGCTTTTGTATATGAATTTTATATCCATAGTCTTACTAAAGAAACTATCTCTTCATTTCCAATATTTATGTTTTATATTTCCTTTTCTCCCCTTACTAGACTCTCACTGGTTCTTCCATTATAAAATGGAACAGAAGTGGTGTGAGCAGGCATCCTTGTCTTACTCCTGATTTCTGAGAAGACAAGACAAGACAAGCATTTTAACATTTAGTATGATGTTTGTTGTCAATTTATTGTAGATAGCCTTGATCAGATTAAAGAAGTGCTTTACAATTTTTCTTTTTCTAGAAGTTGGGTTTTTTTTTTTCCTTCTCTGGATCTTAAGTTCTACCAAATATTGCCCTTTTGGAAAGATGCCCCTCCATCCTGGGAGCTATTCAGAGTACGTGGAGGTCTGAGATACCAGCTAATTCATTCCCCAATTTGTGGTCTGCTCCAGCCACCTGCTCAGCAGAGCTACTTCTGAGCTCTGGGCAGTGTTTTATTTCTAATTCTGGGAGACTAGGGCTGGGGTGCAGGCAAGAGCCTCAGAGCTGGTGGAGCTTTGGTCCTAGAGGTGCAGGGTGCAGGCCTTCTCACCGAGCACAATTTCCACCACCAGCCTGTACTCCTGTAGCTCACTGCTCCTATGGGGAGTTGGGGGGCTGAGGTTAGGAAGGGGGCCTGGGGCCCAAGGGTGATGGTATTTGGGGGCCTGTTGACCAGTTGTGCCTCCAGCAGCTTGCTGTTTGGAGATACCCTGAAGGTCGTAGGGTCCTTGTCTGACTCCTGCTGGCCTGCTCCGAGGGAAGGGAGCACACAAGAGCATAGGCAGCTCCGTGTGCTGCCCCAGAGAGCCCCCCGCCCCACAGCTCAGGCGTGCCTCTCTGGTCCAGCCCAGTGCCACGGGGCGAGGCTACCCTGGGATCACTTGGGGTCTGGGAACCGGCCATGGGCAGGACCCCCTGGGTGGTGCCAGCCTGTAGGGGACATGGGGGACAGGTACAGCCTACCCAGTAGCTCTGACAGCTACTCATTTTCTTGAGGTAGACCTCCCGGACCTGTCCCTGGTTCACAAAGCAGGTCCCGAAGTCCACCCAGCTGGTGGAGAGCGGCAGCTCGGGCACGGCCATATGGGGGACAAAACTTGGAATGTGGGGCTTCATCCCCTCCATCTGGGCTCGGGGCCAGGGTCTCAGGGATGCTGGGCCCTGCTGACCCCAAGTCCTGACGCTTCGGAGGAGCACACGGGCAGGAAGGGTGTTGGCACCAGCATCTAAAACCAGGGCTGGTGGGGGTCTGCACCGATAAAGGGTCCCGAAGATGCTATCTGCTCTCCCTCCACCCCCCCGCCCCCGTCCCCTGCCCTGATCAAGCCCTGTGGTTTCTGCTCCCTGGTTAGGCCGCCCTCCCCCTCTGCCCCCATCCCTTGGGGGCCCAAGGCCCAGCCCTCAGCTCCTCCTGGGCTCTGGGCCATCTCACCTCTTCCCTTGGCCTTGGACCCCACCTGTATGCTCACCTGCCCAAGCTTCCAGGGATCCCCCCACATCTGCCTCAGGCACTGCCACATATACCTCATCACCTCAGCCTTCCCCACCCCCAACCCCCGAGCCCCAGCAGCCACCCAAGGACCGGGCTGGAGGGCCTCCCTGGTCACAAATGGATTCTTCCTCCGCTCAGGCCTCCCTAGAATCCACCCCTTAGGCTATTCCTTTCTGTTTCCCGCCTGGACCTTCCCGCTGGGAGGCTTCATAGGCCACATGCCTCCTCCAGGAAGCCTTCCTTATTTCCCACCCTCCAGCACCTCACCTGGTTCTGTGCTGAGACAGGTAAGGAAGGATGACCCTCCTCTCTCCAGGGAAAGGCCTCTTCTGGGGCAGACCAGGCCCTCGGGGCGAAGAATGGGGCTCTTCCAGGGCAGACCAGGCCCTCGGGGTGAGGGCTGGGGCTCCTCACTTCTGAAGACCCAGTGGGCTCTGTCCCCCTCTGACCCAGGAGAGTGGAGTCGGGCCCATTTCTGTCCTCTCGGACATGGGGCGCCCAGGACTGACCTGAGTGGTCTGGTTGGCGTACTCCAGGGGCAGGTTCTGAATGAACACCATCTCTTTCTCCCGGCTGGCGCGCTGCTGAATGTCCACCCCAGGCAGCATCTGGTCAGCCGGCAGCTTCTGATAGAAGAGAGGCTCCAGGGACAGCGAGAAGGACACGTGAGCCAGCTGGTCACCCGAGGGTGCCGGAGGCAGGCGGCAGCTTCCCCTCCCCCTGGAGCCCCAGCCTCCTTCCCTCCATGGCCCACACCCAGCCCATGGGGCCAACCCAGACTGAGCCAGCCCTGCCCGGCCAGCAGCCCAGCATCGCTGTCTGGGGCATTCAGTCCACAGACATGGTGCCCTGCTCTGTGCCCGGCACCTGGTAGTCCAGGGGACAGGGCCCTGCCTGCCCTCAGGAGATGAGAATCGCTAGTGGTGACTACAGACAAACTGCCCTTTACACCTTGGCATGACCAGGGCTTTGGGCAGGTCTGTCAGCCAGCTACTGCCTGTTTTTAATCTGAGGACAGCAAGGAGACCCTCTGATGGGTTGTAGTCAGGGGGACATCCAAATCAGCTTTCCCTTCCTCGGAGGTCACTCTGGCTGCTGTGGGGAGGTGGGCCAGGGGACACAGGAGTCAAGGGGCCAAGGTATAACTTGATCCAACAGGATGGGGCTCGGATGTGGGACTTCCACACCAATCAGTGGATTGAGCTCAACAAATGTACCTAATATATCTGTTAAAATACAGATTCCTGGGCCATGGGGTCAAGAGCAAGTCAAAAGTACAACCAACTGTAAGACCCTTTATTACGACTTTGAAAGATTTAAGGCTGTGCCTCCTAGACCCTTTAAACCAGACCCAAGAGGATAGAAATGGGTCCAACTCCACTCTCCCAGCTGGTTTATCTTTTTTTTTTTTTTAAGTTTTATTTATTTATTTGAAAGACAGAGATCTCAAGTAGGCAGAGAGAGAGGAAGGGAAACAGGCTCCCCGCTGAGCAGAGAGCCTGATGCTGGGCTTGATCCCAGGACCTTGGGATCATGACTTGAGCCAAAGGCAGAGGCTTTAACCCACTGAGCTACCCAGGCACCCCATCCCAGCTGGTTTAGTAGAAGCTTCTAGGCAATGTTCTATATGTGTGAGGTTCAAAACAGTAGCCACTAGCCAAATATAGCTAGAGTCTTAACACTTTCCAAGAAACAGGAAAGACCGAAACAAATGAGTTAGGTATTTCAATGTAAGAAGTTAGAAATAGGATAAACATGTCCATCAAATACACAAGGAATGAAATGATAAAGAGCAGAGAGTAATGAAATACAAAAGCAAATAAGGCTGAAAGTTTGTTATTTAAGAAGATTAGTTATGGAGATATGGAAAAACCTCTGCCAATAAGAATTCTTTAAACAGAGGGAGGAGGGGGGGGCGGACAAAAACCAACCAACAAACAAAAAAACAATATTAAGAATTAAAAGCGAAAGAAAAGGCAATGGGTTGGCTCAGTCAGTTAAGCATCTGCCTTCAGATCAGATCATTATCTTGAGGTGCTGAGACTGATTTCCGCATCAGGCTTCCTGCTCGGTGGGGAGTCTGCTTCTCCCTCTCCCTCTGCTGTTCCGCCTGCTTGTGCTCTCTCTGTTTCTGTCTCTGTCTCAAATAAATAATAACTTTTAAAAACCTTTAAAAAATTAAAAGGGAAAGAACCTCCTCAAGAGGTCAGACACGGTCCGACATTTGGATATACTGTGTGGTCCAGCACCCCCCCAAAAGAAATATATACCCAAGAGAAACGAAGCATCCACTCACACAAAAACTTGTGTGAGAGTGTCTGCAGCAGCACTTTGTGTTTTTGTTTTGTTTTTTAAAGATTTTATTTATTTATTTGACAGAGAGAGATCACAAGTAGGCAGAGCAGGGGCGCCTGGGTGGCTCAGTGGGTTAAAGCCTCTGCCTCTGACTCGAGTCATGTTCCTAGGGTCCTGGGATCAAGCCCTGAATTGGGCTCTCTGCTTGGCAGGGAGCCTGCTACCTCCTCTCTCTCTCTCTCTGCTTGCCTCTCTCCCTACTTGTGATCTCTCTCTGTCAAATGAATAAATAAATAAAATCTTAAAAGAAGAAAAAAAAAAAAAAACAAGTAGGCAGACCAGCAGGCAGAGAAAGGGGGAAATAGGCTCCACACTGAGCAGAGAGCCCGATGCAGGGCTCAATCCCAGGACCATGAGATCATGACCTGAGTCGAAGGCAGAGGCTTAACCCACTGAGCCACCCAGGTGCCCCTGGTTTTTTTGTTTGTTTGTTTTAAGATTTTATTTATTTGACAGAGAGAGACACTGTGAGAGAGGGAACACAAGCAGGGGAGCAGGCAGAGGGAGAAGCAAACCCCCAACTGAGCAAGGACCCCCCCCCCAATGGGGTGCTCGATCCCAGGACTCTGGGCATGACCTGCGCTGAAGGCAGCCGCTTAACCGACCCCGGTATCCGCATAGCAGCATTTTAATAAGAGCCTAAAAGTGGAAACAACCCAAATGTCCATTATCTGCATAAATAAAGTGTGATATATACATGTGATAAAATATTTTGGGGCTTAAAAAAAAAAAAGGAATAAATACTCACCCTGCTACAACATGGAGGCATTTTTGAAAACTGTATGCTAAATGAAATAAATCAGTCCTAAAAGGCCACATGTTGTGTGATTCTGTGTATTTTAAATGACTGGAACAGGGAGATCCTCAAAGACAGAAAGTAGAATAGTGCTTGCTAGGGATAGGTGCTGGGGGAAAATAGGAAAGGGTGGAGAATGGGATTTCTTTTGGCAGGTGATGAAAATGCTCTAACCGGTTGTGGTGATGAAGATGAAGGAGGGCACTTGTGATGAGCACCGGTGCTGTATGGAGTGTGGAATCATCAAATTTACACTTGAAACTAGTATTAGGCTACATGTTACCTAACTGGAATTTCTTTTTTTTTAAATTAAGTTTATTTTCAGCATAACAGTATTCATTGTTTTTGCACCACACCCAGTGCTCCACGCAATCCGTGCCCTCTATAATACCCACCACCTAGTTCCCCCAACCTCCCACCCCCCCCGGCCACTTCAAACCCCTCAGATTGTTTTTCAGAATCCATAGTCTCTCATGGTTCACCTCCCCTTCCAATTTCCCCCAACTCCCTTCTCCTCTCTAACTCCCCTTGTCCTCCATGCTATTTGTTATGCTCCACAAATAAGTGAAACCATATGATCATTGACTCTCTCTGCTTGACTTATTTCACTCAGCATAATCTCTTCCAGTCCCGTCCATGTTGCTACAAAAGTTGGGTATTCATCCTTTCTGATGGAGGCATAATACTCCATAGTGTATATGGACCACATCTTCCTTATCCATTCATCCGTTGAAGGGCATCTTGGTTCTTTCCATAGTTTGGCAACCGTGGCCATTGCTGCTATAAACATTGGGGTCTTTTTCTTTTTCTTTTAAAAGATTTTATTTATTTATGACAGAGAGATAGCAGGAGAGGGAACAGAAGCCAGGGGGCGCTGGAGAGGGAGAAGCAGGCTCTCTGCTGAGCAGGGAGCCCAACTCTGGACTCTACTCCGGGACCCTGAGATGGTGACCTGAGCCAAGGGCAGCAGCTTAACGACAGCCACACAGGCGCCCTCACCTAACTGGAATTTAAATAAAAACTAAGCTAAACTGGGGTGCCTGGGTGGCTCAGTGTGTTAAGCCTCTGCCTTCAGCTCAGGTTATGATCTCAGGGTCCTGGGACAGAGCCCTGCATCGAGGCCCACATCAGGCTCTCTGCTGGGTGGGGAGCCTGCTTCCCTCTCCTCCTCTACCTGCCTCTCTGCCTACTTATGATCGCTCTCTCTCTCTCTCTCTCTCTCTCTCTCTGTGTCAAATAAATAAATAAATTTTTTAAAAAAAATCTAAGCTAAACTAATTGCACGACTCTGTGAAGACACTGCAAACCATGGAACTACGTACTCTAAATAGGTTAATTGGGTGGAATATGATTACGTATCAAGAGGAGAGTTAGTTTAAAAAAAAAAAAAGATTAGCAGAAGGCAGAACCGTGAAGAAGCAGAGAGCAAGGGACTCTCCTGGGCAGGAGAGCAAATTGTGCAACATTTCTGGAGGGCAGTTTGGCAATACTTGCAAACATTTAAAATGTGTATACCTTTGGACCTGAAATCCCCCTTCTAGGATTTACTCCAAGGGGATCATTACCCCAGTATGAACGTATGTGTATACAAGAATGTTCACTGCATCTTTGTTATGTTAAAAAGACACTTTTTATAAAAACAACCTTTAAGTCATCATCAGGAGCCTCTACAATTCTGAGGAAGTAATTGACACAATTTAATTCCAACAAAGTAACTGATACAATTTAGGATAACACTCTATTTCCTGGCATGCATGGTGTCAGAAGCATAATGTTGTGGGAGGTAAGCAGTTTACAGAACGACATGTAATACATCCAGTTATATAAAATTTAGACATATATTTATACATAGAAGAATTTTCAAAATGTTGAGTGATTTCCACTGGATAGAAGATTTTAAGGAAATACTTTTGAAAAATTTTTATTTGTATTTTTCTATTATGCTGGAAATTTTTAAAAAAGATTTTATTTGTTTGTTTGAGAGAGGACCAGGGGGAAGGGGCAGAGGACCAGGGGGAAGGGGCAGAGGAAGTAGAAGAAGCAGACTCCCAGCTGAATGGGAGGGCCGATGTGGAACTTGAGCCCAGGACCCTGGAATCATGATCTGAGCCAAAGGCAGACACTTAACTGTCCGAGCCACCCAGCCAGCCCCATAATATTGGAAATTTAAAAAATATATATGCATGATGCTTATAAGATGTTAAAGCTATTCCCAAAGAAGAGAAACATTAAAAAAAATTTTTTTAAAGGAAAGAAGATAAAAAGGTAAGTTCCACTCATCAAGGAGTATACAGTCCAACCTTACACAAATTTCTCCAGAAGACAGTGAAAGACAAAATAGTTGTGAAATGTTTATGAGGCTTGTAAAGTCTTGATAACTACAAGGGAACAGCTTAGAATTATTTAGAAATGGAAGAGTACATCTCATTCTCATTCATGAACAAAGATGTATAATTTTAAGCAATAGATTACAAACAAAATCCAGGAAAATATAAAAAATGAAAATATATTCTGACCAGGTTGAATTTATTTCTGAAACTCAAGATTGACTTAACCTTATAAAATAGGTTAATATATTTTGGGCGCCTGAGTGGCTCAGTTGGATAAATGGCTGACTCATTTTCAGCTCAGGTTATGACCCCAGGGTCCTGGCATCAAGGCCCCTATTGGACTCCCTGCTCAGCAGGAAGTCTGCTTCTCCCTCTCTCTCTGCCCCTCCCCCATGCTCGTGCACTCTCTTTCTTTCTCTCTCTCTCAAGTACATAAACAAATAAATCCTTAGAAAAATAGATTAATAGGGGCGCCTGGGTGGTTTAGTTGGTTAAGCCACTGTCTTCGGCTCAGGTCATGATCCTGGAGTCCTTAGATTGAGTCCCGCCCGCATTGGACTCCCTGCTTAGTGGGGAGTCCGCTTCTCCCTCTGACCCTCTCCCCTCTCGTGCTCTCTCTCTCAACTAAATAAATGAATGAATAAATAAAATCTTTTAAAAATAGATGAATATATTTGACTGCATTAATAGAATTAAAACTATCATTTACAAATCCATTAATTTCAATACAACTGTTAGCATAAACTCAAGGTGAGAGAATTTGTTTAACCTAATGAAGGGCATCTGTGATGATGTTCTGTGTTAACCTGACTGTGCTAAGGGATGCCCGGGGAGCTGCTGAAAACATTATTTCTGGGTGTGTCTGTGAAGGGGTTTCTAGATCAGATTAGCATGTCGAGGAGTGAAGAAGAGGGTCCTCCCCACCTCCAGTCCAATGAGCCCTCTGACATAGGCACACTGGGTTCTCGGGCCTTCAGATGGCACAGGAATTTACATCACAGCTCCTCAGCCTTCCAGCCTTCCAGCCTTCAGACTTGACTGGATTACACCACCAGCTTACGGGGTTCTCCAGCTTGCAGGGCTTCCCGGCCTCCGTAGCCATAGGAGCCAAGCCCTATAAGAAATCTCTTATCTAGCTCTCTATGCATCCTATTGGTTCTGTTCCCTGGATGTTACAGTGTCTATATAACACTGTACAACAGAGATTGTACTCAGTGGTAAAATGTTGAAAGTGTTTTCTTTGAGATCAGAGAGAAGAACATCTGTGCTCTCACTGCTTCTCTTCTGCAGCTACTCGACATCCGAGGCAGTGTGGCAAGACAAGTAACAGGACGAGCATGTTGAAATGTCATCATTATAGTTGCAGATGATATGGGGGTCCCTGCAGGAAGAGTTTAAAACTCTGTGAATAAATGAGGGACGCCTGGGTAACTCAGTCGGTTAAGCATCTGCCAGGGTCCTGGGATTGAGCCCTGCATTTGGCTCCCTGCTCAGCAGAGAGCCTGCTTCTTCCTCTCCCTCTGGCTGCTGTTCCCCCATTCCCATTTATGCATGCACTCTCACTCTCTCTGTCTTTCTGACCAATAAATAAATAAAGCCTTTAAAAATAATCAAAATAAAATAAAAGGATAAAGAATAAAGAAAAAATAAAATAAAAATAAAGAAAGAAAGAAAAAATAAAATAAAAAGAACAAATGAAATGAAAGATACCACTAGCTGTTCTCCATGCAGATTTCCAGTCCAAATCCACACACCGTCCATGAAGATCTTGGGAACATGTTAGCCAAGGAGCAAGCCTCCTTTCCAAGTCCAGGCCCAGAGTGGTACCCAGATGGGGAACCTGTCCAGTCACCAGAGGATAGCACCAAGCAGTGCCCTTATTAAGGCAACTTCTGGAAGATCGTGGAGTATGAGAAGAGGGCTTCAAACTTCAAATTTCACCAAGACAGTGACCTCAGGAAGGGTTACAAAATTTTGTTGAGGTGTGTTAAAAGTTCAACATTATATAAAGTTTTTGAAAAGACAGGAAAGATCTTTGATGGGGCATCTCCAAAGCACAGGACAGCCTTACCCCTGCCACTAAGTGGGAGTGTGGGGTGGTGAGTGATACTCAGTTTAGCATCTTTCTTGCCCTCATGTTTGCACTTAGATCTCCAAGACCCGTGGACTCATCCTCCCGAATGTCACCGGGTTCTGACCTGTTCTTCCTTTCTTGTTGTCGCCTCCACGTAAGCAAGCATCTAGGAAAAAAATTATCAACTTGCAGGAAAACAGTGAGCAGGAGAACATTGTAGGTGACACCCCAGAGTGCATTCAACAAAATTCACATCCTAAGAAACCCTATGGAGCAAACAACCCATCTTCTGCAATGAATCATCTGTGAGGAAAAAAAAAAAAAAAAAAGATGGAAGGAGAACCCGCAGACGGAGGGAGGCATAAAAGGACAATCAGCTGATCACAGTGTGTGTGTGTTTGGGAGTCCAGACTCAAATAAATATTTATGGCATTCATGAGACTATTGGAAATTTGAGCATTGACTATACTAAGACATTCTTTAAAGTTTTCCTTTAGGTTTCATAATGGGGTTGTGGTTGTTTTTTAAAAAGGTGATTTTTTCAGGATGCTGAGTGGCTCAGTCAGTTGAGTGTCCAACTCTTGGTTTCAGTTCAGGTCATGATCTCAGGGTTGTGTGATCGAGCCCTGTGTCTGGCTCTGGCTCAGTGGGGAATCTGCTTGTCCCTCTCCCTTTGCTGCTCCCTCCACTCTCCCTCTCTCTGACTCTCTCAATAAATAAAATAAAATCTTTTTTTTAAAAAAAGGTTACTTAAAAAAATTACATTGGTATGAAATGATGTAGCATCTGGAATTGCTTCAAAATAATAATAAAGTACGGGAAATGATGGGTGGAAACGTGTGGCTGGGTGGGGGTTGGGCGATAGGGGCCATGGGTGGTGGATTTGGGGGCTGTTTGATGGGTCCAGAGGGGTTCATTATACCATTCTATCTATTTTCATGGATTTTCAAAGAAATCTCCACTAAAAAGCCTTTAAAATTTTAGTGATATAAAAAAGAGAAATGGGTTTGAGCAAGACTAAGCATTCTTTTGGGAAAACATGAATATTTTTTGCCAAACCCTCTAAGCGTGTACAAATACTTAAAATGTAAAGTATTCCCTAGGCTATGGTTTGTCAAAAGGTTATGCCAGCAAATTAACATTTGACTCACATATAGATATGATTCTATATTGCCAATGTCTCAAAATTAATATAGTTTCACAATTTCATTTTTCAAAACAAGACCCCAGTTTAAACAGAAGCACACCCTGACCACGTCCTTGCCCTGTTCCCGTCTTCCAGTAGCATCTGGTTGTCCTCAGCCCCTGACTCACCACTGAGGAAAGGCCACTGTCTCTGCTGCTCACCTCCCTCATTCACCCGGATGAAGAGGGGGAGCACAGAGACTCACAGGGCATGGGACCCAGGGCCCAGTGGAGAGCTCTCAGGGAAGGACCATACCCCGGGCTTCATCAGAGCCAGGAGAGCTGGGTCCTGGATGCCTGAAGTCAGCCTCTCTTTAGACTGGAGACCAGCAGTTTCCTGTACCCTTTGAGGACTGAGCTGGTGACCAGGCCTGAGTGCTGTGATAATAGGTCCTGGCTCAACATTGTGGTTTTTAACCTTAGGAAGTTTTGGGGTTCTTTTTTCTCTTTTCTGATTTTGTTTTTTTTTTTTTTTTTTTCAAGAGGTTGATCTTTTTCTCTGGAGTCAAAGACTAGCTCCTGGATTATTTATCTTTTTTGTGAATGTGCTATATTCTTATTGTTTTTGTCTTGTTCACCTTTGTTCTGTTTTCGTTCAGGCTCATGTTTTTGTTTTTGTTTCCTAGCCTCCTGAATTATGGGGTGTATTAGTTTCTTAAGGCTGCTTAAAAAAAAAAAAAAAAAGTACCATAAACTAGTTGGCTGAAAGGGAAACAATCTTTCACAGTTTTATAGGCTCGAAATCCGAAATTAAAATTTTGGTAGAGCCACACTCCTTCCAAAGGACCTAGGAAGGAATTCTTCCTTGCCCCTTCTAGGCTTCTGGTGGTTGCTGGCAATCCTTGGGGCTTTGTGACTTGCGGATGCCTCGCTCCAATCTCTGCCTTTCTTCACATGGCCTTCTCCCCTGTATGTGTGTCCATGTTTAAATTTCCCTCCTCTTATAAAAACACCCGTCACTGGAGGGCGCCCGGGGGCTCAGTTGTTACGTATCTGCCCTTGGCTCAGATTATGAGCCCAGGGTCCTGGGATCAAGCCCTGCATCAGCTCCCTCTCCCACTCCCCCCCACCCATAGTGTTCCTTCTCCGTGCTCACTGTCTCTCTGTCAAATAAATAAAAGCTTTTAAAAACCCAAAACAACAAAAAAACACCAGTCATTTGATTCAGACCCACCCTAATCTGGTATGTACCTCATCCTAACCTGACTACATCCACAAAGACCTTATTTCCATAGAAGGTCACACTTGCAGGTACTATGAGTTAAAATTTGAACTATATTTGGGGGGGGGGAGCACAATGATGCTTACTACATAGAGTTAATTTCTTTTCACTCATTAATGAAAACACTCAAGAATCTGCATTTAAGAATATGACTCACCTCTGAGTTAATCCCAAAGATTCTGCTAAAGATGTTTTTATTTCCTTGCTTCCTAGAGAGCATGTTAGATTTTGATTTCCTTTTCAACCCAGAATTTTTTTTTTTTTGACCCACAATTATTTAAGAGAATGAGTTAAAAGTCCTAAACACCTTGAGATATCCCATTATTGCTGTTTTGTTTGCTTGTTCTCTTTTTTTAAAAATTCTTTTACGGTGCCTGGGTGACTCAGTCAGTTAAATGTCTGCCTTCAGCTCAGGTCAAGATCCTGAGGTCCTGGGATGGAGCCGCACATCTGGCTCCCTGCTCAGGGGAGAGTCTGTTTCTCCCTCTCCTCTTGCTCCTCCCCCCTGCTCATGCTTTCTCTCTCTGTGTCGAATAAATAAATAAAATCTTTTAAAAAGTTCTTTTAGTCCAGAACTTGAAAGTTCAATAGTTTATCAACCATGGTAAAAAAAAAAAAAAAAAAAAATCCCCACAATACTGAGTTAATTAAAATGGCAAAGTTACCCACTAACCACCAGTTTCTAAATCCCATTCACACAGATAATTGTTAATTACTTGGAGTTAATCTTTCCAGACCTTTCTTTCACATATACATGCTTAATTATCTGCCTCAAATGCTCATGGAGGGCAGAAGGGCAGATACCAAGGCACAAATGCAATAAAACCAGAAAAATGCAAGATACCCACACCAACATTTAATTTTCCTAAATCAAGTTTGTTTCTGAGGGGAGTACAAACACATACACAGCAGGTGTATCCACACTCTGATGAAAATAAGCACTTTCCTCCTCGCGGCTCTTGAGAATCCGTTTGCTTAAACATTAAAGTCCATCAAACTTTTCTCTAGATATAAACACAAAAATCAGCTTCAAAAAATCTTGACCTCAGCTAAATAAGTTACTGATTTAACTGGAGGCTGGACCACTCTTTACCCTCAAACTTAGACAAACAAATCTCTGTGACATCTGCCCTGTTAGGGATTATAGTTCAAAATATTTCTTTTCCCTCATAACAGCTTCCCACTCATTTTACAAAGAATTTGTACTACCTTTGATATAGAATAGACGGAAGAATTATTTAATTTGTAACATATCCCAAGATGAAATCTATAGAATTTCAGAGAGATATAATAACTTAGTGAACCTGAATTATAATTGATTGTCTATTTCATTCCCTAATTTCTGATTATTTTTTAAAAGATTTTATTTATTTATTTGATGGGGGGTGGGGTGCACAAGCAGGGGGAAGGGCAAAGAGAAAGCGAGAATCAGACTCAGGGAGTCCAACTCAGGGCTTGGCTGGATCCCAGGACTCCAGGATCATGACCTGAGCTGAGGGCAGATCCTTAACTAACTGAGCCACCTCGGCACCCCCTGATTATTTTTTATTATTTTATTTTTATCTTTGTCTTAGAAGTGAAAGGAGTGGGAATTAAAGCTATCGACTGTTCCTAAGTTTTCACTCTTAAGACTACTTATTTAGAAAAAAATATTTATAAGCCTGGATGATTTCAACAGTTCAGTTCTAACGAACATAGATGCAGCCTGGGTGGGATAAAAAAAAAACACAACTAGTTTTCTATTTTTACATGAACGAAATAAAACATTTTGGAATTTATACACCCTGCATCTTTAGAAAGAAAGCATATTTTCTTCAGGACTTTTTCAAAGAAAAAAGGATTATTTTGAGAAAAATCCATGTTTACGTAGAGAAAAATCCATGTTGTGTCTGCCAACTTCAAAAAATGAACAGATACTCTGGTGTTGCTTCATTAGAGACCAGATTTGAATTTAGGCTTGTCTCCATTTTCCTATGTTACAATGAATTTCATTATTGTATGTACTAAATGAAAAGTTTTTTCTTTCTCTGAAATACTTGTATCTAGTGTTTACCTCAGACTGATTAATTTTCACTGATTTCTGTATTATGATGTAATTTATCCAGCTGACATGCACCTACATTCAAAGAAAACACCATAATTCAAAAATCAAAGACCTTCCTACTGATGAGGGAGCAGGAGGCTGGCTGAGAACGGAGCAGGGGCTGGCACCTTGCACCCCCTCTCCACCCACTCCCCTTGGTAATATGTGTGACATTTCACAGGCACCCCTGACTGCCCTAAAAGAAGAGCAAATGGTTATCTTGCAGAGATCACAGTCCTGCAAGGCAGGAGTCTCTCTTGGTTTACAAATGTCCTTGAGATTTACAACAAGAAGTTGCCTTATCAATGGCCCAATTTCCAAAGATACATAACTCAGTTCCTCAAGCCCTAATGTCACCCTCCCCTCCATAAAAAACCGAAGGAGACAGAGGTAGAAGGAAAAGTAAATAAAGTTAAATTTCTTTTAAGACCTAAGTCTCATTAACAAGGAAGCTTGATAGCAGGAATGTAACATTCCACCAGGAGACTCCCAATTGTTAGTGCCTCATTAGAGGGAAAGTGGCCTTGGTTTGATAGTAACCAGGCCTTCAATATCCTGACAGTCTTCTTTACCCCAATAGCCCTTCTGGACACCCCTTTGTCCTCACCTACCCAACTCCTGTGTATATAACCAGCCACTCCTCACATGCCCGGCGCAGCAGCATCTCCATCTGCCCACGGGTCCTGTCCCCATGCTTTAATAAACCACCATTTTGCACCAAAGATGTCTTAAGAATTCTTTCTTTAGTTGTCAGCTCCGAACCTCACCCCACCTAGGTTCAAGAACTTCATCACTACTAGAAGAAAATGTAGGCTGATATCTCTGTAGAAAAAGTCAGATAATAGCTCTGTGGTCTGACAGCAATACTGTTTAAACAAGATCAAATAGCTTTGACACTAAGGAGAAAAATCGATAGATTTTATATTTCAGTTAAAGATTTCCAACCAACAAAGGTCAAAATGGAGAAAGTCAGAAGATAAATTACATACTGGGAGAAAAGATTTGCAACATCTGAAAGAGACAGGGGATTTATACCTTGAAATGTCAGGAACTCCTGCAAATTCACACAAAAAAGCAAAAACGTCTTAACGTCCTTTGCCCAACTGAAAAATGGGCAAAGGACATAAGCATTAAGTCATTGAATGGAAAATCCCAAATGTCTAATAGGTATATATGAAGAATTGCTCAAATTCATCAGTAATGTGGGAAATGCGAATTAAAACAATGAGAAATCACTCCTCACTTACTAGATTGACAAATATTAGAAGCATAGTGTTATCCTTAAAGTAAAAAAAAGTGCCCATCTCATCAGCAAAAGCTGGTTTATTTGGGAACAGCAGAGGAGAAGTGTAATCACGTACAACCGTACTACCACGAAACGGTAGGCAACTTTGCCGAACACAGGAGAGGACCACTCTTTTATAGAGGAAATGGGGGAGGTGGGGGCCTATGATGTAAACAAAAAGTCCATTGGTGGAAGCTAGGAGTTTGAAGTATGGTGGATTTTGATTGGCTGAATTGTGATTGTCTCTCATTGGTGGGGCTCTTGATGGGGGGATGGGGATGAAGAGGCCTTCCTTCCTCCTGCTGGGATAGTAAAGTAGTAATTAAAGTAGCCTAGGGTAAGGTCCTTGTCTTCCTATGAAGTCTGCAATTGACTAGTGGTAGGGTGTGAGAGCTCCCCCTGCTGGCCTCTGTTCTTTATTCGAAATGAAGTTTGCAGTGGGAATACCAAGGAGTTTATATAAGATGTGGGGTTAGAGATACCTTTGTGCACTGTAGCCGGGAGTGTAGACTGGCAGAGATTAGGAGTAATCCAGCACTTCAATCAAACTAGTTATGCACACACAGTAGAAATCTTACTCTTGGATATATAACCCTGAAAAATTCCCCCACACGGATCCATAGAGCCATGGATGAGGAGGTTGTGTGCAGTGCTGTTTGCATTAATGGGGAGCTGACGTCCACCCAGGTGTCACTCATGGGGTGGCACAAAAATGCGGTACAATGAAATACAGTAAAATGCGGAGTTGGCATACTATTGAGTATGATGAAGCAGTTAGAAGCTAACAACGAGATCAGGGATTCCCAAATGTTCTCACTTCACAGCACCCTTAGAATCCCAACAAATTTTTCATGCAACTCCTAGGCCAAAAGCAATGGCTATGAATTCTGTGTATTAAGTAGTTACATCCAAACAGGTGAATATATATTTATGTTCTAACAACTTAGTAGTATTTGAAGAAAACAATGCACATAAATTGGAGGAGAAAATAATATTTCACTGCATTCTATGCAAATCCGACCATTGACTTCCTAGGGGTTGGCTTTGCCCGGACGCTGGAGTATCAGTTAGAGTCCCAGATGAGGGAAGGAGCCTCACTGGGGATTGTGGGTATCTTGGTCACTGAGAAGAGACTTCACGAGGGCAGTTTCTGCTTTGTTCCCAAGTCAGTGCAGGGGCTCTCTAATGGGTTCTGCGCAGGGAGACAGGTTCAAGCTTGGAGTAAAATAAGCAAAAGACTGTCTTCACTCAGGCCACAGCAGCTCTTCCGCAGGGTCCCCCAGAAACACCTCTACTGCTCGGTGTGCTTTCTCAGGGCATCAGAAGAGAGGACAACCTGAGAGACAGCAACGACTTGGAATTACACTTTCTGTCCTCATTCCTTGCTAATGGGCTAAATCGCAGATGGGTGCTTTCTTATGTAGGCAAACGGGCCCTCAGACTTCCAGCCTTCTCTGGCCACAGTGAAAGGGCTGTTACACCAAAAGAAAGGATGAGTCACCAGAATGGGGTGGGTGCCACAGCCCACAGAGAAAAGCACCCCTGAACAAGAGAAGGCCTCCCTGTGAGACAACTTGAGACCGAGCCAGCAGCCTTGTCCTTCAAAGAGATTTGTATTTTGCCATGGGCCTTCTCACAAGACTGCCCAGAAAAGTGTCTTGTTTTGTGGTTAAACACTCAGATTCTGGAGTCAAACTTACTGGTGTTTGAGCCCAGTTCTGCCACTGATCTAAGAACCTCTGGCAAAAGGGAGAATCTAGGCTCTAAGCAGTTCAAGTTCAGCAAGAGGGACAGCAAGGTAATCAGACCTTTGCAAAAGTATGAGAGAGGCTCTGATGGGCTGGGAAGGCCCTGGGAGAAGCATCTCACCTGGCAGATCTTCCCAGAAGTCAGTCCTAGGAACAAGAATGACATAGCCAGGTAGAATGTGGGAAAGAGATGGTGTTCTCGGTTCCAGGGGAGAAGGGAGTGCGTCTGATTTTGTTTCTCATGCGCCCGCCACATGTCTGGCACATATTAGACTACCAATACTTGCTGACCCCAGGAAGGAATGAGCCTCCCTGTCCAGAACATGGGAAGCTCTGATTTTAAATACAGAGGCGGGATGTGGCCCATGTCAGACCTGGGTAACCATTCAGATTTGCTAGGACCTGACAGGGCCCACTAAAGCCCAGCGCTCCAGGGTACATTTGCCTGTGACCTCCGTGTCACCAGCATGAGGGGACAGCTGCCTTAGCACAGGTGTGAAGCGCGCCAGGGCCCGGCGGGACGCGTGTCCCCGTCCTGTCCCCCGGCAGGCGGCGCCAGAGCGCAAGCCCGAGAGTGACACGGGTCCGGGAGTCCAGCCGGGCGGAGCGAAGGGCGGGCCCCGGCGTCTCTGGGCGCTGGAGCGCGGCGACACTGCGGCCCCGGGAAGGACGGACGGACGCGCCGCCGGACCGTCCGCGGCCATGGCCGAGCACGCCGCTCGCCCATGCTGCCTGGGCTGGGACTTCAGCACGCAGCAGGTACCGTCGCGGGCCCGGGGTCCGGGCTGGGCGGGGCGGGGCGTGCTGCCTCCTCCGGGACGGCGGGCTGGCTGGCGGGACCCGGGCGCGGGGAACCCTGGGCCGAGCCGCGGGCGAGCCTCCCTCCTGGGCTTCCTGGGGGTGCCGGCGACCCCTCCCCCTGATGTCTAACCCGTGCCGCCTGCCGGCTAGATGCGGCCGCGACCCTGCCTGGACTCCTGCCCTCCCGGAAACGGTGGGCGCCCCCACCCCCAGCCCCTGCGGATCCCGGGGGCACGTAGCGGGAAGTGCCTGGAGCGGCCGGGGTCCCGAAGCGCTCGCCCCTCGAAGGAAAGAAAGGAAGGACAGGAAGGACGTTAGTCGGCCGCCTGAGACTCGGCAACAGACAGACGGTAGACGTGCACGCGGGCATAACCAGTGACCTGGAACCAGATCACTGCTTGAAACTTTTTAGGTGGAATGGGCACGATGTACGCATGAACTTTGTTCCACCCGTGGTTGGCACCAGCATGCCCAAGTCAACGTACCCGGCACTGCTGGCCCCAGGACGGGCTGTGCTGCTCCCGGGGCTCTGCGGACGGAGAGCAGAGCCAAAATGCCTTCAAACTGGGTGTGGAGTGCCAAGGGGCTACTTTTCCTTAACTTGGGAAATCAGCACGGGTGCAGTCAAACCCCCCGGTCTCCGAGATGGGTCTGGGAGGGCAGGGTTAGACCAGTTTTGACCAGAAATTCCTGTGGGACTGGGCAGTGAGGTTGCCTTGCTGGGTCTCAGTGCCCATCTGTCCGAGAGAGGAGCTGTATACACCCCAGAGTTTGGAGGTCTGCTCCATCCGGACCTGTATGTCTCTGGACCATGATCATGGCCTGTGGGAACAGCCCAGGGACTTTGTCTGGTCTCTCAGGTCCCTGCAGACGGGGTCCCCAGAGACATCTCCAGATCCTGCCTCTCATTCTTTCCCCTGAAAGACTTACTCAGGCATCCTTGCCAGGCTCTGGAATCTGCTCATTTATGAACATCTGGTTCTAAGACGATCTTGGATTTGGTTGTTTAGGGGGCAAAGATGCCTTGAGCTGTATGGGTGTTTCTACTTTGCCTCAGCCTCTTCATTTTACCTACTCTTTGGGTATGTTCCCAGAGGAGGCCTCTGTTACTGTGGTTACAATGATGTACCCCCAGCCTTCTGGGAGGTCTCCAGGCTGAGCCACTCACTGGGGTGTGGGGCTTCACCTGGTGATGTTCCTACCCCTGGACCAGTGTAGAAGCTGAGGAAAATTCTATACACCATTTTTTAAATTATTTTTTTAAAGATTTTATTTATTTATTTGACAGAGAGAGATCACAAGTAGGCAGAGAGGCAGGCAGAGAGAGAGAGGAGGAAGCAGACTCCCTGCCGAGCAGAGAGCCCGATGTGGGACTCGATCCCAGGACCTGAGATCATGACCTGAGCCGAAGGCAGCAGCTTAACCCACTGAGCCACCCAGGCGCCCTCTATACACCATTTTTAAAAATGCCTTGCAGGTGAAAGTTGTTGCTGTTGATGCAGAGCTGAATGTGTTCTATGAGGACAGTGTGAATTTTGACAAAGACCTTCTAGAATTTGGGTATGTACATAGTATATATATATGTGTTGGGGGGGTTGGTTTTGGAGTTGTCCCTTAACCTTTTACATTCATTAACCACACTATTCTGGTGTGATATTGTGATTTAGAAGAAATACATATTTGGTCATTCAGATGGCCAAAATATATTTCTCACATGCATTTGGTCTTCATCCATAGTTCCTGCCTCACAGTTCCCCAAACCCTTGGAACTTCCTAAGAGTTGAGAGTTAGAAAGGTGTCTTTTGTTATGTTAATGGAGGTGACTTTTGGACCCCACCTGGGGTAGGGGCTGGTTGCCCAGAAGACCAACCATGTGATTAGAGGGTTGGAATTTTCAGCTGGAGATTGAAAGGTCAATGGCCAATGACTAAGTCCTGACTGTGTAATGAAGCCTTCACAAGACCTCAAAAGGACTGGGTTTGGAGAGCTTCTGGGTTGGTTTGGGCAGAGTGGCGTGCCTGGAAAGGATATGGAAGCTCCCTGCACTTTCCCCATACCTCACTCTATGTACCTCTTCATCTGGCTGTGGATTCCTGTCCTTTATCATGTCCTTTAATAAATTGGTAAACCTAAGTATGAGTTTCCCTGAGTTCTGTGAGCTGCTCAAGCAAATTAAAAGAACCTAAGGCCACTGGAACCAACAATCTGTGAATGGTTGGTCAGAAGCACAGGGAAAAGCTTAGGGCTGGTGCCAGGTATCTAAAGTGGGTTGGGTGGGCAGTGTTGTAGGACTGACCCCTACACTGGGATTTGATGCTGTCTCTGGGTAGATAATGTCAGATCATCTTCTGGTATCCAATAATTGCTTGGTGGTGTGTGTAGAGGACCACCATCCCTACCTGTCCCCCACCATATTAGAGTTGCGTCCAAGAATCTGAGAGCTGATATATCTATAGATCCATTTTTATCAAACTGCAGGCGTGTTGGTCTGGGTAGACCTCTCAGCATCCTTTTTTTCCTGTGCCCTGAATGTGTTTTCCATTCCTTCCCAGTTCCATGCACTCGTTCATCCATACTTGCAGTAGGTATCAGTTGAGACTTGCTTTGTGTCAGGCACCATGCAGGGTATCAGGATTTGATGGTGAACCAGGGATGTGGTCCTTACTTTCCCAGAGCTTCCTGTTAAGTAGAGGAGACTGATACCAATCAAGGACTCTGACAAAATATTTGATTATAGACTCAGAGAAGGCCATTAGAGGAAAGGAACTCACTTCTCCAAATGTTTATTAGAAAGGAATGTGACCCAAACTTGGGGAGTGGTCAGGAAGCATCCCGAAGTAGTGTTTTAGCCAAGGTCTGAGTAAGTGGAGTTTGCCTGGTGATGGAAAGGAGAGAGCGTTTTAGGCAGAAGCAGCAGTGTGTGCAAAGGCCCTGTGGCAAGAAAGAGCACTGCTTATTCAGTGAATTGAAGAAGGCCAGTGTGGCTGGAGAGCAGAGAGGGAGGTGGAGGCTGGGCTGGATCACATAGGCCTGAGTGCAAGTTTCTCTATTAGGATACTAATACCTATGAACAGCCCCCGAAGGACCATACAGATGGGAGTAAGTTGTGACACAGTTGTATTTGTATTTTGAACAGATCTCTCTGGGTGCAGTGGGAAATCAGTTGGGGGTTGGTCAGTATGCATGTTGGGAGACCATGGAGGTGTGTCAAGATCATCTGGATGGGAAATGATAGCATCTTGGAAGAGAGAGCTGGGTGGCAAAATTGACAAGTCCTGGGGAAGAACTGAATTTGAGATATGAAGGAGAGGTTTCTGGGTGGCCTTCTGGATGACGGTAGACTGAAAAGATTTTGTCTTAGGGAGAAAGATCATGAGTTTAGCTGTTGTATTAGTTTGCCAGAAAAAAATACCATAGACTGAATGTCTCAAACAACAGAAACTTATTTTCCTATAGTTCTGGAGCCTGGAAGTCCTAGATCAAGGTGCTCGTAGGGTCAGTTTCCTCTGAGAGGCCTCTCTCCTTCATTTGCAGATGGCTACCTTCTTGCTGCCTGTCACACTGTCATCCTCTGCCCCTGCATCCCTGGTGCCTCCACTGTGTTGTGTCCCCGTCTACTTTTATAAGTGCACCAGTCATACAGGATTAGGGTGTACCCTGATAACATCATTGTAAGTTAATTGCCTTTCTCAAGGCTCTTTCTCCAAACACAGTCACATTCACAGGTACTAGGGATTAGGACTTCAACCTATGAATTTTGGAGGATATAATTCAGTCCATAATAGCTGTGGACTTGTTGATTCTGAGGTGTCTCTGAGAGGGGGTTGTGGTGGAAGTGTCCCTCCACAACTGTTTTAGATGCCCCAGAAGTGGGGCACCTGGCAGGATCAGTCAGTAGAGCGTGCCCCTCTTGATCTCAGTGTTGTGAGTTTGAGCCCCTTGTTGGGTGTGGATATTACTTAAAAATAAAATCTTAAAAAAAAAAAAAAAAGATATCACTTCCCTGTTGGCTCTTTGGCATGAATCACTGCTGCTCATGTCGTAGACTTGCTTTGAGCCGACGTTGGAAGCCATCTTGCATTTGTAGTTTGTATTACTGTAGACTATGTATTTCAGTTTTGGTAGTTTTGTCTTTCAGGGATTAGTCCTTTTTTTTTTTTTTAAGATTTTATTTATTTGACAGAGACAGACACAGCAAGAAAGGGAGCACAAGCAAGAGGAGTGGAAGAGGGAAACAGGCTTCCTGTGGAGCAGGTAGCCCAATGCAGGGCTCCATCCTAGGACTCCAAGATCATGACCTGAGCCAAAGGCAGACACTTAATGACTGAGCCATGCAGATGCCCAGGGTTGGTCCATTTTATTTAAGCTTTCAAATTTGTGGCTACAGAATTGTTCATAATATTCCTTTATTTTCCTTTGGTGTCTGGGGGATCAGTAGTGATGGCCCTTCTGTCATTTCTGATATTGATCATTTGTGTCTTCTTGCTTATTGCCTTGGTTAACCTGGCTAGAGGTTTATCAGTTTAATGATCTTTTTGAAATGTCAGCTTTCAGTTTTGTTGATTTTTCTCTACTGCTTTCCTCTTTTCATCTCTCATTGATCTCATTGATCTGTGTTCTCATTTTTAAAGACTTTTTTTTAAAGATTTTATTTATTTATTTATTTGTGAGAGAGAGAGAGCGCGCGCGCACAGGAGAGCACAAGCAGGCAGAGGCAGAGAGAGGCAGGCTCCCCACTGAGCAAGGAGCCAGATGTGGGACTCGATCCCAGGACCCTGGGATCATGACCTGAACTGAAGGCAGCAGCTTAACCCACTGAGCCACCCAGGCATCCCTGTGTTCTCATTTTTAGTATTTCTTTTCTTCTAACATGGGGTTAGAGGTGAAGGTGTTTCCTGTGCTACTGCACTTTTCAGCCTTTTCCTATTGCTTTCAGATTTTGAGTCACAGTTTGAAAGGCCTTCCCCATTCTGAGATTGTGAAGCAATTTGCCTGCATTTTTTTCTAGTTCTTGCAAGGTTTCCGTTTTCTTACATAAAAATATTTGAAGTTTATCTAGGTGTATGGCATGACATTTGTATCCAGCTCCAATTTTTTACTGATGACTCTCCAATTGTCTTGCTACCATATTTTAAAAGCTCATCTTTACCTCACTGATTTGAGATGCCAGCTTTATTTGCTAATTTCTGTGTATGGTTAGGTCGATTTCTGGGTCTTTTCTTTTGTTCCATTAGTTGGGTCTATTCATGAGCCAGTAACGTGTTTTAATATTCCAGCTTTATAATATGATTTAATATATAGAATTGTTGGCCCCCTCTGACTGTTGTACAGTGTCCATGGGCATTCTTGTTCTTTTTTTTTTTATTATTTAAAGATTTTATTTATTTATTTGTCAGAGAAAGAGAGCACAGGCAAGGAAAGTGGCAGGCACAGGGAGAATCAGGCCCCCCGCTGAGGAGGGGGGGTTTTTTTTTTTTCCCCCAGGACTCTCGGATCATGACCTGAGTCTAAGGCAGATGCTTAACGACTGAGCCACCCAGGCGCCCTCTTGTTCTTTTTTGATATATACTTTTGAATCAGCTTTTAAAGTTCCAGAAAGCAAAATTACTAATATTTTTATTGAAATCATACTACTTTTATAAATTAACAGTTGCGGAGAGTTAGCAACTTTATGAGATTGAGTTTTCCTGTCAAAGCTTGTGTTTGTTCTGTTTGTTCAAGCTTCTTTTGAATACTTCACATGGTCTGGATATGTTGTTTTTTTTTAATTACTGGAAATTTTATTTATTTCTTTAAATATTTTGTTTATTTGAGAGAGAGAGAATGAGAGAGAAAGAGCATCAAGAGTGGTGAGGGGCAGAGAAAGACGTAGACTCCCCAACAGGCAGGGAGCCCGATACGGGACTAGATCCTGGGACTCCAGGATCCTGATCGGAGCCGAAGGCAGTTGCTTAACCAACTGAGGCACCCAGGTGCCTGGGTTTGACATATGGATATGTTGCAGAAAAGGCCATTCTACCCACCCCTCCCTATACCCAGCCCCTTTGCAAAGTGACTTTGTAGCTCCTTCCATCGAGAGATGGGAGTCATTTCCTGACCTTCAGATTTTTAACCAGTAGAATGAGAGGAAAGGAACATTGTGCAGTTCTAGACCTAAGCCTCAAGAAGGCCTTGCTGACTTCTGCTCTCATCCTTGGAACCCTGCCCAGCCACCACGTGACCAAGCTCGGGCCAGCCTGCTGGAGAATGTGAGGCACATGACTAAGTTACCCCGGTATCCCCAGCCAAGAGAAGCAGCAGCTGGCCCCCAGAGGCAGAGCCCTCTGGCCCTCTCGCTACTGCTAGCCGACACACAGAAGGAGCCCAGCCAAGCTCAGCCCAGTGACCCACAGAATTGTGAGCTAAACAAGCTTAGTAGGTTCAGGCTACTTAGCCATGAGGTGGTTTGTAACAAGGCAAAACCACGTGGTACCTCTAATTCATTTTAAACTTTCTGACTGTTGTATCTTTTTACTAATGTAGATGGGGACTTTTCTGTAGCGATTGAGCAGCGATCTACCAGGCTTCTTTCCTTCTCCTGGGCATACCTCCACCTTGCAGTTTTGGTCGGTTGTGTGACTTAAGTCCTAACCAGCAGATCGTGGGAGAAAGTGAACAGGGCTCTCTATCAGAACATACAACCCTGGCTGTGATCCTCTGCCCTGTGTCTTTCTGGGTCCTGTGGCTGGATGCGAGTGTCCAGGGCACCTTGGAAACCGCTTAGAAGATGAGAAGAGCCCCTGTCCTCCTGGGTCTCTGATTAACCTCAGAGAACAGAGAACTGCCCCCGCCCCCACCCCCGCACTCCACATTCCTGGTCCCCAGCACTCCACTGATGATGCTTTGCATGAGTGGGAACTAACTTCAACTGTGTCAAACCAGGGAAATTAGCTAATACAGGGTCATCCCTTCCCATCACTTGTTTTTTTTAAATGCTCTATTGAGATAGAATTCATGTACCAAAAAATTCACTCTTTTAAAATGTACAGTTGCATGGTTTTTAATATACTCATAGAACTGGGTCATAGTCTCCACTATTTAGTTTTAGAACATTTTCATCTCCTCAAAAAAAGAAACCCTGTATCCACTAGCAGTCACTGCTTACGCTCCCTCCTCCAGCCCTGGCAAGCAGTCTTGGCGGATTTGACTATTCTGAACATTTCCTATCAATGAATTTGTGCAATGGCTGGTAATTTTTGGCAAGTTTCTTTCACTTACCATAATGCTTTCAGAGTTTCTGTTGTATGCTATGAGTACTTCATTCCTTTCTATAATATACTCAGTAACGCTCCATTTAGTATAGTTATTACATTTCGTTTATCCATACATCAGTTGCCAGATATCCAGCAAAGATAATCCAGATAATCTTTGAGCTCTTATCAACAATCCTGCTGTGAACATTCATGGATGTTATAAACTATGTTGTGCCCCCTTCCTGTCCTCTGAGAAATCCTGTTGAAGCCCTAACCTCCAGTGTGGCTGTAGTTGGTATTTGGTGATAGGGCCTGTAGGGAGGTAAGTCAGGGAAATGAGGTGGTAAGGATGGGGCTCTAATCCAACAGGACTGGTGTTCTGGTAAGAGGAAGGTCTCTTTCTCCTCCCCGAGTCTGTACAGAGGAAAGGTCATGTGAGGACACGGTAAGAACATGGCCCTCTGCACATAGGAAGAACACTTTCACCAGAAACCAAAGTTGCCAGCACCTTGATCCTGGGCTTCTTGCCTCCAGAACTGTGACAAGATAAATGCTTGTTTAGACCACTCCATCTGTGGTAATTGTTACGGCAGCCGGAGCTGACTAATCGAGTGTATGAGTTTTTGTGTGGACATGTGTTCTCATTTCCACTGGGTATATACCTAGGAGTGGAATGAACAGACTTTTCCGAAGCAACAGTACCATTTTATATTCCCATGAGTGGTATAGGAGGATTGCAATTTCTCCCAAGTTTTTGCCCACATTGGTTTTTTACTATTCTTCCAATTACAGATTATAGCTGTATTAGTGGGCATGAAATGGTGGTTCATGGTGATGGTGATTTGCATCTTTCTAAGGATCAATGATGTTGAATATGTTTGGCCATTTGTGTATCCTTTTTGGAGAAATGTCCACTTGGATCCTTTGCCCATTTTTCAGCTTCCTTAGTTGTCTTTTTATTATTGAGTTCTGAAAGTTCTTTGGCTAGTCTGAAGACAAGTCTCTTAACAGACAACATGATTTCAAAACTTTTTTCACATTTCTGTGTGTTGTCTTTTCACTTTCTTGATGATCCTTTGAAACAAAAGTTTTAAATTTTAATTGTCTATTTAATCTTTGTTTTTCTTTGTTGCTTGTACTTTGGTACAGTATTTGTTAGGTTTTGGTGTTGATTTTGTATTTCACACACAAAAAATTGGAAATTTCCAAGGTGCCCTGGAACAATATAAATACTATTAGAAATACTTGTTTTTTAAAGGTTTTAGAGCATTTTCTGTGAAACATTTGGGCCTGGTGCTTTGGCAGGTGTGGGAAGCTCCAGTCTTCCCTCCTACCAGAAATTGCCAATTTTAAGTTGTTAAATACATGCAGACTGTTTAGTTGCAATTATCATGTGTTTTGTAAAGGCAACATTTTTTTCTGATGGTTTTTATTGTCTCTTTTTATTGGGAAGTTTGCTGCTCTTTTTCACCTTTTCCCTATAGTATCTTTTCAAAAATGTCAGTATTATTTAGTATAATTTGTGTATAAAAAAAAGGACATCCATTAAAATGTACACTCGAGTGCATTTTCATAGAGGCAGACCTATAGCTGGGAAAGTGCCACCAAAATTATGATATACAGACTATCTACGTCGCTCCGAAAAGATTATTTGTGCCCCTTTGCATTCCATCCTTTCTTCCCCGCTGGACTTGGAAAACCACTGACCTCCTTTTCCACAACAGGTGGATTTGTGCTTTCTGGCATTTGATATACATGGCGTCATATAATATGGACTCTTGTGGGCCTGGCCTCCTTCACTCAGCATGATCATTGGAGATTCATCTCTGTCAGTGTGTGTATCAGTAGTTCACTTTTTTTTTTTTAGATTTTTATTTATTTATTTGTCAGAGAGAGCATAAGCATAGAGAGCTACAGGCAGAACTGGCAGAGTTGGCAGAGCAGGCAGAGGGAGAAGCAGGCTCCCCACCGAGCAAGGAGCCCAATGTGGGACTCGATCTCAGGACCCCGGGATCGTGACCTGAGTGGAAGGCAGATGCTTAACCCACTGAGCCACGCAGGTGCCCCAGTAGTTCACTTTATTATTATTACTATTATCATCATCATGTAGTACTCCACCACACACACACATACATACCATAATTTATCCATTCACCTGCTTGGGGACACCTGAGTTGACTCCAGATTTTTTTTTTTAATATTTTATTTATTTGACAGAGAGAGACTCAGTGAGAGAAGGAACACAAGCAGGGGGAGTGGGAAAGGGAAAAGCAGACTTCCCGCTGAGCAGGGAGCCTGATGCGGAGCTCAGTCCCAGGACCCTGGGATCACGACCTGAGCCAAAGGCAGAGACGTAACGACTGAGGCCCCCAGGCGCCCCTGACTCCAGTTTTCTGTTGCCACAGATAAGGCTGCTGTGGAAACTTGTGTACAAACCTGCCTTGGAACTTTTACTTTCATTTCTCTTGGCTGGAAAATTAGGAATAGAATCTCTGGGTCCCATGGTTATCTCATAGCATCTAGCTATGGATTCTGAGCTGTTTGTTTAAGATTTTATTTATTTATTTGATTGAGAGAGATTTAGAGAATGAGTGGCAGGAGAGGCAAGAGGGGAAGCCGACTCCCAGTAAAGCAGGGACTCGTGGGACTTGATCCCAGATAACCCCAGGATCATGACCTGAGCTGAAAGGCAGATGCTTAACCGACTGAGTCAGTCAGGCTCCCTGTTGTTGTTGTTGTTGTTGTTGTTATTGTTTTAAACTCATCCTTGAGGGGTGCCTGGGTGGCACAGTCGGTTAAGTGTATGCCTTTGGCTCAGGTCATGATCTCAGGGTCCTGGGATCGAGCCCTGCATCAGGCTCCTTGCTCAGTGGGCTTCTGCTTCTCCCTATACCTCTGTGCTTTCTCTCTCTAAAGTAAATAAACAAAATTTTAAAAATAAAGATAAACACATCATTGAAAGAGTTGGATTTTGTCAAATCAGTTATTTGCACGAGGGCCTTATGGGGGGACGAGGGTAGGGAGAGGGGTCCAGGCAACTTTCCAGGCTTGCAATTCAAGGACTCCCTGGTCTGATGGCCAAGAACGTTTCCTGCAGACGCAGCACCTCTGTGTGGCACATCCTTTCTACCTCTCCAAACCCAGTGGGCTTGGGAGGGTTTTAATCCAGCTCTGCACCCCCTAGTTCCCTCATGACCACAGTGCCAAGTGGTGCCATGCCTGCCTTCCAGGGCGAGCCCCTCATATTTAGAAGGCTTAGTTTTGCTGGTGTAGTCTGAGAATCACCACCCCTGAGCGATTCTCTAGGTCTCCTCTTTCCCTCCTGCCAGCATTGTTCAGCCTCGTTCAGTTTAGAGTGTTCCCACTGACGTTGGGGAAGGGGCATTTCTATCCCCACCGGGTCCCTGCCCAAGGCCCTGCCCAGCACTCTGTCTTGTTCTTGTAGGACTCAGGGTGGAGTTCACATTCACGAGGACGGACTGACAGTGACCTCTCCAGTCCTGATGTGGGTCCAGGTAAGCACAGGGAGCCCAGACTCTTTGTTGAGACCAGGTCCTCATTGGGTGAGGGAGTCAGCCTGGCTCCTCGGGCTAGACTCCCCTCAGCACGTGTCAGTACTTCCGAGCCAAGAGGGCACAGAAAGATCTAGCAGATCTGGTGCTAGAGCACTGGCAGGCCCTGCTGGGAAGTAGCCATCCTGAGAATACCGCCTTTCCCAAACCTTTGCCAGACACTGCGGGAGGCCCTCTGGCCAACCTTCAAACCCTGAGATGCAGACACAGCACTGGCGTTTTAGGGTTTGGGCTCAGATGGACCCCAGGTCAGGCCTGCTTGCTCAGGACCGACAGGAAAGGAAGTTGCCTGTTGCCGAACATGGGTGACCCATGGTGCCGTGAGACCAGGGGTATGGCCAGTACAGAACAGCATGATAGGGCTAGGTCTGCCTCGGGGGTCCCGAGACCCTGAAACTGGAAGCCAGCCAAAGGCAATGCTCAGTGTGTCTGCCAAAGCTGGTCCAGTCCTCTGGTACCTGGTTAAGCCAGTTCCCTCTCCTGAATTCTTTCTGTTAAGATAACTAGTGTAATTTAAAATTTTTTTTAAATCAACTTAACCCTGACTCATACTGGAGGATTAGGGTAAAAGACAGCTTTCTACCAGCCAGGCCAGCTAGAATGGACTTCCCAAGGCTAAGCCAGACCAAGGGGTGCTGGGGTGACAGGCAAGAGTCTGTGTCTAGAGGTCCCAGTGATAATGTCAGGGACTTTGATAGATTGGGGCCTTAACTTGAGGTAGAGAGCCAGACTTGGGGGTGGGGCCCCATGATTTCTCATTGTGAGCAGTGCCCCAGGATTGGACCTGTTCTAGCTTTGCCAGTCCCCTGTCCAGCTATGTCCCATCCCCTGCTCAGGGTTTGGCCAGGAGGGCCCAGTTGGCACAACCTGGGCTGCGAGAGGAGCCCTCCCAGCAGAGGGTAGGGATGGTGGAGTCAGGTCAAAGTTCCAGTGGCTGTTCTACCCTCGAGGGAAACACAGCCTGGAGTGACTCTCTGATTCCTGCCCTGAAGTCTTAGGGAGCATTAGGCTGTGCTGGGCAGCATCATCAATCCCACAGTTGGGGTCTTGCAAGAAAGAAGATTGCACCCAGATGGTGGGGGGTGGAATGGGTATTGGGACAGATGGCCATCTCTGCCTACCCTTTCCAGCATGGTGCTCCTGGACACAGAGTCTAGGCCTGGTCCCCTCTCCCTCCGATGAGGGCTGTCTACTTTGCTCTTCCCCTCTCTGTTGCAGTGAAATCACACCAGTAGTTCAGAGGTTGAAAATGCAAATAAAAGAAACCACAATTTTTTAAAAAATATTTTATTTATTTATTTGTCAGAGAGAGTGAGCACAGGCAGACAGAGTGGCAGGCAGAGGCAGAGGGAGAAGCAGGCTCCCTGCTGAGCAAGGAGCCCAACTCAATCCTAGGATGTTGGGATCATGACCTAAAACGAAGGCAGCCACTTAACCAACTGAGCCACTCAGCCATCCCAAGAAACCATAATATGACGCACTTTGTTTTTGCTCTTCCTGAGTGCTTAGGCATCCCAGATTGGAGAAGCAGAATTTGAGGGGCCCATGGTTTCTGACTCCTTCTATTTAAGCTATTTTTACTGTGGTTCATCTTTTTATTTGATTGGTGCTGACTTTAATGAATTATTCCAGGCCTTATCCATCCTAAGCAATCAGCTCTCTTGCATCTCCAGGATAACGGCAAGCACTAGGGTTTCAGGGCTCAGCCCATGGGTTTGCGTGACTCGGTGGTTCTGGACAGTTATGGTGGGCTCTGTTTGTCTTTCAGGCTCTGGATATCATTTTGGAGAGGATGAAGGCTTCAGGCTTCGATTTCTCTCAAGTCCTCGCCCTGTCTGGGGCGGGCCAGGTTTGTCTGTAGCAGCCCCCTGTGGCGTGTGGGCGGCCATTGGGAAGGGGTGCAGGGCTCCCCTAGAGGGAATGCTGCCCTCGAGAGTCACTGCACACTTTCTATTGTTGGTAGAGCCCTGCTGCTCTGCTACCTCGGAGAATGTAGAGTGTGTGCCTTCTTGCAAAGGATCGGAGGTGGCTGGAAATGTGCAGCATTATCCAGAACAGGACCCCGGGTGAGGAAGAACTGGATAGAGGTCGTCGATTGAGGTAGAGGAAGCATTTGGCGTGCATTGATGATGCCTGCCTGGAAGCACTGGCATTGCTTTTCTGTTTCCTGGAAGTAGAGGCAAAGTCAAACATTCGACTTCTAATGAGAGCAGTTTTAATAGTAGCAATATTTGTAAAAATAATAACAAAACACACCGACTGAGTACTTAGTGCAGGCCAGGTGCCGCGCTGAGCGTTTTACATAGACTGTCTTTTTGTCTTTTTAAGAAAGAGAGAGCATGAATAGGGGGAGCAGTAGAGAGAGAGAGGGAGAGAGAATTTCAAGCAGACTCAGTGCTCAGTGTGGAGCCCAATGTGGGGCTCACAACCCTGAGGTCATGACTTGAGCCGAAACCAAGAGTCCACTGCTTAACTGAGGAGCCACCCAGGCGCCTCTTACTTAGACGATTTAACCTAATCGCTACAGTGTTTTAGGAGGCGGTGTCAGGGTGTGGTTAGCATAGGAGCACTGGGTCTGCTGCCGGGCTCTATCCCCAGGCTCGCCATTTAAAAGTAGTGACCGGGGCATGTCATCGAACTTTCTGGGGCCTCCTGTCCTCCTCTGCCTGAGGTTCAATGTGAATGTGAAATACTTAGTGCATAAAAACTTCATGTAAGTTTTAGCTACTACCTTTAGTATCATGGCCATTTACCTGAGGACACTGAGGCACAGAGGGGCGATGCCACTTACCCAAGGTCACACAGCTGCCTGGTGGAGGAATCAGGACCCAAGCTGAGTCTTACCCTCTGAATCACTTTGCTCCGTGGTGGATTAGCCTGCTTTTACATCCTTGTGAGAGAGTGCTTACAGATTTTTCTGAGCCACCTCTTCTCCTCTGTCCTCCAGCCTAATAGGAATTTAACGCTCCTGTCCTGTTCGACAGATTCCCTGGGAGATCTTGCCCACCTCTCTCATCTGAACCACAGGCTGGGATACCCTGTCCCTCCTGGGCATCCTCTGATCCCATGCCAGGTGTCCCCAAGAACACCTCCAGCTTACCCCAGGGCCACAACCCACCTGTCATCTTTGACTGTCTAAGGGGTCTCCGTGCCCTGTTGATTTGTTATATGACTCTTGAATCTCCCACCTCCTCTCCAATCCTGCCTCTCTTGCCCCAAGCTGAATATCTACGATTTTTCTTTGGGACTCTGCTTGGGCCTCCCTGGCTCCCAGGTACCTTCTCGTGACTCCTAAACCCTTTCATACACTCAGCCCTGGCCATGGCACTCCCTTGCTAACCCAGAGTTCCCACACCTCCGAGATAAGTCCCCACCTCCAGGCCCTGGCGCTCAGGCTGCCACCTCCCCCCTCCAGCCCCCACCACCTCCCTCTTGCCCAAGACTCAGCCCACTGTGTCAGGTGCCACCGCTCCCTGCACTTGCCAGCCTCTCTCACCCATGCGCTTAGCTCCAGCCCCTTTCCTACTAAACAGGGCCCCTTCTGCCAGTGCGTTCAATGGCCCTCCTCGGTGTCCCCACTGCCCTGCCACTGCACATCCACAGGGTTTTGTAATTGTGTGTTTGTGTCTTCCTCCCTGACTCACCGACCACATCGTAGAGAATAAGGACAGTACTATTCTCTTCATCCACCCCGTTGCCCGGCATGACCTAGGTGCTCCGTAAATCTTCGTTGAGTGAACGAATGGGTAACTGAATAAAGGAATGAATTTCAGGTACTATTGTGAGCGATATGTTTTTACAGTACAGTTTTATGAGGATACCAAGATCCAAACCACTAATTCTTTCTTGGACCCTTCCTTTAAGTTTTGAGGGGGACAGGGCAGAGTTCTCATTTTCTAGAGCTGATAACCAAGTCTCAGAAAGGGTGAGTTCTGTAAGAAGTGGCAGGGCCAGGCTTGGAGCCAGTTCTTTGGGGTGTGGTCTGGACTCTGGGAGGTGATCCCAGTGTGTGGCCATGTGAGCATGTGCTTGGTTTTCCCTTGACAGCAACATGGAAGTGTATACTGGAAGGCTGGGGCCAGCCGCGTGCTGACAAGCCTGTCACCAGACCTCCTGTTACATAAGCAGCTTCAGGTAACCGTGGGAAGAAGGGCCCAAGCCCCTCTGGGCCCTGAAGTCTGGGGCTTTTGTGTATTGTCAAGGGTTTGGGAACTTTGGCTCAGGCAGTAGTGCAGTAAACAGGGTCTGCCCTGCCTCCTGCTGGGTACAGCTGGTGTCTGGATGGAGGGTCAGGTGCTGACAGCCCTCGTCTTGGGTCCCTTCCTGGTAGGCATGGCTCTGGCTAGCTTCCCCCTCAGAGAGCTTGCCTTGGCGTGTGATGCCTCTGGGTGGTGCTGGGAAGGCAGGCTCCGTCTTCTCCATGGTTCCCCGCCACAAATGCCCCTGGGAAATGGCACTTTGTGGCAGCTCTAGCCCTCCCCTGCTTATCTCCAGTATCGCCAGTGGTGCTCAGGTGTCCTCCTCAGAACCTTCTACCTTGAGCTTTCTGGGGAGAGACACCAGTGGACCAAGCCGAGGTTTGGGTGGGAAGGGCTTAACCACGGGTCTCCCAAGGTCACGTCCAGTGGGGAGGTGACCATACCTGCTGTCATAGGTGGTGGAACCACCAGTGTTGGGGCGGCTTCCAGAGTCAGCAGGCAGAGTTCAAGCCTGTGCCTTTGTTCCTCCTTTCCAGGCGTGTTTCTCCATCAGGGACAGCCCAGTATGGATGGACTCCAGCACCACAGTCCAGTGCCGCCGACTAGAGGCCGCCGTGGGTGGGGCGCAGGCTCTCAGCTGCCTCACCGGCTCGCGAGCCTATGAGGTAAGCAGTGCCTGCCTGGGGCTGGGGGCCAGGGTTGGTCCTGGGAGGGGGGTCCTGTTGCTGGTTTTGGCCCCCTGTCCCTGGGTGTCTGGGACACAGCTGGTGACCTGCCCCAGTGGGGATCCCATGAGGCCCTGTGTGTATTGCCCCTGCAAAGCCAAGATTGGGCACTTTGGCCCCTGGTTCTGCCCAAGGCTGTCCTGCCTTCCTCTGCTGCCCACAAGCAAGGATGGGTCTCTTGTTGCCCAGCAGGGGACCGAGGTGGGATCATAGCCATGCTCTCTGCAGGGTGATGATGGCACTTCCTCTGACCTGGGGATAAAAACAGCACTCATGCTTGGGACAGTTTTGAAGCCGAAGGGAGTCAATGTATGCAAGGCATTTAGTACAGCTCCTGGAAAAGTAAAAGAGGAATGAATAAATAAAAGGAATGCCTCTTTCCTGCTGGCTTCAGCCCCTGTTCCTGGAGCTGGCTCTGACTAGCCTAGTTTGGCTCATGATTGGGGGTAGGGAACATAGCCTCTTCTCCTGCACAGGTGCCCTTGGTCAGCACAGTCCCTGCAGTGGGGGGTGGCGTGGGGTGGAGCAAGGCGTTTCCAGTAAGGGTGTGCAGCAAACATTTCTAGGTTTGAGGCCTTTGTAAAGCGTTCACGATACTAACTCACATCCAGAGCATGCTACGGCGACCTCACTTTGTGGAGATGATCACTGCACATAGGATTTGGGTTTTTAAGAATTTGTGCTCTTTTTCCAGCGTTTTACAGGAAACCAGATTGCAAAGATTTACCAGCAGAATCCTGAGGCCTATGCACACACAGAGGTTAGTTAAATGATCTTAATTTGATTTAAGTCCTAGTTGAATTTCTTTTATAATATGACCTTTAGCATAAATAGATCTCATGTTCATTGGCCAAAAATATTGATTAGCAGACATTAGAAATGGTGTATGTTTGGCTTACTTATTTCTCACTGGTAAGCCATCTCCAAAGAGGAGGGGAAAAGGAAATCATGGGAAAGAAAAATCAGGGCCTTTCCCCACCAGTGGGGTGGAGGTCAGGGGCAGAGGTCAAGGAGAGGGTGGGAGCCCTGAGGACTGGTGTCTTCCTGGGGCCTCCTGAGTAGGAGATCCAGGTGCTCCTCAGTTTCCTGCCTGCTTAGTGCAGGATGGCTACCAGGCACTCGATTGGCGCCGGCTCACTGTTTTCTTTGGAAATGGGGAAAGCTGGACCCATGTGGCTGCAGCTGTGGCCCTTCTGCCAGAGCCTGTGTCCCAGGAGCTCAGATTCATTCTTTGATCCACAGGCGGTGGAAGGCAGCACTTAATGTTGCCTGGGAAGTAGTTCCATACCTTGGCTAGTGATTTTCATCTCCGCATCATTAGAAAATGATCAGTGTATATTAAACCAAAGTGCCTTTTTAATATTGGAAGTTAACAACATCCCATTTATTACGTGACGACTCAAGTTTCCAGATTTCTCTGCAGCATTAGTTGTGTAGATTCCCAGGGAGGAGAGGGCAGAGACAGAAAAACCCTCTCCACATTCTCTGTGTAGAACAAAGGTGGCCTGAGAGGGGACAGGAGGTGTTGGCATTCTCTGCTGTGATTCCTGCCTGGAAGCACAGACCCTCGGGGACATTGGAAGTCTGTTATCCATTCCTCCAGCTCATGCCTGGGGTTTGTGGCTTCTGAGGAACCGACTTCCACTCACACTTATTCTGAACCCCCAAGAGTGTCTTTGTTGGTTCTGAATCCTGTGGCCACGCATCCCACTTCCCTTGTGACTAGATATAAAGACCACAGAAACAGAGAAAGGAAATCAGGCTCCTTGGATGCCCGGCAGAAGGGCCACTTCCCTGAGCACGGCTTTTCTACAGGCCTTGTTGCTCTTCCTCTTTGCTGGACTTGATGGTTCTCTGGCTGGTCAGAAACTGCAGAGTGAGGCACTCCCCCAAGGACTCGGTTCTTGGTATTCCAGATACATATGCCAACAGTCCTGTCTCCAGGATACTCTCTCACCGCCATTACTGGGCCATCTCGCTCCACGTTTCCGCTTCCCACCCTGATTTAAAACTCTTCTCAGGTGGTGGGTATCAGAGTATTAAGTTGCTTATGGTATGGCCTATCTCACTGCCTCTCTCTCTTTCACAGAGAATTTCTTTGGTTAGTAGTTTCGCTGCTTCCCTGTTCCTTGGGTCTTACGCTCCTATCGACTACAGTGACGGTAAGCCTTCAGAGTCCTGGCGGGGGGTGCCTGTTCAGTATGTGGGTGGACGGGTGCACCTGTGGGCAGCGTGGGCAGGGCAGACTTTTAGCCCTATCATCTTTTGCTATGAAGGGAGTGTGTTAGTTATCTTTTGCTGTGTAATGAATGCTCCAATGCTTAGCAGAGTAGGAACTTTTTTTTTTTTTTTTAAAGATTTTATTTATTTATTTGACAGAGAGAGATCACAGTAGGTAGAGAGGCAGGCAGAGAGAGGGAGAGAGAGGGGAAGGGAAGGAAGCAGGCCCCTGCTGAGCAGAGAGCCCGATGCGGGACTCGATCCCAGGACCCTGAGATCATGACCTGAGCCGAAGGCAGCGGCTTAACCCACTGAGCCACCCAGGCGCCCCGAGTAGGAACTTTTTTTTAAAAGATTTTATTTATTTATTTGACAGAGAGATCACAATTAGGCAGAGAGGCAGGCAGAGAGAGAGGGGAAGCAGGCTCCCTGCTGAGCAGAGAGCCCGATGCGGGGCTCCATCCCAGGACCCTGGGATCATGACCTGAGCCGAAGGCAGAGGCTTTAACCCACTGAGCCACCCAGGCGCCCCAAGTAGGAACTTTATTTTTTAATATTTTATTTATTTGAGAGAGAGAGAGGAAGAGGGAGGGAGGGAGAGCACAAGCAGAGGGAGCAGCAGGCTCCACTGAGCAGGGAACCTGTTGCCAGATTTGATCCTGGGAGCCTGAGATCATGACCTGAGCTGAAGGCAGACGCTTCACCGACCAAGCCACCCAGGCCCCCTGACTGCAAGTGTTTATTATCTCACAGGATTTCTGCAGGTCCGTAGTCTGGGAGCCCGTAAGCTGGGTGGGCCTGGTCAGGAACTCTCATGAGGTGGTGGTCAAGCTGGCAGCCAGGACCAGCCATTGAAAGGCTTGACTAGGGCTGTAGGATCCATTTCCAGAGCCCCAAACTTCTTAGCCAGAGGCCTCACTTCCTCACCACATGGGCCTCCCATAGGACACAGTGACAGTGGGTGGATCCCTGCCCCCCCACCTCCCCACCCCGCCTGAGCGAGGGATGAGACAAAAGTGTGGCCAAGCAGAAGCTGCAGAATCTCTACACCTTAACCTTGGAAGTGATGTGCCATCCCTTCTGGCTCACCCTGCTGGTCGCACAGACCTTCCTAGGTGCGGGAAGGCAGGGACCTCACTAGGTGGGAACAGCAGGGCTCGGGGTGGGCCTAGGCCGCTTGGAGCCTGGTTCTTACAGGGTGTTGTTTCTTGAAGTTGTGTTCACATCTGGGGAACTCAAGGGAGTGGTGAGTTTCTGAGTCAGTGCCTTGCCAAAAATTAATGTAAGCAATGCCAGTGAGGAAGGAGAGCCGGGATGAGGCTGCCGAAGGTAGTTTTGCGTGAGGCCATGCTAAAGGCCAAACAGCAGAAGGAAGCAGAGTGCAGAGCGAGAGCCCAGACCGATGCTTGTGACCTCAGAGGAGTCTCGGAAGGCTCAGAACCCCCTGGAATCCAGCTAGAGTTGTCCGAGTGCTGTCGTTGGCCACATACTATTCTAGCGTTCAGGGAGAGAAAGTAAGGTGTCAAAGAGGTGGTCCCCGAGCTTCACTCACAATCTGGGGAAGACAGGGTTCCCATAGGTAGCTGCACACAAGTCAGGCCAGCAGGACCCTGAACCTAGAATAGCCCATGTCCACCCGTCTTCGCCATACCCACCCTGGGGCTGTTATGTGCTGCTGGGAAAAGTCACAGCCTTGCTCCTGTCGGTGTTCCAAAGTTCGGGTTCTATAGCCTTGCTGGGCCCTTGGCTCCACTCTCCTCACTCCCCCGAGAAGTCACTCCCTGATTTACCAGGCATCTCACTTCATTCCTTGGGTCCCTGCCGATGGCTGTCTGCCTCCACCTGGGCCCAGTGGAGGAGGAAGAGAAGAGCCCTTCTCTGCTCTGGCTTCTTTCCCCTTTGCCGTCCTCAGGAAAGCATTGGGAGACGTAGATTGTTTTCAGACAGACTTTGGGAGCTAATCCTCGTGATGTTCTTGAAAAGTTAGAGGTGACTAGGGAAGCCTGAGGGCTGACCCACATCGGCATGGAGCCATCTCTGCACAGACCCCTCGAGCCCCAGGGGACACGGAGAACAGTTCCTCATCAGCGTAGTGCCAGGTCTTAGGACCACAGATTCCTAGGCTGACATGAGGAATATTTGGAGGAGGTGGTGGGGCTGTGTGTTTCCAAGGCCCCTGCTGACCTCTGGTTCTCCGGCTCTCTAGTTGCCTAATGACCCAGGCACACTGCATGCGTTCCATTGGGAAAGAGCTCCAGGTATGATTTTGTGGCAAGAACTGGATCAGCTTTCCACCAGATGGGCGCATGTTCACCACAGGTCCTTTACAAAGATGTTTCTGTTTCTCGTTTCCTTCATTCCTTAGGTTCTGGAATGAATTTGTTGCAGATCCAGGACAAAGTCTGGTCGCAGGTCTGCCTTCGCGCCTGTGCACCTCATTTAGAGGAGAAGCTTGGCTCACCTGTACCGTCATGCTCTGTGTTGGTAGGTCCCCATGCAGGTGACATGGCTCATTTCTAAGCGGGCAGCTACTGGGGCAAGCAATGCAGGATACACACACACACACACACGCACGCACACAGAGTCACCCTCGTTCATTTCTTTACACACAGGCATACAAACGCAGATTTTCAGGCTAGTGTAAGGGAAGTATTTGATGTACAGCAAAGCCAAATGTCTGGATCAGTGCCTTGCATTTAGCAGGGACTCAAGTGCACATACAGATAACTGCCTCGTGGCAGCAAGGTGTGGGGAAGGGGACCTGGGAAAATTCCACTAGAAATTTATTAGAACAGGAAGAAAAGTAGAAGGTATAAGTGGTGGGTGATTATGCACTTTAGGAAAAAGTACACAGAATACTGACATTCTAGGCCTTAAAACAGGCAGTCTGGAGAAAATAGAAATATGAACAAGCTGAGGGAGAACGCAGGCTGTGTGGCAGACTTCCCAGGCTGGATTCCTGCCTCGGCTGCTCACCAGTTCTGTGACTTTCTTCTGTACCTCAGTTTCCCCATCATTTCCATAATTCCTGAAATAGTGGGAATAATGATATTCTCTGTGTCATGCAGACTTGTGCAGAATAAATGAGGTAGTGCATTTAAAGCGCTTAAGATGGGGTGTCTACCTAGCTCAGTTAGAGCATGCATCTCTTGATCTCGGGGTTGTGAGTTTGAGCCCCACTCTGGGTGTAGAGATCACTTACAAATAAAAGCTTTATTTATATGTGTGCCTGGGTGGCTCAGTGAATTAAGCCTCTGCTATGGTCCTGGGATCGAGCTCCACATTGGGCTCTCTGCTCAGCAGAGAGTCTGCTTCCCCTCCTTTTTCCTGCCTCTCTGCCTACTTGTGATCTCTCTCTCTCTCTCTCTGTCAAATAAGTAAAAATCTTTTTAAAAATTTAAAAAAGAATAAAAACAAAGTGTTTAAGATAGTGTCTGGTCCCAAGGGTAATATTAAAAACATTTACGGCAGCCACATGCAAAAGAATGAAATTGGACCCCTGCCTTACACCGTACACAAAAATTAACTGAAAATGGATTAAAGACTTGAATGTAAGACCTGAAACCATAAAAACTCCTAGAAGAAAACAGGTGTTAGTGACAATTTTTTGGATTTGACACCAAAAGCAAAGGCGAGAAAAGCAAAAATTAAGTGGGACCTCATCAAACTTAAAAGCTTCTGCACAGCAAGGAAAACCATCAATAAAACAAAAAGGCAACCTATGGAATGGGAGAAAATATTTAAAAATCATATATGTAACAAGGAGTTAGTATCCAAAGTATATAAAGAACTCTGCTCCACAGCAAAAAGGCAAGATAGTGTGGATTAGAACATTTAACCATTAGCACAGAATCCCCATTCAGCATAGACATCTAGTTAACTACATTCGTGGCTGTTCTGTGGGGAGAATGGAGTAGAGGGAGACTGGGCCCTGCCTTCAGAGGACCTTTGGTGGGAGCACACACCACACATTCAGAAGAGCGAGAATTCTCAGTGTTTCTGAGTGTCAGTGGGAAGGAAGCAGAAGGTCCCTGAAGCCCACTCGTGCTGCCTGTTCCAAGTCCCAGCCACTCTTTGAGATTGACTCCGATGTACGGAGCTGAGGGAGGAGAGGCCCCTGCCTTGGAAGGGACAGTTCAGGACCCAGGCCTGCTGAAGCCCAGTGGAGAGAATAAGAAAGGGCCAGCAGGAACTGGCCAAGCCTCTGAGATTGGTATTCCATGCATGGCTTTTGGTTTTGTGTGAGACGGAGAGCAGTGTTTGGTCCATGGCAGCGGGTTTTGTTTGCCTTATGCCAGGAACACATGCCTCCAGAAGGGGGCCTGTACACAGACCGGCAGCTTGAGGAATGGAAAAGAACTGACTCTGAAAGGGTCTTTTCATTTGTACATACGTACCCACGTGATGGGGGGAAACAAGCCGAATTCATGTTTCCCAGCATCCCTTCTTCTGCAGGCAGTGCCCATACAGCTTTGTCATTTCTGGCAGGAACGGGTTTGGGATATATGGTATCGGACTTCTCCAGCCCCAGTTTGCGGCCTCCTCACCCAGTTATTTTGCCAGCAGCCGTGGCTTTGTGCAGGTGTTACCCAGCAGCACCCTGCCCCAGCTGCGTTCATTTGTCTTACCTTGCCTGGGGCTTCTGTGACTCCATGTTTGCGCCCTGCAACCCTGGAGATCCAGGGAGTTAACACCCCAGGGGGACAGCCCCTGCATCCTTCACGCACAGCTCCTTAGACATTGCCCACAGTGAGGACCAGCTTGACAGTGTACCTTTAGGTGGGCTCTCCTGCCTCCCCACTTCCCCTCTCGTTTCTTGGGATTGCTTCTCCCAAATAAGCCACCTGCACACGAACCCTGTGTTGGGCTCTGTTTCCTCAGGCAACCCGGGCCAACACTTCTCTCCTGGGAGATGGCTTATTCTGATGTAAATCTGATTTTTTTCCTGGAAGGAGCAAGATTTTCTCTTCCTTTTTTTTTTTAAATTAATTATTTTTATTAACATATAATGTATTATTTTGTCTGTGAATCGTCAGGCTTACACGTTTCACAGCACTCACCTTATCACATACCTCCCCTACAATCGAGCAAAATATTCTTTCCAGACACCAGGATGGCCCATCATTCATTTAAACTTTTGGAGTTTCGGTAAAGTCAGGGAAAGGGGAAAAACCTTTTTCTTTTATAGCTATGCTCTCTGAAGACCCCTCCAGAGGGGTCACTGCTGTCTGGTCCCACAGCTCCCCTGGGAGGAGACCTGGAGGCCATGTCTCCCCAGGGGTGTTCCCTCCCCACACTGCTGTTTTTGGTTTATTTTCCTTAGAAGCTTGACCTGTGCACTTGTGTGTTTGGTTAATCAGATTGCTGGGCTGATAGAGCAAGGGTATGGGGCCTTCTCTTCTTCCATGAATTTCTTCCTGTGTGTCCTCTTGTTATTTATTTTAAAATTTTTTAAATTAATTTTATTTATTTATTTGAGAGATCATGAGCAGGGGGGAGGGGTGGAGGGAGAAGCAGACTTCCTACTGGGAGGGGGTGTGGGGGGAGTGGGTAGCCCAATGCGGGATTCCATTCCAGGACCACCTGAGCCGGAGGCAGACGCTTAACCTACTGAGCCACCCAAGCACCCTCCCCTTACTTATTTACCACTAATGCTGTCTCAGAATTTGGAACTTACAAAATAAGTACACATTGGGGATTGGTTTGTTCAAGCTGCCTCTCAAAATCCGATGGTGTTCAAGGCGGGGTGACCTAATATTTGTGGTTCCAGTCCTGGGCTGGGCTCCTCTGGCTTCTCATGAACGGGAGGGACATTCCTGGTTTAGGACAGGGACTGATGTACCTGCAGGCATGGTGACCTGAGGCTTGGAGGGCTATGCAGAGTAGGTCAGATTTACCTCAGGAGGGCATGCTTGCTTTTCTTCCTCAGGGAGCCATTTCCTCCTACTTTGTCCAGCGCTATGGATTTCCTCCAGGATGCAAAGTGGTGGCTTTCACTGGGGACAACCCTGGTGAGTATCTTGAAGGATTTCACTCTCCAAGTGGCCTGACTTGGTCCATGCTGGACATTTGAGAATGCCAACCTCTGGAAACCCTTCTGTGGCAGGCCCCTTCCTCCCTGGCCACCTGCCACACTGCTGGCCTGAAATCTGACTCCCTGTACTGCCCTATCTTGGCTCCGACTCTGTCCTCTGCCTTTCCCTTCCAGTGTGAATGATCAGCAGTTAAGGCAGGCGGTCATGCCCACCCCTCCCTAACTGCCTTTTCTGTTCCAAGCTAATCTTCTCAGTTCTCCAGCCTTTCCTCTAGGACTTGGTTTTGTATCTCCTTCTCGTCATTTGATCTATAGGTGTGAATTACTCTCCATCCAAACACCTTATCCTTCCCCTAGCTGCTCCAGGAAGAGTCATCAGGTCTCTGAAGAAAGGGCAGGTGGCCGCACTGTGCCGTATGTGGTGGCACCTCAGCCCCACCCCTGCAGCCCTTTTCCTAGAGAGCCACCAAATTCAGGTTGCCAGGCAAATGCAAATACAGATACAAGGACACCCAGTGTGCCTTGACTTTGAGAGGAATTATGATAATTAGTGTAATAAGTGCATTCCATGCAATATTTGAATTTCACATAAGAAATGATCTCTTAGTTTAAGTATGGCCCAAAGTATGTCTCTCTGAAATTCAAATTTGCTCTTAGAAGGTCAATGTAAAGTACGTAGTAGAGGACCTGGGCTGCTGCTGTCCTAGGGAGGCTCACTTCCTTCTTAGAGCCTCTCCTGCTTCTCTCTGTAGTCAGGGAGTGTGGCTCCCTATTTCTTATGCTTTGCTCTCCTTTTAAACACATTTAAGTTTTTTTTTCTGCCTTCAGCCCTCCTTCCGGTTTCAGCACCCACCAGCCTCCCTGTACTCTCCTCCTGTTGGCTGTGTAGACAAGCAGGACAGGGACATCCAAAATAAATAGAGAGAGATGCATATGTCTGCGAGTTGTATGCCTCAAAATAGAGCGGATGGTCCTTGTTAAAATTCATTCTTAACAGCGAGAGTTACTTTATCAGTATTATTATTAGAGTCCCTATTTTCTTCAGTGTTTCTGTATATTTTTGTGATCAGGAAAAAGCACTGAAGTCGCTACTGTTGTTATATGCGTCACTAAGAATAATGCTCATGGCATTCCTCGGTCTCCTTCCAGCCTGGAGCTGAGGGCACGGCGAGCTCCTCCCTGCCACACTTGAGGCCACCTCAGTGTCCTGGGTGTGACCCCTCCCTCCTGGGACAGCCTTGGCTCTGGCATCTGGAGGGAACCCCAGGAGCCAGACAAGGGCCTTTCCCATCCCTGAGCCGTTTCTGGAGACGGTCATGCGGGACCTGTTGGCCAAGCACAGAAACTAACAGAGTGGGTTTGGGAGAAGTGATCCCAGTGTTCCTGGTAGGAAGGTGGAGGGGAGGCGGAGGCTGGTGTTTGGAAGCCAGATTTCCACAGTGACAAGGCATGAAGGCCCAGGCTGTCCCTGGGGTTGAGAGGAGGCTCCAGGCTGCAGTGTGTGGGTTCTGGTGCTCCTGGCCCCCATTTCCATATCCCTAAGAGCTGGGAGGTCCAGCCTCCCTCAAAGAAGAACAGTTGGTGTAGGAACACCAACTTAGGAAAGTTTTCCACTTCTGTGGGCCACATCTGTTTTCCTTTCAGAATGAAAATAACTTTGTTGAGTCTCATTAGGCCATGTATAGTCTCGTACCCCCTCTGTCAACTAGAAGAATGTCAGGGGGAAGAATGGGCCTTTATAACCACTGAAGTGAGCGCCTGGGTTTGTCTGAGCAGGAATGACAGAGAAGCAGCTTTCCTATCCTACCTCCTGGACCTCGGTTTCAGGCTGAAGGTTGGCGACGCCAGACAGGTAGCCCTCAGTCAGTCCCTCCCGAAGTGTGACCTTGAGGGTGCGGCTGTTTTAAATGATGCATTAGTTGCTTCTTCATTAAAACAACAGCAGTGATGAGCAAGCAGACTAACCAAGCTCATGCTCTTTGTCTTACTCACAAGGGATACCTCTTCACTGCAGGGAAAGAAAAAAAAAAATTAAACACTGACAAACCAAAAGAAGGATGTAAAAATCATCCATAATCTCTTAACCCAGAGATAATCACAGTTAAAATTTTGATGGCTATCCTTCCACATTTCTTTCTGTGCTCATAAATAAACATATTTTGTTTTAGTGGGCAGCATCATTTCAACGGTTGCCTAGGGCCCAGTGGTCCCACATTTATCTCCCTAGTCCCCTGTGGTGGAGGTCGGTGGGGCTTCTGTGCGCTGGCAGTGCAAACAGTGATGATGTGCACACCCTGTCCTGTCCCTCATCCCTACAGGCTAAGTTCTACAAGATGGGGCTCTTGGATTCAAGGCTCTGACACATACGGCAGCAGTGGTGGAGGACACCTGTCCCGCCCACATTTCTCCTTCACTCGCTCAGTCAGTCACATTTAGTGAGCAGCCCCATCCACGCCCCGCCCCCGGCCTGGTCCATGCTAGACCTTCTTTTAGTTCCAGAGTGCATCAGTGAGCCCAGCAGATGCGGACTGCTATTCTGGGCCCCCTGTCTCGGGGACAGACCGCTCTTTACATTCTGCCCCTTCACACTCCTGCCTCACCTTTGTCTTTCCCTGCCATGTGTCTGATGTCTTGACTCGGTTCCCTTGGTTCTCTGCACTCTTGGGAGCACCTGATGGTGGGGAGTTGGACCCTTTTAGAAGAGGCATCCCAGCTCAGATCAGAGGCCCTACTGATCTGAGACTACAGGGACTCTATCCTTTCACACCGGGGTCCTCCCCTTGGGCTCTCCCAAACCCTCAGCTCATCCTTTCCTACCTCTACCCTGGTATGTGGCTTGGGGCGGGAGGTTCGGAGCTGGCTCCCACCTGGGGGTGACTGGTTTGCTTTGTGGCTCTGTGTGACCTCCCGCTAACCAGAGGTTCCCCTCCCATTCTCAGCATCGCTGGCAGGCATGAAGCTGGAGGAAGGTGACATTGCGGTAAGGCGACTTCTCACATCTCTCACCCATAAGCAAAGCCCACTCTCTCTGCCCAGGGGGACAAGGGCCCCAGCAGCATCTTTGTTGCCTATTAGAGGGTCTGGCGGTCCCAAAAGGCAGCTGAGGGAGGGGATAGGAAGACCCAGGCCCCAGGACCTGCTCATATCTCCTCTCTTAGAAGGTCATGGCCTTTGCCCGGTAGGCAGGTCCCCTTGTTGGCCAGTTTTGGTGGATACAGTGGCAGAGAGGTCAGGCATTGGAGCGGAAGACTGTGAGCTCTCCAGATGAATAAAGAAAACAGAACCTGTGCCCTTCTGGGTCTAATGGGAAAATCATCTGGGAACCAGTTGTCACCCAAACAGTTAGTTAGATACAACTGTGGTTAAGTTCTAGAAAATGGGCCCACAATTTCCATGAGAGCCTAAATCTGGTTGCTAATTGGTTTGTCTGGTGTGGGAGGGTCAGCAGAGGTTTCTCTGAGGAAGTGGCGTGTACTCTGAGGTCTGCGGCATGAGGAGTGAAATGATGGAGGTTCGGGGATGGTGGAGGGGGGCAGAGGTGCCTCATCTCTGGCCATTTCTTCCCAGGTCAGCCTGGGCACCAGCGACACCCTATTTCTCTGGCTCCAGGAGCCCATGCCCGCCCTGGAAGGGCACATCTTCTGCAACCCGGTTGATGCCCAGCACTATATGGCGCTCCTGTGGTAAGCTTGGTGGGCAGTGGGCACGTCAGGCACTATCTGGAGCCCTCGAGCTCTTCTTAGCAGGCTTTCGTGGCAGCTGAGACGCTGGGACTCACTGGGTTTTTCTGACAGCAGAGCTGGGTGGGGAGGAACCCAGGACATGGAGTGCTCCCCAAATCCAGATTCGAATCCCATCCTCAACACCCATATCCTGTGTGGCTGGGGGCAGACCCCAGAGTGTGTCTCAGCCACAGTCTCGACTCATGAAATGTGTTGTTAGGACACGCGTAGCACATGGTAGACGTTCAGTAAATAGTAGGAAGCACGCCCTGCCCCTGATGGTTGTCATGGAGGATGTGTACTCTGCACCCTGATCACAGGACTTTGGAAACCCACCAGAGGCACCTAGGGAGGTTCCTGAGCCTCTAAACTCTAGGAACCATTGGAGAATATGTAGGTCTAGTGAATATAGCTGGCTCTGTTCCATTGTCCAGGTGGTATAACGTGTAGAAGCCACAACTCCCCATATTTCCCTGGGGTGTCTTCGTGGCAGCCTCTGTAAACAGACCCCAAGACAGGCCTTCCCCAGTTACTCCCAGGGACCTTCGCTGGGCGTAATACCTGAGGGAGAGCCTCAGATCTCTGCTGTCCACTGCCTGGGGTTGTGGTCCAGCCCGACCTGCGGCCCTTCAACCTGGGACTCTTCCCCAAAACACATGGGTCCAGCCAGCAAGCACTGGGTGCCCCCCACCCCGGGTTCTGTGCACTTCTGCAGCTTTAAAAATGGCTCCCTCATGAGAGAGAAGATCCGCGATGAGTCCGCTTCCTGTTCCTGGAGTGATTTCTCTGAGGCGCTGCGGTCCACGGAGATGGGCAACAGCGGGAACCTGGGTAGGCTGTTTGGTGATGCACTGGCCTGTGAAGGGCAGCAGCTGCTGGCAGGAGGGCCCCAGGGGAATGGGGAGAGAGGACCATGGAGCAAGCCAGGGGAGCCCCAGCTGTCCGTCCTTCTGCTCCGTGGGCCTTCCAAGCTAGCATGAGACCCAATGATGTGAGTTAGTAGGGCCATTCTCTGTGCTTTGAGTGGAGGGCCCTGTCCGCTTCAGAGCCCCTGGTGACTACCTCAGGGATGGCAGCCACGGCTCCTGCTCCACTCTGGTGTGCGCCCATCCATAGCTTTCTGCCCCAGCTGCAGGGTTCTGTTCAGAAGAGGGCCCAACCTTGGGCCAGGCCTCCTGAGCAGGGAGGGGACGCGCCACCCTTGGCCAAACCTGAGCTGGTGTTTTCGGGGCATTGGGGCAGCTGCCTCTGGTCTGGGCTGTTGGGTGAGTGTTGGCGGAACTGTCTCTAAGAAGATATAGCCCCAGCACTTCCAGTTCCTGTCTTTCCTGCTAGAGAGCAAGATGGGGAGTATTCCCATCTCTTCTGGGGGCCAGAGATGTGGGGTCATGTCACCCTATTCCGTCCTAAGTCTTTGAGAAGCTTATATTTTGCTTTTGATTACTGACAGTGAATCTCTTCCTGGTCTGGTTTTAGGTTTTTATTTTGATGTAATGGAGATCACCCCTGAAATTACTGGGCGCCACCGGTTTAGCGCAGAAAACCGCCAGGTATGTGTGGTATGGGAGGGACATCGGCTCCAGTTCTGAGTGTTGAATTCAACAATTGCCTCCCAGGTTCTGCTACTTGAGGGACTTCCTGTAAGCCGCTATTGCTTGAGCAAACATTTGGATGGGCCAAAGTGCATTTCCGTCCTGGGGAACCCACAGGATCTAAGACACTGTTGTCTCTCACAAAGAGGAGTACAAACAAACAAACAAACAAAAAAGCCTGCGGGCTTTCCCCTGAGCTAACACATGTCCACGCTGACCGCCACTGAGAGCCATAGAGCCTGTTCCCTCTGCAGGCTCAACCCTGCACCCCCAAAGATTCACACTTTCTCCAGATCAGGAATTCCTTCCTGATCGAAAGCCTCGGGGACAGGATGCATGAACATTTACTGAGCGCTGTTTCCCTCCAAGCACACCGTGCCGGTGGCTTCCCGCATCCTCCATTGACTGCTCAGAGCATCTTGAGGTCCAGAGATGCCGAATCATGTGCCCAAGTCAGCAGGACCTAGGAGGTGGAGGGAGGGGGCCTCCAGACCCGATCCTTCCTGGCCCTGAAGCGCTGTTTCCTTTCCCCTCCACTGTGCTGCCTTTCCTGCTTGGGCCTGAGTAATTCCCTCTGTCTAGTAACTGTTACAGTTAGAGTTGGCATCAGCTTTGTGGCTGATGAAGTCACTGTATGTTGGGTTGTAAGTGGAAAGCCTTATACAAACTCTAGCGGGGAGGGGCTCACCTCAGTCTTCTGAGGAAGGGTCTCTTTGGTTTCTGTTGTTCCAACAGAGAAGACGTGCCTGTTCCCTTTTGCATAAACCCATCAAGGTCTGTCAGGGAGAAGGTAGGGTTTGTCATTGGTCTCAGGGGCTAAGGCCTGGGTGAAGCCGGGGTTGCCACCTAGCAGCAGTAGCCTGCACAACACTCCACAGTGTTCTGTGGGTTCTCAGCATAAGCTCCGGGTTCTCACTTGGGACCAAACACCAAGATGCGGCCCTGTTGTGTCATTTGATCTTTAGAACCACCGTGAAACTCAGGTACCGTTATGGCCTTGGTTTTGTTAAGAAAGAAAATGAGAATCCCAACGAGATTTACATAACTTATTCGAGGTGGCAGAGCTGAACCCTCCGTGGCCTGAGACCAAGCTCCCCAATGCTCCAGCTCCCTGAAGTGAGCACACCTGAGGCTGGGGTCATGTATGGGTGGGGAACATGCTTGTGTGCACACATATGGCAGGTGCTTAGTGGGTCAAGAGCTCCAGCTGTGTGTGAGCTGCCCAGGAGACCCGAGTCCTAAGTTCCGAATCTGGGCCACATATTCACACGCACGCACAGACGCGTGCACACGCAGTGAAGGGACAGCAAAGGTTTTCACGGTGCCTACTTTCTCTTGGGGACAGGTCTCAGCATTCCCGGGGGCTGTGGAGATCCGGGCACTGATCGAAGGGCAGTTCATGGCCAAGAGGATCCATGCTGAGGGCTTGGGTTACCGAGTCAGTAAGTGAGTGGCTGGCGGGCTGTGTTCTGGGGCGGGGACCCTCACACACTGAGGTGCTTGTGATCCTTCCTGGCCTTCAGGTCAGGCCTCGCTCGGCACTGTCTGTCGAGGCTTCACTCCAGGGGCGGGAGGAGAGGGAGCCCAGCCCCAGGTGGCTAGGGAGAAGGTGAGTCAGTGGGCAGGGATATGCAGGCAGGCAGGGGACGAGGGGGCACTTGTTCCTGCTTCTCTGCTCTGTCCCCAGTAGCCTGACCTCTTAGCAAGTAGCTGTAGCACTTAGAGACCTTTCTGTAGCCCAGACCTGAGACAACATGATATCCCAAGCCCTGGACCCTGAGGACATGGGCAATGCCAGTGGGAGAGGTCTATGCTGGGGCCACCTGCCTCTGGGGCACAGCCTAAGCACTTCAATTTGGACAGAGAAGAGTGGGGATACAGAACCACTGTCCCCACCGAGAGATCTGGAATGGAAAGGCAGGGCAGGATGGATTGGGGCAGGCACCCACGGAAAGAAAGGGATTTCTAAGAACTTGAGCTATGGAACGGGCAGCCTCAGAGGGGCAGCGAGTTCTCCTTACTGCTGGCCCTGGAATGGTCTGGGGCACAGGCTTCTGCCCTAAGGGTGGAGTCCTCATGATACTTTTGTGGACAACCTGAGCTCTGTGTAGTATGTTTTCTGCCTTTGAGCCAACCAAGTGCAAGCGTACTCTGGAAGTCAGCACTAGGTAAGCCTTTCCGGGAAGCCGCACATGCACACACACCCCGGCAGTCACGCCTCTCTGTGAAGGCCTAACGGAGATGTGTACCCGTGGGCTCTAGAGACGTACAGGAGAGCAATCATCGTGGCTGGTGCCCACCAGCCCCATGCTGCAGCCCGGCGCCCGTGGTTGGTAGGCAGGACAAGTGCATTGTGGGCTATTCATGCAATGTGACGTGACAGAGAAATGAAAATAAACCAGCCTCCACTCTGGGCAACGAAATGGATGAAGCTCGCACATGTCACTCAGTGCGAAAGAAGCCAGGCACAACAGTACGCGGGGTGGGATTCCATGTCTGTCAAGTTCAAAACCGGACGAAACGATTTGCTGGAAGCCAGGGTGGCGAGCCTGCTACCTTTCAGAGGTAGAGGGCCTCTGTGGTGCTGTTGGTGTTCTCTAAGTTACACGCGAGCCTGGAGTTTGTGAGAATTTGTCAAGCGGTCAGCTTATGAGGCGTTCTGCATGTTTTTTGGGGTATATAAGTTCACCACAAATTTGAAAGTAAATAAAATGAGCATGATAAACATTTCCATTTCTCTCCATTCCGTCACTCAAAGTCTGAAAAGAAATTCCCTGGGGCACCTGGGTGGCTCAGTCGGTTAAGCATCTGCCCCTGGCTCAGGTCATGATCCCCAGGGTCCTGGGGTCGAGCCCCATGTTGGGCTCCCTGCTTAGCAGGGAGTCTGCTTCTCCCTCTCTCTCTCTCCCCATCTCCCTCCACGTGCTCTCTCTCCCACACCCTCTCTCTGCGTCTCTCAAATAAATAAATAAAATCTTAAAAAAGAAAGAAAGAAAAAAAGAAAGAAAGAAATACATTATCCAAAGATCTCCAAAGATTTCAGAATCTCCTGAAAATTGAGACTGGTGAGCAGGGCAGGGATGGGGCTGAGGTTGGCGCCCACATCTGGCATGAAGGGTTCTCCGGCCAGCAGAAGGTGGCACTTCGTCGGGAGCTGGCCCCGAGCAGTGTGCAGGAAGAGGCGGTCAGAGTAGAGAAGTCCCCCTGGGCACTGGAGAGGGGAAGGGATTATGCCACCATTCCCAGCCTTTAAAGCACTTTTGTGCAAACCCACATAAAGTTCTTTATCCTCTTAGCAAGCTTAAAGGCAGTGTCAAACCTGTCCTGCCGGCTCTGCTGGGTTCCTCTCCAGTAAGATTACATAAATGAACATGCCTGGAACCAAGCAGGGCTACACGAACGTGAGGCATCATTCTCCCAGCTGCTGTGTGGACTGACCCGTGTTCTTAGGGGACTTGCTTCTATAACTCGACATTATGTTTATGAATTCCTCCGTGTGAATACCTCACTCATTATCGGCCCTCCTGGTGGTGTGGCGATCCATCACGGGCTTGTACCGGGATCGACTGATCCACTGTTCTCTGACGGACGTTTGCGCTTCCCAGCTCAGTGTCATGAACTGTGCCGTGAACGGTGCATGCCCTTGGCTGATTTTTCTTTACTTCATCCCTCCTGTGTGACAGGGATCAGTAAACGGACCACCTGAGTGTACGGATTTTTTTTCTAGAACTTGTCATGTTTGGCTAGCATAATGTTTACTTTGCTAATCAGATACCTTTGGGCTGGGCCTGCTCACTCCGGGGCCAGTGTGGCACAGGTGCAGCCGTTCCCTAGCCCAGTCCCCTCAGTTACTCCCTTCTCCTGGCCCCGCAGACAGACCTGTTGTCGGCACCTGGGCCTACAGCTCCTGCTTCTTCTTTTTTTAAATTAGATTTTATTTATTTATTTATTTATTTGAGAGAGAGAGACAGCACGAGCAGGTAGGAGGAGCAAAGGGAGAAGCAGGCTCCTCCATGAGCAAGGAGCCCATGTTGGGACTCCATCCCAGGACCCCCGGGTCATGACCTGAGCCGAAGGCAGACGTCTCACCAACTGAGCCACACAGGTGCCCTCTTGTTTTTTTTCTAGTAATGACTTAAAATTTCAACCTAGATACCAACACTTAAGTGCTTTGGATCACTGTTTGGAATTTATATTCTCTTTAGTAATTATATCCCCCACTAAAAGACATTATATTATGTTCCTTCTTTTCTCTTTTTTCTTTCTTATTTAAAGATTTTATTTATTTATGTGAGAGAGAGAGAGAGCGAGCACAAGTAGGGGGAGGGTTAGATGGAGAGGGAGAAGTGACTCTCCACTGAGCAAGGAGCCCAGACGCAGGGCTCAGTCCCAGGACCCTGGGATCATGACCTGAGCTGAAGGCAGAGGCTTAACCTCCTGAGCCACCCAGGTGCCCCCTCTTCTCTCTTTTCTTTACCTCCCATTTTCCAGTTCCAGAATGCTACTGTTCAGTGTGCATTATGCATCAATAACTATTTAAATTGTACACTTGATGGCTTTCCTTGATCACCACTATTTATTATATCACGCATCTAAGTGGTTTTGTATCTTTCATCTTTGCTTCAGGACATCCTTGATTAATTCTTTCATGTAGAGGTGGAGGTATGGGGTATGGTCTCTGTATGAAAATAGGTTAATTTTGCCTTCACACTTAAATGCTACTTTTTATAATATGTGGAATTCTGAATTCAAACATCATATTATTTTGCAACTTTGAAAATAACATTCTGAAGTTTTCTGACTTAGAGTGTTGCCAGTGAGAAGCCCATCTGAATGATTTTGTTTACAGAATCTTCTAGAATCTTCTTTCTTAGGATTTTGAAATTTCTCAACTAAAGTCTAGATATCAGGCCTTATGCCTTCATTGTGCTGAGCACCTGCTGGCCCCTTTTGCCTGAATATATATGACTTTTTCTAGCTTGGGAAAATTTATTACATAATTTCTCCAGTGATTTCTTTCCTTCATTTCCCCCGTTCTTTTTACTAAGATTTATATTAGACCGGTGGTTTCCGACTAAGGTGGTTTTGCCCCCCAGAGGATAGTTGACAATATCTGGAGACATTCTGGTGTCACAAACGGGGAGCGCTCCGGCATCCCACCAGCCTGGACGCCGCTGCACATTCTGCAGTGTGCGTGACAGCCTCCCCTTCCCACCTCCCCTGCGCAGCCAATGATTATCCAGCCCAAGTGTCAGCTGTGCCCAGCTTGAGAAACTTGTCTAATACAGGCCAGGTGTGGGCTCTCTGGCCCTAACTGCATGTTGCTTTATTTCATCATAGACTTGTCATTATTGGGGGCCCCAGGCTCAGTCGGAAGACCATGCGACTAGTCATCTTGAGGTCATGAGTTCAACCATGTTGGCTTTAGAGATGACATAAATAAGTAAATAAAATTGTTAAAAAATGAACTTGTCACTATCATACTCAGTTTTTAAATTCATTTCTTTATGGACTGTCCTTCCTCAACTAGGAAATAGGCTCTTTGAGAAGCAGAATCTCCTCCATCTTGTGGAACCATCTATTCCCACTTAATAAACCACTGCCAGGTGGTAACTGGGCACCCCCTAAGTATTTGCAGACTGAACAGCTCTAAAGGATAAATGAATTCTGTGTCTTCTGACTTCATTCTGTCACTTTCCTTGTCATTTTAAATCATAGGGAATTTCCTGGACTGCATCTTTCAGTTTATTGTATTAGATATGGCCGTGTTTATTCTACTATTTAGTTTTTCCACCTAAACGTGTTTGTCATCGTGTATCATTTTTTATTTTTATTTTTTAAAGATTTTACTTATCTATTTGAGAGAGAGAGAGAGAGAGAGAGCGAACACAAGCAGGAGAGGGGCCAGAGGCAGAGGGAGAAGCAGACTATCCGCTGAGCAAGGAGTCCGATGTGGGACTCGATCCCAGGACCCTGGGATCATGACCAGAGCCAAAGGCAGATGCTTAACCGACTTAGCCACCCAGGCGCCCCTATATATCATTTTTCAATTCTTAGAACTCTGTCTTGTGTCCCAGTTCTTCTTCGTAGTGGTTTATTCTTTTTTTTTTTTTTTTAAAGATTTTATTTATCCATTTGACAGACAGAGATCACAAGTAGGCAGAGAGGCAGGCAGAGAGAGAGAAGGGGAAGCAGGCTCCCTGCTGAACAGAGAGCCCGATGCGGGGCTCGATCCCAGGACCCTGGGATCATGACCTTGGCTGAAGGCAGAGGCTTAACCCACTGAGCCACCCAGGTGCCCCTGGTTTATTCTTTTTAATTGATTCTATACCTGTTCAAGTACACGAGATGATAAAATATTGGAATTTTTTCAAATTTGCCTTTTGTTGCCTGGGTTCTTTTCCTTCTGAGGTAGTCTGTTCATAGTGATCCTTCTCTTTCACACCATTGGTTTTTCTCAATCACTTTGGCTGTGGGTTGGTAGTACCGAATGAGTAACTGGGTCTCAGTGTAGACAGCAAGCCTAGGTTGCTGTTCACGTACGAGGCCCCTCCTCCGTGTCCCACCCTACCTGCCCTCTCCAAGCTGCAGAAGTAGATGGCGTGACAACAGGCAGATTTAAGTTGAAACTTGTGAGCATTGGATAAGCTTTAAAGCTGGAGTCCTCCCTACAAATGCTCTCCACATGCTAAAATCAGCAGCATTTCATTCTGGTTTGTTTTTTTTTTAAAGATTTTATTTATTTATTTGACAGAGAGAGATCACAAGTAGGCAGAGAGGCAGGCAGAGGAGGGGGGTCGGGAAGCAGGCTCCCTGCTGAGCAGAGAGCCCGATGCGGGGCTCAATTCCAGGACCCTGAGATCATGACCTGAGCTGAAGGCAGAGGCTTAACCCACTGAGCCACCCAGGTGCCCCAGCAGCATTTCATTCTGATTGGAAGATGAATGCATCTTATTTCTCTGATAGGTGATTGCCTGTCCCTTTCCATGTCTGCCCCCTTAGCTCAGTATTACTTCAAGTTCTGATTCCCCTCAAGACCTCCAGGCCCCCTCCCCAGGCAGCAGCTCATTTTGGCTGGAGGGCAGTTCTTTTTTTTTTTTCTTTTTAAAGATTTTATTTATTTATTTGACAGACAGAGATCACAAGTAGGCAGAGAGGCAGGAAGAGAGAGAGAGGAGGAAGCAGGCTGCCCACTGAGCAGAGAGCCCGATGCAGGGCTCGATCCCAGGACTCTGAGATCATGACCTGAGCCAAAGGCAGAGGCTTAACCCACTGAGCCACAAAGGCACCCCAGAGGGCAGTTTTTTTTTTAATCTGGGGGTCAGATGCTGCTGCTGATCAGTGGAAGTGGGTAGGGACAGAGGCTGAGAGTCTTGAGGTTCTGAAATCACTGGTATATTGTCAGTGCATGAGGGCTTCCGAGTCCCCACCAACACTTAGCATTAAGCACCTTTGAATCCTTTGCTAATCTGAGGGATATAAACTAGTATCTCAGTGTTACTTTCATTTGCTTTTTTTTTTTTTCATTAATAATGATTTTGAACAGCTCTTTATAACTTTGGGTTTTTTCCTCTATGAATTGGCTGTTTGTATCTTTTACCATTTTCCCCACATTGGACTTCCCATCTTTTTCTTAACCATTTGCAGGAGTTTGTCATATACTTCGAGTATTACTAGATCCTTGTCAGCTTTCTGTGTCACAAGCATCTTCTGTCATTTGTCTGTTATCCTTATTTATAGTGTTGGCAACTGAACAGAATTTTGATTAAATTAAATCTGCCAATATTTCTTTTTAAATTTTATGCTGTTGAGATGCTGTTGAAGAGGTTTTTCCCCTCTTCCAGTGCCACAGAAATTTTTTTTACATTTTGTACTGTTCGTGTAACTTCCACGTTTAGAACTTCTGGAGTTCACCTTTGTGAATGGTGTAAATCAGGATCCGGTTTAATTTTTTTCCACATGATGACCCCATTCCCTTTTCCTTCACTACTTGTAGTGCCCTCTTATTCATTTAGCAAGTTTATATATATATATATGGGTCTCTCTCCGCATCCCCTTTGCCATTCCATTGGTTTATTCATCTGTTCTTGGGACAAACCATCATTACGGCTTTGTAGTATGTACTAGTTGGCCAGGTCTGCATGACACAGTACCATAGACTGGATGGATCAAACAACAGATATTTATTTTCTCACAGTCCTGGAGGCTAAAAGTCTGAGATCAAGGTATCAGCAGGGTTGGTTTTTCCCACGGTCTCTCTCCCTGACCTGTAGATGCCTGTGTCTTCACATGGTTTTCCCACTGTATGTCCTAATAGACTCTTCTTATAAAGGCAGCAGCCATATTGGATTAGAGCTCACCCTAATGGCCTCATTTCAAGTAACTACCTTTTAAAACATGTATCTGTCTTTATCTTCAAATACGGTCACATTCTGAGGTACTAGGAATTAGAACTCCAACATACAAATTTTGAGGAGATATAGTTCAGCCCCAAACATGTCTTAATATCTAATATAGCAACTCATCCCTCACTTTTCTTTTTTCATTGTTGTCTTAGCCATTTATGGGTCTTTATTTTTCCATAAATATACTAAATTGATTCAGTTCTTTTATAAAAAAAAATCCAGTTGGAATATATGTTTAGGTTGCCTTGAATTTATAAATTCATTTGAAAAAGTTGACACTTTTATAATGTTAGTTCAAATCCATCCAAGACCATGGGACATCTTTTAATTTACTTAGATATTCCTTTTGTACTTTAATAAGTTTCCATTTTTTTCCCACATAGATACTTCTGAATTCTTTACTAAGGTATTTCCTGGCTACATTGTATTTCTGGTTGCCATTGTGAATGGCAACTATCACATTTGGTAATTGATTTTTGCTAGAAATGCCATTGTTTGTTATAAGTTGGTTTTTGTATCTGGCAACCTTATTAAACTTTAATTAGTTTGCTTATTTTTTATTTTTCTAAGTAACTAGTTTGTTATCTGTAAAATAATGGTAGTTTTATTTATTTTCTTTAAATCCTGATACATTTATTTATTTTTCTTGCCTTATAGGCATGGCTAGTATAACTAGTACTATGTGACAGAGTAGTGAATGATATTAAGTCTTTGTTTTGTTCCTACTATTTATTATTATCTATTGCTATGTAACAAATTTCTTCAAGACCTAGCAGCTTAAAATAACAGTGAACATGTATTATCTTACGTGGTTTCTGTGGGTCAGTAATTTTGGATTAACATAACTCAGTCATTCTGGCTGAGGTCTTCTTCTCAAGAAGACCTGAGCCCTGTGTGATAAGCAAGAGGCATTGGCTCAGTACAAGCCCTCTGTGGCTGAAGAACTCTGCAAAAGTCTTTTTTGTCTTGGGGAGATTGTTAAAGCCATCAATGTTTTCTTCTTCCTTGCAGTGCCCAAGACAAAGATTCTGGCCACTGGAGGGGCATCTCACAACAGAGACATCTTACAGGTATGTGATGATAGCAGCCCAAGCAGTAGGGCCTCTTCCATGTCTGTTACTTCTAAGAGCCAGACGCTTCCCTTATTGGACTGCCTCTGTTCCCACTGCTGCAGATGTCTGAACACCAGACTATCACATCATGGGGCTGTCAGTGTCTTACTGGGACACTGAGCAGTTTCGGATGTAGCCTGAGGCTGGGTCAACTATTGACTTATAATATACCTGTCTTAGATAAAAATTCTCTAAAAGAAGAGCCCAAGTTGGGAATTCTTCTATAAGTGGATTGTTGAGAAAGTGCTCCCAGGAGACAGTGAGGGGGGCGGTAGGGCCAGGGGAGATGCTAAGGCCCCCAGGTCACTCTGACTCTATTATTATTAGGGTGGCATGGCCGAGTATACTTACTGTAAGGCAGTAGAGGTGGAATGGAAGGCATCAGAAGACACATGAGGAAAGAGAGCATAGAAAATGTGTGCCAAATGTCTGTGTTCCCTCCGAGGAACGGTTTACCCCAGTAAGAACCTCCTTCCTTTTCAGGTGCTTGCAGATGTGTTTGGCGCCCCAGTATATGTCACAGACACTGCCAACTCAGCCTGTGTGGGCTCCGCATACCGAGCTTTCCATGGTAGGTCGAGGGATGGAGAGTAGAGCCTTCTGGAAGAGTTGGGGCACTGGTTGGGCTAAGGAGGATAGAAAAGGGGAGATTGGAATGTTCCCAGTCTTTAGGGACATTGGAGTCTTGAGCTTCAGTTTCATTTTTCTCCCTCCTAGCAGGCAAGAACCAACTTCAAATCTTCTGTTCTTTTATTCTGTATTTAAAGTGGGGAAAGAAAAGTAGGTTCCTAACTGAATGAGGCTTGGTCACACTCAGGCTCAGCACAGGGACATTGGGAAAGGACGTGGGACATGCTGGAGGGCACATGGGGGGGGGGTCTGGACACCTGGTGGGCGGGAGAAGTGGATGAAGTCCAGGGCCATCATTTCAGCAAATGCAGGAAGTGGAGACAAAAGCTGAAGGCTTCAGAGCCAAACAGTCCAGTACCCTGGACAGCTCCATGAGGGCCCATCGCTCTGATGGAGGCCTTGCTGAAACTCCGATCTCCCCCTTCCAGGCAGGTTCTCCTGGGAGCTGCCCCTGCCCACAAGGGGCCCATTTAGTCAATCTGCCCTGTGCTCTGCTGGCTCCAACTGCTCCTCCAGCTGCCCATTTATCTCAAGGGCTCTCTTCCCTCTGGCAGTTCTATTCATGCATTTACTCTTCGCTTTTTAACACACCAATTTAAACTTACATGTTTCTATCAACATTGAGAATTAATCAGGGACCAGCTCCTTCTCTTAATAATTAACCTCTTACTCTTTGACACCCCTCCCTCCTTACCTTGTCTACCTCACCCCACCTCATGCCACCTCCTGGGTCAAGATCACTGGGTAATTTATTTCCAGATTGTGTTTTTAATTAAACTTTACATCATATTGGCTTTTATTTGTATTTCCTTATGAATCTCTCTCTCTTTCTAAATCTGTGCATTTTCTTTCTCCTTTTTCTTTTCCATGGTAGTTTTGTTGGACTCTACAACCTAGATAAGTTTAAGAGGAAATTTAATAGGTGATAATTTTGGAGGCGTTACATACCCTGCATTGACTTTGTTTTACCCTCTACAAGAATGCTACCTTCTGGGGCACCTGGGTGGCTCAGTTGTTTAAACATCTGACTTTGGCTCGGGTCCTGGAATTGAGCCCTGAGTCAGGCTCCCTGCTTAGCGAGGAGTCTCCTTCTCTCTCTCCCTCTGCTCTTCCTCCCACTTGTGCTCTTCCTCCCTCTTTCTCTCAAATGAATAAATAAATAATATTTTTTTAAATGCTACCTTTTTTGGGCAAAGGACCCTAACTTCAAAATTCTCTCAGCACCTTGAAAATACTGTTTCCATAATCTTCTGGCCCTTAGTGTTGCCCATGAGAAGCAGCTCAGGGCCCACTTCTCACTCCTCCTCCTGCTAAAGTGGGAAAAGCGCTGCCCTTTAGGGCCTCCACTGCTATGTGGCACTGCATTTCTTTTTTATTTTTCCCTTTCTTTGCCTATTGTGTTGCCAGAGGTTACCTGGGGCAATACCCCACTCTGCCCTTCAAAACTGCAGCCCATGCAAAGTCCAAGCACACCGGCCCTCACCCTGAGGTGTCTCAGCCACTTCACGTCTGTTCTCCCAGCTGCGTCCAGGCTGAACCTCACACATAGGCGGTCTCTGAATGAATAGACAAGGGACAAGTGTCTTTTGAGTGGTATCTCTGCTGCCCCCCGCCCCACCCTGTTCCCAGGCATCTCTAAGCCGAGATATCCCAGCATTTTCTTGGAAACTGGGCCTCATGTCTTCCCCAGGCCCTGCCTCACTCACGGTGGTCTTATGTTTCCCTGCCAATCTGATAGCACTCCTTAAAAACTGTCTAGAAATTCCTCACTTTTCTGCCCACTGATGGTAGACTTCCCTCCTTCCCGGCCCTGTGCTCATTTGCTTGGGAGTATTTATTGAGTGTCTCAGGTATGCAGGTGCTATGTGAGGCCCAGTGCCTGGCTTCACAGAGCTTTGAGCTCAGCAAGGGCAGGACCTTAAATCTGGGGCCAGAAATTGTACGAAGTCTCCGGGGACAGCAGATGGTACTTAGGGGTGGAGGGTTAGGGAGCCTCGGAACAGGTGACATTGTAAACCACAGGTTGTCTGAGAAGAGCATAGGTCCATGAAGAGAGGAAACGGAGACTCTCCACACAGTGAAAAGGCTCTGAGGTAGAAGGAATCCTAAGAAGCCTGGGGTGGCTTTAGTGCCCTGAGCCATGGGAGCCAGGTGAGGGAGGAGAGGCAGGCAACTCCTCCTGTCAGGTGTGGGGTCAGGGAGGTGGCGGGGAGTGGGAAGGGGGGTTGGTGTTAGCTGCCCTGCTGGGACAGCTGCTGTCCCAGCGAGCAAGACAACGTAGGCCCCGCTGGGGAGAGGTCTGCACATCAAATTTCTCTCTCTTCTCTCTCTTTTCTTCTCTAACAGTTTTACTGAGGCACAATTTATATGACAAAAAAATCACCCAATTTTAAGTGTACAGCTCAGTGATTTTTTAGTAAATTTACTGAGTTGTGCAACCATCACCATAATCCCATTTTAGAATATTTTATCACCCCAGAGATAAGATGCTATTTTTAGTTAATGTCTTCATTTGCAACATGCACTGATATGAAATGAGCTTTCCCTTCTAGGCCTTGCAGCTGGAACAGACGTGCCCTTTTCAGAGGTGGTGAAGTTAGCCCCAAATCCCAGATTAGCTGCTACCCCAACCCCAGGAGCTTCTCAGGTGAGAGACCTTCAGAATCTGGTCGTAGCCTTTGCATTGTGAAAACCAGCCACAGTTAACTCTTGAACAACACAGGAGTGATGGATGCCAGTCCCCTTGGCAGACACAAAAATGTGCATATAACTTTTGACTCCCTCAAAACTACTAATAGCCTACTGTTGACCAGAAGCCTTACTTATAACATACCTAGTCAATTAACACAAATTTTCTATATTATATGTGCTATACATTACTATAACCAAATAAACTAGAGAAAAGAAACTGCCAAGAAAATAATAAGCAAAATGCATTTACCATTTACTCTATTGAAAAAAAATCCACTTGTAAATAGACCCACACAGTTCAAACCCATGATGTTCAAGGTCAACAGTAGGTTTGGTTCTTCTTTCCAAAAGGTAAGTTTGGCTCTGTCACTTAATGTTGAAGTTGATGTGTTCAGCTAATGGGGAAATCATCCTTTTGGGGTTTTAACTGTCAGGGAAACAGAGCAAAAGGAGCCAGGTTGTCAGCTGAGATTCACAGATACTGCTGATTTTATAGCCCCAGGGGTCAGATCGATTGCTGGGTATGTCTTCAGTGTTCCATATGCCTCAGAACGAGCCCTTATACTTCGAGGGTTACAGAAGCCACAGAAGGACTCTGTCACTTAAGCATAAGACGTGCTGCATTTGTAGCCCTCAGATCTGAAGTCTGGATCCAACACAGGTGTGCAGTTCCCCAGGCCAGGAAATCCCCCCTTGTTACAGCTTGGGTTCTCTGGAAAGCAGACCCTGAGATGCTAATTGGGGTGCAGGACATTTATTGGAGGTGCTCTTGGGATCTACATCCGTGGAGGGGGAAATGAGGAGGCAGGTCGGGGCACAGTGAGGAGGTGAGCCGTGGGGCAATCCCTGTGGAGACCTCAGCCAGCCCTAGGGCAAGTTCTGAAGCTGGGCTGACTCTTTGGACTCTAACCTAGCTAGGGTGAGGGGGCTGGGCCATTATACCTCATGTCAGCTGGTCTCCGTATGCAGTCCACCCCAGGATGGGGTAAGGCAGCGCTCTCTAGCCAAAGCCATCCCCAAAGGGGGCTGTCAGCTGAGGGCTGGACGAATAAGGCCTTTGTTCTTAAGGAGCACTTTGGGTGGTAGGCCAATGCATCCAGTATGCCTCTCTTCCTGTTTGCAGAATGTTCTTGCAAAACATTCTGGGGCTGTGCAGACAGAGGGCGTTATTACTGATGCAGCAGGCAGTAGGGGCTTCATGCTTGTCCCAGATTGCCTTGGCCCTTAAGTGCCATGGGACAATATGGAGTGGGCCCAGGAAGATACTGTGTACGCACTGTGTCTGTGTCACAACCGAGTGACCCCAAGCTTAGGAAACTCCCAAATTATAAAGGACCTGCAAGGCAGATCTGCCCAACCTTTGCCCTCGATGGAAACATTTTCTGTACTAGCCTGGTCAGCAAGTAAATTTTCCCTCTGCCCTGAGGACGACTCTATCTCTATCTGCCAGTGCTATTTGCTGTATAAACATTGAAAAGATAGTCTGCAACAAAAGCTGTCACTGGATATGTAGACACATCATGGAGAATTGTCTCCCAACCTATCTTGGGCCAGAAGCTCCCCGTTTCTGGGTGACCACAAAACCCACACATGTAGGTGTGCCCTAGCTTCTATTACTTTGTCCTTAAGTTGTGTGTCGTTACCTTTAAGAGGCAGCTCAAGGCTATAGGAAGATCTCAACTGATATAAAGGACCGTTGCGTTTTCATTCTTACCTTGCCTGCCCTACAGCATGTGACCTTCATCTGACCTTGAGCAGCATTTCTCATCTCTGAGCCTATTCGTCTGTGAAGTGGGGATAACATCTGGTCCTGCCTACTTTCAACCCGCTAACTGTGAGGCTTAATAAGACTCCTTGGGAGGCACCTGGGTGGCTCAGTGGGTTAAACCTCTGCCTTCGTCTCAGGTCATGATCTTGGGGTCCTGCGATCGAGCCCCACATAGGGCTCTGCTCAGCAGGGAGCCTGATTCCCCCTCTGTCTCTGCCTGCCTCTCTGCCTACTTCTGATCTCTTAAAAAACAAAACAAAACAAAACAAAAACAAACAAAAAAAAAACTCCTTGGCTCGAATGGCTTTATTATGTAACAAGAAGTCTGACTGTAGTCAGGGGGCTGGTTCTGTGGTTCCACAATGTCGGGCTCTGGGTTACAGTCCCTGTGGTTCTACAGATCAGCAACGGACAATGGCAACATGATAACCACCTGTGTCACTTACAATTTTCTAGAAGTCTCATTTAAAAATAAAAAAAGGAAAAATGAATAAATGACTAACTTCAAATATATTTTTTATCTAATCCAGTATGTCTGAAATACTGCCATTTCAACAGGCAGTCAATAAGAAAAATCGCTAATGTGCTATTTTACATTCCTCTTTTTTGTAAGAAGCTTTTGAAATCTGATGGGCATTTAGTCTTGTAGCACTCATCCCAGTTCAAGTGCTTCCAACTGTATATGACTTATAGCTCCTGTGTTGGGTAGCCCAGCTCTCAATGTGCTCCAGGTAACCCCAGGATGTCTGCAGCTGCTCCAGACATCTCACTCCCCACCCCACACTGTATCCATAGGCAGGACTGAGAGCCTGGCATTCGGCAGCCCCTCCTTACACACTTCTTGCTCATCAGGGAGAGAATCCTGGTCTGCTCTCAACTCCCAATAGGACCAGGCTGCCAGTTGAACCTATGGTCACACTTGGTTGTAAGAAAAGGCTGGGGTAGGTTCTGGCTTTTTTGTCCTCTAGAAGGAGACCCACGAGGGAGAAGATAGTTGGAGAAAGCTTTAGGGCGGCAGACAACTGCACGTGTCTCCTTACAGGTAGCAAACACTCTGTGTGTGTACCACCACCTTCCCTGGCTTGCCCATGACCAGAGTCCCTAAGGGCTCCTGGAACTCCATACCCTTCAACCCAAGGGCAGCATCAGAATCCTTTGGAATGCCGGGTTATAAGCAGCAGCAGGCTGTGTCTGTTGGTGGAATGACCTATTGGAGGACTGGTCTGTAAACTCCTTGGGAATGGGGGACCGTGCTCTGTGTTCTTTCTGTGGCACGTACAGCAATCAGTGTGCTCAATGGGAAACTCAAAACCATACCAGTGTTTTCTGCCTGCTCAGCTGAACATTGCAGTTTCCTCCTAACAGAGGAGGTCCAAGCTCTCGATGAGTTCTCTGTTCTCCGTCACCTTCACCAAGCTGCTCCAGATGCGCCCAGAGTGGGCCCTGGGTACATAATCAGTGACTAAAGCACTTGACTTTGGAGCCAATTAAGCCAAATGAAGGAGTGGGATTGGCATGAGCGAGTAGTGGCATTTGTGAGTCGAAAGGAAATCTGGGTCCCTTGGTTAAGTGTTGCTTGTCTATAAGACCCCATGTGCTGACCCGAAGTGCCCACATTTCTCAGGCAAGGCTTATTGAGTCACGGATGAAAGCAGCTTAAAAAAAAAAAAAAAATGAGGGGGGAAGGAAGGTTAAGAATATGGAATTGTAAAAAAAAAAAAAAAAGAATATGGAGTTGTGAAGGGCACCTGGCTGGCTTAGTCAGTGGAGCACGGCACTCTTGATCTCAGGGTGCTGTGTGTGAGCCCCACATTGGGTGTAGAGATTATTCAAAAATAAGATCTTTTAAAAAACCCTTTTCCCTTATTGGTTTTTGGTTTGGGTTGATTATCCAACACACTGCATATATAATTTTGTAGCCCACTTTAAAAAAAAAAACACTACAGTATAACATGAGTATTTATATTCTTAAAAATGAACATATACATTATTTTTAATGACTGCAAAATATTCTGTTTGGCCGTAATTTACTTGTGATTTTATATGTCTTAGAGCAGTTGCTTCTAGTTTCTTTGTTTTCTGTTTTTGTTTTTACAAAAGATTTTGCCCATTTACTTGAGAGAGAGAGAGAACACGAGCAGGGGAAGCAGCAGAGGGAGAGGAAGAAAGAGGCTCCCTGCAGAGCAGGGGAGCCCGACGCAGGGTCTGATCCCAGGATCCTGGGACCCCAACCCGAGCCAAAGGCAGATGCTTAACCGACTTAGCCATCCAGGCGTGCCTTCTAGTTTTTAAATTACTGTATTGAAATTATGTGGGCAAAAGGTTGAGAAAACTTTTTCCTATTCTGCATGAGAATTTGAACTTTGGTTCAACTACTAGCTCTGTTTCCTTTGGAATGTCAACAGTATTACTATGCAACATCGCCGATGTAAAAATGTCCTTTAAGTGCGGCCCTGCATCTAGAGGGGGGAAAACCATATATGCCTGATGGGAAGTCATACTTAGGGCCTCCCTGAGCCCAGTGATGTCTCATGGGCATGTGTCTTGCCGGCGGAGTTGTTATAAGAGATATTCCCATGGGGCATGAGGTTTCAAAGCCAGGGTGCCTCTTGCACCTGTACCATGTGGATTTCACTCCCTTGCATCTGAGCTGTAGCATAGGGGGCAGGGAGACCCTTTCCTGGACACTGGTCCTAACTGCTGTTAGGACCACTACGTCATCTTTGACTCAAGTTTGCTTCTCCAGTGTGCCGTATTGGTTGTACCCTGAGGGACAGAGTGTGTGTGGCCCATGGTGGTCTTAGGAGATTGGACAGTTAGTGGTATGGCACCCTACATTTAGGATGGTTTCCTTAGGAGAGCTTGTAGAAGTAGAATAACTGGGCCAAAGACTGGGCATTTTCAAGCCCTTTAATACCAATGTACAGTCAAGTTGATTTCCAGAAGGGTTGCACCACCAACTTCACCAGTTGTGCAACAAGATGACATTTCCAGATATCTTCACCAGAATTTTTAAACATTTTGTAGATTTGATAACAAACTTTTTGGTCCTGATTTGCATTTTTTAAAAAACTTAAGCTGTAGGTTTGGGAACTACTAGCGTTTCCTCTTTTGTGAATTGATGCCTCCTTTCTTTTGCCAAGCACAAACGCTTAAATTGCAAGTACATGGCATACTAAATTTTAAAATTGCAAGTTGCAAAGAGATGAGAGGCACCTCTCCCTCCCCATTCTAAACTGCTCTTTCTGCCCCTCCAGGTCTACGAGGACCTTCTCCCACAGTACGCCAAGCTTGAGCAGAGAATTCTGTCCCAGACCCCGGGGCCTCCAGAGTGAATTCCTCAGGCCCAGGCAGCACGTTAACCCTGCCTGCCTTGGCTCACGGATCCCACTTTGAGACGTACGTGCTCCTCCTGGACAGCAGGGATCCTCTTCCCTGTTAGAAGTGACTCTGCCTGCCCGTCTGACTCCTCGTGGTGCTGCCTGGGACTACCTGAAACCCACCTTAGCGCATCTCCCTGAATGTAAATGGGCTGTTTCTGATCCTGTGCCCTTGTGCCCGGGGCAGGAAAGCCTCTGTCTTCTCCTGCCCTTTATCTCGGGGGGCAAGATAAAGCAGTGAGTCTGGGATATATCCAGTAAAAATTGTGACTTTGCCTCCTTTCAAATGCAGAAGTAAAGTGAATACAGGGACCTAAATTGGGTGAACGGTGGAGACAAAGCTGTCCCCCCATATTCCGACCCCAGCAGCCTCTTCCCCAACTCTCACTCTGGCTTCTCCTCCTCAAACTGTAACCCACAGCCACCTGCCCCCTCCGTACTGTGACCCTGCAGTCCATCCTCCTCCTCCCCACGCCAAACTGATCTCAGCTGCTGCCTCCCTCCTCATTTCAGAGTCTGAAGGGCTTCGTAGTAGCTTCCTTTCTTGTCTTTCCTTGCTCACCCCTGCACCTTCCATCCCTTGTCACCTCCCAGCATCTGCCCCTTCATCCTTCGAGATCTCTCCTCCCTCCCCACGCCCACCTTTTGTAACTCACTGCCTCTTACCCAAAAAGCTTGACAGGCCTAATGACCAAGCTTTCTGTCCCCCTCCCATCCACCCTGCCCACTGGCTGCCTTACTCCCCAGAACACCAGACCACTTGCAGGAGCCCTCTCCCAAGTGGTACAGGGTAGCACCTCTCTCCCTCCGTCCCTTCCTTCAGGAAGAATTTCCCTAATTCTGGATTTCTTTGATTCTGTTTCTGTTTTGTCATTTAACATATTCTCTATCTTCTGTATTTCCTATAAATTCCTATAAATTGGTGATTGGCTCTTCAGCCTCCGTGCTATTGACCTGGAGCTGGGTAAGTTTTGGTTGTGGGGGCAGCGGGGTCACTGGCCTTGACCCACCAGATGCCGGTAACACGCCCTCCCCAAGCTGTGACAATCCAGAATGTCTCTAGGCATTGCCACGTTACCTCCTGGTGGGGATAGGAAGACAAAATGGCCCCTAGTTGATAACCACTGACCTGGAGGCTTGATCTGATGCACATGTGATTATTTCCCTGTTTATGTTAGACAGCTTCCTAAGATGGTGGTGTGTTCTTCCATCAGGAGGCACATGTGTCTGGTTTTCTCTCATTTGAGGGATGTTCATGCCTAGCTCCATTAGTTCACTAGGGATACAGTCTTGTTATTCCTCTTCATTTACCCGGGATTCTTCTATGTGACAGACATTTCCTATCGACTTACCCAAAAGAGCTAGGAGAGGCTCGTCCTCTGTTCACCAGTTTTCAAAATAATGGGTTGATTCCCAAGCATCGTCTAACAGCCAATAGTTTTTTGTTTTTAGTGCCAATAGGATACATTTGATATATTTTATGTATTTTAATCCATTATGGTAATTATTTCTGTCCTTGCCTTCTTTTTGATAGTCATTCTCTGCAACTTTTCTACTGTTTTCCTGATCTGCCGTTTCTTACTTACAGGTACAAACGCTCTGTGTAGTCCTTAATGACTGCTGGGCCCCCAGTTTTTATCCTCATCCCTCTTTCTCTCCCATTTTGTCCTCTTTTATTGGATGATTTTGTCTCTTCTTGGGTTTCCACTACTTATAGGCCAGGAGCACTGATCTTTGCTTCCATCCAGAACTCTCCTTGGAGTCTACCAGAATTCTCACTCAGAGGAGTACTTCATACTCCACTTACCTTCCTTTGCCCTTCCCCAAACCTCCTCCTCTTGTGTTCCTGTTTCAGTGAATTGACACCACTGTTCATCCATCCATTGACTGAGGAACCCAAACCCCAAATGCAGATGTCCTCCCCCTTTCCCATGTCAGCCTCAGATCAGTCACCAAGCTGAGTTTGGTTATTCCTTTGTTAACTCCTAAAGCAGTCCCTTTCTCTCCTTCCCTCCTGTTTTACTTTGGGCCCCTTTATTCCATGCTCAAGTTATCCCAAAAGCTTACAGATAAAGTCCTGTGTGATCTGCTTCCTGCAGAGTCCCCCCAATTTTACCTTTGCTGCAGGCCCTTGCCTAAATTGGAACCTCAGTTAAACCAGACTACTTATGGTTTGCACCCGGGGTGGAAAAGTGCTGCAAACCGGGTCTGAGACCTGGTTGGTCAAGGCAGTGGATAGGTGGACATCAAAGGAAGAGACTTAGAAAATGAGTGGGACCAGTGGCTTCTCTTCTGAGAGAGATGAAGTCTTGAAAGGAAGCAGTGTCCCTAGCAGGCTTGGTGGATGAAGAAGAAAAAGAAAGCAGAAAGCTGAAGATAACAGCCTCTCGGTAGCAAGTCAAAGATTCAGAAGAAAATGGACAACTTCCCCACCCCTAGTTCCTAGACATTACTTATTAAAGACACTTTACAACATTAACCAGTTGGAAAAGATTCTCTTGGACCAAGAAACAGAGAAAGCCATTCGATCAATCCATTTTACCTCTGCCCCCAAAGAGTTGCGTGTTATTGCAAGCATGTCAACATAAATAGAACAAGGAATTCACTGTGTATACAAATACAGGAAGTAAACAGAGTGAGAATCATAACTTTTCAAGCCAAGGAAATACTCCAAAATAAAGAGAACAGAAGAGAGTAAACCATAACAACCCTCCAACATCTCTAAAATAAATTTTGGAACAGTTGTGGATAGGAAAGATACCACAGTTCGGAAAATTTAAAACTCAGAATAGAAATGAAAAAGCAACAGGAATATATGAAGAGAGAAATGACCAAGCTTGGGAAACAATTTGAGTGAAAAATTAAAATCATCATAGATAGGAAGACAAAATCAATAGAGATGACTCCAAGTATAGTAAAGCCTATAGAGGTTGGGAATGACAAAAGCTAAGAGAGCAAAAAATACAGAGGAAGAGCTGAAAAGGTACAGAATGAAAATGATAGGTAAAGAAGTAACAGGCAAAACTGGAGCTCCCAGAAGCTACCAAAAAAGAAGACAGTGGAATTGGTTAATAGTTAAAACTGCTCCAGGAGAGGGACGCCTGGGTGGCTCAGTCTGTTAAGTATCTGCCTTTGGTTCAGGTTATGATCCCAGGGTCCTGAGTTCAAGTCCTATATCAGGCTTCCTGCTAGCCTGCTTCTTCCTCTGACAAATAAATAAATACAATCTTAAAACAAAATAAAACAAAAAACCTGCCCCAGGAGAAATTTCTGAAAAAGCACAAAGAAGACCTAAATCTTTATCTTGAAAGGGCCCCTTTGTTACATAGAAAAATTGACCCAGAATGATGAATATCCTAGCAAACTATTAAATGTTGAAGGTGAGGGGAAATAACCCCTCTGGGCCCAAAGAGCTAATTTCTTACAAAGGAAGGGTCAAATTGGCATCGGACTTCTCAAAAAGCAAGTAGCAATGGAGCAACATTTTCAAGAAATATAAAGAAAAACAAAGGAACTAAGAATAAGTGTTTTGTATCAAGCTAAGCTGTCCTTTAAATATCAAGGATATGTATAAGTTTTTTCTTAAGATTATTTATTTATTTGACAGATCACAAGTAGGCAGAGAGGCAGGCAGAGAGAGAGGAGGAAGCAGGCTCCCTGCTGAGCAGAGAGGCCAATGCAGGGCTCGATCCAGGACCCTGAGATCATGACCTGAGCCGAAGGCAGAGGCCTTAACCCACTGAGCCACCCAGGTGCCCCGGTATGTGTAAGTTTCAATCATGTGAGAGCTCAGGAAAATACTGTACTCCTAACCCCTCAGGATCTTACTTCAAGACAAGTTTCAACCAACTAGGAGATGATTGGGGAACTTCAGCAAAAGGACTGGTGGTAAGCATTGAGTATCTAGTTTCAGATCTAAAACCAAAATGAAAGAGGAGATGGGGTGGTAGAATAGTATCAAATGATATTCTTTGAAAAGATAGACGTCACAGTGGAATAAATGAAAAAGAAGGGAGAGGAGGAGGACAGGACAAAGAGGTCTTTGTTGCAAAGGCAGTGTGTACAAGGCAAAGAGCATCATTTAAAGTTTTGACAAACCTGGGGTGCCTGGGTGGCTCAGTGGGTTAAAGCCTCTGCTTTCGGCTCAGGTCATGATCCCAGGGTCCTGGGATCGAGCCCCGCATCGGGCTCTCTGCTCAGCAGGGAGTTTGCTTTCCTTCCTCTCTCTCTGCCTGCCTCTCTGCCTACTTGTGATCTCTGTCTGTCAAATAAATTAAAAAAAAAAAAAAAACTTTAAAGTTTTGACAAACCTAACAGTTGGGGTTTAAATAAGGAAAAAGGAGACAAAAGGATTATGAAAGGGTACAAGATAGTTACTAGAATAAAGATAGAAATCTCCCTTAATGCTCAAAGATACTATAATAAAAGCAATAAATCACATAGTGAAGAATAGCATCATACCCAGTAAATACAAAAACAAGCATAGAGTTAAATTACTAAACTAAAAGGCTCAACTCATCTATTTAAAAAAAAAGTTCAAAAATGAGCAAAGGGAAAAAAAAAGGCAAACCAAGAAACAGACTGACTCTTTTTTTTTTAGAGCAGGCTCCACACCAGCATGGTGCCCAGTGCAGGGCTTGAACTGATGACTCTGAGACCAAGACCTGAGCTGAGATCAAAAGTCAAAAGCTTAACTGAAGACTGAGCCACCCAGGTGCCTCAAGAAACAGACTCTTTAACTACAGAGAACAAACCGGAGGTTATCAGAGGGGAGGCACGTAGGAGGATGGGTGAAAAGAGGTGATGGGGAGTAAGGAGTGCAGTTGTGATGAGCCCAGGGTGATGTATGGAAGTGTTGAATCACTATATTGTACACCTGAAACTAGTATTAGTTCTGTATAAGTTAACATGTATATGTATGTTACCTAACTGGAATTTAAATAAAAACTTTAAAAAGTTCAGATTTGCTTACAAACCAGCATCCTATTATCTGTTATTTACAAGAGACCTCTGAAGTAATTGATCCATAAAGGCTAAAAATTAGATGGGCAAAAATATAATAGGCAAATACAAATCATAAAAAGCAAGATTACAATATTGATATATGACAAAGGTAAAATTCAGGAGAAAATTTAATCAAAGAAGGACACTATAATGCTAAAAACCACAATTCACAATGAAGGTATACTAGTTACTAATGTTACAGCTCTATTATTTCATTTCTCAACTTTAAATTATTTTCTTTGATTTCACCTATAGATTCCAAAAGAATTTGTATGTCTTCTGAATATATAGCACACTTTGCATCTTTTAATAAGGAATACTAATACATAATCGAGGTTATGCCTATTCTCACAGAAATTTGCCATTTATTATATCACAAAGAAAACCTCTAATTTCCACAAAATAGAGACAATACAGTCTTCTTTAACCACAGTGCAATAAAATGAGAAATGGGGGCGCTTGGGTGGTTCAGTGGGTTAAAGCCTCTGCTTTCAGCTCAGGTCATGATCTCAGGATCTTGGGATCAAGCCCCGCATTGGGCTCTCTGCTCAGTGGGGAGCCTGCTTCCCCATCTCTCTCTTCCAGGCACTCTGCCTACTTGTAATCTCTGTCTGTCAAATAAATAAAATCTTTTTTTTTTAAAGATTTTATTTTGGGGGGTGCCTGGGTGGCTCAGTGGGTTAAGCCTCTGTCTTTGGCTCAGGTCATGATCCCGGGGTCCTGGAATCGAGCCCTGCATCGGGCTTTCTACTCAGCGTGGAGCCTGCTTCCCTTCCTCTCTCTCTCTCTGCCTGCCTCTCTGCCATTTGACAGACAGAGATCACAAGTAGGCAGAGAGGCAGGCAGAGAGAGAGAGAGAAGAGAAAACAGGCTCCCTGCTAACCAGAGAGCCCGACTCGGTCCCGATCCCAGGACCCCGGGATCACGACTGGAGCCGAAGGCAGAGGCTTTAAACCACTGAGCCACCCAGGCACCCCAATAAATAAAATCTTTAAAATGAAATAAAATAAAATGAGAAATGAATAAATATATATTTTTAAGTCTCACCTGGGGAAAGACTTTCTATGAATTACTCTTGGGGCAAAGGGGAAATACAAACCAAACTTTCAGAGCTTTTAAAAAAAGATTGATAATTAAATCTGTGGAAATAATTAAAGCACTGATAGGTGAAATATAGCTTTAAAATACTATCACACGTGTCAATTATACTCAAAAATTTTAAAATACTGTAACATTGATAAAAAAGCAAAATAAGAATACAACTCAAAAGCAAAAAACAAAAACAACAAAAACCCCAAAAGGAATATAAGAAGTAATGATAAAATCACACATTAGGAAAACAGGAAAAAATAAAATTAATGAAGAGCATTTTGCTTATTTGAAAAACAACTGAGACACCTGCGTGGCTCAGTTGGTTAAGTACCCCACTCTTGGTGTTGGCTCAGGTCATGATCTCAGGTTGTCAGATAGAGCCCTACATCAGGCTCTGCACTCAGCATGGAGTCTGCTCATTCCTCTCCCTCTGCCCCCTCCCCTGATTGCATTTTCTCTCTCTCAAATTAAAAAAAAAAAATCTTAAAAAAGGTAAAAAGAAAAAACAATCAGAAGAGACAAGCCATTAGCTAACTTAAGTAAAAGGGGGAGGAAGAAATATCAAAAGTAAAAATACTAGTGAAAAATTGACATTAAAACAAAATAAATTTTAATTTTAAGGACTATTTTGTACAACTTGGCAAATAATTTGGTAACCTAGATGAAATGGTAACAACCTTAGGTACTAAAATGACTCCAGTAGAGGAAGTTTAAGCCTTTCTAGGTCATAAGGGAACTAGAAAAGATATTCAAAGAGCTGTAAGATGAAAAAGGCTCTAGTTCAGATGGTTTCACAGGAGGATTCTACCAAACTTTCATTGTTCAGGTAATCCCTTTTCTACATAATGTATTCCAGAATGCTGGAAAAGAAGAAACACTTCCAGATTTTTATGAAGCAAGTATAACATTGATCCCTCATATTAGGTTGCAAAAATAACCCCAATTCTCCACTTATCCCTGTATCTACATACTTGGTCATGAAGTTTTGCTGTGCCCTCCCTCTCTGACTCTGGGCTCAGCCATGCAAGTCTGGTCAATGGGATTTTCACAAACAAGGTGCAAGCATTGGCTTGGAAAGTCCTTATGCCATTGAGGTTTCTCTCATTTTGCTTCTCTGCCTTTATTATGAATTATTTGTGCCTAACCTTGCCTGACCAAAGCCATCCTGGGTTAGTCAAGGTCACTGACTGTCCCAGACTTGTGAATGGGTCCAGGTGAGACCAGAAGCACTACCCAGCCAGGTCCAACCTAAATCCCAGCCTGCAGATTGATGAGCTAAATACATGTTTGTTATTTTAAGGCATTAAGATTTAAAGTGATTTATTCACAGTAATAGATAACTGATACACAAATTGGTGCCAAATAAAAAAACTAATATCTGTGACATTGGAGCTGGGCTCTGGGTGGGGCTTGGAAAAATGGTGAGAAAATTATTTTAGGGGGCTGAAAAATGCAAAGAAACTGAGCACCTGTGGTAACTTGGAAGATAGAAAATGTACCTCCTGAACATTTGGACTTGAGAAAAGACATTTCTAGGCAGAATATTGAAAATGTCAGCTGACTATTACTCAGAAAAGAATTAACCAGATTGTACAATTTTAAATGGAACGTAAAGGTGCTAGAACAACAACTTTCTCATCTCCATTCCTTTAAGCCTACAAAGATATCAGACTTAATGATACAGCTTTAGGTGAAAACAAAATCAAGGGCTGAAAGACACTTTGCTAAGACCTCTGAAAGAATCAAGGCATCGTCTAATGGACTTTTCCAGTTGACTAAAATGACTTCCAGGAAATATAAGATTCTTGTCCCACAGTAGCCTGATACCTAAAGTATCAGTGACTAAGCCCAGAGGGCAAGTGATATCTCAAAATGATTGGGTATGGCTTTTGGTGTAGAGAGTGGATTCAGATCAGACACAGAAGATCCACAGAACATCTTTATGGAGCTATACTAATAAAAGTGACATCAACCTAGATTAGAAGGGACTAAATGTAAAAAGACTCTGGGCCCCCAACTTTCTTTGGACAGGAAGCAGACTGAGGAAGTTATTCAGAAGACATGTTTTCTAATGCCTTCTTCAGAAGTGTCCAAGGAGAGCAATGCAAAATGAAAGATGTAGAGGGTGAAACCAGGGGCCATGGAGAATGATGGACTGGATGCCACTTTCAGTGTCACAGATAAGCTCTAAAACAGCCTGTAATGTATTCACACCCTTGTGTTACTCCCACCTCCTGAATGTGAGCAGGACCTGTAACTCTCTTCTAATAAAAAATGGCCAAGGTGATGGGGAGTCACTTCTGTAATTATGTTACCTATGATTATAACTGCTATCTTCCTGGCAGGCTCTAATGAGTCTTCCTTGCTACCTTTGATGAAGAAAGCTGCCCTATGGAGAGACCCATATGGCAGGGAAGTGAGCAGCTTCTGTGTAATGATCATCAAACAAATGAGGCCCACAGTCCAGCAATTCACAAGCAGCTGGATCCGCATGACTTTGGAAGTGATTCCTGCCCTAGCCAAGCTTCAGATGAGACCTCAGCTCTGACCAACATCTTGATTATAGCCTTATGAGAGGTTCTGAAGCAGAGGACTAGAGGACCCAGGTAAACCATATCCAGATTCTTGACCCACCGAAACTCAGATAATACATGGATGTTGTTCTAATCCACTAAGTTTGTGGTTATAACGGTAGTTACTACTATGCAGTGTTAGATAATTCATACATCCAAGGAATGAAGCCTTAATCACAAACCATTCTCCATCTCTAGATATACATTCTGGGTGGGACTTTAGAATTGCTATGGGCAAGTGACGGCTATATGCTTTCATCCTTACACTTTCCAAATGATAGCACTTTTGCAATGATCTTGCACTTGTTTCTACCCACTTATGTTGGTTATTTGAGAAGCAAGTAATTTGACTTTTTGCTTCATATGTCTTTGGACCAAGACTAGGCACAACCGGGGCACCTGGGTGGCTCCTCGTTTGAGTGTCCAATTCTTGACCTCAGCTCAGGTCTTGATCTCAGGGTCGTAAGTTCAAGCCCTGTATCTGGCTTTGCGCTGGGTGCAAAGTCTGCTTCAGATTCTCTCTCCATCAGCCCTCACTGTGCACAAGCACGTGCTTTCTCTCCCTCTCAAACAAAACAAAACAAAAAAACAACAGTGGGTACAACCAGACTTTACTTAGATTGTGAAATCCTAAACCTGACTGAGATTTTTGCAGCGCTTTGGGATGGGAATGTGTATATTTTACATATGGGAATGGTGTGTATAACTGGCCATGAGGGAAAACTGAGATAGTTGCAGAAACACACCCACATTCCTCATTGTGTTCATATGCTTTGTTGCACAACTTTGCCACGCTCTCCTATTCGGACTCAGGACTGGTTGTGTGACGGGCTTTGGCCATGTTTGTAAATGAGATGCAAGCTGAGGCTTGAAATAACTTGCAAGAGTGAGTTTTCTGTTTCTTGCAAGAACAGCATTATTATGATAACATGAGAAGGTGACAGACACATGGAAAGAGCCTGGTTGTTCCGGGTGCTCCAGCCAACACCTGGCTGAACTGCAGATGTGTATGCTCGCCCAGCCCGTATCAGAATCACCTCAGTCACAGGATCTATTGCCTTTTACGGTTTTAAGCCTCAAGCTTTCCAGTTGCTTGTTAGGCAGCATTATTTTAACGATAGATAACCACTACAATACCTAACCTCATAACAATTACACAAAATAAAGAACTACATATCAATCTCTCTCTCTTTTTTTTTTTTTTAAGAATTCTGTTTTGGGGGGGTACCTGGGTGGCTCAGTTGGTTAAGTGACTGCCTTTGGCTCAGGTCATAATCCCAGAGTCCCAGGGTCAAGTCCAGATTGGGCTCCCAGCTCCATGGGGAGTCTGCTTCTCCCTCTGACCTTCTCCCCTCTCATGCTCTCTCTCACTCTCTCTCTCAAATAAATAAAATGCTTTAAAAAAGAATTAAATAATTAAAAAGAATTCTTTTTTTTTTTTAAGGATGTTATTTATTTCTTTATTTGACAGAGAGAGACATGGTGAGAAAGGGAACACAAGCAGGGGGAATGGGAGAGGAAGAAGCAGGCTTCCCACTAAGCAGGGAGCCCAATGCGGGGCTCGATTCCAGGATCCTGGGATCGAGCCCAATGCGGGGCTCGATCCCAGGATCCTGGGATCATGACCTGAGCCGAAGGCAGATGCTTAATGACTGAGCCACCCAGGCATCCCCAGTATCAATCTCTTATTAATATTAATGAAATTATTAGCAATTTTGTCAAACTGTCTATGATTTAGTAAAAATCATATTTATAAATGATGAATTTATCAAATATTATTGGATTAATATCAGTTCGAAAATCCCAAATGAAAAGATCAATAAACAGAAACCAATAGGGCATTGAAGATGATCTGTCATGATCAAGTGCAGCTTATTCCTGAGTGGTCCAGTATTAGGAAATCAATGAATACAGTTCCCCATTTTAATAGACCTAAGAAGTCAAACAATTTGATCATAGCTGTTGAAAGTCTTTTGACAAAATTCAACACTCATTTCTGATTAGGAAAAAACACACCCACCCCTGGTAAAAGGCAGCATCAACTTAATGAAGAAACACTAGAGGCATTCCTGCTAGAATCAGGAATAAGTCAAGGAAGTCCACCACTGCCACTACTATTTAATAGTGTATTAAAGTAGTAGCCAGTGCAATTAGATCAGACAAAACCAAAGCATAAGAATAGGAAAGGAAGAGATAAAACTCAAGAGAACCAATGTTAAAAATAATGCGAATAAGAAAATCCAGTAAAGTAGCAGAACATCGTTTTTTAAAAGCAGTGTTGACATATGTAATCAATAAAAAGGATATGTTGTGAAGGACAAGAGCCCAATTACAATAGCAGAAAAAAAGTTAAAATAATTAAAATAGAGGTATAAAAATAGATGTACAAAACACATGTAAAAATAGATGAGCAAGGGATGCCTAGGCGGCTCTGTCGGTTAAGTGTCTGTCTCTAGCTCAGATCGTGATCCCAGGGTCCTGGGATCGAGTTCTGCATTGGGCTCCCTGCTCTGTGGGCAGCCTGCTTCTCCCTCTGCCTGCTGCTCCCTCTGCTTGTGTGCTCTCTTTCTGACAAATGAATAAATAAAATCTTAAAAAAAAGAAAATGGGGCACCTGGGTGGCTCTGTGGATTAAGCCTCTGCCTTCGGCTCAGGTCATGATCCCAGGGTCCTGGGATAGAGTACTGCATCAGCCTGCTTCCTCCCCCCCGGTCCCCCCTCCCGCCTACTTGTGATCTCTCTCGGTCAAATAAATAAATAAAATCTTTTAAAAAAAGAAAGAAACAAACAACAACAAAATTTATGCACAAAAACAATACAAATACTTTTAAAGAGTTTTAAAAAAATGCTCAATCTCCTCTATGATATCATTTCTCACCTATAAAATTGACAAACATCCAAAAATTTGATAAAATGCTCTGTCACGAAGGCTGTGAAGCTTGGTATGAGTACAACTAACAAAACTAAGTATGAATGTGATCTAACAGTTTCGCTAGGAATCTGCGTACAGACAGAACTCCAACATACAAAACATCTATACAGGGTCATTTATTGTGAAGGTGTTAATAAAGCAAAATATTTGGAAAAAAGCAAGTATTGATGAACATAGGACCAGTTGAATGGATTATGGTACACAAGAAAAAAGACTAAGGAAGATCTGTGTGTACTGATTCCCCAAACATGGGCCATTTTTATTTACTTCTTTCTTTCCATTTACTGCTTTAATTCCCCTCAGCTAAGTTTTCTTTTCTATTCTATTCTTTTCTTCTCTTTGGAGCGAGAGAGAGAGAGAATGGAGGGTGACAGAGGGAGAGAGAGAGAATCTTAAGCAGCAGGATCCACGCCCCATGCAGAGCCCAACACAGGGCTCAGTCTCACCACCCTGAGATCATGACCTGAGCTGAAAGCAAGAGTCAGATGCTTAACTGACTAAGCCACCCAGGCATCCCAAAGTTTTCTAATTTTCAGTGTTCATGTCTTACAAGGATTTTGTTAAAATCATTGTTATTTAAGTGCTTTTTAAGTTGTGCAGAAATATACATAAAGTTTACTATTTTATGTATATTGTAATTGTATATTGTATTTTATATTATAATTATGCAGAAATATGTATAAAGTCTTATACATATTTATAAAATATGTATATATTTTATATTAATATATAATATATTATAAAATATGTGTATAGTATATATTTATACATATTTATAAAATATGTATAAAATTACTATTTTTATGTATATAATTCAAGGCCATTAAATACATTCACAGTGTTGTGCCACCATCACCACTGTCCATCTCCAGAACTTTTTTATCATCCCAAACAGAAACTCTTTAGCATTAAACTACAACTACCATTCCCTTTCCCCCAGCTCCTGATAGCCACTCTTCTACTTTCTGCTTCTACGAATGCTTCTATGAATACCTAAAATAGATTCTTCCTGTAAGTGGAATCCTACAACATGTGTCCTTTTGTGTCCTGTTTGTTTCACTTAGCAAAGAGTTTTCAAGGTTCATCCATGCAGCGAGGCTGAATAATTTTATGTGTACTCCACATTTCATTTATCCATTCATTGGCTGCTTGATGTTTGAGTCCAGTCATTTCTGTCTTTTGGATACTGCAAATAGTGCTACTGTGAATATTGATGTACAAATTTCTGTTTAAGTCCCTGATTTCAATTCTTTTGGGCATTTACTTACAAGTGGAATTGTTGGATTATATGGTAATTCTGTGTTTAATTTTTTTTTTTAAGATTTTATTTATTTGTTTGAGAGAGAGAGCACAAGCAGGGGGAGCCGGAGAGGAAGAGACAGGCTCCAATTTGAGCAAGGACTCAATCCCAGGACCCTGGGATCATGACATGAGCTGAAGGCAGACACTTAACACATTGAGTCACCCAGGGACCCCATGTGTTTAGTTTTTTGAAGAACCACCATATTATTATTTTCCACAGCAGCTGCACTATTTTACATTCACACCAACAATGTGTGAGGATTCTAATTTCTCCACATCCTTGTCAGCACTTGTTATTTTCTGGTTTTGTTTTGTTTTGGTTTTTTGCTTTTGATAATAGCCATCTTTGTGGGTGTGAAGTGGTATTCATTGTTTTGATTTGTGTTTCCCCAATAACTAATGATGTCAAATATCTTTATGTGCTCATTGGCCATTCATATATACTTAATGTTTTCTGATGCTGATGTAAGGATTTTTCATTTTTAATTGTTTCTTGCTAGCTTATAGAAATGCTCTGTGGTATCATTGCTAGCATACAGAAATGGGTTTTTGCTTAATCTTGTATTTTCTATCTTGCTAAATTCACTTATAATCTCTGATAGTATTTTTGTACTCATAGAATAGGTAAGATTGTCTGGGATGCTTGGGTGGCTTAGTCGGTTAAGCCGCTGCCTTTGGCTCAGGTCATGATCCCAGGGTCCTGGGATTGAGTCTCGCATTGGGCTCCTTGCTGGGCAGGGAGCCTGCTTCTCTCTCTGCCTCTGCCTGCCACTCTGCCTGCTTGTGCGCGCGCTCTCTCTCTCTTTCTCTCTGACAAATAGATAGATACATAGACAGATAGATAAAATCTTTAAAAAAAAAAGAGTATGTAAGATTTTCTGTGTATGTCATTTGTGAAAAAAAGACTGTCTTACTTCTTCCTTTCCAATATTTATTTCTTTTTCTTGCCTTGTTGCAATGGGTAGAACATCCAGTATAATGTTGAATAGAGGTAGGAAGAGCAATTATCCTTGCCTTATTCCTGATCGTAGGAGATGATTTTCTTTTCTTTTCTTTTCTTTTTTTTTTTAATGGTAAACTGCATGTTAGCTGCAGGATGTGATGTGATGTGATGTGATGTGATGTGATGTGATGTGTTGTGTGTTTATCCTCCCTGGTGTTTATCAAGATTTTCGGATCTATGGGATTCTAGTTTTCATGAAATTGGAAAAAAGCTTAGCCATTATTTCTTCAAATACTTTTGCTGTATTCTCTGGGATTTCAGTTAGATATGTTAGACAATTTGTTATTGTTCCATAGAGCATAGAGTTTCTGTTCATTTTTTTCGAGTCTTTTTTCTCCCCATATTTAATTTGGGTAGTTCCTATTGCTATGTCTTCAAATTCATAGATCTTATTTTTCTGTAGTGTCTTAATCTGCTGTCAGTTTCATCCAGTTAATCTTTTAAAAAAGATACTACATTTCTTTTATTTCTAGAAGTCCATTTTGGAAATATTTTAATTCTCTCTTCATTGTGTTCATATTTCCTTTAAATCTTTCGGTATATTTATAGTAGCTTTAAAAAATCCTTGATTTATAATTCCATCATTCTCTGTCTTCTTTTTCTATCAACTGATTTTTCTCCTATTAATGGGTCACATTTTCCTTTTTTTTTTCATGTCTAGGAAATTTTTATTAGATTTTGGGTTTTGTTACTGCTTTATTGCAGAGGGTCAGAATTTGTTGAATTTCATTTAAAAGTGTTAAACTTTTGTCTGGTAAATACTTAAATTGCTTGTGTATCAGCTGGATCAATTCAAGACTTGCTATTGTGGACTTATAGGGGGAATCTTTATTCTTGGCAAGTTTACCTCTACTTCTATGGAATGACCCTTTGTGTTTCCACTCTGACAGTCTTGGCTGTTTAATGAGGACTTTCTACTGTGGATGGTTAGAACTATAAAAACTTCCCTTTCCTGTGTGAGTTCTTGGAGCTATTCAGCTTCTGTCTTTCTTTCTCTCCCCCCATGGAGTTTCATTGTATGCATGTATAACTCAGAATTCAGGAAAAGACACAAGGAGACTCCTCTGCAGATGTTCAGCTTTCTTTATGTAATTCCCTCCTCTCTGGTACTCCGCCAGAGTAAAATTTGCTCTTAAATTTGCTGCAGCCTTCTCCATCTTCAATCTCATTCTCTGTTCTCAACTCTGCAAAGTTTCTAGGCTCTGCTTGGGATATGCTTCCTCCATTGTGGACTGCAATTTGTCTTCAGGCAGAAAGCAGGGTCAATTAAAGGCTCCCTTCATTTTTTCCTCTTCTCTCTCTCTCTCTTTCCTCTTTCCTCTTCTCTATAAAAGCTGTCTTACAGCTTGTATAATGTCCAAAAATAGTTCCTTCCTATATCTTGTCCATTTTTCTTGTTATGGTAGAAGGGCAAAAGCCGTTCCAGTTACTGTGTGATGGCTGGAAGAAAAATCTTATCCAGCTCAATTTTGATTCCATTTCTAGAAGTTTCTCCTTAATGTAGGAGTCTGATCTAAAACAGAAGCCTGGCTAATCAGTTTTTTTTTTTTTTTAAAGATTTCATTTGTTTGTCAGAGAGAGAGAGAGAGAGAGCACAAACAGGGGGAGCAGCAGGCAGAGGGAGAAGCAGTCTTCTCACTGTACAAGGAGCCAGATATAGGATTTGATCTGGACCTTGGGATCATGACCCAAGCCAAAAGGCAGACACTTAACCAACTGAGCCACCTAGGTGTCCCTGGCTAATTAGTTTTAAAAGTTCACAGGGACAAACTGTCCTAGCTCTTTCTATTCTTACCAGAGTCTCCTTGCATTCCCTTGTGCTCGGACTGGGGAAGCCCATCCCAGTTTCACCTACTGTTATTGAACCATGCTTTCTGATGAACCTCTCTTAGCCGTCTCGGGATTCTGTTGTTCTCAGGAACCAGATAGGCTGCTGCGTTCTTCAGGTTCCCCTTGCACAGATACTAGTCCATGCAGATTGCATTGCTGTTGGTAGTTCATAGTTTATATCAATTTTCTTGTATTTTTGGTGTTTTGGGGGAAAACCTTGTCACCTAGTTTTCTTGTAAATGTACATGGGTTTTCTGTTTTTTGTTTTTGTTTCCATGCAGTTGTTCTGTGAGAACTATGGAAGAATTCAAAAACCATGTAGCCACCAACCTTGCTACCACTTTCCTGGAATCTGATAGAAGTTTTAAGAGCCTGAATATAATTTACTTTCCCTCTCTCACTGCAATAGTAGAAGCATGTATCAAAATGTAACCTCCATTAGCTTGTGTCACTGAGTTGTTACAATGAATATAACTTGCTTGGTGACTCACAATGGGCAGGTAGCATGAATGAAAAATAAATTTGGTTGTAAGCCATTGAGACCTGAGGATTTCCCATTACCACAGTGTAATCTAATCTATTTGAGAGACCTTTATACCCAACCCAATTAAATTTAGTTGACCTGAATGTGGTCACTGTAAGTTAAGAGAGAGTGTGAGGAGAAATATGAAGATAGGAAGAAAAGAAATAAACCAGCTTGAGAATTGTCTAGGAAATAACTTTTAACATTGATGGCACACAGAATAGATTGGAAATAAATGGATAGCTTACTAAGTTTGGGGGGAATTGTATTGCCAAAGAACTATGCACCCACCCCCATTATATAGGGTGAATAGTATCCTCCGAAATCATTTAATGTGGTACTGCTGTAACTAAATTACCCACTATTCTAATATATGTATGTTACCCTATATCTCTCATAATAATAACCCACCATAGCATATCTTTAAACAATGAACTGAGAGAGGCTGGGGCCACTTTACTTTTTTTTTTTTTTAAGATTTTATTTATTTATTTGACAGAGAGAGAGAGATCACAAGTAGGCAGGGAGGGAGGCAGAGAGAGAGAGAGGGGGAAACAGGCTCCCTGCTGAGCAGAAAGCCCGATGCAGGGCTCAATTCCAGGACCCTGCAACCATGACCTGAGCAGAAGGCACTGAACCACCCAGGCGCCCCTTCACTTTTTTTTTTTTTTTTTAATGAAGAGTTCTCAGAGTAAAATTACAGAAGTTGTGGTTATTTTAAGTTTATCTCGACAAATAAATGCATTTAACCTTCACCATATAATGCCCTATAACAATTCAGATACCAAATCCTATTTTAATGCTATAATTGTCCATCTTCTTCCATTAGCTTGATACTGAGGGAAGCCATGCTCAGTTGTTTCTTCCCAGTTCCTTGGTCTCTGACTTTGACCATTGAGCAGGGCGGGAAGTAGGGGAAGAATGGTCCTAAATACAGAATTCCTGAATGACACAACTCCCTGCCATAAGTCTTATAGTACACATTTGTTGTTTTTTTGCCTTTCAGCTTCCAGTTACCTCATTTCTGATACCAAATGAGGTATTTAATGTTCTTGTAGTTCAGAAGAACAGAAAACCCAAACCAAACTTGATTTTCAGATATCCACATCATCTTTCCCTATCAGCCTAGTATTGGTTCATGAACAAAATGGTAGCAGAGTTACAGGCTAATCTCATGAGCTCAGCAACATAGATTTCAGCTCTCCAAGAGAGTCAGATAGTGGTGGTGGGGATCGCAGGGGCTCTGAGGTAGAAACAACCTTAATGTGTTTGAGGAGCAGAAAGCACACCAGTATGTCCGGGAATAATGGGGAGGTGGAGAGGAAGTTGGAGAGGAAGACGGGTGGATTATGTAAAGCTTTATTAGGCATTGTAACAGGAAGCCATGGGAGGCTTTTAAGGAAGGGAGTAATGTGATACTAGTTCCAGATTTAAAAGATAATTTCAGGCTCTGTATAGAAGTTGTACTATGTAACAGGCAAGAATGAAAGCAGGTGACTAGTTACAATCCCTTCCAGTTCACTGCTGTTGCAGTGGTCTAGATGTGAGAGGTTGGGTGGCTATGGTATATATGGAGAATGTGGCTTGATGGTTGATATGTTTTTGAAGCCAACTTGCTGATGGACTGAATATGGGAGAAATCAAGGGTGGCCCATAAAGTTTTGATTTGAGCAACTGGTTGTTTGGTTATGCCATTGATTCAGAGAGGGACAACTGGAGAAGCAGATTTGCAGTGAAAATAGCGAACTCTGCTTTGGCTAGGTCAGGTTGGAGACGGCTGATAGGCTGTCAAATAGAGATGTCAAGTAGGCAGTTAGGTATACAAATTTGGAGTTCCCAGAGACATCAAGATATCAAGGTGGAAGACATAGATGTGTTGGCAACTTGGACTGCCCTGAGTCATTATGATACCTATCCTGGTGTGGAATAGAAGAGAGGAACCAGCCAATCTAATTGTTGCCACAGTGGATTTTATAGTTGCTATCTTCCAGCAGAGAGAAGGCAGCGATTTATCTTTTCTAGAAAAGCCACTCATTCTGAATGTGGAGTTGCTCCAACTGCCATCATGTATCTATCCATACAGCCTCCTGTAGGATTACCCAAACACCAGATACACCACCAGGGGATCCCATACTACACTGCTTCTTGCTCAGCACACAGCAGCACTCAATCCTGTGTTAAAAGGCCTACACAGGGATTGTGGCAAGGAGGTGCTGTCCTTTTCCACAGGGTTTTTCCAGAACTGGAAGGGACCTTTAGAGACTCAAATCTTCCTGGGTGGTGACTCCAAAGATCCCACACTTTGGGGCCACTATCCAGAAGCTCCTGATGCTTTTTGAAACTGGGGGGGTGGTGGGCCCTCATTTCAACATCAATCAAGGCAATATCATTCTGTATGGTGGACTTTTACATAATATCTTGTTTCAATAAGGTTTCTGCTTTTTGAAAAATGCAAAGCAGAGTAATCTAACCTCTTCACTTTCTGCGTAAGGAAACAGGCTTAAAGAAGTGAAATAACTCCGATTTCCAGGCACCGCCTCCTTCCTGGCTGCCTTTACCCTGCTCTTACCTTGCTCCAAGAAAGGCTGTGGCAAGTCATGAGAAGCCAAGGAACAATTTCTGTATCCAAGGATCCTGCACATCATCCTTGAGTTGTGATGGGTTTTCCCTCTTTGGCTGGGAGCCCCATCGTGACCTTCCCAAGGTCTGTTGTGTGATAAGGAGAGTGGAATCTGAGATGAAGACCAAGGGGCCCGGAGGAGGAACGTGGCAGGGGAAGAGGGCAGCAGAACCATTTGCCAGACAAGATCTTCAACAGGGTGGACTGGAGGCAACTGAGAACAGTTTTGAAGGTACAGACTGAAGCAGGGGTGGGGGTGGGCGGTGGGAGTGCTGAGGACAAGGGTAAGTTTGGGGAAACCAGATGCCATTGGTCCTTTTCCACCGGTGGCTGCTGTGCAGGGAGGGGCTCAGCGCCCTCTCTCACACAGGTGGGTCCAACTCCAGGATGCCCAGATGCCTTTGAGAGAGAGAGAGAGAGAGAGAGAGTGTGTGTGTATTAGGGTTGCAGACATAGAGGACTACCTGTTATTTCAGAAAAGATAGGCTTTTCTGCCTATTACTTCGGCACGGAAGACAACGACCTTCCCACGGTTGACACTGACCCCCATTTCAAAGGTGGGGAAGTGGAGACGCGGAGGTGAATCCTGGCGAGTCCCGGGACTGTCCACCCACTCCCGCCCGCATCGCAGGGCAGTGCGTTCGGGAGGGTGGGCTCTAGCACGGAGCAAGAATCACAGGTGCGGGGCCCACCGCGTCCCAGCGACCACCGCCGCCACCTCTGCCAGCGCCCAGGGCCAAGCCCTTTAGTCCAGCGGTGGTACGCGGCCTCCCGGAGGGCGGAGGGCGCGGGCTGGGGGCGGGGCCTCCGTGTTGTTGTTTCTCCCGGGCACCGCCCCTCAGGGGGGCGCGGACCACGCGGCCGGAGGGCCCGCCTCCCCTCCCCCTCCCCGCCCAGCTCGCCCGCCTCTTTGTATCCAACATCCGGGTTTCCCCGCTGGCTCGGCTCTGCGGCCGCGGCTCAGGAGCCATTTTGGACTCGGTTCAGGTCCCCTCCCCCCACCCCTCCCCCCCGTTCATGGCCCCTCCGGACTCGGCCCCTGCGCCCGGGGCCCGGGCCCAGCCCCGCCGCGCTATGCCTGAGTCGGGCGCGCCCCGGCCCGCGCCCCGCCGCCGCCCCCCGGTCCCCGCGTCGCCCCGGAGCCCGGGCCGCAGCCTGCGCGGCCCGCAACGGCCCTGAGCCCGGTCCCGCCGCCCGGCCCTTGGAGCCTGCACGCTGTCCGGGGACGAAGGCGCAGGAAGCGCGCGGGGAACGAGACCCAAGGAAGAAGCGGGAAGAAGAGCGCAGCCGCCGCTGGGCCCTGCGCGCCCCGAGAGCGCCGCGCGGCCCCGCTCGCGGGCTCCGGGTGTCCGCGGGGCGGCGCCGCGGAACATGACGGCGCCCTGGGCGGCCCTCGCCCTCCTCTGGGGATCGCTGTGCGCGGGTGAGGACGGGGCGCGGCGTGGGGGGCGCGGGAGGGCGTGCAGGGCCGGTCTCGGGCGCCGCGCGGTGTTTACCAACAAAGGGCGGGCCCGTGGCCTCCTCGCCGCTCCACCTGCACCCAGCTTGCCCCTCCCGGGGCGGGGACTGGGGGCGCGCTGGGCACCGTGCTTGCCGATCTTGGGGGGACGATCTTGTTCGTTCGGCGGTCTGGCGACCGCATGTTCGGGGCTGGGATCCAGAACCTCAGGGTTGGGGTTCAGGCTACTTGGGCGCGTGGAACCCAGGGAGATTGAGAGGAAAACCAAAGCGTGGAGAAGGTGGCCAGATCTAAAGCCGGGTGGCGAGATCGTAGGTGCAGGAGGGGCTGGGGATAGGACTGCGCGACCCTCAGAGCCACTAGGTGTTGCGGAGCGAAGGGGACTGCCTTCACACAGCTAGGAGGAGTCCCCTGCACCCCGTCCCACCGGCATCTGCCTTGTGTTCCCTCAAGGCGGGCGGTTGGCGCCAGCTCCCACCTACGCCCGCTTTCTCTGTGGCGGCCCCAGGACGCGAGATGCGGTCACCCAAAGGACTGCTTTGTTCAGGGCTCCTGAGAAGGGAGGTGGGGTGCGAAGGAAAATTAACAGGTCCGTTTGTGCCTCTGGGAAGCACGTGGCGGAGATGGGTGACCGGCAGGGCTAGTGTTAAGCTTGCGTGCCTGTGGTTGAGCGTGTGTGTGTGCGGGTGTATACCCGCGGAATTCCCGCTGGGAAAGCGCTTTTCCCCAAGGCCGAAGCAGTGATTTTCCTCTTCTAGCGGTGTTGGGACGCGCCCAACTCGGGTTGCGCGCAGCATTGGGCTCCGCACTCCGGTTCGGATGGCTCCAGGAAGACCCGGGAGGTGTGGGGAGCCGCTCTTGAGGCTCTAGGGAGAAGACCAGGGAGGTCGGGGCGGTTGGTGCGCGGAAGCCAGGGCACTGGGTCCTGCGCGTCTTTGTTCCCAGCCCCCATTACACATGCAGCGCGGGTCTCCTGCCGCCGGCGTTGGCAGCGGCGCGGAGTCTGGGAAACCCGTGAAGGGCGGGGCCTGGCGTGTAGGGGCGGGGCAGGGATCCCCGGGCTCCTGCGGGTGGCTGTGGGGGAATCTCCATCCCACCCCACCCCCAATCTAGGCCTCCTTTTAATGTAGCGTGGCTTAGTTGTCTACAGCTAAAACGAGTGAGTTGTCTGCATGGAGTTTGGCGTGGAGTTTGGAGCTGCGTAGCCTGAGCGCGGGGAGGAGGGGATGAAGACCCTCTTATTGGTACTTGGGCATAGTGTGGGAGGGAGCGTCGCGGCTCTTTTGGAGCCGTTTCCCGTGTGGTAGAAACAAAGTGGTGTTGTTGAACTCATTGCTCTCTCTTTTAAGTGCTGCTTTGAGATGCTTCTGAAGGGAAAGGAAGGCATTGCTCTTCAGAGGATAGGGCCGCGCAAACCGACTTAATAGACACGCTGTAGCCCACTTGGCTGTCTAGATCCCTCTTCTTCTATGGCAGGGCAGCCTCAAATCTGGAACCCTCATCCTAATTTGTCTCCATCTAGTCTCACCAGTCTCATCTCCTTCTCTGAAGAGGCAGGGCAGGGCGGGGGGTGGGGTGGGGATTGGGCCCCTGGAAGGACTTTATTTCCCTCTTTCCCACTACCCCCCACCACGTGGCTTGGGCAGTGCTGAGCAGTGTGTTCTGCGAAGTGAGGCAGCTGGAGTTAGACTGAAATCCAAGTACCTATGTTCCTGTCCAGAAAGGAAGGTGGGGTGGCTGGGTGTTTCTTGTGACCACAACAGTGGTGGCCACTGCCCTCACCTGTGAGGAGCGCTGGGAAGAGCTGCCCCAGGCCCACGGAGGGGGAGAGCTGGCTCTCCTGTTCCTTCGATTTCATGGGTTGCCTTCCTTCAAAGTCTTGACTTGCTGTTCAGAAGTACCCCATCACCTGCAGCACACACAGGAGGAGGATCAGGGACAGCACTGTCCAACAGAAGTGCAGCATCAACCATGTATATAACATAAAATTTTGTAGTAGTGTTAATGAAAGGAAAAAGAAACAGGTGTCTTAGTCTGTTTGGGCTGCTTTAAATAAAGACTATAGGCTGTGTGACTTCAATAACAGAATTTGTTTCTCACAGCTCTAGTGTCTGGAAGTCCGAGATCAGTGTGCCAGTATGGTAGGGTTGCGGTCAGGGCCCTCTTTCTGGCTGGCAGATGGCTGTCTTCTCACTGCATCCTCGCATGCCCTTTCCTCAGTGTTTGGAGGGCTAGGTAGAGAAAGATGATTCTTCCTCTTCTACTGACCCCAAACTGAGGGCTAAGTCTAACCCTGATTACCTCCCAAAGGCTCCAGCTCCAAATACCATCGTATTGGAGGTTAGGGTTTCAACATACCGATTTTGAGGGGGACACATAGAAACATTCAGTCTATACCTCTGAGACTAATAATACATATATGTTAATTGAATTTAAATAAAACAAGAAAAAATAAACATTCAGTCTGTAACAAGGTGAAATTAACTTTAATGGTATGTTTATTTACCTTAATATATACCAAGTAATCATTTCATCATGTAATCAGTATTAAAACGGTTAATGGGACATTTTACATTTTTTTGTACTATCATCAAAATCCAGTTGTATTTTATTTTATTATTATTATTTTTAAAGATTTTATCTATTTGACAGAGAGACACAGTGAGAGAGGGCGTGGGAGATGGAGAAGCAGGCTTCTCTCTTGAGTAGGGAGCCTGATGCAGGGCTCCATCCCAGGACTCTAGGATCATGACCTGAGCTGAAGGCAGATGCTTAATGGCTGAGGCATCCAGGTGCCCTTCCAGTGTGTATTTTAAACTTAGAGAATATGTCAACTCAGACTTTCCCATTTCAGGTGGGAAATGGGAAATATTTGGCTAGTGGTTACTATATTGTATGTTGCAAGTCTAGAAGAAAAGGGGGAATTTATGCTGTAATAATGGCACATGGTGTTTATTACAGGACCACTGTTTGTTCTTCAAGTTTTTTGTGGTCTGTGCCTGGCTCAGTATCCTTGTGAAATAAGTCATTTGGTTCTTGCCTTGAAAGACACACTTCTGTGGGTCTCCTTAGAACTTCTGACATCAGTCTCTGTATTTGGGGTTCAGATTAGGGCCTGTGGGGGTGGGGTGTATGCTTTCTGAGTGGAGTGTCAGGAGCCACTGGTGGAGGGGGACCTGGCTCTTATCTGTCCCATGAGGAACTACCAGCTTTGCCCCAAGTTTTCCTCAGGGCTGGATACTCTCTGATCCACAGATGTTGTGTGTTTCCTCAGGAGAGAAGTGTGTGTGTATGTTGAGTGAGGTGACCCTCAGCCTTGTTGTAGTGGTATACCTGCTGGGTACTCCTTGCTGGCTGGCTGGGCTGCCCTTTCAGAGGAGTGGTCACTGTTATCTCCTAGAGGCTCTTCTGAGCTAAATGATATGAGAAGCTCACCCAGTCTTCCAGGCTCTGTAGCTATGTGAATAAACAAGTCCTGGGACCCCACAGCCTCCCACAGCTTGGGTGGGCCTCTGGTGTACTACTCTGCAGGGTTTTTCTGGGCATGGAGAATCCTCAGATAGCACCTAGACCTCTCCTGGCACTTCAGCTAAGGAATTTTCAGGGAACCCAGTGAAGGGTGCCCATTCTGTACTGTGGACCTGTGTATCGTGAGCCCCTCTGAGAATCTGATGAAAGCTGTGGACTCTTCCCCCAGGTGACTACAAATAAAGAGAGAGCACATGCACATGAGAGCCAGGACAGGTATTGTGCATGCACACTTTCCCTTTAGCACTGATACCAGTAAGCCTGTAGCCCCCTGCATTGGACTCCGTGAAGTCCTGGCTGCCCTACACGTAGCCACTGTACCAGGCCTGAGGGGCAACTTGTTGCCCTTGGTGGGGGGTGCACTGGATTTCTTCCCACATTGCTTCTAACTGCAGGATGGGACTTTTTTATTTCTGCCTTTTGTGATCCCTGTGTAGTGTTTACATTTCAGCCCTGCTCCCCTCCTTTCTCTCCTCCTAGAGGCAGCCCTCCCTGGAGGGCCTATGCATTCAGCCCCTTCCTGGCAGCTCAGGGTATTGTAGTTGGAGACCAAGGGACATCAAGTGAAGAGTTAAGATTCCCTTGTAGATACTGGCCTGTTACTGTGGATGGAGATTTGGGGGCTGTGAGGAGGAGCTGGTGTGGGAATACTTTTGAGAATGACACTGGATAGACAGTTCTCAGGGTTCTGGCTGGGCAGACCACATTCTAGGACAGGGTTTCTCAGTCTTGACACTATGGACAATCTGGACCCCATGATTCTTTGTTGTGTGTGTGTTTGGAGGTGGTGGCGGGGCGACCTGTCTTGTGCCATGTAAGATGTTTAGCAGTGTCCCTGGCCTCTGTTCTCTCAATACTAGTGGTACTTCTCATTGTGACAACAAAAATGTCCTGGATAGAGGGCTTGCAAATCACCTCAGGTTGAGAACTCCAATCTAGAGTGTTCCCATGCTTCAAAGAGACAGTTGTGGGAGGTGGGGTTATCGCTAATGCCCACAGCACCCCCTCTTCCCGGATTCAGGGTGGCAGGTTGGAGTCTCCTCAAAGCCTGGGAGATCCCTGCTTGCTCAGCCTGCTCAGTCTTGAGAATTTGATTTGAAATGAGCGGCTCAGGAGTCCCTCTGCCAGCCGCTGAGGAGAATCCTGGCGTCCTTGAGTTTTCCCAGAAGCGGTTTGGGTTTCAGGGAGGTAGCAGCTGTAGGTGGCTGGGCGGCCTGCCTGCCCGCACCCGCCCACCCTCCCACCCGCCTACCCGCCTCTGCCCGCCGCCTTGAGCTTTGCACAGGGGCCTCGCCCTCCCACTCGCACAGAATGTCAGGCAGTGCGTGTTGCCGAGGCCACCGCGCCGCCTGGAACCCCGGGGCTGCCGGCCTGGGAGCCGCCCGAGCTGCGGCTGGGAGCTGAGGCTGGCCAGAGCAGCGCTGGGCTGCAGCAGGACGTGGGCATGCCCCTGCCCTCGAGCAGGCCGGCCGCCTGGCGCCCCGCCGAGCCCCGGGACGCCAGCGTAGGGGGGCAGCCTCTCCCCCGAGGTATGGGCGCAGGCCTCCACCCTGGCCTCTAGGAGTTGGCGGGTAGGCCCTGGGAGGTGGGCTGGGCAGCGCGGGCGCCAGCACTGGCGGCCCTCACCCAGGGGGTTGGTCTCTCTGCGCGTGTGTGCTGGTGTGCTGGCTTGGCAGGCGGCAGCCTCCTGTCTGTGCTCCATTCCAGCCTCTGCTAGCGAGGGCCTTCTGGGGGCTCCTCTCTAATCTCCAGCTCAGTGAGGCACAGCTTGCTGCACTGGGACCCTGATTGCAGACTGGGCCCTTCAGGTGGGAGGACACCGTGCCCATCGCTTGCATTTCCAGGTTCTCCACACCACTGCTGTGTCCCTGTTTATTGAAAGGGGTTGACACTTCTGGTTCAGTCTTGTTGCCTTCTCAGAATTCTTTATTTTCTTTCCTTCCTACCCATTCAGTCTTTGTTCTGCAGTAGACACCCACCCCCTTGGGGCTTTTTTTTTCTTGGTCTTTCTCTACCAGACTGGGGCCCGGCCTGGCCCAGACGGGCCTGTTTCCAGAGGACCTGGTGGCCCTGCTCCTGGATGCCCAAGTTGGGGGTGAGGATGGGAATGGGGGAGAGGAGGTGCTGCTGCCTTCTTTTGAGTCTCTTTTAAGTTTCTCCGTGATGTCTCAATTGGCTGTGCTGATTATAGGGGTTGGAGGTGAGCTGTGCTTCCTGGCCCAGGATCAGTCATGGCTTCCTGCCTTTGAACAGCCCCAGGCTTTGCCCTGGTTATTACAGTCTTGCTGGACACATATATGTGCCTTTTTCAGACTCAGGGACTGGCAGCCCTATCTGGGTGTTTTCATTCATGGACATGTGGTTATTGGGAGCAGGTGTTGGAAAGACAGCCTGGCCCACTGGGCAGATGTGTGGCCCTCATCCCAAGGGACCTTCTCTAGGGGCCGGGCCTGCCACACAATGGGACTTCTCTTTGGTCAGCCTCTCGGCTGGAGCAGAGGTGTTTTATGAGGTGAGCTGGTGTTCTTGTTTGCAAATGTTCCTCTGCCGACTATTTCAGTTCCACTCTGACAACCAAGGAGGCTAAAATTAGTTCTGGGAAGGAAAAGGAAGGCTGATTGGAAACCCAAGCCCTTGGCTGGAGGATGGAGAAGGTTGCTTCCCGGAGTTTGTGGTCAAGCATTTCGGAAGATGTGACCAGACCAGCTGTTGTCTGTCCATCTGAGGAGAGGGTGGGGCCCTGCCGGCCTCCTCAGGCTGAACCAATGGAAATGGGAGGCTGACTTGGAAGCTGACTCTCTTGAGTGTTGATGTCAGGATGTTTTTTTCTTCTGGCTTGTGTAGTGGTGCACAGTGTTTTCAGGTATGAGGACAATGCCTTTTAATGTCTAATGTCATTGACAGTCCTCTTTCTACCTCCCACCACCCTCCCCCATTGATTCAGAAAGAATGTGTGAGTTCTCAGAGCCCTGGGCCGACAGCCATGGGTTAATAAACCCATGTACTTTTATGTACTTTTTGGGAATTTCCTTGTCACTCAAGTTTTGATGTTCCCTTCAGGTGCTCAATAGCCAGGCAGTCCAGGGCCTGCTTTAGAACTGGCTTGGGTGGGAAGTGGGTTAAAGAGGAGCCCTGTGGCTCATGTTTCATTGGGGGGGAGGTCTAGCCTTTCTGCCTGAGAAACTGGGGATCAGGGTTCAGCTGCTCTAGGACTTAGAAATAGAGGGGCTGAAAAGTTTCAGAGGTGAATTCTGCTTTCCCTCCCACCAGGCTGGCCCCTCTTGTGAACCCCCAACCTGAGAGTGGGTCCTGTAGGGGCACTCAGGGGAAGGAGAACTAGGACAATGCAGTTCTGCCTCCTCTGCCCTGAATAACCACTCTGAAACCTCCCTTTACTCAAGGGTCTCCTGGTTAGCTACCAGGGTATAGCTGGGGGGTATGGTATCACTTGGGCCATATTTCTTTTCTCATTTTAAATTTTATTAATTTCTGATTTTATGAATGATACACATACATTCAACTGCAGAAACCAGAGCCTTTTACCACCCTCAGTCCCCACCTGGTCCCATCTGAGTCCTTCTACACATTTTATCTGTGCATCTGTGGAAGTACTTAGAGAAATAGGATTTTTTTTTTTTTTTGAAGATTTTATTTATTTATTTGTCAGAGAGAGAGAGAGACCACAAGTAGGCAGAGCAGCAAGCAGAGAGAGAGGGGGGAAGCAGGCACCACACTGAGCAGAGAGCTCGATGCCGGGCTCAATCCCAGGACCCTGAGATCATGACCTGAGCCGAAGGCAGAGGCTTAACTCACTGAGCCACCCGGATGCCCCTCTATCCAGCCCCTCCAAAAATGCGAGATTGCAGAGGTTGGAAATAGCCCACTTCGTAAAAGGTGCCCAGACAAGGTCTAGTGTCTGAGGAGAGCCAGAGAGGCTCCTTCCTGTGTCTGAGCCTCCTGTGTTGATAGAGGAGAGGTAGCAATGGACTTGCCAGTAAATGCTGCTCTGGGTTTGAGATGGCAATGCATGTGTGTGTCTGTGTGAGTTCACCAACCAGGCTTTACACTGCCTTCAGCCTCCAGAGAGAAGGAGGCACTTGCTGAAGGTTGTGAGGAGCTGTGCATAACAGAGTACCAGCACTGGTGACCCCAGTGCATTTGACAAGATTGTGGCATGGCAGGACCCTGATTTCACATGTAGGGATCATGGTGGCAGGGGATATAGGAGACACTTGTAGAAGAGTTATTTTAGCATTTGGTGAGGAGCTTCTTATGACAGAAGGGGCTCTGGTGAGCTTCACTTCTGTCTGAGCGTGTGCAGTATTCCCTTGTATAACTTTCTGCCACGAATGGCCACGGAACTAGGGAAGATAGTTTGAGATAACTTTTTCCCAGAGCCTTTGCTTTCCTAGTCTGCTTCTTCAGCATGCTGTCTGCTGTTTCACCACTCTTTCCCTGGGATTCCTTGTGTAAACCCACTTGTCAGGCTCTGCTTGTGGATTAAGGTGACTGTGGACTTACAGTACTGTTTCTAGGATGAATGACGTCTCGGTCAGCTTTCCCACTTTGTGCAGGTGATTTGCACTGTCTGTGCCTTAGACTGATAGGGCAGCCATAGAATGGGTGGCTTTGAAATACCATAGACTGTGTGTCTTCAGTAACAGAAATGTATTTTCTCACAGTTCTGGAGGCTGGAAGTTCTCTTCGGGGAGCCAGCAGGGTTGGTTTCTGGTGAGGACTTTCTCTGGTTTGCAGATAGCTGCCTACATACTGTGTCCTCACATGGTCTTTTCTCTGTGTGTACATGCACTTCTGGTGTCTTTCCTCTTCATCCGAGGATACCAGTCCTGTAGGATTAGGGCTCTACCCTTACAGCCCAATTTGACCTTAATTACCTCTTTAAAGGCTTTACGTTCAGTACAGTCACATTGGGAGTTAAGAATTTTGGGGCAGGGGAGACACTCAGTTCAGTCCCCAACAGTTTGAAATAATAAAATTGATTGAAAGGGAATTCTCTTTCCCTCTTGAGTTACACTTTGGAGTGGAAGTTACTTTTTCCATGCCTCCAGGGTCTGATTAAACACTTCCATGGATGGGATTATCTACATAGGTGATTTCAATTTCTTTGTATGGGTAGAGCCCCTTTGGCTATTATGTGTTCCTGAAAATAGCCTAAAAGCTGGGTGAAAAGTAGATATGGAAGCTTCCTCCTATGATGACCAAGACCAGCCCTCTTTCTGAAGGCATCTGGAAAAGATGGACAGATTGCAACAACATCTTTGGCTGAAAGCAACTTACAGCTAAGAAGATACTGAAGACCTACCAGGACAGGATATGTGTGAGACCCTGGGTGGTGACTTTGATTTTTGAGTCTCTTTTTAGCCCTTCTATATGGGCAACCAAGAGGGTTGCATTTGCATTTGATGGCCTTGTGGGACTAAGGAAGACAGGGATTGGAGTTTTCAACTGAGGACAAGTATGATGAACCCCTCCTTTTGAGTTGGAACTCCAAAAACTTGGGGCAAAGGGGAACCAAAAGAAGACAAATCTAAAGCAGGATTAGGATGTTCTGGAGTTACTAGTGCCCTTAGCTGCTGGCTAGGAATACATGTAACATTATAAGAATGTTAGGCCTCAAGTTATTTTACAGACAATTTTGCACATATCATTCATTACTGGGTGATCATGATCATTTTAAATAAGTAGCCATTTAAAATAAATAAATAAATAAATAAATAAATAAATAGCTTCAAACCTGGGTGAGCTCCAGACTGGAGTTATCATAGGTATATTGAAAAATCATGCTTGCTACGATCAAGGTAATGAAAGTGGGGATTTCAGTAGAGAACTGGAAGAATATAGAAGAGCTAAACGAAAACTGTATTATAGATCTACGTTGTATATGGACAGAAATTAAGAACTCAGTGGATGATTTTATCAAGAGATTAAGTAAAACTGAGGAGATATTAATGAACAGGAAGATCAGAGGATAATAAACAGACTTAGTCCTGGAAAGAGAAAAGGATAATACAGAAGAGAGGGAAAGATACAGAGAGGACAAAGTGAAACGGGCTAAGATCCATGTAATCAGAGCCACACAAATAACCAGAAATAAAAGAAGCAGAAGAGATAATAGCTGAGAACTTTGCAAAATGAATGAAAGGCGTCAAGCCGCGGGTTCAAGATGCCCTGTGAACCTAGATAAGATAAATAAAATTTACTCACCTAATCTTATTCTGGCCAAACTTCTGAACACCAAGGAGAGAATCTTAAAAGGCAGCCAGAGAAAAAAGGCACATTTACAATCAAAAGAGTAATGGTTATATTGACATCTAACGTCTCAGTAACCGTGGAAGCCAGAAGACAATGGAATGATAGCTTTAATGCTAAAAGAAATAATTGTCAACCTAAACTTCTATATTAAGTGAAACTATCTGTCAAGAATGAAGGTATCAGGGCACCTGGGTGCCTCAGTCATTTAAGCTTCTGACTCTTGATTTTTGCTCAGGTCATGACCTTAGGGTTGTGCGGTCGAGCCCCATGTCTGGCTCCACATTCAGCTGGAAGTCTGCTTGAGATTCTCCTTCTCTCTGTCGCTGCCCTTCTCTTCTCTTTAAAATAAATACATAAATTAAAAAAAAAAAAGAGTGAGGGTATCAAGTAAAGAGAGTGTTCTTCAGGCAGACGCTAAATGATCTAAATGGGAGGTCATAGATGCAGAAAAGAATGACGAACACTGCATTTGGACATGAAAGAAGTGTGTTACTGAGTTTGAAATACATATAAAAGCATCACATGACAACAATGCTATATGGAGAGTGCAATGAACATATAATTTAATTGTTCTAAAAGTTCTTACATTGGCCACCATGAAGATGAAACTACCCATTAATGTTAGGTTTTGATAATTCAAGGAGGCATCTCTGGGGTAATCACTAAAGGATAGAAAGGTGATAACTTTCAAGCTAATAAAAGGGACAGATGGAATAGTAGGTAATTCACAAATTGAAAAGAAAGCAGTAAAAGTGAGATAAGGGAACATAGAGCAGGAAAGGTAAATAGAACTAATATCCTTAATGAATATAAGATGCAAAAGTCTTTAAAACATTCACAAATAGAATCTAGCAATATGTAAAAAACAAAACAAAACATCATGGCCAACTGTTTAGTCTCAACTATTTTAACTGGTTTAACAATTGAAAATCTAATCTGCCATCCATGTTAATAACAGAGCAAAAAACAAAAAACCAAAACAGTATTATCTCAGTAGCTGCAGAAAAAACCTGTAGGGTATAATCTTTAATTCTTGGAGTAAAACAGTTTGGAAATGCAAAGGACTACAAAGAGTCAAGGCTATCTTCAAGAAAAAGAACAAGTTGTGCCTACTGGATTTGAGGATTAAAATGGGAAGCTTTTGGGATGCCTGGGTGGCTCAGTGGGTTAAGTGTCTGCTTTGGACTCAGGAGTGATCTGGGTGTCCTGGGATTGAGCCCCACATCATGGTCCCTGCTTGGAAGGGAGTTTGCTTCTCCTTCTCCCTCTGCTCCTCCCCCTGCTCATGCTGTCTCTCTCTCTCTCAAGTAAAATATCTTTAAAAAATAAATAAAATGGGAATCTTTTGGTGTTAGATAGCGAAATAGACAATGGAATAGAATAGAAAGTCCAGTTACTTTAAAATCTTTGCTAATTCCAACATCTGATCATTTTAGAATTAGTCTCCAGCAATTATCTATTCTCTTGAATACGAGATACATTACCTGTTTTTTTATATAATCTTGGATTATATCTAAATATTGTGAATGATAATTGTAGAGGCTCTGAATTCCGTTATGTTCCTCTTAAAAGCCTTGTTTGTTTTGAGTTTGTTTTGTTTTGCTGGTGGTGTTTTTTTTTTTTAATTTTTTTATTTTTGTGTTAATAGGTGGTTATATTGGCTGAATTCATAAACTCTTCCATGGTGTATAGCTCCTGAAATATCTGTTTTAGCTCCTTTAGGCTTTCTTGGTTGCTTGAAGTGTGTTTGGTGCCTGTGTTAAAGGTCAGCCAGCAGTTTGAACCGAGTTTACATGTAGACTCTGGCTCCCATCCCAGTGTGGCTGTCACCCTGTATCTCCTTTGGTTTTCATCTTTAAGATACCTATCACTATCTCTTGTGTTGCATCTTTGGGTTTTTGTATCCTTGTTGTATCTTCTTTTTTTTTGTTTGGTGAAGTGTATCCTCTAGTACCTTTTTGAGAAAGGGTGATCTTACTTTTCTCTTTTCTTCCTTCACATTTCATTAATAGTTGAGTGGGTATGAGCTTATAAATAGGACCCCCCCCCCCCAGTTGGCTGCAGGAAGTATAAAGCCATTGATTCCTAATTTTTTATAGGTGACACTTCTCTCTTGATAACATTTGTTATGGGTTCTTTTCTTGTCCCCACTGTGGTGAAATTTCACAGTGATAGGCCTTGCTGGGAGGCCTGTTTTCATTCACTGTGATGGTCTTTGATTTCTTCTCTTTTGTTTTCTCCTTCCACAACTCCTGTTACTTAGGTCTTGAACTTCTGGACTGGGCCTCTAGATTCCTTTTCTGTTTTCTCTCATATTTTCTGTATTTGTGTGTGTTTACTTGACTTTGTGAGATTACTTCAGTGTTATCTTTTATTCCTGTTGGTTTTAATTTCTGCCACCATATATGTATGTGTGTGTGTATATATATATATATATATATATATATATATATATATATTTAAAAAAATTTTTTTTAAAGCTCTTTCATTCTCTGATTTTTTAACAATGCCATTCTGTTTATTTTTCATGAGTGCATTGGTTTTCTTTTTTTAGCTCTCTGAAGGTATTGATAGGATTTTTGTAAAGTGAAGTTATCTTCTCCCTGCATAATCTCTGTTTCCTCCAAGTTGGACCTCCCCCCCCGCCCCGCCTGTTTTTATCTCTGTCGTTCAGAGAGCTCTAAGCTTCTGAGTAGAACCTACCAACTATAGGATGATCTGATGTTTTTGAAGCTAGTTAGACTAGATAGACTCTCCTGAAAAGTATCTTCTGCTTTCTGTTTGGGGATTGGTGGGGGAGGGTAGTAAAGGTCTGGCTGCCAACATCCTAGGAACCATGGTGGGAGGACAGCTGGAGTTTCTGTACTTCGTATATTGTTCTGTATACGTCTTGTGTCAGTATGGTACCTGTGCCCTCAAATTTTCCCACTGCTCCCTTTCCAGAGGCTCTTTATTTTATCTTCTTTAGAAAATAATCTACTGTCTGCTGGGTTGGAGGAAGCAGCCCCCAGCCATGGTGACTGGTAGTGAGCTCTGAGAATCTGGCCAGCCTTTCTGTCTTTGGATTCATCTTTACCTCCACTCTTACAGAGACATCTGATTACATACATTCCTGAGTTTTGGAGGATCCTGGGTGGAAATTGTGTTGCTTTTCAGCTTTCTCCACAACCAATTCAGGAGTCTTTGTGGTTATTGACTACTTGTGTGTCTGCTTTCCAGCTTCTGTGTTTTTTTCCTTTTGTTTGTTTGTTTGTTGTTGTTTTACCTCTATGGGTTTATGTTTTAAAAACTTCTCTGTGCTGTGGTTTTCATGGAAGTACAGGAGATAGAAAAAGTAATACTTGTGTATAATCTGTAACCTTTACCCAGAAGCTCTCTTTTTAGTATTCTTTAGAAATGGTGTGGCTTGGAGAAAGGCAAGGATTGCAGAGAAGGCCCTGGACCCACACTTTGTTCTATGGGAGCATGGTGTCTGGGACTTGTTTATAGAGTCAAAGCTGGAAGTGAATTGAGGTGACTTGGCTTGATTTCCTTGTTGCTAGGCTGGGCTTGTGAAAGCATATAGAGCTCTTCCTATCACCCTTGGAAAATACTTCTGGATTTACTTTTCGGCAATAATAGTGAAATAGTAAAACAGTTGATAAATGTCCTCATGCAAGACACATAAAATCTGGATAAGATATAATTAATATCCTTTTAAAATGGATGTGCGGGTGCCTGGGTGGCTCAGTTGGTTCAAGACTGCTGTTGGCTCAGGTCATGATCCTGGAGTCCCAGGATGGAGTCCCGCCTCAGGCTCCCTTTACAACAGGGAGTCCGCTTCTCTTTCCACCTGCCCCTCCCCTCTCTTGTGTGCCCTTGTGCGTGCATGCCTGCTCTCTCTCTCTCTCTCTCAAATAAATAAATAAAATCTTTAAAAAAGTTAAAGAAATTAGAATGGATATGCATAGCTGCATATGTAGGAAAGTAAGGGAGAAGGAAGAGGAGACTGAAAATTAGAACTGCATTAGTTCTAATTAGGACTCTGTCCCTATCCCTAAACTTAGAGGTGTAGGTTTAGTGACAGTGTGTAAGGCACTTAGAGATAAGGTATGAAATTGAGACTGAGGCCCTCATATGACAAAACTTCTGTGGGGTTATACCTTCAGTGAAATTATGGACTAGAAGAAACATTCTTTTGCTGATAAAGGGAGTATATAATGAAAGGTCTTGGCCTAGGTTGATAGGGAGGCTGGAGTTTCCCTTGAGAATTTATAGCCATGGGTCTGTGCTTACATGAGCTTGGAGTTGAAGTTTATACCAACTAGTGTTCTCTGGGAAACTTGAAGTTGAGAAATTAAAGTGATTCCAAATTGATGATATCCTAGAAAGTTTGGCAGAAGCAAAAAAATAAATTATCTTTGGAACATTGCCCCCTCAAACTTGGCCTTCGAGTATTCTCACAGAAGAGGCCTGATGAACATAAGATATGTATCCAAAAACAGAATCCAAAATTCTGAGGATCCTAAATTCCAAACACACCAGGAAATAAGATACCATGAGTGAAAAATCATCATCTAACAGGTGGCAGAGATAAATGTTCAAGAAATTAAATTTTGGAGTTAATAAAATAAGGGTTTGAGAGTATGCCAATAAGTATCAAAATTAATCAGTATCAAAATTAATCAAGAAACTTTTTTTAAAAATAGAGCTTCTAGAAGTGAAAAAATAGGTTAATTGAATTTATAAATTAAGTAGAAGAGCTAAACAGCAAATTAGACACAACTAAAGAGAGAATTAATAAATTGGAAGTTAGGCCATATACAATTAATCCATAGTGGTGCCTAGAGACAGAATTGGAAAACATAAAGGCAGAGTTAAAATACTGGATAGAGGGGCATCCGGGTGGCTCAGTGAGTTAAGCCTCTGCCTTCGGCTCAGGTCATGATTTCAGGGTTCTGGATTGAGCCCTGCGTTGGCCTCTGTGCTCATCAGGGAGCCTGCTTCCCCCTCTCCCTCTGCCTGCCTCTCTGACTACTTATGATCTCTGTCTGTCAAATAAATAAATAAAATCTTAAAAAAAAATACTGGATAGAATGAGAAAGTCTAATATACTCCATTTATTTATTTATTTATTTATTTATATTTTGAAGATTTTGTATATTTGAGAGAGTGCACGTGAGAGAGAGAGCACAAGCAGCTGGGGAAGGGCAGAGGAAGAGGGAGAAGCAGACTCTCCGCTGAGCAGGGAGCCTGATGCAGGACTTGATTCCAGTACTCTGGGATTATGACCTGGGCCCAAAGCAGACTCTTAACTGATGGAGCCACACAGGTGCCCCAAGTCTAATATACTTTAATAGGAATTTCAGAATCATAGAATAGAGAGATGCAATACTAAAATTAATAAAAAGCCAATAATTGTTCAGAATTGATAATAGAAGTAAATCATTGAATAAAAAGCATATTTTTCCAAGCAGTGTAAATAAACATATACTTAGACACATGGCTCATAGTGAAACTGTAAAAAGATGATCTAAGAAAGCTGAAAAGACAGAGTATCTACAAAGTTAAAATAATAGCAGACTTTTCAGCAACAGCAGTAGAAGTCAGAAGACTATGGAATAATATTTTCAAAATGACCAGAGAAAATAACTCAGCCTGAAAGTTTATGTTCTTTTAAACTGTCAGTTGGGAAACAGGGCAAAATAACATTTTCAGAAAAGCAAACAAAAGCTTTTCTACCAAAAGATCTTTACTGAGGGAGGATGTTCTTTTAGAAGGACAGTGGTCTCAGAAGGAAGAACAGAGATGTAGGGTTGGCTGAGCAGATGAACTGATGAAAGTTTGGACAAATAAGAAAATACCGAGTATATACAATAGAGATCATATCTGCTTTGGAAGGCAGATAAGAACAGTGGTGGCAGATTAAATATTTAACACCAATATTACATCAAATTGATTACGTGTTGTTGGAAGGAGGTAGTTGGGTCTAAAGCAGTTAAGTTCCTATGAGGGATGGTAGAGATATTGATTAACTTTAGCATAAATAGTACGTATTAAAGTTTAAAGGCTAGCTTGTAATAGAATAGATACAGAGTGAGTTATTTCAAGACCAGAGTGGCTGAAATGTGGAATTAAAAAAAGATATTCAAAGGTGGTAGCAGTAGAGAGAAAAAAAAAGTAAATATAGCAGTAATCATGAATATAATGGGATTCAGGTCTAGGTCAAAGACAGTGTTAAGTTGAACTGGAAGAAAAAGATAAAGATTTAAAATAAAAGAAAAAGATAAATTCAGAAAATACTAACCACAAAATGTTGTATATCTACATTATTAACCTTTTTGGTGAAGAGCAAATAAACAAATAAAGGGAGTTACTATATGGTTAGAAAGTTTTTTGTTGTTGTTGTTGTTAAACATATATAATTTTTTATGGAAAACACATCTCTTAATGATATGAAATTTTAAAAAATGTCCGATATCTATGAATAAATATTATAAACACAAAGAACCAAGATTCAGCATTAATTTCATAAAAAATTTTCATTTTTATAGATAAGAGCATTGAGAAATTTTGTTTACATAACTATAGCTATGAAGAAATTTTCATAACAATGTACTGAGTTCTTTGAACTCTTCGTTATACACCAAAAATCACATGGTGACCCACCATCAAAAACTAATTTTAGGGGCGCCTGGGTAGCTCAGTCGTCAAGTGTCTGCCTTCGGCTCAGGCCATGACTCCAGAGTCCCGGGATCAAGCCCCACATCAGGCTCCCTGCTCAGCAGAAGGCCTGCTTCTTCCTCTGCCTGCTGCTCCCCCCACTTGTGTGTGTGCTCTCTCTCTCTTTCTCACTATCAAACAAATAAATAAAATATTTTATTTAAAAAAACTAATTTTAATAATCTATATGCTGACAACTTAATTTCAGTCTTCCTTCAATTTTGCTGAAAGCAAAGAATAGGAAACTATGTTTTTTGTAAAATATTTTATTATGCAGTCATTCTGTTTATTCACTTTTTCCGTTTCTATGATATACATTTAAAGAACTTTATCAGCACCTGTCAGTGACTGTTAATTATATCTGGTTATTTCTGATACTCTCACTTACGGTCACCTTGTTTAACACAATATACTCAAAAAAGGATGGGGAAATACAGTGTAGCTAATTTTTAAAAAAATTTTATTTATTCCTTTGACAGAGACAGATCAGAAGTAGGCAGAGAGGAAGGCAGAGAGAGGAGGAAGCAGGCCCCCTGCCGAGCAGAGAGCCCGATGCGGGACTCGATCCCAGGACCCCGAGATCATGACCTGAGCCGAAGGCAGAGGCTTCAACCCACCGAGCCACCCAGGCGCTCACAGTGTAGCTAATTTTAACTCAGCTGTGCCAAGGCAATATTTCATGAGGGGATGCTTTTGCTATTTATTTACTTTTTGGGGGGTAACAACCTTATTTTTATTTTTTTGCTGGTTTTTCTGTTTTATTTATTTATTTATTTTTAATTTTTTATTTTTTATAAACATATATTTTTATCCCCAGGGGTAGAGGTCTGTGAATCACCAGGTTTACACACTTCACAGCACTCACCAAAGCACACACCCTCCCCAATGTCCATAATCCCACCCCCTTCTCCCAACCCCCCTCCCCCCAGCAACCCTCAGTTTGTTTTGTGAGATTAAGAGTCACTTATGGTTTGTCTCCCTCCCAATCCCATCTTGTTTCATTTATTCTTCTCCTACCCACTTAAGCCCCCATGTTGCATCACCACTTCCTCATATCAGGGAGATCATATGATAGTTGTCTTTCTCTGCTTGACTTATTTCGCTAAGCATGATACGCTCTAGTTCCATCCATGTTGTCGCAAATGGCAAGATTTCATTTCTTTTGATGGCTGCATAGTATTCCATTGTGTATATATACCACATCTTCTTGATCCATTCATCTGTTGATAGACATCTAGGTTCTTTCCATAGTTTGGCTATTGTGGACATTGCTGCTATAAACATTCGGGTGCACGTGCCCCTTTGGATCACTATGTTTGTATCTTTAGGGTAAATACCCAGTAGTGCAATTGCTGGGTCATAGGGCAGTTCTATTTTCAACATTTTGAGGAACCTCCATGCTGTGTTCCAGAGTGGCTGCACCAGCTTGCATTCCCACCAAGTGTAGGAGGGTTCCCCTTTCTCCGCATCCTCGCCAGCATCTGTCATTTCCTGACTTGTTGATTTTAGCCATTCTGACTGGTGTGAGGTGATAAGGTTAGAAAGTTTTAATACCAAGACTATATAAAGAATTCATGTAAGTCCTGGGAAAAGCAGCCTAGCAGAAAAATGGGAAAGGATGTGAATAGGCATTTCTTAGAAGTAGGGGTTAATAAACACAAAAGGATGAGCAGTTTCACACATAATTAAGAAATGGGGATCAAAACTCTCCTACACCGTTTCATACTGATCAGGTGAGCAAATACTGGGGTGAGTGTGTAGCTCAGTGGGGCTGTAGTCTTCCGGGAACATGAATTGGTACATCCAGAAGGGTCCTTGGGAGGAAAGTTTGACAGTCTCTGGTTGAGTTGAAGATGCTCCTACCTTACGATAGGACCCAGCATCTCTAACATACCCCCTGCTTGCGTGTGAGCACAGGACGAGTCCAGAGGCTTCCTGGTGGCCGCGCTCAGATCCTTACCCCTTGTAAATAACCTAGAAGTGCAGTGGCAGGCTGGCCACTTCCCTTGTGAGCTCGGACTGCAGTGCCGGGCTGCCTGGGTTCCAAAACCGGGCTGCCTGGTTTTGACACTTGGTAGTTACTTGGGGAAGATACTTCACCTCATTGTGCCTCAGCTTAGGATACATTTATTTATTTACTTACGTGTTTATTTGGGGCGGGCAGCGGGAGAGGGAGAGAAAAAATCTTAAGGTGTGGAGCCCTACCTGGGCTCGATCTCATAACCCGGAGATGATGACCTCAGCTGAAATCAAGAGTTGGATGCTTAACCACCCAGTCACCCCTAAATTACTATTTGCAAAATGCTTAGTTTAGTGCCTGCTGTGTGTTTGTTAAATGAATGCGTATCAGTGTGGATGGCTCACAAATAAATGGGTCAAGTCAAACAAGCCAGTGTGTCAAGAGGTTGTTTGGCTGCTGGGAACGTGCTGGAGCTCTTCTCTTGTGTGCCAGTTCAAAGGTGCAAGTATACATGCATTGTGGATTCTATCTGTGCCATTCCACCTGGAGTCTGGGGAGTAAGGGAGAGCACTGGCCCCCACTCAAGTATGGAGGCCTGGAGGCTTCCTGGAGGAGGGTGCACCTTGGCATGCTGACGGCAGAGGACTGAGGTGGATGTGGTGGGCGGCATCCCTTTCTCACTGGTCTGCGATGCTCCTGTGGTTGGGGCTGGGCATCTGCTTCCTTTGGAGGGAGAGGGGGACTGCCGAGGGGCTTCAGGAGTTAAGGGTAGAATGCAGCCAGTTGCTGGTTGCTGGGGTCTGAAGCTGCTCTGGGAGATGTTGGCCGGGCTGGATGTACTCCAAGCCCAGAGCTCAGGGAGCCCCAGGGGAGGTGTGGCCACACTAGCTCTATATCTTCCTGCGTGGGGTCTGCCTTAATCGCCCCGCCACTTCTGCATCCCTTTGTCTCCCTTCCCCCCTTGTTGTGCTTCCAGTGCCTCCCAGGCAGTATCTGGGTGGGCTTTCCCCTGCATCTCCCCAGCACATAGTGGGCTGTGTCCAAGGCCAGCTGGACTGGGAAACACCTCCCTGTGCTTGTCTTCGAGTGTCAGAACTGGTCTTTTTGGGGCAAGCTCTGGAATGTTGGTTCAGAGTGGAGTATGTATTTTTATTTCTCTCGGGGGTGGTATGTGTCCAGGAGTGGAGTTTCTCTGCTCACCTGGGCTGAGGGCTTGGGAAATACTGGGGTCTTCTTTCCAACAAAGTCTAAGCCCCTTGGAATCTAGGGGACACTGCTACTTGTATACATAGTTCGTCTGGAGGCTAGCAGTTGGGTTGGCTGTGACTCAGGGATGGAGTGAGCCACTGCCCAGGTATCTGGGAGGTAGGCTGCCCTCAGGGCTCTGAGGTAGCAAATATGGGGGAGGGGTACTGCTGGCACCCCATCTTGGGAGTGCAGCTTCCTCTCCTGCTGGGATAGGCGAGTGAGTGGGTGGGGGTCGGAGAACCTCATGCGAACAAGCGAACAAGCACGGGCAGGAACCCTGTGTCTATTAAAAGGCAGAGGTTGGAGTGTTGCCAGAGGCTATAAATAGCTGAGTGTGTGCAGAAGCCAGCATGAGGAGGAGGGAGAAAGGGGGAGGCCCTGGATTTGCAGTTGGCAAGCAGGGCCTGGCCCTGGTATGGGAGGGATATGGAGCCTCCCAGGTTTGCAGGTTCTCCTGGGCTCTGAGTGTGAATCTTTTGGAGGTGCTGGGAGCCTTCTTGGGGGCTTGTAATGTGAAGGACTGTCACGGGCAGCAGGGAGGGGTGTGGCTCTTGATGTGACAGCTAATGTGCCAAGCACTGTCATAACCACTCTTAAAACACATCAACTCATTTGGCTTGGGAACAGCCTGAGGAATTAGGTGCTTTTATCATCCCTTTTTCACACATGAGGAAACAGAGGCACAAGATGGATTAACTCACTCAGGAAGTGTTACAGCTAGGACTTGAATGAATTAGCATAAATAGTACATATTAAAGTACTCTCAGCCTGCTCGAGGCTGCCTTACTCGAAGTTGTCTGCAGGAGGATCTGGTCGGGGTCGGGGGTCCACTTATATTTTGAGCCCTTGGGTCTTACCTGCAGCTTTGGCCTCGTCAGCCCTGTCCACTCGGGTCCTGCCCATGGTAATGGCCAGAGGAACCTCTGCTTGGTGTGTGGCATGAGGAGAGGAGCTGGGCTGGCCGTGGCCACTGTCAGTGTTGGGACTCCTTGCCTTGCACAGGGGGCTTGTTGCTTATTTTCTGCTTGGAGATGGGAACTCCATTGAGGGACCCTCAGTCTGGGCTGCGGGCTTAGGCCACGCCTCCTGTTGTCCCTTCCCTTCGAAGTTCTGCCCTCGCCAGGTGATGACCATGGCCTTCTGTCTGTCCATTCGTTCTTCCCTCTGTCTACGTGTCATGTGTCTGGAACTGGTTCTAACACTCAAGATAAGTCAGGCTTGTGCCTTTCTCAGCCTTGCAGGCTCATGGGGGGAAGGCTGATATTTCAAAAGGGACTTTCAAGTACACTTATAAAGTTTTATTTCTTAATATGAGTATTCACTGTGCTATTTTCTCTTGGAGGTTGTCTTTGGTTACATTATTTTTACACGTTTTGAATGTCTGAGGCAGTCCTTTAAAAAACAACAGGCCATTGGTCCAGAGTGGTAATTGAGGTGGTAGAGGAAGCAGTAGATAGTTCGCCTGGTCTCTGGGGAGAGAAGAGCTGGAATTTAAAGGAGAAAGTGGGGAGCGTCCTGCAGCCAGAGGTAGTAACTTGTGCTAAGTCCAGAAGCAGAGTGTGTTCAGGGGCCTGGCAGTGTGGTATGACAGCAGTGGGGGAAGCAAGATCAAGGAGTGGCCAGCCTCCCTCTCTGCAGCTCTGCCCATCCCTTCAGGTTCTCCCCTCAAGCCTTAGGCCTTGTGCTCCATGAGGGACCTGGCTGGGAGAAGCCAGCATGCATCCCATGCTTTGTGTAGACCCTGATGCCCTTCATGTGGACCAGGTTGGGTCCCAGCTGCCTGGGTGGTGGGGAGGCCATTCTTTTTCTTCTTACTGGTGTCCTTGCATGCCAGAGCCATGGCTAGACATTGGCATTCTGATAGGATGGCATTTGAGCCGTATGTGCTCCTACCTGGAGCTTTGACATGTGCTGTTTGCCTTTGGCCTCTGGGGGAGCCTCTTGTCCTTGCAGAGAGCTCAGAAGGGTTGGGTTGACTAGAGAATGATCTGCAGTGGGGGGCCCTTCCCTCCTGACAGCCAGTCATTGTCCTTCTCCCGGGGTGTACTGTGCATATCAAGTTCTTCACTCTCGATGGCCACTGTGATAACCTTGGCCGTGGAGTGGAGGATGAGGGAGGCTTTGGGCTGTTATGACTCAGGGCACTGAGCTCTCCCCCAGGGTCAGGATGGGGTCTTCTCTCCTGGTTGCTGGTGGGCTGGCTGACTGTCCATCGGTGGGGGTGACTCTGACCCTTTCTTCCTCCTTCCTGGGGCAGGAATAACAGCTGGGGTGGCATCAGGCCCCTGGCTTGCAGTAGGCCCAGGAAGAGTGGAGAGGTTAGGTGGATGCTTGGTGCTGGTTTCCCCTTGGGTGTCTGTGTGGTTTTTGGCAGTGAAGTTGATCATGGGTGTCTGTAAAGGGACCATAGTAGGGCACTGAGTTCTGGAGAGCTCTTCAGCCCAGGCTTCAGGCAGGGGCCATAATCTCTTTCCTGGGAACCTCCTTTAGCATCTCCTTCCTCCTTCCCATTACAGGGCTTTGGGGGACTGGGGGCCATTGGGGCAGATGGGAGTGCTGGGCAGGATTGCCTGAGAGGGGTTAGTGAGAAAGATGGATTTGGTGAATGTTTGAGGCCATATTTGGAAAGGAATATATTTGGAAGGAGAATATTTGAAGGGGGCAGTTGGGAGTTGAAGTGTTTGGCCACCTGGATGGCACTCATGTAGGGGGTGGAAGAGGACACAGGAATAGTGGGGAGGGCTCACAGGGGTCTTCAGGGGCCAAGCCCAGCTGGGAGGATTCTGTTAACCTTGTCTAGCCACCAGCCAGCCCTCTTTCTGCTTGGGGCACATACTCCACGTGGCGACTTTGGGAGACTTGCCCTGAGCATGCTGGCCTGCTTCTTAGGACCTTCTCCTTCCCTGCTGAGGACCAGGTGTTGTTGCTGGAGGCAGGAAGGACACTGGACTGGAGGGTCTGAGGTGGGGTGGGGGACACACAAGTCTACCGGGGTGAGGTGGACAGCAGCAGCAGGAAGCTGCCCCTGGGAGTTTGCCCAGACATGGTCCTTGAGGTCTGCATCAGAGCCACTGGAGGTTCTGGGGGCGGGGGCCTGCAGGTGGAGGGTGGTGGTGTTTAAAACTGTGGTAGAGTCTGCCCCCCTTTCAAATGTCCAATATGGGCAAGGCCCAGGAATAGGTACTTTCAGCAGTCTCCCCTCCCCCCAACACAGTGATCCTGCTACGCATGGGGGTTTTGAGGTCTCCCCACTCCTGCTGCTGCAAGGGAGCCATCCCCACCCCCACACAGGAGGCTCAGGCATCTGTGGAGCCCCTTTCTGTGCGTGTGGCCGTCAGTCTGGCTGTTGGACACACTCCCCCACACCCAGTCCCCCTCAGAGTGGCCGGGGACTCAGGACAGGCAGGCACAGGGGTTTGTGGACTGCTCAGCCCTTCTCTCACTTCCCGCGCACAGGTTCCGGGCGCGGGGAGGCCGAGACTCGGGAGTGCATTTATTACAACGCCAACTGGGAGCTGGAGCGCACCAACCAGAGTGGCCTGGAGCGCTGCGAGGGCGAGCAGGACAAGCGGCTGCACTGCTATGCCTCTTGGCGCAACAGCTCCGGCACCATCGAGCTCGTCAAGAAGGGCTGCTGGCTGGACGACTTCAATTGCTACGACAGGTGCCTGGAGCCCGGGGCCCGCCCTCACTGCCCCCCATCCCCTCAGTGCGCTGGAGTCTGTCCTCCCCTCCCGGCACCATCCCTGCCTCAGTCCTACTGGAGTGCCCCACCCAGTCCCCTGGAGTCCACCCTCCACTCCCCTAGCCCTGCAGCCTGGGGCGAGTCTGTCCTCCCTCCTGGCACACCTCTGCTTTAGTCTTACTGGAGTACCTGCCCCCCAGTCCCACTGGAACCCCCCCTCCCCTCCTAGAGCCCGTGGGGGAGTCTGTCCTCCCTTCTGGTCCCACCCCTGCCTCAGTCCCACTGGCACCTACCCTCCAACCACCCCCAATTCAGTCCTGCTGGAGCCTGCCCTCCCCTTCCATTTGCCCCCCAAGTCCCACTGGAGCCTGCCTGTGGCTATAGGGCCCTCTAGGCCTCAGGATGTGAAAGCGAGCCTGGCATTTAAGGGTAGGGGGAGACGGGCCTCTCCTTACTGCTTGGTCAAGTAGGGATGGTGCCAGGGTCCTAGCTGTCCCGCAGATGTGTGTGCTCTGTCCCAATGCAAAGGAGAGCTCTTTGTGTGGAACCGTGGCTCTCCCGCCTGACATTTGGGTCCCACTTTAGGGGAGGTGGGTTCACACTGTCCCCTGATGGCTCCTCTTGGGCTTCTCTGTCACTGGGGAGGGCTTAGCTGGGCAGGCCCCTGTGAGGCTTGCATCCCTTAGCTGAGGGGTCCATGGGAAACTGTGTGCCTCCAGGCAGGAGTGTGTGGCCACCGAGGAGAACCCCCAGGTGTACTTCTGCTGCTGTGAAGGCAACTTCTGCAACGAGCGCTTCACCCACTTGCCAGAGGCTGGGGGCCCAGAAGGTGAGGGCCACAGGAGGGCAGGCTGGGGCCTCTCCTTGGCCCTGGAGCTCTCCTTTCAGCTCTGGAGTTGGGTGGGGAGTGGCTGTGGGGCTCTCTGGTCTGGCCCCTGAGGTGTGTGGGTGGGCGGGCTGTGTGACACAGGGCTCCGTGTGTCCCCTAGTCACGTACGAGCCACCCCCGACAGCCCCCACCCTGCTCACGGTGCTGGCCTATTCGCTGCTGCCCATTGGGGGCCTCTCCCTCATCGTCCTGCTGGCCTTCTGGATGTACCGGCATCGCAAGCCTCCCTACGGCCATGTGGACATCCACGAGGTGAGACAGGGCTGGTGAAGGGCAGGGGTAGAGGTGGGGTCACCCGGCCAGACCCTCGTAAGCCCTCCCTCTTCCCCAGGACCCTGGACCTCCACCTCCGTCCCCTCTGGTTGGCCTGAAGCCTCTGCAGCTGCTGGAGATCAAGGCTCGGGGGCGCTTTGGCTGCGTCTGGAAGGCGCAGCTCATGAATGACTTCGTGGCTGTCAAGATCTTCCCACTTCAGGTAAGTGAGCAAGGGGCTTCCAGGTCATCCACCTGTGCTATCCAGCTGGAGCTTTCCCATCCCAGGGCCATCAGGCCTGTGCAGGTGGGATGAGAGAGAGGCGGGCTCCACTGGCATTTTCTTGTAGGGCTGGGGTTGGGCTTTGCAAAACCTGATCCACTCTGGTTTTCAGGGGTTTGTTTTTGACATTAGGTTCTGCTTAGAGGCCTCGGACACCAGGCTACCCCAGCAGGTGCCCAGAACACTTAGAAAAGCTAGGCCTGGCTCTGCATCTCATTTGGTGGGTGCAGTGGGCCCCTCACTTCCCTCCCTGGGCCTTAGTGGCCTTGTTTGTAAATCAGGTAAATCTAGCCCTAAGTGATCTCTGGGATCACCATTGACCTCTGCTCTGGGGCCCAGCTCAGTCCTGGTCATCTGCCTGCCTCCCTTATGGAGCTGAGGCTGGTCTGGGGTGGGAGGATTGCATATGGCTGGGGTGGTGGTCCTGCTGCAGGGTGGCATGGCAGCAGCGGGGCTTAGCCGCATCCCTGCCTTAGGACAAGCAGTCATGGCAGAGTGAACGGGAGATCTTCAGCACACCTGGCATGAAGCATGAGAACCTGCTGCAGTTCATTGCCGCTGAGAAGCGAGGCTCCAGCCTGGAGGTGGAGCTCTGGCTCATCACGGCCTTCCATGACAAGGTGAGTCAGGTTGTGGACATCCTGTGACAGGCTGTGGGCTCCTGAGACGAGGTGGCCTTCCACCCTAGGGCGACCCTTCCTCAGTGTGGACATGAGTGCCTACAAGAACTCCTCTAACTCTGGGATAAATTTTTAGGAATAAGTGCAGTGACTTCGTGATTAACACCCTCTGACCCCCAGAGGGTCCCAACCCTATTAGCTTCACATACCTTCCATGTCGATCACAGTCTCCCAGGAGGGGAGCCTGCCTCTGTCCATTGAGACAGTCCTCCTGGGGCCCGGCTGGATCCTGTTCTGTTCCCAGAGCCTGTGCCCAAGTTCTGTGCTGTCTCCTGTAGGGCTCCCTCACGGATTACCTCAAGGGGAACATCATCACATGGAATGAACTGTGTCACGTGGCAGAGACCATGTCAAGAGGCCTCTCGTACCTTCATGAGGACGTGCCCTGGTGCCGTGGAGAGGGCCACAAGCCGTCTATTGCCCACAGGTACCTGGCTTAGCAGTTGCCCTCCTTGTGCTTGGTGTGGAGCTGCAGAGGGTTGGAGGGTGAGAACAGGGCCTAGGATGGAGGCAGAGGGCTTTTCCATTTCATAAAGATGCTTAACTGCTCTGTGTTGGGGGGCCATCTGGCCCTTTCCTCTGCCTTCGGCCCTTTCCTCGAAAGCTGGTTTTCTCATGCCCTCTGGTGGCCACATGAGGAAGTGCTGACTCCCATTACTTCAGTTGGAGGGTTGGTTCAGCAGTTCTCCAACTTTTTGGTTAGGATCTGTTTACATTCCTTTTTTTTTTTTCCTGAGAGAGAGAGAGAGTTCACACCCGTGCTTGGTGGTGGGGGGAAGGGCGGAGGGGGAGAGAGAGAGAGAGAGAATCTGAAGTAGGTTCCATGCCCAGCGTGGTCACATGTCATCACCCTGAGATCATGACCTGAGCGGAAGTCAAGTCATATGCTTCACCCACTGAGCCACCCAGGGGCCCCAGGATCTCTTTACAGTCTTAAAGAAAGCTTCTGTGTACATGGGTTATGTCTATGGATATTTGCTATGTCAGAGTACTCACGTTCTGTTAACTCAGAGTGATGATATCCCATGTATATAGCCGCTGGAACACTCTTTTCCTGAGAATGAATTTACAAAGACAAAGAATGGATTATGAATGAAAAGAATTCTGGTCTTGCAGTTCCCCTGAAACAGTGTCAGGGACTCTTTGGGGTCCTGGGGCTACCCCTTGAGGACCGCCGTAGTGACTGTTCATCACAGTCCTCACTCAGTGCTGGCACTCCTCTGAACGCTCAGAAACACAAGGCCAGGTTCGTCTTAGTATCTCACAGACACTCGTTGTCTGTGAGATGAGGGTGTTTCTCAGCTCCATCGTACAGAGCAAGGACGGTAGTGCAGAGAAGCTGAGAGGTTGGCCATCAGACTTGGTGTAGGGTAGCTCTGTGCCTATGAGGGAGGGAAAAGAATCTTGAGTTCCAGGACTCAAAGCTCAGGGGCCCCTCATGGTAATAATATCAATGACATTTAAGGCTTACAGTGTGAAATTGTGATTTTTGTAGGTCAAAAGTAGTTGAATGTTGACTCTTCCATATGGTTTGACCTAATGGTAGTGCTCAGTAAGTGAGCTGGGTGGTCCTGAGCATGTACACCTTCTGCTCCCTGAGCTTCATTCCTTACAACAAGACTGACACAGGCACTGGGGAGACCAAGGAGCACACGCACCCCTGTTAGCACAAGGTGGAGCTGAACGCGCACTGCCAGCGCCCAGCTCTACCCTGACACAAGCCCCTCGGGCTTGTGCAGAAACCCGGGCAGGTTCATTCTTCGTGTCACTCCCATCCCAGCTTGTGGACATTTTTCCCCAGAAGCCTTCATCCAGGCCAGTAGGCCTGACCTTGGCCCCTCCGAGAATGCAGATGCTAGCCTTTGATACTATGGGGACTAGAATGGGGTCTGCCCAGCCATTGTGATCAGTGTTGCTTTGACAGCTGTGGCAGAAATGTATTGAGCGATTCTGACATTGAGGGGGGTGAGGGGTGGAAGGGTGTCCCAAAGCAGCCCACCTGTGCAGCCTCATAGAACCCCACCCTGGTGTAGGCCCTGCTCCCAGATAGGGTGCGATGGCCTGGTCTGAGTCTCTGGGGGCTGGAAGGCACAGGCTCCAGTATCTCAGGGTCAAGGTGGGAAGCCAGGAGCAGGAAGCATAGTATTCCTCTTCATCTCAGTCTACTTGTCTCCTCAGGGACTTCAAAAGCAAGAATGTATTGCTCAAGAGTGACCTCACAGCCGTGCTGGCTGACTTTGGTCTGGCTGTTCGGTTTGAGCCAGGAAAACCTCCAGGGGACACTCATGGGCAGGTAATGAGCCTCAGGGCTGGCACAGGGGTGGACACTGCCCTTCTGGGGTCCAACTGGCAAGACACAGGGGCAAGGGTTGCTGTGAGCTCAGAGCTGTCCGGGAACTCCGAAAGCAACACTCGTCTTCCCTGTGGGGCAGGCCAGCCCTGGAGGGTAGCACAGCCCTGAAGGTCAGTCAGTCAGACCCAGCTTTCCCAGTGGGGTTGGTACTCATCCTTGCAGCCTCAGTCTCTCTTTTCCTTTTCAGCAGAATTGTAAAGCAATATAATATAGAAGGAACTCGACTAAGAATCCAAACCAGAAACCTAGAAAACGTACCTAAAAGTTAAGCCTGAAGAAATCCTCTTAGAACAATTGTTGTCAATATTTTTAAGTATTTTTCAGCCCCTCTGTTTTTGATCTTAGTCTCAGGAAAATGCACACCAAGTGGGTAGCCCCTCGCAGTGCTCGTGTTTCGAGGAAGTAGGTAGCAGTTCCGTGTGAGAGTCCTGTCGTGTTGAGTGTGTGGTGTTTTTCAGTTCTCCTTGGGGTGTTGTACGTATACCGTGACCTCTCGTGAGCTCCCCACGAGTGTGGTGAGGCAAGGGCTGTCGTCCCCAGCGGTGTCCTCTGAGTGCTGTCGTCCTAGCCCCATCTAGTGGGCTTGGGTGGGGCTCTCATGTGCTGTGGTTATGATGGGCCCCCTACCCTGTCCTTGTGTAGGTGGGCACGCGGCGGTACATGGCCCCTGAGGTGCTGGAGGGAGCCATCAACTTCCAGAGAGATGCCTTCCTGCGTATTGACATGTACGCCATGGGGCTGGTGCTGTGGGAGCTTGTGTCCCGCTGCAAGGCTGCGGATGGTGAGTGAGGCGGCAGCCCCGAGTTTCTGGGCTGTGGGCTCAGGGGCCATGAGCCCTTGGGATGACCCTGCTGGGCTCTCTGTTCCCCCCCAGGCCCTGTGGATGAGTACATGCTGCCCTTCGAGGAAGAGATCGGCCAGCACCCATCCCTGGAGGAGCTGCAAGAGGTTGTCGTGCACAAGAAGATGCGGCCTGCCATTAAGGATCACTGGTTGAAGCACCCGGTGAGCGGCCTGGGTGGCAGGGAACCGTGTAGGGCAGGTGAGAGGGAGGCCCATCTAGGTGGGACGGAGGACGAGGATGCCTCAGGCAGCAGGACCATTTCCTCCTCTCCTGTGGGTCAGAGGCCACTTAGTGCATTGTCTCCCTTCCATCAGGAGTGTGTCTGGGGAGGTTCTGGCTCGGCAGGGAGGTGGCTCTGCAGTTGGGCCTGGAGTGATGGGGCCTGTCGGTCTGTTCCTTCAGGGCCCATGTGGCCTCTTTGTAGACCATTTGTGGATGAGAGCCCACTGGCCCTGGGCCTGACACGTCTGGGTTTGAGTCCTGGATCTTCCCATCGATAGCTGTGTGGCTTCTGGCAGATTGCTGTATTTCTCTGAGCCTTTGTCTCCTCAGGGTAGTAATACATTTAACTGGTAATTATAAATTACTTGGCAGGACAGCTATCACATAAATGCTTAGTATGGGTTACCTCTTATGAAATATTATCTGTACTCTGCCTTCCTTTTCTTTCTGGGCAAAGGACCAAGCCGTGTGGCATCTTGTCCTCTCCAGTGTGGGGATATTATACAAAAGACCTCTGCATGTAAACTGTTTACCAGTTGCCTTCAGCTACATTGAGGCTCTCCCTGCCGTACACCTCCCGGTTCTTTCAGATACAGGACAGCCTTGGGGCCACTGGAGGCTGGCAGTCTCCCATACATGCCATCAGGGGCCAAGTTCAGTTGCAGTGCTGCTCTCTGGAATCTGGGGCTGCTGGTGGAGAAAACTGAGACACGGGGACATACAGGCTGGGCCAGAGTCTGTCCCTTCTGCCTCAGACTTCTCAGTCTTCCAGGGCAGAACTGGCGGCCAGGCCAGTTCCCTGATGAGGAGCGCAAGGTGCAGAGAGATCTCGGTGTGGTCTGGTGCTGAGCAGGCCAGAGATGCCTTGGATATGGGCATTGGCCTTTCCTGGCTCCACTGTGTGTGTGCCAGTGGAGGTTGTCAGGCCATGTGCCCCACATTCTTGGGAGGGGCCCTGAGGGTTGTGGGGAGTGGGATGGGTGGGGTGAAGCACTCCTGTGGTCGCCACTGTAACTGAAGCTGTGCACAGTGGGCCCCTGCATGATCTGAGATTCACGTAAGATGTTCGAATGTCACTACCCCAAGGCAAGCAGCTGGGTCTGCCCCCGGAGTGGCCTGCATTACCTGCCCTGTCCCCTTCCTGTGCTGAGGCTGTGGAGGGAGGCCAGCAGGCTCAGGATGGTAACTGCTGGGAAGGAAGGCGTCCTGATTCCTGCAAGGTCCCCTAGGCCTCTGCTAGCTGGCGGGCTGCTGGGGTTGGGACCAGTGGGCTCTGCCTGATCCTCAGGTACATCCTCAAGTTCACCTGTCCCCCATGCTTGTCTGCTGAGGGCCACTGACCATACTGTCTTTTCCCGTTTCCCTCTCTGCACCAATGTGCAGGGCCTGGCCCAGCTCTGCGTGACCATCGAGGAGTGCTGGGACCACGACGCAGAGGCTCGCCTGTCTGCGGGCTGCGTGGAGGAGCGGGTGTCCCTGATCCGGAGGTCGGTTAATGGCACTACCTCGGACTGTCTTGTCTCCCTGGTGACCTCCGTCACCAATGTGGACCTGCCCCCTAAGGAGTCGAGCATCTAATAAGCCCAGGACACGAGTGGATCTGAAGAGGAAAGGAAAAAAGTTGTGTTTTGTTTTGGAAATCCCGTAACACCAACAAACACATGAAATGCAGCTGCTATTTTACCTTGACTTTTTATTATTATTATAATTATTATAATTATTATTATTAATATTATTTTTTGGATTGGATCAGTTTTTACCAGCACACTGCTCTACTGTATCGCAAACAGCGGATGCGTCAGCAGGCGTTGAGGTGCTGAGCTGTGAATGCGGAACCAGCGCCATGCTGAAGAGCCTCAGCCACCTCCTGTCCCTTGGGGTTCATTTTTCCCGCTTTCTCTTTGTTTGTTGTCTAAGAATCTGTGACACAAAGAAACCCATCTCCTGTCTTAGGAAACTCAATGCTGCAAACTCTACCTAGAGAAACCTTTGAAGACTGTTACTTTAAGAACACACCTTCCTCAGAGGAGGAATTTCCCCTTGTCCTCGCCCCCCCACCCTCGCCCTTATTGTTTTTCTCCCTTTCTAGACAGTGAGTTTAAGAAACAGCAGATGTGTCTTTCACGGATTAACGGGTGTTGTCCTGACCGAGGAAAAACGGGGATGACAACGAGGATGGTTTGGACCAGAGTTGGAAGGAGAGGACAGAGCTAAGGATGGGGTTTGGAACAGAGCTACACTGGACTCGGGCACGTTCGGAGCAACATCCTTTGTTAGGAGGCTACTTCTCAGGTAACCAAGAATCGAGGGGAAGGACTGTGTGGAGGCCGAGCATTAATGCGAGAAGGGGTTTGGAGAAAGTCTGAAGGCAGGTGTGGCTCTGACTCATCTTTTGGCCCTGACCAGTTTTTTCCCGCTGACTTGGGCTTGGGCATTGGACAGAATGTTTTCTCTGCCCTCATTTTAAGGTTAGGCAAGGGTAGAAATCATCATGTTTTAGTGACTGTGTTTTTCATAAGACAATGCTGTAAATATCTGTAACAGAGGAAAGAGTTCAAACACTTTGCTTCCTCCTGGCACAGGTCAGGGAAATGCCCACCGGGCGCCCTAAACAGCCAGAGCAAGAGGGCTCCCTGGGCGGGGCCGCTGCGGCCTGCCTGGGAGATCAGAGCATCCTGAGGCGCTGGCTCTGCCTTGTGTGGTGACACTGCTGTCCCTTCACGTGTCTCGTGCACACGGCTTTCTCCAGACCCCTCAAAGAGGTGCATATTCTAAAAACTGTTTCTCTATTATGCCATAACCTTGCTCTAGTCAGTGAATGTTCTTATGCTGCTGTTTCAACATTTGAATTTTTTTAATTTATGAAACATGCAAATTTTTTTAAAAACGAAACACACATCCACATATACACACATGCTTTGCGATGTGGCTTCCGAGATTTAAATTTTGAAAAGTAAAAGAATTAAAACTTCACGACCACAGACCACCTCAAACCAGAAATACCTCAGAATTTTCTACTTGTGTAAGTTTTATTATATATTTTATTAGTTGTGTTGTCTTGTAGTAAGTATATTTTAATGTAAGTTGGCTTTTATGACAAAGTTTAAAAGAAATAGAGAAAAAGAAAAAAAGTGTGAATCTTCTAGGGAGTGCTACCATTTTTGTTTGATAACGCCCCCTTGTAAATAATTGTCATCAACTGTAGATTGGCTGTCTGGGCCGTCTGGGCATTCATCACTCTTGTTTGTGAAGGTGTTTCCCTCTGGTTTCTTGAGACTTTTATTTAAAAACTGGATCTCTTTCATTTTGAGGGTAGGTGAGTTGGTGAGCAATGGGGAGAGGTTGACCTGGGTGAGCAGGGGAGAGGGGTGCCTCCTCTTGACTTGAATGGAGGTTCAGATCTTTCCCTCAGCGTGGTTGGTCGGTGTTCAGAATGACAGGTAACCCCACTTGAACTCGGTTAGACTGTGGCCCTTAGGTGTGCTTGAGGTGATTTTCTTTGAGCAGCAGCAGTCGTGGAGGAGGCCAGTAGTGTCTCTGTGAGTCCACACCATGACTTGGGACAGTCTGTGATAGAGTGGTGTGTCCGGAGTGGCGAGTGCCCTGGAGTCACAGTCTGAGCGCGCACACTCATGCCATGTGCATCGGACCTGCCACTTGGCTGTGTCCCTTTTTCCCTGTGTTTGGGCACAGGGTGCTGTGTTTTTGCTTCATGGGTCAAGCTCTGAGCTGGTCAGGGTGGTTACAGGGACAGGTTTGTTTGTGTGTATGTGTGTGTGTGTGTTGTTTGTTTGTTTCGTAAGCTGTGTTGTCTTTTTTTTTTTTTTAAACTATTTTGTGCTGTGGTATTTTTTCTTCCCTCGGAATAATTTTTAACAGCAAAACAGGCCTTACAGCAGTTGCTTTTCTTTTCCACTTATTTCTTTAAGAAGCTTTAAAATATTTATTGAAAAGTGCCATATCTAATTTCTTTAGCTTTCACCTCAGGCAGTGCATCTCTACTTCTCTGGTCTCTGCTTTTTACCCTCAGCGACAAATAAACCACTAACAGATGTAGCTGATTCACCATAGGAATGACCAGATCCCTCATCCTACCCAGTGTGGAACACTAAACCCCTGCCTCTCCATTTGGTTTTAGATTTCCTCTGGGTGATTTTTCTTTTGGCTTGATTGTTGTAACAATTTTGGCTTGACGTGTTTGGCCTGGCTGTGGAGGGTTGAGCTGTGGCCTTGGTGTGGGCCTTGCTGGTCAGCTATCAGTACCAACAGGACAGGCCTTCCCGTTGGCCTACATGCCTTTTATCTGGGTGAGCTCCCTCTTTGCCAACCCTGTGCTCAGCTGCCGTGGTGGCTTTGGGGCCTGGGCACCAGAATGTCTAGAGGTGGTTCCTGTGTGGTGTGGCTGGGGAAAGGGGAGTCTGGGAGCACGAGTTCTTTGGGCTTCAGGCTGCCTTTCCCTTATGCTGTGGTGTAAAGTGCACCCATCAGGCAGTATCCTTGACTGCTGTTGATGGCAGAAAAAGGTGGGTAATCTTTTTCTAGGGCATGCCCCTGGGAGCCTGGGTGGGTCTTTTCCCTCAGATAAAGTGTCTCTGTGCTGTCATGTATTCTTTGGGGAGTGAACCATTTAGAGCACTGGTTTAGGCTTTTTTGGGTTATAGGGCCTCTGTCTGTGCTCTTTTCCACAAAAATTTCATGTATTGTCTGCTTCTGGAGAGCTCAGAGAACTACTCCTCACCCCCACTCCCACCCCCACAAGCTTTTGTGGAAGACTTGTAGGAATCTGACACATCATTTTGCCTGCCTGTGGGGGATGCTGCCCCACCTAGGGTGAGAGGGTGGTCAAGTCAGGAAAGGGAAGTGGCCGAGGATCCTTGCTCCTTTCTTTCTGGTGTTCTTCCATCCACACAGGCATCTGGCTGTGGGCTGGGCTTTGGGAGAGAATGTGTTCTGTTTGAAAAACGTCCATGATCACTGGAAAGACATCCCAAGCCAGAGAAAGACAGAAATGAGCAACAGAAGGAGGAAATGAGTGGTACAGAGGCCACTGTGTCACACTGTCCTGTAAGGAACTCTTGATGGGCCAGCGGAGGCCCTGGACATGGTCCTTAGGGACTTGCATCAGCCAGGTTTTCTCCTGGGATTGTTGGTCCCTCCCAGGAGTCCTTTGAGTGAGTTACTCAGGGTGAGGGCTGTAGGTGGAGTTTTCTTAGGAGGAAGGGAGACCTGGCTGTGAAGGGAAGTGGTTGAGTATCATTGGCTCATCATTGGCCTTCACTGTTGAACATGGCCCAGCTTGTCCTTCATTGTTCAACTTGGCTCTCTAGGTGTAGGTGCCCAGGGGGATCAGGGCTGCCTGGGGTGGGGTTCCCCATGTGTGCCAGCTGCTCCTGATTCAGAATTCCTCCTCTCTGGACTTGGGCATATGTGCAGAACAAGAGAGATGGTGTTTAGCTTTGAACATCTTCAAGTGGCTTGAGCCCCCCACTCACTTGTTCTCAGCCCAGTTCAGAATTTCTCCTCCAGGCTACCGAGCTAGTTCTTCATTGACCCTAGGGGCCAGGCCAGTCTTCTTGTCATGGCTTGTCATGTCATGCTTTAGAAAGCAAAGCAGGTGACCCAGCACCTTTCTGGTCTGTCACCTTTCTCTCCGGTTGCCACCTTCTTGCTTCCTGCTACCCTGACACTCTGCACTGAGTGCTTGAACTGTGTGTGTGGTGTTGCTTTGGTGGCAACCCCAGCACCTATGTGTGTGTGGCTCAGAAAGCCTGTCATATGGCACCGATGCTATGAGCCATGAGGGTAGGGAGGTGGCTATTCCATCTGGAGTGGGAGGACTGGGTGGCCCTCTTGCAAGTGGAATTTTGCCCTTTTTTAGGGTGCCATGTAAAGTTCCCAGCACATACCGGTAATACGAGGGTTTGATGGTTTTTAGCAATATGGTAAGCAAATGTGTGTCATTGTTTGGAATTGGTACTAGAAGTCGAACAGCCAAGTGTCATTCCTCAGAACTTGGCTCACTAGATGGGTATCTGAATTAGAGAGCATTTTTTTGTAGCTAACTCAGATTGATTGTCAGTCCCAGCTATTTCAGTAGCCTGTTGGGTTTATCTTTGGCGATATGGCCAGGCCTGGTTCATATTTCAGGGGCTCGCTAGACCACAGCTTTCTAAGAAGTGCAGTGAGTTGGCTCATCTGCTCTCCCTACCTCCCATCTAGGGTGAGCAGCCACAAGGGAAAGAGGACAAGGTAGTTATTTCTCCTCATTTGGGTGCCATGAATTCTTTAGTTAATGGGTGTTTATAAAAGCTGAACTAATAAATTAATCAGTAGCTTCTAGGTGTTCACATTAATGTTTTAGGTAAAGAAACAGGCCCAGTAATTCAGTTGATGAACTGTTTATCTTCTCAGTCTAGATTTCATGAATTCAGGGTTATATGCATAGTTATTTAAGTAAGATTCCTGGTAGTTGATTTGTAACCAGCAGTCCACCTATGAATGTATCCCAAACCTTTAGAAGGCTTGGACAAGTTTTTTAAAGTAATGATTTAGTTTTGTAGCAAAAAGAAATTGAAGTTTAAAATGCCCCCCCTTGGAAATTAATTCAGTTGACTCAGCTACATTTTAAGAACAGTGGGTCCAAGAGACCCATAAACTCATCAAATAAAAGTCCAAATTATCTAGAGGGATATTTTGAATATTTCTATTTTATACTCATTTGGGGTCCATTGTAAACTTTGGTTTGGACAAGATTTTGAATTTAAATGATTTATCACTGTTTAAGTTTTACCAAGCTTTTAAATTTTTGTGACTTTATCTTCCGGGTGTGAAAGAAGCCGGACTTTTTGATTGTGGTACTCCACGTATCCCTGTAGTGCCAAAACCAGTGATCCTTTATTTGCTCCTATGGCAGCTTGTAGAGATCATACAAGTGGTTTTTCCTCATGAATTAAAATGCGTAGTCTCTAAATGCCAGTGTGTGGTGATGGGCCCTGTGCTGCCGTTCCTATCCGGGAGGATCTTTGGACTGTCCGGGGCCTATGCAATTCTGAGAGCCACTGCACACCCACCACAGGACTCCAGAGAAGTATACCCTCGGGCATACGCGTGTATGCAATGGATTATTCAAACATGGGCTCTCTGGGCATCTGTGGGAAAGTGTTACATTTATTTGCAAAGTTTACATTTTTGAGCTCACAGTTATGAAAAGTATGACCCATTATTAGCTAATGCTTTTTAGGCAGATGAGGATGGGTTTTATTTTTATTTTTATTTTTTTGTTTTGTTTTAACAAATGGATATATTCTGTCTTGAGTCCTGGGAATTTCTGCTGTTGATTGGGCATGGGATCATTGTCTGTTTTTCCCAATCACGTTTGCATTGGAATGTTGTTAGGTAGCATTGTAAATAAAAGAATAGGTTCTATAATAGAGATATGACACTTGAAATTTTACTTTAAAAAAATCTATAGCTCTACATATATATTTAGTTTTATCACCTGACAGATTCTTCTGCACAGTGTGGAGATTGTTTTATACCACAGATTATTTTTATAAAGTCTAGTGAGTTTGAATGAGAATGATTTTGTAATCAGAGTAAGGAGCTTTACCTTTCAGGATCAGTGTACACTGGAGTGTGAGTGGTGTGGAGCTTTTACCTAGTGCTCATATGGATTCTCGTGATACACTGGCAGATTGCAGGCCCTTATGGGTCTCGTTTGGCCAGAACTCCACTTGCGGCTGGGTGGGACAGTGATGCTCCAGCTCGGCTCCCTGCAGATTGGGAGGCAAGGGGCTGCGGAGCGGCAGGAAGAGCCTGTGGTGTGTTTTACATTTGTGCTTCCTCCTGAGATTTCTTCTGAACAAAGGATTCTGAGGTTAGAAATGAGTTTGTGAGTTCCTGCCATAGGATGTAGTTGTGTGAGGGTGTTTTGAGAAACAGAAACTATGCGGGAGTGTGGATTGGGGCGGGTTGGGATGAGTAAGATTCAGGCTATATAAACATTTGAACTGAGAGATTGGTGATTTGAGGAATCCACAAAACTGAATTATCTAGGACCAAATTTTCCAGTTTTCAGGACAATTTCTGGTTGACGTATTATTCAGAAAAGGAGGGGGTGTGTGGACACAGTGATCAGGTGAAATGGCGAGCTGTCAGGCACTTTGTGTCTGCTCTGGTCAGGGCCTCTTGGACGTGAGAGTGCTTGGGGGCAGCTCCCTGCTTTCAGGTAGCAAGTCACAACTGGGAGCCCTCTGAGGAAACTCAGAGCCCCATACCAGAGAGCATCTTCCAGCCATCACATAGCCCTTCCTGCTCTTCCTGCAAAGGTCAGCATGGCCGCCAGGGGATGGGAGGCGGTCTTCATGTTAGCCTTTTTATTTTGGGGTAGAGAGTGGATGGTTATTTGGGTGAGCCTTTTAGGTGGGGATACAGGGAAGGTGAATAATGAAGCTCATTCTCTGTATCGTCATTGTCAGTCCTGAGGCCCAGTTGAAGACCTGTCCCCTGACCCAGGCTGCTGCACCCAGAAGTACACTGGTTGGGATGGTTTTGTCAGGAGAATCCCTGATGTGTCGTTTTAAGCCAGATGTGCTTTTTATTCAGTCTGGTTCATAGTGAAGTTTTACACTTTATCCCTTTTATACTTGGAGTAAATTTAGTTTCAGCAGGTCTAGTAGCAGTCCAGGAACTAACCCGTGTAAGTCTAGTGAGTTTCCCTGTTCCCTGTGTAAGAACGTTTCCCTGCTCCCTGTGTAAGAACGTTTCTCTGCTCTCCAGCCACGTGTCTTGGAATGTAATTCTGTTGTGCCTTTGTTTTTGTCACCTGCCTCCCCTCAAAAGCAACTGCTGTAAGCTTTTTTTCTACTGGTCTTTTCTACTGGTCTTTTAGCCCGAAACCCCACCTTTTTCCTTTCTCCCAGCTGTAATTTCTGGATGCAGTTCTGTGCTCCAGGTATTTGAAGAACCAGTTACCTCAGACCTCATGTTGAACCGTGTCACCATCTGGGTCCTCTCGATACTGCAGGCTTGTAACATACACACGTAGGAACCCTGCCGAGTATGGGCACGCACTTGTTTTAAAGTTAAACTCTTCCCAAGAACTGAAAAAGGGGCTTCTAGCAAGCTCTTCATTGCACTGTGGTGGGATGGGTCTAGAGTGTCAGCTGAACGGTGCTTCCTGGGTTCCTCTTTGAATTCTGCCATTTTCAGTATTCACGTGTCTGAATAGGTAAAGTGATTCAATTGGCTGGTCTTGCACACAAATTAGTTCCAAAGACGAGCTCTTTGTAATACATTTCCAGTCATTAAAACTCAAATGTAGAACATTCCTTTAAATGGCAGGATTAAAAAAACCCACCATTCACCACTGTGCATTTTGGGAAGATGTCTGTAGCATATGTTGCTGTGAAATTAGGCCTTGTGGAATATGGCTATTTGTCATTTTGATGTATTTTAAATAAATATATATATATATTTTTAAAGAGCCTTTTTTACCAATTCAAAAAGTTTAATTAACCAGCAGTCACCACATCTGAATTTTTGTCTCTGGGGCATAGATGGCAGACCAAGATTGAAAGTGGTAACTCAGCCGTATGAGCATAGGCTGCCTGCCTGGGCTGTCCTGCTGACCATGGGATGCTAAGGTCAGTGTGTTCCCAGTGGGTTCTGGTCAGCCCTCGAAGTGTTTGATCTCTGCCCTGATCAGTGGACTGTTGACTGCAGTCCCTACAAGTGCTTTAGCCCAAGTGGGGTTTTCTCAGAGCACTGCCACAAGCTAAGTGTATGTTTAGCCAAATAATTTCTCCATTAAGGGAAAAATGCGCTCATTCAAATGTTACCAGCAACGACAGAGATGAGAGTAGGAAATATTAGGCAACACTGGGGTTTTGATTTGGAAAGTGTCCAAGTCACTGTCAAAGGCTGTCTGAGAGCCAGTGATCATATAGAGATTCTTAGGAGACCTCATCTGGAAGTATTAAGACCTCCTGTGAGTTGGAGGGATTGTTAAAATGCCAGCAGCTCCCCCCCCCCACTTTTTTCTAGAATTCTGTAAAAAATGCAAAGAAAATTGAGTGGTACTTACGAACTGAGGGTGAGGGTTACCGCAGAATAGAAGCATACTTGTAGATTTCAGTTCCATGCCACAAATCCACACAATGCCATTTTTCAACTGTACAAAAGAATCTGCTTATGAATTTGACATGATCTTAGTGGTAGCGTCAAAAGGCCGAATTTTTCACCTGTTAATATTTTTCCACATTTGTCCTTAAATCTGAGTAACTTTACAGTACTGTAAATTTAACTTACACATTGAGTTTGATGTCAATTCTTGTGAAGAGCTTCTCCATGTTACAGACACACAGTTAAAGAACACAGCAGAATACAAAATTTGCAGGACCAATTTTGGAACCAACAGAAAATGTCACCTCTCATTTGCCATCTTTATGTATCAGTTTTACCAGCTACTTCTAAATTTGTACATTACGTTTAAGGAAAAGAAGGAAACCCCTAAGGCTTGTCTAACTTAGTGGAGAATGTGTGTGTCGGGTTTAGGATGGATAGCGAAGTCTTACTGAGCTGTGTTATCTAACTTGTATATAACAATTGTAATTAAAAGTCTGGATTCACCTGTTTCTTGCGGTTTAAAGCAATGAGTAATTACAAACTCTGGAAATGTGACTAGTATTATGACTTAAGGCTGTAGAAGTGAGGAAGCTCTTCAAGTGCTAAAAATAAAGACTTCTGGTTTTTGGCTCAAATTCAGTAAGTACTGTTTGTATACCAGGATATGTGAGATGTAAATGTAATAGGTCGCTTTTCACCCTTGTAGCTATAAAATAAAAATTTTATAGAACAGAAATAGCTTGTACTACTGAATTAACAAAAGTTATACTAAAGTATCATGTTAAAAATATATACACACACACATACACGCGCACACACACACACAGAGTTAAGCGTGTTGCTGTTACCCTGTCTGGATTTGAAGTGTACTGATTTATCTCACACACACACACACACACACACACACACACACACACTTATATATATTATATACATGCACACATCTAAAATGGCCTAAAGCAGACATCCATGTAATTACAGTTGCAAAATGAAGACATTTTGGAAAGAACATTGTATCATAGTTCATTCATTTGCAGTGGATCTTTGTTCCTTTTTACTGTGGTAATTTTAGAAATGAGTGTCAAGTTTGAAATTAGATCTGCTAAGTTGGGGTTTTGCTGCCTGAACTCTGCACTGGGTCCTCAAAGAAACCGATGTGAATGTAGTTTTTTTTCCCCCTGTGTGAAGAAGCAGCCACACCCCAACAGAATAGGAGGAAAAATCTAGAGCTATTTCAAGTTTTATCTTTTTGTATATGAAAATAAAATAATAATAATAAAACTACCCTGTGTCTCTCTTAATCACATGGTGGGGGATTGAAGTTTCTTTTCATGGGAATTAGAAATCAATACAGTGGTGCTCTCTCACTTACAGGGCTGAACTCTCAAACACCCCTGTGAGTTCCTGCTTTGTACACATGAGTTGTTAATGGTTGAGTGCCTAGTCCACCATGGTTCTGTGGTACACAGCACAGGCCTTTATTTCTTCCCTTCAGAAGCTCAGGACTTAGTTGGAAATATGGGGTTTCTCCTAAATGGACTGTCCTGGAACTTGGGGTAAGTTCCTGCAGGGTAGGGGTATATTTTCCAAATCTCCAAGATTTTTGCACCTCCCTCACCGACCCCCAGTCCTATACTTTGCAGACAACCCTGAGTAATATTTTTTTTGAAAGATTTTATTTATTTATTTGACACAGAGACAGAGATCACAAGTAGGCAGACAGGCAGGCAGTGGGGGTGGGGGAAACAGGCTCCCTGCTGAGCAGAGAGCTACGCAGGGCATGATCCCAGGACCCTGAGATCATGACCTGAGCTGAAGGCAGAGGCTTAACCCCCTTGAGCCACCCAGGCGCCCCCTGAGTAGTATTTTTGTAAGTGGAGTAGAGAATCCTGGAAAATAAGTTTTATTCAGGACTACTGCAGAATACAGGCTCTGTCATTTCTAAGCATGGCTGAATATCAGGGTCATCCATAAAAAAATAATAGTTTATGGGGCACCACCCCAGATCTGAATCAACAAAACCCGGTCTCATGTTTAGGAATTCTTGACTTAACCTCACTACGTGAAAACATGGTTCCCTGTTAATGAAATAATGAGTCTCTACTGCCTAACACTGCCTAACAAAACCAGAAAGCCCCAAATGTCACTGCTTCCTGCAGTAACAGATTTTTTTGGCCTGTGACTTTTATCTGCCAAGTGGAGAAATACCAGCTTTGGATCCTTCTGGTACGGTTAATGCCTTTTTCTTCATGCTTTAATATGAAAATTAAACAAACCTGTTTGGAACTCTTGGAGAACAATTTTTGACTAAGGGACCCTTTATTTAGGAACCAGTGGTCACAGCTTATGGCCCATTTTGCTCTCTCAGATTTAGACTGTTCACCTTTTGTTAGTGAGTGCCCCTAATGATAAGTGCAGAGAAGGAAAGGAAGGCTAACATTAAAAAAGGATCTCAGAACAAGAAATGCTGGAAGGTTGGACCAGAGAGGTCATTATGGTCACACTTTTCCCTCAGCAAAGGAATTGGTTCATCAAAGAAAGAAGCTGATTTTAGAAAAACAGGCTTGCTCAAGTGAGCAAGTAGAAGAGGGTTCAGGGGCCATTAAGTCTGCCCTCCCATCCCTGCCCTTAAATCTCACGTGCCCCTGTGGAACACTATGGACGCCTACCCCCGCCAATTACAGTTTAGAAACTACTGGTCCAATTCCTTCACTGGGGAGGGAAGTACCCTGCCCTAAGTCAGGCAGCCCTTGCAGTTCTTGACATCTTGGGGCCAAGTGTGGGGTTCACTGTTGTGTCCAAGTATGGGTCTGGATGAGGAAAAGTCACCTACCACTTATCTCATTCTGGTGTTTAACACAGCACACGGCATTTAGGAGGGCCTTGAGAAATAAATCTAAAGTGATGAATGTATTAGTAAATTCTGTAAATTGAAACTTACAGATGTACCAGTGTTGTCTGGTTGTATTTATAGGGACTCTTGGTTGCAAATGACAGAAACCATTAAACAAAAAGGGGGTTTTACTGGAAAGATCCTGGGGCAACCAAGCTTTGAGTAAAGGCAAGCTGTGGAGGGGCTTCAGGAGCCTTGGCAGCTGGGATCACAACATTGCAGCAATAGCCCTTCACTTAAGTCTCAGCTTCCTCCACTGTTGCTCTGTGCAAGATGCATCTGGTCCTTTGTCCACTTAGCAGGAAACAAAGCTACAGATAGTGCTGAGTTTTCTATGTCACAGCTTTGCCACCTAGAGAGACTTCCAGATCCACAGTCCCTGGAAAGATTCCAGTTGACCTAGTTCCACCAGTTAGGGTCAGAGGTACAGGGGATTATACAGAATGATTTTATAATAGGTATTCCTGGGTAGGGGTGTGGACCCATGAAGCAATCAAAACAACACTGACACTTCCGGCTGTTAGAAAACCCTCTTGTTAAAGCCCACCTGGGTGCTGCAAAAGGAACAAAATCCATTGGGTGGGAGTGCCTAAAACATACCTTTACTCTGTCAGCAGGCATTCAGCAGTCCGAAATTTATATTCCATCAAGATAAAATACGACGAAGGAAAAATCGCTAACACTACAGAGCACTTAATGACATGGCGCCAGATTCTTCCCTAAATGCTTTACGTTGTAACCTTTAATCCTCACAAGAAACCTATGGTCTAATCATCTTCATCATAGTAACATTATTTATATAAATGTATAAATAATATTTATTGTATACTTTTCATATATGATACCGTTACCATTATTCTCAATTTAAAAAAAGAGGAGAAAGAAGCCCTGAAAAGTGAAGTAACACACCTAAAGAGGAAAGTGGGTGAGCGGCCATCTAAACCTCTGCACTCTGATTGAGGGCCCTAAGCCACCATGGAGTATTGTCTTGTCAAGACACTCCTAAGGAGGTACAAAGCAATTAGAAGTTAGGACTTCTAGACTGCGACTTCAAAGCCAGGTGTCATGAAGACGTCTAATATGGCATACGTTTTGGGCTCAGACCTGAGTTGGAATGGCGGCTCTGAGGTCTTACTCTAACCATGTGCAAATGGCTTATTTACCTATCAAGAGGCACTAAAGGTACACACAACTGCGCCCTCAAGACGTTATGCCTCTCACCCACCACCGGATCAAGGGGACCAGGGATGGAGCGACCGTGGGCCGGTCGCTGCGGGGAAAGTGCGGGGGAGGGTGCAGGGGAGGGTGCGGGGGAAGGCTGTTAGAGATTCACCTGCGCCTCCAGATTTGTCACCAGGGGGCTCCCGAGGCCCTCAGCGGGGTGGGTGTGCGCCTGCGCTCTGCACATCCTGTGGCTCCACAGAGACTTGGTGCCAGGCGACTCCAGGTTGCGCATGCGTGTCTCGGTTGCGTTTCGCTTTCAGGCGTCAGAGCTGGTGTGCGCACGCGCGACTGCAAAAGGTAAGGTGCGCTGGATAAGATGGCTGCCAAAAGTTTTGCTTCCCGCCTCAGAGGCTCTGGGCGCTTTTTGAGTGTCTTCGTGGCGGGAGGTGTGGTGGGCGCCGCGGGAGGCGGGTTCACGGTCATTCAGTTGTTCCGGAGTCAGGGCGCTGAGGCAGCGTTGGCAGCGAGGGAGCCCGACGGTAAGTCCGTAGGCCTCTTCCCTGGCCCGGGTTTTGGGCAGGATTCCTGCCTTTGGCATGAATCGTAATCCTCTGTCCGCGCTTTTTTCCCTTTGCGGGCCCCGAGCCGGGGGTCTCGGGTTTTCAGCCTTTCTAGTCTTCCCATCCGGCCTCCCCGCTCCACCGGAGGCCTCGCCTTCCTCTTTCGCATACTTCTCCATCATCATTTTCTCTTCTACCCCCGAAGCAACTTACCACAGGTACGTTTTAATGTCTGTGACCTCCTTTAGGTCGTTAGCTCCGTAACAGCTCGGACTATGTTTTGTTCTCCACCGTATGTATATACAGTCCAGCACCTGGTGCTTAGTTGACAGTAACCGTGGAAGAGTGAATACATTAACACCTGGTTTTAGCAGATTAGTTAATTGTCCTCGTTTTGTCTTCGTTCAAACGAAGGGTGCCCGCATTAACGCTAAGAAGAAATCTGTCAGGCTATCTTATCAGCAGAAAAGTGGGCTTCTTTCGGAAGAGTAGTGAATTAGTAATCCAGAACAGGCAAGCCATGGCAAAACCGTAGGCAAGTCCAGCAGCCAAAGGAGAGGAACTTTACGGAGAAGACGGAGGAACTTGGGAGGGTTGTTTTGGAAGGTCCATTGGAGAAAAGCCACGGTTCAGGGAGATGAATTTCTCATTGGCTGAGTTGCATAGGCAGTCAACTTCTTGTAGAGGTTGCACTGTCAGGCTTTCCCTGTTGGGGGCCTGTAGTTGACGGTTCTTTCCTCTTGACAGTTCTTCTGTCAGGGTCTGTAATTGACAGTTTTCCTGTAATTGAGATGGAGTTGAATGGCTCCCCCTTCCAGCCTCCCCTTCTAGCAACAGAGTCCACTTTCCTGAGGTTTCCCTTTATTAATTTTCACACCTTCAAGCCCTTCTTCGAAAGATAGAAGTCCTCAAGCTACCAGGGGTACCTCATATTTAACAGTGAAAGTGATCTCATGCTCATTTTTTACACTTTCCCTGACCTGATTTAACTTGCTCCTTGTGGTACTTGGCATTTTATCAAGAGAGCTGTTCTGGTAGGTCCAAGACCTGGAGAAGGCATCAAGAGAGGGTTATTTTGAAACAGAGTCCTTGTTAAATGTGTGCTTAGTTTCTCTCAGTAGGAGAAATAAGACAAGTTTTACCACCATCTGGCTGCAGTGCACATCTCTGCTTCAGTTCCAGAACAATGGATGATAGTCTTTTAAGACGTTTATAAAAGGCTGTTTTTGTCCCCATGCTAACTCTTATGGTGTAATGAGGAAGTAGGCTTTCCCCCATTAAATCATATCAGTGGCTAGTAATGACTTGTTTTTCCTTTGCTACTTTTGTATACAGGGGCAGAGATTTGGACATTTGATGTGAAAGACCAGTAAGATCAGGTCCTTATTTAAAAGTTAGTGAGGGGGCGCCTGGGTGGTTCACTGGGCTAAAGCCTCTGCCTTTGGCTCAAGTCATGGTCCCAGGGTCCTGGGGTCCAGCCACGCGTCAGGCTCTCTGCTCAGCAGGGAGCCTGCTTCCTCCTCTCTCTCTGCCTGCCTCTCTGCCTACTTGTGATCTCTGTCTGTCAAATAAATAAATAAAATCTTTAAAAGTTAGTGAGATAGCTGCAGTTTATCTTGTTAAAACTATAGGACTGATTATAGGCAAAGCCTACTGTCTCTTTTCTCTGCGTTGGAAATAATTGCAAAATGAGATCTGGTTGATTAGACCTTTGAATCAGTCCTGTGTAAGTCTCACCCCTCACCCTTATAACTTATTGTTCCTAGTAAGAATTACTAATTATTTGTTATCCCCCCCCCTTTGCATTTTTAGGTTCTGCAGAAAAGGCTCTCTTGGAACAATATGGAGTTCCTTTAACTGGAACAGAGACTAGGCATTACACTAATCATGCCTTATCTTATGACCAGTCAAAGCGGGTGCCTCGATGGGTTCTTGAACATATATCCAAAAGCAAGATAATGGGTAGGTGGTTAGAAGTAAAGGCATTAATGAAAGGTACTTCCAACAAGGAGGAAGTACCAGAACAAGAAGGATTATTGATTCAACCTTTTTCACATTACAACACATTTAGAAAATGATGATGTTTGTATGAAGCACTACCTGGTCTCCAGTGAGCTCCAGACCCTTCCCAGCTTTCTAAGGGGCTGAGAGGATCAGTATCTTGACATATGAGTTGGAGGCTCTGTCAGTATTGCTACAACTAGCACTATTCGTGCATTATCTCCACAAATACTTTTAAAGTGCCACATGTCTGGCACTGTGCTGAGCCTTGGGATTAGGGCATATGGTCTCTCATTCTTGGCACTTTGAGTTAATGTTGGGGAATGAACTGGCCTATCAAATAATCATGAATGTGTAATTATTGTTGGTAATAACTGTTCTGAAGGACAAGTGATTGTAGGTTGGGTTAGTATAAACAAGGAATAGTAAAGAATGTGATGAGCACTGATGTAGGAGAACCTGATTTTGATTAGCAAGGTTTCTCCAAGAAAGTGGCTTGGAGGTAGATGCTGTTACCTAGACAGTGGAGTGGAATGGTCCATGGATTGTGGACAGGTGCATTCCAGACAGAAAGAAAAGCACAGGTGCATCTTTGAAGGCCCCAATGTGAAGATTTTGTTCCTTTAGGGAACTAAAAGGCCAGAGTAGCTGGGGCAAGGGAGAACATATGAAATGAGATTTAAGAGGTAGGTGGGCATGTAAGTCTGCTCATGGCTTTAAAAAAAAATTTTTTTTTTAATGTCTTGGTGGATTCCTGTAGTTAAGATGACCAGACCTTGATATTTAATGTTAAATTGGTTTCTGTGTAGATTATTCTAGTTTATACTATCCACTGTTAGCTACTTGTCCTGTCTTCCACTCATAATGAACATTACCAATTTAATAGGTGATTTTATTTTCATTTATTGGATACCAGTTTAAGATTAATATTTTGTGAATTACTCTTTCTTTGTGAGTTATTTTTACCATTTTCAGTTGGGATATTGTTTTTTTGAATTGATTTAGGGAGTTCTCTATGTGTTAGGGTATTACCTTTTGTCATAGTTGTTTTATTCATATTTTATTTGCCTTTTAATTTGTTGTAAGGCCCACACATTATTTCTCCTTGCTTTAAGTACACACTCTGTTTATGTATATTAAAATGCTGATGTTTAAATGGGTATGTGCCTTCCTAGGGTCAAACCACCAGCAGAATAGCAGGAGCCTTGGGCTTTGCTTGCTGCTAGTAGGAGACTGATGTAGTTGGAAACTTTATCATAGTAGTTGAGAGTTGATTATAAATGTATATCAAGGGAAACTCATTTGATATAGTTTCAAGCCAGTGAATCTCCTTTAAATGCAGAACTTTTCCCAAGATGTAAGGGATTTTGGCTTTACTAATTTTATCCTGCTCTTTAGAAAGGCATATAAGAAAAGTACCACATTTCATTTTGTAATGTGTGATTTGAGGAGGTAAAATAATATTATTTGAAAACAGGAAGCAGTATACTTATGATTTACTGGATATTAATCTAAAGAGACTTCTGTTTTCAGTAATGATAGACTAGATTACTCAGACTGGCTCTCTGCTAAAAACAAGAAATGTTATTAGCAGACTGAGTGTCTGCTAAAAACAATAAGAGATATGTAGGGGGAAAAAATCACTTAAAAAAAAAAAGTTAGCATGATCATGGTGAGTTGCCAAGCCCACTATCTGGGGGAAAGCCAGAATCCAGAGAGATAAGGGCAGTCTTGGTAAACCATAGCAACATACATTGCTTTTGATTCCACCTTTGTAGGGTGAGGGAGACTGAAAGGGAGACTTAGGGCTCACCCAGAGTAGATTGTTTTACAGGACCCTCCCCATATTAGCCTGGAACCTCCAGAGGACTGAGCCCTGGGGGAGGACAGGGGAAGCAGAACTAACCTGCCTGCTCACTGTAGGGGACCATATGGAAGGTTATCTTGGCACTGAGCAGAAAAGGGTCGAAAGGACAATAAAAAGCTTGTTCCAGAAAAGTGGAGGCCACAGACTGGCTATCATGTAGACTTAACAGCTGGGAGTCATGGATCCTGTGTAGATCAAGCAAGGAAGCCCTGATCTTGGTTTAACACAGTTCTCCACTGGCAGTTCCTCCAGGTAACCTGATAGAAACAAATTTACATCCATCTCAAGGAAGGCATCTTTATCCTAGGCCTTTGGAAATTCCCACAGATGAATTTTCAAGGGTGGTAAGCACCAGGCAAAGACAACCAGACATGTAAGGAAGTGATTCCAGTGGCAATGAGATGCAAGAGAAGCTTACTAATAATTCTTTTTTTGTTTTTTTCTTTATGAAGTAGCTCTGAAAAACTCAATATCCAATAATCTATTCTGAGTTTTGGGGTCTGATCATTTAAAATTTTTCTGGCCGAATGAGATAACACTGGAATTGGGTCTCCATTTTAAATGTTATTGAGTAGCAGTCTGAATATGTTCCATTTATCTCTGTTATTTTTGTAATTTAACAAGATCTGGCCTAATGACAGTGGAAAATACAGTATTAGGGTTTGCTGATTAGTGTGGCAAACTCCTCTAAGGTGGGAAAATATAAATAAAAGAGATTTTTTTTTTTTCTCTCCCATGTGGTACACAGATATTTTGTTTCAGTAATTTCTGGATTGAGCTCATAACCTAAATGTTTGTTTTGTCATGGCTTAAGAGGCAGCAAGCAAGATACCAGAGACATTCTCCCCCTCCTTTAGGCTGTCTCTGCCCAGAACAAATAGTTTTGTGTCTATATATATATCCATTATTTCAGTACATACAAAGTTGTCAAATATAGTCGCACAAAATACAATACGTGAGGGTTTTTTTTTTTTTTTAAAGCAAGAATTTATTTAGTATTAAGCTTTTTATGTAGTTCAGCTATTTGGTCATTATTTCACTTAAATACTACCTGGGGGATTATTTGCCTTTAATTTCAGAGACTAGGAACAGAAGTATATGAGATAGCTACCCCATATGAAAAGCGTTCTTTCCTAGACTAGTCCTTGCTAAATTCAGATGAGGTATCTGAACTATCCCAGGAACTTGAGACATGTACGCAATCACTAAATACTAGCTGCTCAGAGAGGTAGTAGCCAGCCTGAAACAGCTTGCCTTGCTTAGAGAATCTTAAGGGATATTTGTCCACTGATGATAACTTACCCATTTTGTGTGTTTTTCTTCAGGTGATGCTGACAGAAAACATTGTAAATTCAAGCCTGATCCCAACATTCCTCCAACCTTCAGTGCTTTCAACGAAGACTATGTTGGGAGTGGGTGGTCACGAGGACACATGGCTCCAGCAGGAAATAACAAATTTTCATCTGTAGGCATATTTTTTGGGTGGGATGAGAATACGGGACTGGATGTCTGTATACCATGGGACTTGGGTATTAAAAATATAGGAGGCAAACCTTAATATTTGAGAATTTCTGCACTTGTATTTTGTATTTCCTTCCTGACTTTAATTCCTTTGTTTGCTCAGATAGTGAGAAATTTCTTAAATAGGTTGAAAAAGTAAAACTAAATGCTATGTAAAAGAGAACCGGAGAGCTCTTAGGAGCTATTCATTTCATTCATTCATATTTTGAAAAATTTTAGATATATAGAAAAGTTGAGAGTATAGCAAAAACATTTTTAACTGCAGAAAAATTGAAAAAAACTTTTTTTTTTTTTTTTTAAAGAGAGCGGGAGGGGCAGAGGGAGAGAAGGAATCTTAAGCAGACTTCACGGTCCATGGTGTTCGGGATTGCTCAGGATATTGTGTCATCTAAGAATGAGGATATTTGTATATATGACAGGAGTATCATACCAAAAAGTGTGTATGTATATGTACTTTTGAAAATTTGTACAATAACATACAGTTCATACTCAGATTTGCCTCATTGTTGCAGTTGTGATCTTTACAGCTTCTTTTGATCCACTGTTCAGTCATGAATCACATATTGTCTTTCTAGCCTCCTTTTCCTTAGGTTAAGTTCTCTGCCAAAAAAGGAGAGAAATGTCTTTTATGACATTTATTGCATCAATTGTTGGTGATTATTGTCATTAAGATAGTGGTTTTAAAAAAAAAATAGTGGTTTTTAACCTTAGACACTCACTATAATCACCTGGGGATGTTTAAAAAAAAAATCCCAATGCCCAAATCTGGAGTAGTTAAATCAGAAATTCTAGGGGGTAGAACCCAGGCACCAATACTTTTTAAAGGTCCCAGTGTGCATTCAAGGTTGAGAACTACTGCTTGAAGAGAAGTTTATTGATAGCATTCGTGGTTAATACAGGTCAGTGGAGGGGCGCCAGGATGGCTCAGTTGGTCAAGCGACTGCCCTCAGCTCAGGCCATGATTCTGGAGTCCCAGGAAAGAGTCCTGCATCGGGCTCCCTGCTCAGCAGGGAGTCTGCTTCTCCCTCTGACCCTCTCCCCTCTCATGCAGTCTCTCTCAAGTAAATAAATCTTCAAAAGGGCACCTGAGTGGCTCAGTGGGTTAAGCCGCTGCCTTTGGCTCAGGTCATGATCTCAGGGTCCTGGGATCGAGTCCCGAATCGGGCTCTCTGCTCAGCGGGGAGCCTGTTTCCTCCTCTCTCTCTGCCTGCCTCTCTGCCTACTTGTGACCTCTCTCTGTCAAATAAATAAATAAAATCTTTAAAAAAAAAAATACAGGTCAGCCTTTCAGGAATGTGAAATGAATGAACACCTAGTGGCCAGAAATTCAGAAGAACAAGGAATTCTCTGCCCCCACCTTTTTAAAAAGATTTTTATTTATTTATTTGACAGAGATCACAAGTAGGCAGAGAGGCTGGCGGCGGGGTGATGCAGGGGGAAGCAGGCTCCCCACTGAGCAGACAGCCTGATGCAGGGCTCAATCCCAGGACCCTGAGATCATGACCTGAGCCGAAGGCAGAGGCTTAACCCACTGAGCCACCCAGGCACTCATCTTCTCTACCACTTTGAACCAATATGTTTGTACTGTATTCCTTACATAAAATTTCTGAAAGTTGACCTTTATGGAGAAACTCTTTGCCAGAGGCTAAACACCAGAATTTATCCTTTAGCTTTATATTGGAAACTTTGCTCTTAGAGTCTGCATCACTGGTTTGAATTTTAGGAAGTACAAAAAAAGCTACCACACCAGACTACTTATTTTGTTATACCCCTGTTATGAATAATCATTATTGAGCTTTCTGACCTAGAATAGCTATGGCTTTCATTTATTTGGACAAGTAGTCACTGTAATTGCCTTAAGCTAACATGAAAGGAACTGGCTTTCAGAGTTTCTTTGTAAAATCTCAAAGGAGGCATTTCATTGCAAGTTACTATTTTTATTTCTTTTCACAGAAAGCCATGGCTGAAACCTTTTACCTTTCTAATATTGTGCCTCAGAATTTTGATAATAATGCTGGATATTGGAACAGGTGAGGGGTGAGAGTTTTAAAATACGATTCTATGGGAGAGGAATGATGTACCAGGAGAATGTACTAGTGCACCCATCAATTGTTTCTCTGTTTAGCAAAAGCTAGCACTACTGTAGGTAAGTACTTTGGACTAGTTGTCTTTGCTGTATGCCAGGAGTACGGTTGTCTGTGGCAGTACTGACTTCAAAACCGCCAGCCATTTTGATCATATTTGCCACTGGTCAGAAGTCAAGTTTTGGAAGAAACTATTCAAAATATTATTACTGAAGCAGTAAGAGATTTTTTTTTTTTTCATTTTATATTGTGAATCCCTTAGTAAGAGATTTTTGAGTATGTCCAGAGGACACTGTATTTTTTTCTACTTGTATTTCAAGAGTTGCTGAGCTTTTTAAAAAAGTTTTGGTACAATTAAACTTAACCAGTTTTTCATAGAACCTAACAATAAAATCATGGGCTTTTTGCGGGTTTTTGGTACTTCTGAGGAGTTCTGTTGGGGGATCTCTTTAAGCATCTAAAGCTAGCACTGATTGAGGGTGTTTCAGGCCCTTGCATTTTCCTTAAACAGTACTTTATGGTTTAAAATAATTAAGAGAGTACCCCACATTGAAGACTTGAGCAGTCATGGCTCCATATTTGTTCTGTCTGCATACCCTCCTTTACTCCACTCATTAAGCAGGGGACAGCTGTATTGTTCTATCTATAAATGCTTCAATATATATATTTAGAAGATAAGGATTTTTAAAAAGAGAGCATGATTAGTGCACCCCCAAAATCAAACAGTAATTCCTTATTGTCAATTTTAACGATTAATGTTCAGATTTCTGTTATTGCCCTTAATTTTTTTTATTTCTGGTTGATTAGTTTGAATCAGAATTTGAACAAGGTCCACATATAGATATGTTCTTTTAATACTCTTACTAATCTATAGGTTTCCTTTTTTTTTTTTTTTTAAAGCCTTGCAGATTATGTATCGAAGATCTGGGATATTTGTCTTATGGAGTTTCCTTTTTATTTTGACTGGTAGCATTCTTGTGGAAGCATTTAACATTTTCCTTTCCCAAGGGATATATCTTTGGGAGAATAATTTACCTGATAGTTAGGCATATATGCTGTGAGGTGTAATACTGCTGATTTTACTTTTTAGTTAAGGAAGCTGAGCGATGATGACTTGGATTGTTATCGCTCATAAATCTTTCCCAACTGCAGTATAAGTGCATATTAAACCTACTTGCCATTTTTAGCTAGTAAATTAGCAAAACCATTTTTAATTGATAAATCCCAGTGTTGTAAAGATTGCCATGAAACTGTGGTGTCATATTTTGTAGCTTATATAGTAAATTGGTAAAATACCATTAAAATATTACTTTTACATATAACCAAGTGTTACTGAAATATGTTTATAAAGCAATTCTGGCCCTTGAAATTTATCCTAAGGAATGTTGCATTATATAACAATTGTTAGGATAAACCCAATTACCCCACAATAGGAATGGTTAAATAAATAACCATGTTTCAACTTGTTGAAATGATATCTAACACTTCAGAAGAGATTGAGAACTACAACATAGAAAGAGAAGGGAGAAGACAAAACAAAATTCGAGTTCTAAAATGTACACTGAATGCACACACAGGAAAATGTAGGTAGTTGTGTGAGTGCCTGTAATTTTTAAGTATTCTTGTACAGCGAAGAATTTGGGAGATAATTGCTTATATGCTACTAGTGTTTTGTGTAATATTCACTTGTTCACATTCATTTGTCAAATTCAGCATTCTTATGTATCTTTCCTAGGGATTTGATATGGTTTGCTTCTTTTTTATATTTATGTCTGTGTGAATATCACACCTCTTTTGCTTTGCTTTTCAGAATGGAAATGTACTGTCGAGAACTGACAGAAAGGTTTGAAGATGTTTGGATAGTATCTGGACCGTTGACCTTACCTCAGACTGGAAGTGATGGAAAGAAAACAGTTAGTTACCAGGTAGGGACATGTTTTAACATTCAGGCTTATGTTATTTGTATGAGATTATAATTTCGTTGTGTATTTTTCTTTTTATTTATTTATTAAACACCTGTTGGAATGACAGGCACAGGGATTATAATTAATGATGGATTAAAAAGTAGTTACTGACTCTAGGGAGCTCACAGTTTAGAAAGGGAGAAAAAGAAGGGAGACAGAAGTGTTACTAGTTAATCACTAATATTAAAGTCTGATGTGCTGCACTAGAGATAAATTCACAGATCAGGGCTTTCACTAAAGCACTGACCAACTCTGTTGGTGTGGTTTTGGAAGACTTAACAGAGGAAGTGATTTTTGAGCTAGATCTTGACAGATGAGTAAGAGTAAACAGTCGGTGAGTCACTGTGTTGTATACCTGAAATTAATGTAACACTACATGTTAACTATACTGGACTTAAAATTTTTAAAAACGGGAAAAAAGAGTGAACTGAGTCAGGAGGGGAGCATGGGAATTTCAAAAGCTGGAACAGTGTCAGCAGAGGACATTTGTGATTTGACGGCATAGTTCTGGAATACAGGTATCATTGATAAAGATTGGAGCTTAGATTGGGTACAAAAGAGTATGGGTGGCCCACAGGGGATGAGGATTTCTACAACAACAGGACAGGGGCCAGATAGTAGAGGGCTTTATACTCCATGAAGGCTTGGATTTTACTTTTTAGACAGTGAGAAGTCATAGATTTAAGCATGGGAGATGTGATTTGTTTGGGGTTTTATGAAGACTATTCTGACAGCACTCTGCAGAGAGGTGGGTGAGAAAGGGGTGTTTGAAAGAGAAGTCAGAGATGAGGTGAATGGGACATTGCTTCCGTGGTTCATATGAGAACAGACACAGGACCCAACTCAAGTAGCTGAGTGAGGATGATAGAGGAATAGAGGAAAGTATAATAATGAATTCACTTTTTGGCTGAGGAAAAAGGAAAATTTCAGGATCACATTTAGATGGCAGTGAGTGGAAAAGTGGGAGGACCAGCTTTTCTTTTAGATGCTTGAGTTTTTTAAAAAGGTGAATGTGTTTTTCATGCAAGATATTTAAGAAACTTATAGACTGAAGGAAGGAGGTTAAACTAGAAGAGTATAATGAGTGGCATGAGGGCTTATGCATCTGGTGTTGATGTGGAAGACTGAGGTTTGCGCCTGAAGGGTAGCTGAATTGATACAGTGATATTGTGAGATATGTACAGGGTGGGGGACTGGGTGGAGTGCGGACACGTGATGGAGTAAGTTCAGAGGGATTGAAGGACTTCCCTCCAGGTCAGAGAACACCTGGAAGGAACACCTAGTTCAGCTCTAGGAATAAAGCAGATACTTAATAAATACTGGTTAGGTTATATGATTACTTCAGAGAGTCTGTGATATAATTAAATGACCTGAGAAACAGATTTAGGGGAAAAAAAACTCTCACAAAACTGTAGGGTATGTTCTGTCCCTCTTCACTTATTTTTTATCAGCCTGTCTGAATCAGATGCACAGTGATGTGTAAGTAGCCAGGGTGTTCACACAGGCGCTCTCACCCTCAGAGTATTCCAGGAGTTCTGATGGGAGGCAAGAAGTGGCAAAGGAGTTAGTATTTTAAGCAGATTAATTTCTCTCCTCTGATCAAATTGCTAATTTAATTCTAGTATTTTTTTTGTCACATTAGAAAGAAAAAATGGCTTAAAGCTACTTATATTCTCTTATTTTTAAAATATTAATTATTATTATTAAGTTTTTTTTTATTTTTTGACAGAGACACAGTGAGTGAGGGAACATAAGCAGGGCGCATGGGATAGGGAGAACAGGCTTCCTGTGGAGCAGGGAGCCTGATCTGGGGTTTGATCCCAGGACCCTGGGATCATGACCTGAGCTGAAGGTCAGATACCTAACAACTAAGCCACTTAGGTGCCCCTAAGTATTAATTATTCTTGAGCTTTGTAAATCCTCTTTACTTTTCCCACTAGAAAAGAGGTTCTCCTGACTTTTAAACCTTAAGTGATCAAGTTAGTTTTATGTGTGCTTTGTTTTCATAAAATTAAAAACTTATATGCTAGCTTACTGTGTAGTGGACAGAAAATTCATCCAAAGTTTAAAAGGAAAGATTAACCAGTAAATAAGAAAGAGCATTTCACTAACAGTTTTTTTGGGGTGGATATTTTTGTTAGGTATGTGTTCGCCAAATGCTGTAGTGGAAAATATATTGCTTTTCTTCAATTGGATATAATTTTAAAAAATATAACGTACACAAAATGTTATGTATTTGGCAGGTCTTTCTGCTAAATGGGCCTAGAAGCAGTGATATGCAGTTAGCAGTGAACATACCTTGACACCAGATCTTATCTCTAAAATACCATCTCCTACTGGAAGAACTTGGCACATGGGGAAGTAGCTGATTCCAGGGCTGGTTCAGGGAAAGTACAGAATAGAGGGAATGTGTCAAAAAGACAAAGACATCAGCTTGCAGGAGTTCCACCTTACCATGTCTGGGGCTATTTGATATCAAAATATAATGGGCTATAGACTTACTGAGTTGGATAAGAATCCTTACTTCTAACACATAAGTAAATACATGAATGTAGGGAAAAAATTCTGCTTACTATAGAATGTCAACTAACAAATTTATAAGAATCAAAGAGAAAACATTTTGTAGCCATCATGGTAATAAGTGATTCAGACAGGAATCATCAGTGGATGCTAAAACTAGTGAGTGAAAGTTTTGTGAGAAAGAGGAAGTTTATATAGTTAAAAGAGTCTCTCACAAATTATTAATAACAAAGCAAGAAATGATAACTGTACAGTGGAGAAACTTCCCCTTAATCAAGTGATCAAGGTTAATATTGTCAGTAACAGGATTACTGATAAGCTGTGCTTCATGGTGTGATGCATTGAGAAGAATACAGGATCATTTCTCTGGTATTTTTGCCAAAAAGCATAGCAGTGAATCTCACCATACGGAAATAGGCAAACCCCACCGGGGTCCATTCTATGAAACAGCTGCCTTGTACTCTTCAAACATGTTAGGGTCATAAAAGACAAAGGGTGAGAAACTATTCCAGATTAATATAGTCTAAAGAGTCCTGAAAACAAGATCTGATCTCAGGTCAGATCTCAAGTCAGCATAGAAATCTTACTAAAAAGGACGTTATTGGGACAGTTGGCAACATTTGAGGTCTGTAGGTTAGATCATCATATGATATCAATGTTAAATTTCCTGATTTTGATAATCATACTACAATTATATAAACAGATGTCTTTGCTCTTAGGAAGTACATCCCGAAGGATGTGCTGTGACTTATTTTCATAGGGTTTAGAGAAGGAGTCCTGTTGGGACCCCTCGCACTCTTTTTCTGTATCTTCACTTAAAACTCTTATCATTTTGGGGTGCCTGGATGGCTCAGTTGGTTAAGTGACTGCCTTCGGCTCAGGTCATGATCCTGGAGCCCCAGGATTGAGCCTTGCATTGGGCTCCCTGCTCAGCAGGGAGTCTGCTTTTCCCTCTGATCTTGACCAGTCCCATGCTTGCTCTCTTTCATTCTCTCTCTCAAATAAAGAAATGAAATTGTAAAAAACAAAAAAACAAAAACAAAAAAAACCCTCTATCACTTTAGTTGCAAAAACAATGAAGCAACAAACGAAAACACAAAAGATTTAGGGAAAAGAAAAATACAGAGGAAGAAAGAATCATCAAGGAAATTGGGCAAAATATTAACAGTTGATGAATCTGTGAAGGGCACACAGGTGTTCTTTGTGCTCATCTTGTAAGCTCTGTATTTGAAATTAATTGAGAATGAAACTTACATAATGTACATATATTTTAATGTATCTTTTCTATACTGGAATTCTTCATTACACTGGAATATATAAAAATAACCAATAAAAAGACTTACCTTGCTTCTCCTAAATAGCTTATCAGTGACTGCTATTCAAGGCTTAAAGAGTTTCAAAAGAGACCTGTCAGCTTTCCTTACCCGAATTAGTGTCAGGGTGATGAAATGTGGGAGAGCAGTCAAGATCAGCTTCCTGAAGAGTAGACTCTGAATAATAGTCTTGTTTTCTGTTTTTTCTGTGAAAACCGCATTGGTCTTAGGTCTTTATTTTCAAGTTCTGGGACTCTGAACCTGTAGTGTTAGTTTCCCATGTCTATAGTAATTTATAGGAAGGGTGCATGCTTACTGGCCACTCTTGAATCCAGCAAATCTTCCAGTGCCTGTCATGTGGGAGGAGGAATGTATACAGAATTGTAGATGACATGCCTTAAACTATACTCTTGATTACTTTCTCCCTTTCTTCCTGGAATTCACATCCACAAGTCATCTCTCCTAATTTCTTTGAGTCAACAACTGTTATCAGATCTCTTTCTTCATAACTTTTACTCAGATTTTGCTGAAGCTCTGAACACTGCAGTATAGTAGAGGCCTCCAGTGATTTTCTCTGCTTCCACTTCTGTTGGTGTCAATCTGCCTGGAGTCCAGAAGTCATGACAGAGAAAGTGTACATTTTTGCTTTTCTCATCCTTAGAAGCATCAGAAATGAGTAATACCAAAAGAACAGAAAAGGAAACTTAATTTGTACTGAAATCAGGAAATGTCCATAGTCATATCAAGAATTTCAAATTTCAGTATCTGAAAGATACAGTATATTTAGACTATAAATTATATAAGGTTATTTTTTTGAGAGTTTATTTATTAGAACAAGAATGAGCAGGGAGGGGGGCAGAGGGAGAGAGAAAGAGAAGCAGACTCCCTGCTGAGCAGGGATCCTGACATGGTACTTGACCCCAGGACCTGGAGATTATGAACTGGGCTGAAGGCAGACACTTAAGTGACTGAGCCACCCAGGCTCCCCAGGTTATTAATTTTACATGTGTTCTTCTATCAAAGCATGGGGCAGGGTACTGGAATTAGAAAGATTCTGCTAAGGAAGAATTTCTTAGTTTCTTTCTTTTTTTTTTTTCCTTTCTCTTACACAGAACTTTAGAGAGCAGATGCCTTTCTGTTAGTTTGAAAACCATTGAATCTATTCTTCATTAATTATGTATTAGAAGTTAGAAGTTATGATATTAAATACTTATATTAAACATAGTTTAATTTTGATGCTTTTGTCCATGCCTTCCCTCCATGGCATTGAAGCCATGATTGCCAGTCTTTTTATTTGTTTTTTAAAGACTTTTTTCATTTGAGAAAGAGAGAGAGAGAGAGTGAGAGCATGTGAGCAGGGGGAGGAGCAGAGGTAAAAGGATAAGCAGACTCCATGCTGAGTACGGAGCCCCATGTGGGGCTCGATCTCAGGACCTCAAGATCATGACCTCAGCTGAAATCAGGGGTTGGATGCTTAACTGACTGAGCTACCCAGGCACCACTTTAGTTGCCAGTTTTTGTTTTGTTTTGTTTTGTTTTTTAAGATTTTATTTGAGAGAGCATGAGAGAGAACATGAGCAGGGGGGAGGGGCAAAGGGAGAGGGAGAAACAGACTCCCTGCTGACCTGAGAGCCTGATCTGGGACTTGATACTAGAGCCCTGGGATCATGACTTGGGCCGAAGGCAGACATTTAGCTGATGGAGCTACCCTGGTGCCGTAATTGCTGGTCTTTTAATGAGCCTTGTATTTAAACTTTAAAAATATGTTATGGAACTCTATGTACATAGTAATGAAAATGTTAAACCTTAAACCCTAAAGTATATGACATCATAATGAAATTCAAATAGTGTAAGGTATGAGAGGGATAGTTAGCTCCTGGTCCTAGTCCCACTGTGTAGTTTCCTAGTTATGCTGATTATCTCTATCTGGGAATAATGGGTGCTAAACTGTATTTCTTAATTTTGATTTTGCCCATTTTAAATAGGCTCTGTTGATGCTATCACACAAAATAATGAAATTTCTTCAGTTCACACATTGTTCCATTATCTGTCATACATGTTAGTTTTAGTTCTTCTATTGGTAAACTTTACATCATAAATTTTATATAATATACTTAAACTTTTACTTGTTGATCTGTCACTTATGTATTATTGAGGTTCATAGCATTTATTTGTTTGCTAGCTATAATTTGGTCTGAGTTTCACCTGTAGCTGACATCTAAGGCAGAGGCCTCCTGTGGCACATCCAGCCCCCATAGATGCTTTGACTTGCTTCCCATAGTATGTTGTTTTTGAATTATATATGTTGAGTATGAGTATGTTGGTAATTTTTTCATACTTGGGAGGCTTCACGTAAAAGTCTAGATATTAGCTTCTCTTAAAAACAGAGGACTCAAAACACTTGGCACAGATTCCCGTAGGTGTATTCACTAGCTACAGTAGCAGCTTTCCCCTTCAGTAGAGCACATGTTCTTCCATTTGTCATGTCTTCTCCTGGCCCAGTCCATTCATTCACATTTCCTGTTTAGCTCTTATTGGTCTTTGAGTTTTATAATCCTGGCTCTGTTGAAAATACAAAAGCAGTATGTATAGTACCGTTAATGTTTAAGTAGAACATTTGGATCTGTAAAGCAGTAGGTATAATCCATATTAAGTCTGTGCCATTGGAGAAATAAATGTTACCACAAACAACAAAAGTCTGAGAAGGGGAGGAAAGTAAAGGTGGCATGGTATTATAATTGCTACTTTAAAATGTAGTAATTGCTTTCACTTTCTATTTCGGACCATTTAACCTTACTATCATACTATTTTTTAAAAAGAGAAATCAGTTTCTTCTTGAAGACATCATTCTTGGAGCCCTCTGACTTCTGTTCTAATAGGAACCTTTTGTTTCCTCCCTGCCATCCCTTCTTCTCTCCCACCCTCCCTTCTCTCCTTCCTTTTATTCAGCAAATATTTATTAAGCTCCTCCTGTATACCTGGCCCTGTTCTAGGCATCTCTGATAACAGCAGTAAACAAGGCTGTATGTTTTAGGGAGCTCAGGTTATAGTGGAGGAGATGCATAATAAACAAAATGCCATAATTAGAAGAAGAGAACACGGGGGTGGGAAAGAAAGACAGGATAGGCTGCTAAGGGGTAGTGAGACTAAACAGACACCTGAGTAAAGTGAGAGAGTAACCTCTATGAGGAGTTCTCCAGCAAGTGCAAAGACACGGGGGTGAGATTAGCTTGGTGTATTCAAGGAGTTGCAAGAAAGCCAGTGTAACAAGGGCAGAGAGAGCACTGAAGGAGGGCAGTTAGGGGGAGGCAATGGAGAGAAGTCCAGATTGCAGATTGTGTTCAGGAGCTGTGACGCTGATCAGGAGAGTGGCACAATATGGTTTAGATCTGCAAAGCCCAGTCTGGCTGCTCTGGTAGCCAGTCCACTTAAGAGGCTGACGGAGTAGTCTAAATGAGAAGTAACAATGGCCTGACTAGGGGGTGGTAGTAGAAATGGGGAGAAATGCTCTGATTTAGGATGTGCCTTGCAGTAGAACGGATGGTACTTTCTAATGGGTAAGTTGTAGACTAAGAGGGAAAGTGTCAGGATAACACTTAGGCTTTCAGTCTGAGGTTATGAAGACCAGCGAGAAGCAGGTGTGGAAGCTGCAAGTTGGGTGGTTTTGGCTATGGGAGTGGGAGATAATTTGATGTCCAGGGCAGTTTGTGAGTTTGGTTGTCAGAGAGGAGAGGTTGAAGTGGCGATCTGCATGGGGGTGGTCAGCCCTAGAGGTGGTATTTAACACTAGGATGAGATCATGTAAGTGAGCACAGGCAGGAGAGAACAGATCTGTGGTCTGAACCTTGGGGGGTTTCAGACATTTTGGAAGTCAAGAAGAGGAGGGTCCAGCAAAGGAGACAAAAGGGACAATTTTTGAGGCAGGAGAAAAATCCAGGGAAAGTGGTGTCCCAGAAGGTAAGTGAAGAAAGCATTTCAAGAAGGGAACGATGAGTGGAATGTTGAGGGAATAATGAACTGACCGTTGGCAACCTCTGTAAGCTGTTGTAGTTTTCAGTCAGCTACACATCTGTCTTTCCTTAACAGTACCCTCCTGGCTTAGGCCCCTTTTATCTTGGGCTCCCTCTTACCCCTTCTTGGATTCCTTTTTTGTTTTGTTTTGTTGGAGTACATCCTCAGATTCTGGAAGAGTCATTGGATGGTAAACTTTCTCGTCTGAAAATGTCCTAAAATCCTGGCCGTGGGACTCAGGAATCTGCAGGTGTGACTGGCTATCCTGGGCAGTTTTACATACACTGAAAGGTTTGAGAAGCATCCCTTTAGAGAATATTTTTCTAGCTTCATCCTGGAGGCAAGACAAAGGCGTGCTGCTTTTTGTTGGTTGCACAATAATTCTGGAGATGGATTCTTCAGTCTCACACCTTGATTTGACACCCTTTACTTACTGGATGGAGCACAGTGTAAGGGGCTGTGAAAATCCAAACTTTGACTTCTCTTCTCAAGTTTTATCTAATTTGTCAGCTCCTCCATCTTCCAGAAATTAATGACACTTCTTAGTCCACTAATGCATGACTCTGCCGTTCTCTGCACTTGCATGAGTTGGTTCTGTGTCAGACCTTTTTGCTGCCATTGTGTGTGTATGTGTGTATTTTCTAAATGGGGGTTAGGGGAGAGAGAAGCAGAAGCCTGGGTCCAGGTTGCCATCTTGAACTGGAAACCTTTATTCATGAGTTTTTGCACATCCTTGGCAAAGCAAATTTATACTTTTTAACATTTCACATTGAAATAATTTCAAATTTGTAGAAAGGTTGTCAGAGTGGAGAACCCCCTAATGTGTTTTGCCTAGACTTACAAGTTCTTAGCATTCTACAGGTCTTGTTCCTTCTGCTCTATGTACACACCTCGTTCTCAGTACTTTCTCAGCCATTCAAGCGTTTGTTGCAGATACCTTGTCTCTTTTTTCCTAGATGCTCCGTTCTCTCATGTAACCACTGTATAGTTGTCAAGTTCATGAAATTCAACATATAAGAATATTAGCCATAGTACAGTCCATATTCACATTTTGTCAGTTGCTCCAGTAACGTTCTTCATGCAGTTTTTCCCCCAGATTTGGAATGAAGTCCAGGACCACACATTGCATTTAACTGTCATGTCTCCTTAGTCCTCTTTAATCTCAGCCTTTTTGTCTTTAATGATGTTGACATTGTTGACAAATATAGGCCAGTTGTTTTGTAGTATGTTCTTCAAATTGGGTTTGTCTTTTGTTCCTCTGATTAGATTCAGTGATGTTTCGGGCAGAACACTGTGAGCCTGTGTGCCCTCGGTGTATCGCATTGGCTTGCGTACACTGTCAGGTTGTCCTGTTACTGGCGATACTAACTTAGATTCCTTGATAAAGGTGTAGTATCCTTTAGATTTCTTCACTGCTGCTATCATTTCCCCTTTGAAATTAATCTGATATCTGTGGTCGCCCTTTGAGACCCTGTAAGTATTCCTTATCTCTTCAAATTGTCACTTGCGAGTTTTAGCAGCCACTGAAGATTCTGGCCTGAATCAGTTATTACTATAATTGTTGCCAAGTAATGATTTTCTAATTCTTACGTCTTCTGCTGTTAGTAATTGACATTCTACTGTAAGAAAGAGCTTCTCCTATTTTTTTTTTTTAAGATTTTATTTATTTGACAGAGAGAGATACAACAAGAAAGGAACACAGGCAGGGGGTGCGAGAGGGGGAAGCAATCTTAACACTGAGCAGGGAGCCCGATGTGGGGCTCTATCCCAGGACCCTGGGATCATGACCTGAGCCAAAGGCAGATGTTTAATGACTGAGCCACCCAGGTGTCCTGGAAAGAGATTTTCCTTCTTATTATATCAGTATGAACTGATGGATTCTTATTTAATTCAGTTTTTAATCAATCTACTGTGTATTCATTTTGATGCTCAAATTGTCTTCAATTTGGCCACTGGGAGCCCTTTCAAGGCTATCTCCCATGTGCTTTGACACATCCTCATCATATTCTTAGCACTTCTTCTTTTTGGCATAACGTGATATTCCAGGCTCATCTTGGCCAGACTCTGGGATCAGCCGTCTCTCCAAGGAGCCCTGGTTCCTTTTAATGGGAATTGGTATTTAGAAACCAGGATCTGGATGACAGGTTGATTCTTGAGTGCTCGGTCTGCTGTTGGCGTGTCATGTGTGTTCACCACATTTATTTTTAGCCTTTTATAGTGGGTGGAGAGAGCCCCAAAGAACATAGTATACAAATTCTGTTGCCTTTAGTGGCTCACCGTTTTTTCTTCATCTTTATTGTTCCTTTGTGGTTTTTTGAGATTGGTAGACTCTCGTCATAAAGGAAACACTTACCTGTTAGTGTGTGTTATGTGTGTGTGTGTGCAAAGGTGAATGTTGATAGGAGTGTATCTTCCTGGAGAGGGATATTGTGTTTTATTCTTATTTTTTAGAATTGCATCAAAGTGGTTTACTTTCTTATATTTATGTTTTTCATGAACACCTTCTCTGTAGTAATGCAGCTTTTGTTAGATGTGATGTTATTTTTTCAGATCAAATGCTTTCAGGTGGAATTTTAAAGTTAAAAATCTGTAGTGTATCTTTTAGCATGAAAGCAAAATATCCTTTGGTAAATTAAATTGGAAAAATGGTTTCAGCCTGCCATATTAAGAATTTAGTTGGGCCAAACATTTTATACATAATGTGTTTACACACATACATGCACGTAAACTTGGGAAAATTTGGTTAAGGAAAAGAGACATGGGACAAAACCAAGAGAGGAAAATGTAGGATTTGTGATGAACAACAGTAAGTTCCTCAGACAGCTGGTTTAGAGCCTCATATAGGGAGGAAGACAAAAATAAAAGGAAAGGTTAGGGCTGGGTGGGTGAAACCTTAAATGCCCAGCTCAAAAGCATTCAGGCTGTTCTCTAGTTATTCATAATAAAACAGTTGTGGATAAAACCATGTCCTTTAGTGATGCTGAGAAAGGGGACACAGCATGGCCAAGCCCTAGAAACCATTCTGTTCCTCTCAAGGAATAAATATTTGAATTGTGAATTCCTGTTTTCAAGGGAATGTCTTGCAATTATGTATGGCAGTTCAGAATGCCAGGGGAAGTGTTTTGTTTATCAGATCCAGCCATTTAATATTTATTGCTTGTTTACAACTATATTCTGTTGTTACAACTATATTCTGAACCTGATTTTAGGAGAATATAAAAACAAGGGTGTTTATTTAGTTTTCTTTCTGGGCAATGAAACATGTATGTGTATACTGTGGAGAAGGTGAAGCAAGTGAACTGGTGTTAATGGAGGGCTGTATCTACCATCCAACAGACAAGCAGTTTTAGACATGCTGTCTCATTCAGTCCTCAGAGGCAGTTCTTACAAGGAAGTGGTGGCTATCTTTTATAGGTAAGAAAGTTGAGGTTTATAAGGGTCAAGGCGAAGTCACATAGCTGGTCATTATCAAAGGGGAGATCCAGACATGCGTCTGTCTACTTGTATGAGAGCCACCAATTCTTCTGTAGCATTATTCTTCAAAGCTCTTGAAAGTCTGTAGGAGAGGGGTTCTGTGCTCTTCCCGTACAGCAGCTTAAGGCCAGGAGGTAGAAGATGGTGAAGAGGGAGAGCCATTGCAAGTGATATCTGCTAGCATGCAAAAATAAGAAGGGAAAATGGGCCAAGAGGAGAATCCCTTATAGGCAGGCAGAAATGTCTGTTAGAATATGCAGGAAAGGATCCCAGCTTCATAGGACTTGCGTGAATGCGAGCCCAGGGGAAGATAAGTTGCAGTGATTTTATCAGAAGTGAGTCTTCTGACAGCTCTAATCAGAATCACCCCCTTTATTATAGCTGAGGTCATCCATGTGCTTTCCCTGATGGGCCTGTTTCAAGAAGAGATTGATTCCAGACAAGTGAACATACCTGAAGATTCTGGCCTGAACATTATAATTGACCTGACAAGAAAGTGAGCTTTAAATTTTTCGACTCGGTGGTGGTGGTGGTAATGTTAGAAGTGCTTAACAGTCTGTGTTTTCATTCCGCAGCATACCCTCCAAACTAATTCCAAACTGTTCCTAGAGGGGGAGGAAATTAAAAACATGCCTCCAGGAATCATGAGGCATTACCTGAAGTGATCGGGAGTAATTTTTTTTTAAATCTCCTGTTTTCTCTTTAGGCAGAGCTTTTGTTCATTTCTGTGTTTGTTCTATTGAAAAAAACAAATGATTTTACTGGCTAAGTATCTCCTTACTCCCACCTTCCATCTCCAGGTAGAATCGACAGTCTGAGAGGGTGGTGCTTCTTATCCTGTGACTAGGCAGTCAGTCTCCAGCCTCCTTTCCTGGCATGGACACCCCCTGTGAGCAGCACAGTTTCCCTTGGTCTCTACTGCTGCACAAGCTCCTCCAGAGGCTTGTGCCACACAGGGTTGACCGCCTGCCTACCAGCTTGCCTGCGTGTCCTGACTCCCTTCTTCCCTTGTTCCTCTGTCCCCTCAGGTGTAGAGACCCTGTTTATCACACTGTCATGATTTCTTTCACTTGATTGGCTTGACTTTTTAAGGGCTTGGTCTCTTGATGTGTCCAACAGTTTTATTTTTGGATTTTCTTTTTTGGTCCTACCAGGGGAATGTAACCAAATATATCTATCTAATTGTAGCAGGTACATGTATTTTCCTTGTGCTGCTGGTTAATTTTATTTACATAACAGTTGCTCTATGTATATGACCGGCACACCTAGCCTGAATGTCCTTTGTTGCCAGGCTCTTTTGGCACTGAGTCAGTGTGAAGGCCCAGTCCTGTGTGTGTGGCGCTGGGGCGGGGGAGAGCAAATTGTTGCTTCTGTCTTTTGGACAGAAAGAAACCTCAGGCCAGCTCGTATGCAAACTAACTGTAGGTGGTGAGTGCATGCCACCTTTATGGCTCTTGTGTATATTGTGTTGTCTAGTTACACACAGTTGATTTCCAGTTTTTTGTTACAATCCTGACAAGAGTTCTGTACTTTTTGCTACTTTAACAGCAGTGAGGATTTCCTCTATAAAATACTTTTATATCTACATCTTCTATGACAAAGATTGTTGCTGATTTACTGATACTGAAGACATGGTATGTGTTCATCCCCCAAGTCCTTTGCTGAGGGTGTCATTTGTGTCCATCCTGCTTCCTCTTGAAACCTGTTGTCCACCTTTAACTTGTCTAATTTTGCTTGATGCTGTGTTTCCCCAGAGTCCCTCAGCAGAACCATCTATTGTACCGAATGCAATTACATCTTTTCTTTTGAATGACATCCACTACAAAAATTGCTTTTTTCATAGGTCTTGTGGATTTTAAAACCTTTTTTTTTTCTTTTGGAAACTAAAGTGTCTTTGTTTCATCATAACTGTTTTGTGAGATGGGGAGCATGAAGGTAGTTATTACCTATTTTATGAATGAAGAAGGAAGATAGTGGACATGACTTGCAGCCTTGTGGCAAAGCCAGGACTTGACCAGGTCTCTGGGGTTCCAGACCCTAGCAGTTTCTAGAAACATTTTATGAAAGACTTCTAGTTTTCCCAGAATTGGGAGAATTTTATTACATAGGTTGAGTTGTCTACGAAGAAGATAGATTGAAAATTAGGATTTTGTTTAAGTCATAAATTCAAGGAAAAAACAGTGGCTTTTCTGAATTTCCAAATGTTGCCAGTTCCTATTTTAACAGGTTATAGATGCTTACTTCCTAAGAACAAAGCAGATTGAATCAGAGAAGATAGAGGCTAAGTTTTCATTTTTCTCTTTATTTTTAGGGATAGTATTTTACAGCTCCTTGTTGAAATACTGTAAGGTCATAGGTGAAATCATCCTGCCTTCTGGTTCTTAGTAGGAATTTTTGTGTCCCATGAGAATTCTTAAAAGTAGTACTGGACATCCTCTAGCTATTGTGTGGGTTTTTGAAAACCTCATAGAAATGATTTATTTTCATAAATCTAAAATGTCAAACTTCTATACTTCTGGCTAGAGTTTAATTACTCTGATTAGAAGCCCTGGTTGGCAGCCGATGGGCGTGACCATTAATTATTCTTGAATATGTAATTTATTTGTAGGCAGAGAGTCCAGGAGGAGAGAAAACAATCAAGTGAATGGTTTGGAGGGCTCCTGATACTTGGGAATCTGAGGCTATGATGCAGTGATGAAGGATGTCCACCAGGTGGCATCAAGGATTTGCTTAACTGTTGGCTCCCCAGCTAACCCTGGAAGCCCAACTAAACTTCTTTCCCCCTGTGAACTATGGCTCAGCTGTAGCTGTGCCCTCATGTCCGGTCCCTTGCTTCCCTTAGTGCTGTCTTGTGCCCTGTATTGCCATCTGACCACATTCTGCCTCCCGTGAAAGCAGTGGGAGTTGACTCCTCTTGATGGGAAACTTCTTAAGACACTAGGGCATTCACTGTAAATCTTTCTCCTTTCTGTGTTTCCAGCAGTGCCAGCCATAGCCCCTCTGAGTTGTATTGTTGCAATAACATCTGTTGGTGACCTGTGGCCTAACTGTGGACCTCCATAGAATTCACCTTCAGTATTTTTTCTTGAAGAGTATGTTCATTCTCCTAGCTGCATAAATGACTTATTGGAGGGCTAGAGGGTTTCATGCTTATAGATTGTGTATGTTCATAAACTTTACTCTCAAATGAGCTCTGACCAGCTGCTTCTACTAACTTGAGAGATAGTATTTGGAGAAATCAGTCCTGTATATGGGGCTTCCCTGCAGTCCCACAGTTGGTCTTGGCAATGGAACCTTCATGCGTGCCAGACAGCAGATAGCCATGGCATTCTTGGGCTGTGTGCCATGTAGGTAGAAGCTGGAAAAAAGCAGGAAAGAATCCTTGTAGCTCTCATCCCTCTGCCTTATCTGGGCTCCCATCAGAGCCTCTGGCAGCAGTCAGGTTTGATCAGGAGTGAATGCCCATGCAGACCGAGGAAGGGCCTGGGAGGGCTAGTAGTACATATGCTTATTGTAGTTGGGATTGTATCATTTTATTGGAGACCATTAAGGAAATGGATATTCAGTTTTCTTTTTTCAGAAAACAGATATGGCTTTTAAGCCAATTGGAAGGAAATTTGAAAAGGTTCCATAATAATGTTATTTCATCATTAGAGCCAACCTACATAGGCAAGCAAGTTGTTTGCAGGCCTGACCCTGGCTTCTCTGTTGTCTGGATATCTTTCCACAGTGTTTGGTTTGAGGGCACATTCAGAAGTTCTATTTTTGATAATAGGCCCAAGAGTGTGCAAAACTCTTGAGCAAGCAACATTTACATTTACTTAATTTAATTTAAAATGAGCCAGTCTAGGCGAAACTGGAGCTAGTGATACCGATGTAGTGTGTCTGGCTGCTTTTCTGAGAGCTATTTGTTTAGCTCCCTAGCGAATTTGATAAACTAAGGCCATATTTTTATATCTCAAGCTGGGAGTTTTGACCTTTGAATGTTGAGATCACCAGAAGTTCTGATTATGTGTGATGAAACAGCTTTTCTTGCCTGTTCTTTTGGGCATTCTTTTGCCCTTTGTCTTACAGTCAGAGCAGAGGATGTGACCTCTACTCTTTGGGGTGGCATTATTTTGAAGATTTTATTTATTTATTTGACAGACAAGTAGGCAGAGAGGCAGGCAGAAACAGAGAGAGGAGGAAGCAGGCTCCCAGCTGAGCAGAGAGCCTGATGCGGGGCTCAATCCCAGGACCCTGGGATCATGACCTGAGCCAAAGGCAGAGGCTTTAACCCACTGAGGCATCCAGGCGCCCCTGGGGTGGCATTATTTTAAAGATTGTAATCAGAATCTACCTGTTAGATTCTCATCTTCTCTGTGAATCTGTATTTTGGTTTATTATTACTTTTGACAGTTGAATTTAAATTCATTGGTGGGGTAATTTATAAATGGTCTTTACAGAAATGTGTTGAAAATCTTTTTAGGAGAAATTTGGGAAGTGCCAGCATCAGTTAGCATTGCTAACACAGCTGCTTTGTTTTTAGGTGATTGGTGAGGATAATGTGGCTGTTCCCTCGCACCTTTATAAGGTGATCCTGGCTCGCAGAAGCCCAATGTCTACTGAACCGCTGGCACTAGGGGCCTTCGTGGTTCCCAATGAAGCCATTGGCTTCCAACCCCAGTTAAGTGAATTCCAAGTGAGTCTTCAGGACCTGGAGAAGTTATCAGGACTGGTGTTTTTCCCTCGTTTGGATAGAACTAGTGGTATCAGGAATATCTGCTCTGTGGACACCTGTAAGCTCCTGGATTTCCAGGAGTTCACTCTGTACCTGAGCACAAGAAAAGTTGAGGGAGCCCGATCAGTCTTCAGACTGGAAAAGGTCATGGAAAATTTGAAGAATGCAGGGATTGAACCAGATGATTACTTCATGAACTGCTATAAGAAGAAACTAGAAGAACTCAAAGCTAAGGAGCAGTCAGGAATCCTGGAGGGAAAGCAATCTTAGTCTTTTTCTCCGAAGATGTGTCCTCTTCAGGCTCATGTGTTTTAGTGGCTTTGCTTTATAGAAATGATGAAATCCTAAACTTCAGACTAAATTTCTCCCCAAAAGATGAAAGATCTAAAAAATTCTGTCAGTTTTTTATTTGACACAGGAACTAATTATTAAGGAAACTGTAAGACCTACAGATTGGATGCCGATCTTGTGTCAGGTTCACAGAGGACTCTGACCACAGGACAACGCTGTTTTTGTCTCTCTTTGGATGTTCGCACCTGAAGGCATTTTGTTTTCGTGCCACTGAATCATGCATTATCTTTGATGTATCTCCTCAGCTTTCTTGGAGCCCAGTGTTATATGTTTTTTTTCTCTAGGACCTGAGTTGGTCTTAGAGATGGCTTTTAGATATCCTCTGTGGCTGTCCTATCCACATGTATTACTGTGTTATGTATTCATTTCTTGCTCCTCTGACAGACCTGCTGGTCCTCCATTTCTGCCCTGTAGAAGCCCTCAGTGACATTTTCTGCTCACCTAGTGTGTTCTGTATCTTAAGCTCAGTGCTTTACATGGATTATCTTATAGCAACTCTCTGAGGTAAATACCACTGTCCTCATTTTACACGTAAGGAAATTAAGCTTAAGTCTTTTGTCCAAGGTTCACATTTCCAAAGAAGTAACCCACAGAGGTAGGCATGTGGGGCCAAGAAGAAAGACAGCATGACAGACTGAAGTAATCCAGACACAGAGGTTTTGACTTAGAAATGTATACACATGGGTTTGGTGATTCTGGGCCCACTTGCTAAGAGGGGTTTGGTTTCTTGTCTGCCATTGAGCCAAAATGTCTTGAATGTTCTCTGACTTGAACACTCTGTACGTAGCTCTTTGGGAAGAAACAATCACAGGTGTTTGAAGATTAGAGGGCATTGCTTCGTGGGGTTTACCAGAGCTCCTACTTGCCTCCAGGGATGCAATTCTTTTAGTGACCAGATGATGCCCAATTGCTAAGTTCTTTGCTTTCCAGGTGAACAGTTTGTTCCAAAGACTACGGGGCCTAAGAAGGGCCTGTGTCCACAGATTCACGAGCTCATGGTTTGCTTCCCTCGGGCCCGCTTGCCTACTTGGGTAGCACTGGGAAGGTGGTGCTTTGGGCCAAAGACTCAAAGACAATTCTGATTATCTCTAAGGGAAACTGGCTGTTTTTCTGAGTCAGAGCTCTAGGTTTGGGTTTACATTAAATCCTTTCAAGGGCTACCATAAGTATAGACAGCAAAATACCTTAAAATAGGGCCCAGGAGCTTGTCTAAATGTATCCTAGCTCTGCCGTCTTTCCAAGTGGTGTTACCAGAACAGTTTTTGTGGTGTATTGTGTGTTTGTCTCTAATAGAAATGCCAAGGTTTTAAGATAAAGGTAAGTTGATAATGATTGACCTTGTTTTGCTCCTTTATTTGGATAAAAAAGAAACAAGTTGGGGGCTCAGAACATAGTAGCCTGCTTAATACTAGTCTGTTTTATCACACTGTTTGCCATTAGCTTATGCTAGTGCTTTTGTTCCCAGGGATAAAGAGACAAAATGTCACTGTGACCAAAAAAATCTGTTACTTTCTCTCCTCATTGGAGACGGGATGGTGGGGCCTCCCGGTCTGGTGTTTCTCCCAGAGCCTGAGGGGGCGTCTCTGGGGGAGAAGTCCTGGGTGCTTGGCATTCATCTCTAGAGGTGAGCCCCCATCGCCTTTCCCTCATGTCTTGCTCCATGCCCTGATTTGGCCTGAATTTTCTTCAGCCTTGAACTTATTTCCCATGCTCTTCACAATCCTGCCCCGCTACCTAGATGGTGGAGAATCTTAATTTTTGGATCAGTGAAGTGCCTTAGGTTTTTAGTATGAAAAGTGCTGCCTGGTCATTGTGAAAAATAGAGTTTCGTGCTTATAATAAAACATGCGGTCTACCAGTCTTCATTTTCACATGGAAGAGTTGTGTTGGTCTACAGGAGTGATCTTGACTTGTCTGAACACTTCCATTAAGAGTCCCTCCAGAACATACTGAAATATAAATACTCAGTGGAGCTTGGAATTTTCTCCAGGATCAAATCACTTTAGCCTCCCCTGGTAGGACTGCTGATTATTTGGACTTGGATGCAGGAGATCCCTAAGCCACTCCCCAGCACTGTCTGTCCCCTGATGGAATTATCTCCTCATTACCCACCTGAACCAGGCAGCCTCCAGTGGGTCCTACCTTGGAGCCAGCCAAATTCTCAGGTTGGGCCTGGGATTCTGCTTTCCGTCCAGTGTTGCTCAGGGAGTATCTTGGCCAAGGGGAAGGCTGCAGCCATCTTCATGGGCTCTGCTGCCAGAAGCCCAACTGCAGGTGAGGGTTATTCCCCGATCTCCCTGCCCCCAGTCACATCTTTATTTGAGATTCCAGGCTCTTTGGTCTCTGGATTGAGAACATTTGACCAGTGTCATATGCGGCTAAAGTAGGACAGGTGTCCCAGCCTGTTACTGCAGGCCAGCATTGCTATCTTGCACTGTGACCTTCAAACAACTGACAAACAGCTGAAAAACTCTGCCCCTCTGTCAGGCCTTAGAAGCACCTGGAGGGGAGGCATAGTGTGATCTTGAAGGAACACCCCTGCGGGGCTAGGCTCAGCCTAGAGCAGCCCCCACTCTCTTAATGACCCTGCCTCATTCCTGTGAACATGTCGCTGTCGCTCACATCAGCAGCACATCCCTGAAGCTATCCCTGCTCAGTCCTTCATGGCTGCACCTGTGTGCCCTTATGTCTTCTGGGCACACTCCATCATCCTGCTTGGTCTTTCCGTTCATTCTGCTGGAACTGGTCAGGGGGGCCTCACATCTGCTGTGGCACTCCTGCTCATTCCTGCCACTGCTCCCCACCTCATTCCCGCCTGCCTTCCTGGATGTCATTCACGGAGGTTATCTGTCAGGGGGTCCGGTGCTGCCTTTTCCAGTCCATCCTCTCCTCCAGGAACTGACTTGTCGGTCATTAGTGCAGGTCAGGTGCATGAACCGATCTTTGATGTGGACCCTGTGTAATCTGGGGTGTGCAGTGGGGATGTGTGGATGGACTTCTCTTAGTGTTCCTGGACATGGCATTATAACCTAGGGGCTGGTGTGCTCCTGTGTGCAGAGTACCTCTAGGGGTCACTGTGGCCTAGTGCCACATGGAGGACTCAAGAGTCCGCTGTGACACTGTCCAACAGAGAACCTCTAGCTGTGTAAGCCACAGAGGATGCAGTCAGTTTTGGACCTCAGACTCCAGGCTCTCAGGCCAGTTGGAACAGTAGAGGCTGTGTTGTCCAGTGAGCCTCATGTTTGGCTCGTCAGAGGGGCCTAGCTAGCTTAATTTTTCCCAACTTTATTTTGAAAAATGTCTTTCCAGGCAAGTTGAAGGTAGAGTTAAGAATGCCCTCTCCCCTCAATATTTTGTCCCATTTCATTTCTGTTCTTGAGCCATTTAAAAGTAATTCATTGATTTTTTTTAAAGAAGTAGTAGACACACTTTATTCTTTAATACTTTGATCTGTATCATCTAAGAATAAAAACATTCCCCTGTATTGTCAGAATACTGTTATCTAAGAAATTTGTCAAGAATTCAGTATCATTTAATGAACAAAGTCTTAAAAGTTTGCCTAGATTTCCCCCCAAAATCTTAAACTTTTTTTTTTTAATATCCAGGCCTCAGCCATGGTTTGTGTCTTGTATCTCGTCATGTCTAGTCTCTGCTAATCTAGAGCAGTTTGCCTAGTAAGCTTCAAAAATACAGAGATTCTTCAACCCCACCCTTGAAGATTTTGACTCAGTAGGTCAGAAGTGAAGCTGAAACCTGTATTTTTTTTTTTTTAATTTATTTGACAGACAGAGATCACAAGTAGGCAGAGAGGCAGGCAGAGAGGAGGAAGCAGGCTCCCCACTGAGCAGAGAGCCCGATGCGGGGCTCGATCCCAGGACCCTGGGAACATGACCTGAGCTGAAGGCAGACGCTTTAACCCACTGAGCCACCCAGGTACCCCTGAAACCTGTATTTTTTAACACAAGCCACACTGCTGATTCTGATGACTCTCCAGGGTTTGGAACTGGACCAAGCCCCAATTTGCTGCCACTCCATCGACACACACATTCCCTAGACAGGAGTCCTCTCAGAAGGTGGGCTCCTGACTATCAAAGGAGAACTTTCTTCCATTGCTTTGGGTGCCCAGGTACCCACTTTCCTTTATTATTGAGCTTCATAACATTAAGCTGAAACTTTCCCTGCAACTTACTCATCAGTGACAGGCCCTAAATGGTCATCCCAGGTACACAGAGGTGGCTGGCACCTGCTTTCACCTCATAGTCCTTTAGAGATAGGAACCTCATAAAGACATCTGGGCATCATGCTTAATGCCCGGGGCATTCGTGGATTTCCGACCTGCCACCATCACGATGTTATGTGGCCTTTATGGTGTGGCAGCCACATCTGGGAGAAGCATCAGACACAGTGATGGCAGTGCTGAATTGAGTTCTCCCTTAGTAGGGACGCTCCACTATTCTCACAGTCCTGTTGGTCCATGTGGAACTTGGTCTAGCTGACAGCTCCAGGTCATTTTCCCGTGGTCTGTTGTTAAGTCACTTCCCCATCATGCACTCAAGTCAATATTTGGAACACAAATATGGGGTTATGTGTATGCCCTACTGTTAAGATTTCATTTCATTATAGTTTCTCCCAATCTTATGTGAGTTTGCATTCTTGATGATCCTGATTTGGCCATCTGACATATTAGCTCTGCCTCCCAGCTTTGAGATTGCAGATCAGATAAACAAGCCTTCAACGTGTCTGTTAAAAACATTGAATGAGACAGAGCCACGGAAGATCCCATTGGTAAAAAAATTCATTTTATATGGCAACCTGCTTCACACACTCACCCAACAAGATTCATGTGACAATAATGTGCTCTGATATTTTCTAAGTTCAATTCTTTTCTAGTTCTTTTTAAAAAGGGAAACACTGAATTGATTGCACAGTGCAAAAATAAGTCTCTGTCACAATTTGCTTGTGAGTCACCCCAGGACAGTAAGAGTGCTTACTGTATCTCTGGGTGTGCACAGCATGGCTGGACCAGCACTTTGGATACCTCCCTATTTACAGAGGTGCACTTGGGTCCCCACCCCAGCTTCCCACCTACCGCAGCCTCCTGCAACGGACCTCACTTGTCCTGAATCAGGTTCCTCATATGGGAACAGGTTGAAGATGCCTGGCAGGATCGTTTGAGAATTGAATAAGCTAAGTCCTCAATAAGTGTAGCCTGTTAACAGCAACTACCAGAGACAATGTATGGCCCCAAAACTCATACCTTGAAATCTAACCCCCTCCTAAAGGTATGAGGAAGTAGAGCCTTTGGCAGGGGAATAGCTCCACCCTCATGAATTAGATTAGTGCCCTTATAAAAGATCTCAGAGACCCCAGACTCCTTTGCCCCTCTGTCATTTGAGGATACTGCACAATGATTGGCCCAACCAGAAGATGGGCTCTCATCAGACACTGAACCTGCTGGCACCTTGATCTTGGACTCCCCAGCCTCCAGAACTGTGAGAAATAAATTTCTTTTGTTTATAAGTCACCCAGTCTGTGGTATTTTGTTATAACAGCCTGAACTGACCAAGACAATGACAGATGAAGGTCATCATGTCCTGAGGAGGTGAAGGACAGAGCCTGATCTTAATATGGTGTTGGGCTCTGGGCCAGGTGGAAGCAATCGCGTCTCCCCAGTCCTGAGACCATTAGATATGCTGCTACCAAACTTTCAACTCTCACTGCTCTGCAGTTTGCAAAGTGCTTTCATATCAGAGCTTATTCAGCCCACCATTTCACACATGAGGAAACAAGCTCCAGGAATGCGTAACTTAGGACGGTTTTCGGGCTCTCGCTCTAACATTTGCCCTCCCACCCACAAAGCTGTTGGAGTTATTTTAATTTGCTTTGTAATCCAGTCATTCATGCTCATCTTGGCCCTGTCGGTCCTGCTAACTTCCTAGAAGCAGACAAATAATGGAGTTAACTCCTTTCTGGGGCCTCCAGAGGGTTCTGGAAATAGTTCATGCTCAAGAATGTTTTGGAGTTTGGGGCGCCTGGGTGGCTTAGCTAAGTGTCTGCCTTTGGCTCAGGTCATGATCTTGGGATCCTGGGACTGAGCCCCACTGTCAGGCTCCCTGCTCAGAGGGGAGTCTGCTTTTCCCTTTCCCTCTGCCCCTCCCCCTACTTGTGTTTTCTCTCTCTCTCTCTCTCTCTCTCTCTCAAATAAATAAAGCTTTAAAAAAATGTTTTGGAGTTACCAACAAATCTGAAAAGTTGAGACGATCCTGCTCAAGTCCCAGTGTATGCACTGTCTTGGTGAGAGGCCTGGGAAACTTGGACACTAGGGTATGGCTGTGAGTCAGTTCTCCAGCAGGGACCCGTGAGACCAGATGAGGACAGTGAGGACAGCTGCAGGGAAGGTGTCTCAGGAGGCAGGAAGGCAGGTGCACTGGTCTCCCACCAAGGCCCAGGTTCTGTGCTTGGGGGCCAGCCGGCTGCGTGAGTAGAGCAGAGCAGGGGCCTGTGTCTCATAACAGCCGCGTGCTGGGCACTGCTTCCAGTAGGCTGGGGTTCCCAGGGCATTTCCCCAGCGGCACCCTTACTCAGGCTCTGCGGGGGCCCGGTGTCTGGTCTGAAGCAGCTTGCCCTGCTGGGAAGATGGGAGCAAGGAGGTGACTGTCAGATAGGAGAAGGGGTTTCATGTGCTGGGTCCCGGGGAAGCAGAGCTAAAATTAGGTCTTCTAGCTGCGGGGAATCCCACACTTTCCTCTCCCTTGAACCAGGATCTTGGAATTACCTCCCATCCTCCCCTCCCCTCTTAGCTCCGGCTCCTCCTGAGGCAGGAGTCGAACTGTCCCACCTCTGGTTATGCCAGGGGCCTTTCCACCCAAATGATCTCTAAGGCTACGAGTGAGGGGATAGTGGCAGGCTGTGGCTTGGCTTCCCTGAGCTTCCCCAGCTCGTCTGAGGCCTCAGCACAGCTGGGGCTCCAGGCCACCTAGGGGAACAGAGGTTTTCCTTTCCTACCACCTCCCAAGCTGGCCTCTTGCTTTTTGCGCTCCGGGTCCTCCCTCCTCTCCTCTCCACCCCCGTCTGCTCACCAACTCTGAGGGAGCCTTGAATCCCTTGCCATCCACTGCCGGTCCAGCACAGGTGTTGGCGCCTGGGCTTCCAGGCCCAGTATGGCCAGCATGACGTGCGCTCCCTCTCCCTAAATGAGGCTGAAGCTTGAGAAGCACAGCGCTCCTCAGGAAGAATGTCCCTCTCACTCCCATTTCACTATGGCCCTGGGCCCTGCCTCGTGGGTCCCCAGGGTAAGGCTCAGGCCCGTCTGTGCTCCGGTCTAGGGCCTACTTCTGGCTCCTGCGTGTACTTCGCGATCTGATTTTAGGTGAGTGGCATCTCCTTAGTCCTGGTTACCCTATCGGCCAAGAGAGGGGTGGGCGGGACTCTGCCAGATCCCTCCCTGTTTGGGGTCTCTTCACTGTCCAGGGTGGAGTCCTCGCCTACAGGGGCTGCCTGCCTGAGGCAAGCTGAGGGAGTCTGGAGGCTACAGCCGGTAAGTGGGGTGAGGGGCCTCTGAGGAGGTGTGAATGAGGGAGGCAGAGCAGGCCGGTGTGGACAGCCCTGTCCCAGCCCTATCTCCCGTCCCCGACACCCTCTCCACACCCCAGCCCTGATAAGCAGGTGTGAGCCACGGCCGCCTTGTGACAGGCCCTTCAGTAGGGAGGGGATGGCGGGGGTCCACTCCACTTCTGAGTTCAGACGTCAGTGTCTTCCTCCCCCACCCCCATTTCCCTGCCAGACTGCCATCCTCCTGACCCTCAGCCCGACTCAGGCTCTGGAGCTCTGCCCTTGCCTGTGAGGCCTCAGCCTCCTCGGGTGGTAGGGGACAGGCCACCCTCAGTCCTTTCTGGAGAAGTGCCTAGAAGGCTGGTCACCCCCAGCCAATCCCGGCCCAGCAGTGACTGTGGGGCTGGGGTCTGGTAACCCCCTGCTTCTCGCAGACTGCCCCTCAGGGCTGGTCCTTCTCTGTCTTCTCATCCCGTCTCCTCCAGTCCCCATGGCCATCAGCTTTCGGCTGGCTTCCTCAACCTTGGCTTTGGGTTTACTGCTCCAGCTGGGCCCGCCTTCTTCTCTCCTCCAAGGCCCCAGCCAGGGTCCAGAAGGCCGAGACCAGAAACCCCTAATTTTTGCATTTGTGGGCATTGGGGCTGGGGGAGGAGACGCAGGGCCTGGAGCTCTAGGATGGGGAAGATGGGGTGCCTGTGTGGCTCAGCCAGTTAAGCGTCTGCCTTCTGCTCAGGTCATGATCCCAGGGTCTTGGGATCAAGCCCCGCATTGAGCCCTACATCGAGCCCTGCATCGGGCTCCCTGCTTGGCGGGAAGCCTGCTTCTCCCTCTCTCACTCCCCCTGCTTGTGTTCCCTCTCTCTCTGTGTCTTTCTCTGCCAAATAAATAAATAAAAATAAAATCATTAAAAAAAAAAAAAGACAGGTAAAGCGTTTAAACAGTGCCCAGCACAGGGTAAGTAGCACGTAACTGTTGGCCACTGTCACGAATTATGTAAATTTTAGTGCATTTCAAATTGCAAGCAATGCCTCCATGTCCTTTATGGAGATTCGCCAATTATTCATATTTGGCCCATTTATTTTATAATTCTTTTTCTGCATTGTGTATATATAATGTATTCTATGTTCAGTATCGTATATATACTATATATCACATATACACATACACACGCACCTTTTTTTTTTTCCGAATCACTTGAGAGTAAGTTGAAGACACCATGCCTTTTTATCCCTAAATAGTTCAGTGTGCATCGGTAAGGACAAGAATTTTACAAAACGACAGCCCAGTTATCGAAAGCAGAAAATTTAATACTGATATAATACTGTTACTAATTCACAGTCCATATACACATTGGATCAGTTGTCTCAATCACATCTCCTTTTTGTCTCTTTTTTTCCTCTTCCAGGGTCACCCACTGCATTTAGCTGTCATGTTAATTGGGGTAAATTCCTCATCCTCTCTTTGTGTTTCTTGAACTTGGCATTTTTGACAAGTCTTGACCAGTTATTTTGTGGAATGATGTGGCTCAAATTCTGTTCTGCTGTTGCCTTCTTGCCAGTTTCAGGTGATCATTTTTGGCAAGATCACACGAAGAGTGACGCTGTGTCTTCCTCTGAGTATCACATGGGGAGGCTCCCAATATCCAGTCTCCCACTGTGAGGGACACTTTTCCCCACTGGTCTTCACCCATTGGTGGGTTTTTGACTTCATCATTCCATTCAAGCTCCATCAATTGGCCCAGTCACACTGGCTCCCATGTCTCTTGGTGCCTGCCAGTCTTTGAGCAGTCTCTTCCTTTCTGGCGCTACATACTCTGTGTTCTTCTCGTATTTTCTCTCCTCTAGCAATGAATCAGCCACCTCACCAAGAAGTCTGTTTCCTTTTAATTGAGAATGGTATTTATAAACCAAGATTTGGGTGCTGCGTGTGCTCATTGACCCAGTGTATTATTATTGGATGGGATGGTGGGGGGAGTGCTGAGGAAGCTGCAGGTTAGAGATGGAAGGGGGAAAGGGGCGACATAACCCGGAGAGAGTCCTCTCTCCCTGTCTAGCTCTCTGGGTCTTGTCCGCCTTCTCTTTCCTTCTTTCCCTCTTCATCATGACCTCATCTGCCCTTTCCTGGTCAGAATTCCTCTGGAGATTCCAGCTGTGGGAACCTCTGAAACTGTTTCCCCAGCTACGTGTGTGATATAAGAGGCAGACAACTATGTGACCTTTGTGTGTGAACAGCCTAAGGCAAAGATAATTTATGAGAAAGTTTTTGCTTAGAACAGTCTGGTGACAAGGTGATTGGGGAAGACACATTTGGAAGATTTCCACCTGGAAACTTTCCTTTTTCCTGCATGAAAAGCACTTAGACCCAAGCCTGTGCTGAGGTTGGGTTGGAGCACTGTTGGAGATCTGCTCTTTAAATAAGCCTCCTCAAGGTTCTGGGGCCTGCAGGGAAGATTAACAGCCCAGTACAGCCTACTTGCTATGTCTGCAGGTAGCAGGTACAGTTAGAGTTTAAAGGAAAATGCCTGGAGTCCACTTGATTGGCTTTCTCAGTCATGCAAATGTAGGGTGAGTAGGTAGCCTTGGTGCCCCACTTAGAGTTAGTTAACTATTTTGAAACTAGATCCAAGTCTTCTCCTCCCTGAGATCCCTGGTATGCAAAGCTGGTCCCTGGAGGAAGTGCATCAATTTACAGAAGGGGCCCAAGCTTCAGGAAGGGAAGAAAATACACAGCTGCTACTTCTTGAGATGGCAAGGGAAGGAGGAGATCTGTTGGGGTAGAGTGGGGGACGCACCATAAGGGCCTTGGGCCACAGCCTTCTACAGTGAAATTAGCCCAAGAGAAACAGAAGTCCGGGGTGGTGGGGTGGTGGCTGAGGTTTCCAGCAAGGGCCTGCCTCTGTGTCATGGGGTAGGGCTGACTTCAGCATGCAGGGAAGTGGCTGTGGGGAGTTCTAAAGGCTTCACCATGCTGAGAGTTTGCTGGTGCTCTTGGCTGGGGCCTGGAGTTCTTTATCCGCAGGACCATCACCTAGAGAGGAGTCAAAGTAGGGGCTCCCACCAGGCTGCCCTTGACTTTGAAGAATGGTACTGTCTTCTGGTAGCCTGGGCTGGACCCCGCGAGGTGTCTGGGTGTCCTCAACAGTGATGTGGTGGTAGACCCCAAATACTGTTTTGTTTTTAAGAAATTCAAGCTGAAGGCAAAGTCCCCTCAAGAGGGGGTATGTCATGTAAATTCTTAATTGGTTAATGGGAAAAATTCAAAGCAGCCCGAGGCCACCTTTGTGCTCTGTGCTGTGGGGCAGTTCACGCACAGGGGGCTGTTCATACAGGTGCGTTCACAGTGACCAGAGAAGCAGGCATTGTCCTGTCACCGGCAATGCATGATTGCCTCAAGCAGGTACCAGGAACTTGTGGTCTTTTTGAGCTCATGCTGCTTATGGTAGACACAGGACAGGATTAGGAAGGATAAGGCCTAGAATTATTTCCTAAATACAATAAGCCCCCAACAAATCACCCATCAATGGGGCAGAAGGAAGAGGACTGAGTGGCAGCCTAGGAGGGGACCCAAGGAGACCCCTTGTGGCTCCTTCCCCACTGTCCTAGCCAGAGCCCAGAGGAGCCTCCTCACCTACTCTTGGGTGCTCAGTCTTCCAATTTTGCATCCGAAATAGCTCCCACGTTTCTCACTCTCCACAGTCCCCATTCTGGTTCAAGTCACTATCACCTCTCCTGACAGAGGCCCCCTGACCTATTTTCCCTGTTCATTCTTGTCTCCCACAAATCTTGTCCTCAGAGCAGGAGGCAGAGTCTTACCAACATCCAACCCATTCAGCAACCCTGTCCTTGCCCAAACAGCACAAAGGACAGATAGTAAACCCAGTCTACAGTCCTGCAGGGCCCCAGGCTCATGTCGGATCCTTCCCCAGGAAGGGCTCCCTGGATCCAACCCCAGGCGCCAACTTTCCTTCTGCAATGGGCCCCTTCCTTCTACATCAAGACCTTCACCTTTGCTCTTCTCTCTGCTTGGAAGCATCCGTCTCAGGAAAACAAAAATGCCGTGTCTTCAGGAGATCCTTATTCCCCTGGACTCCACCACCTGGACATTCTTGCTCATGACCCTTGGTGCTCCCCACTGCTGCCCCCAATCCCCTGTCCCGTTTGGGGGGGCTAGAAGCAGCCCTTGTTTGTAGATCTTAAGGTAAACATCTGCCTTGCCAGCATGACTGTGAGTTGCACACGGGCAGGGGCCTTGTCTGCTTTTGCCCATTATTAGAACTCCAGAAGCTGGAAGATGTGTGGTACGTGTTTGCTGAAGGAAGGATGGACAGATGCCACCATTTCCCCAGCTGGTCCTCTGTGTGGGCTGACATCATTCAGTGGGAGTGAGTGAGGAAGGGGACCCCCTTGGCTCGGAGGCCTCCTGCCACTTTCTCCTGGTGTGAATCACTGGCATCGGCCTTGCTGGCAGGGCCTTGGCCGCTGCTCAGTTTTTGTTTATCCTACAAACACGGTGGTCTCCACAGGAGAAAGTGGGGGCGGCTTGGCCATGTCCCAGGTGAAGCTGGCATGGGGCTTCCTGGCGAGGCTGTCCTTGGGCTGAGTGATTTTCGGCTGCTACCTGGGAGCAGAGAAATGAGATGGGGGGTGGGAATGGGGACATGTGCTGGGGCCTGACAGCAGGCATGTCATGAGGGAGACTCTGAGGTGGTGACTCACCCCGGGGAGAGGAGGGCACGGGCGGGCCAGAGCAGTCTTGGCGGTGGCCGGTGGCTGGGGAGGCTGGGTGGGACTGCCTATGACTGAGGCGACAATGAGCGTGAAGAGCTTGCCTAGTGGAAGTGAAGGACTGGGGTGGTGTGGGAGTGGGTGTGTGTGTGGGGGGTAGAGCTTCCTGTCCTCCCCCGCTCTGGCCTCCAGAACCCCCAGCTTGCAGCCCCTAAGCCCTCGCAGCTTCCCCAGTCACCACCCTGGCAGGCAGTCCCTGGGCCTGCTGGGCTGTCCTCTCACCACCTCCTCCTCACTCCCCATGGCACCCTGGCTCCGGCCCCAGACCTGTGCAGGCTGTCTTCCCCCTACTCCCTCCCCTTCCCCACTCCCTCCCTCAGGAGGGGGCCCAGTTCTCCTCCAGAGGTCTCTTGGGGCCAGAGTGGGGCTCAGAAAGGCCTGGCAGCCCACCTATGGTACTGAGCTCGGGAGAGGGCAGGGGCGGGAAGCGGGGGTGCAGGGGGAGCATGTGAGCCACTGTGGGGTACGGGTGGTGTCCCGGCAAGGCCACACCACTTTCTCCGGACTCTCAGGTTCTCTTGGTCCTGTCTGGTGTCATCTGCTTTCCAACTACTCTTCAGACTCCTTCCTGTTTCTCATGGTCCCTCTCACTGTGTGGCCGAGGAGCTGGCCCTAGGGCATGGTGCAGTGTTGTGTGTGCGATGAGGGTCCCAGGGCTGCGTGGCTGTCAGGGGTACCCCTGGGTGGAGGAAGGGACCTGAGAGAGGTGGGTCAATAAATGGAACAACTCACGAAACCAGAGGACGTTACGGCAGAAGGTGGGGCCAACCACTTAGAAAACGCAGGGCTGTGAGGAGGGGAATGGGATCGACAGGAGCAAGTCACCCAGGGGTTAGTGACAACACTCGTCTTCGCCACACTGGACATTTACGAAGTGCTTACTGTGTACTGGGGATTGCTGTAAACTCTTCCCGTGTCTTAATTTACCCCATCCTTCACGTTCCTGTTACACCTGTCTCACCGATGGAGAAAGGGAGACCAGACTCCAGACCACACAGCAGGCCCACGCAGAGCACGGAGATGTGATCACCCTGTGCGGGCTCTTTGCTCCTTCAGATGGCGACGTCAGCATATAAAGCAGTGGTTGAGAGCTCCTTCCCCACAATGGCAGACATTCCACCAAAGAAGAGAACAGGGGCCAATAAGCACATGAAAAGAGGCTTGACATCATCAGTCAACAGGGACATGCAAATTAAAATTATGGGTACACCCACTCCACTGGCCACAGTTGAAGAAAAAAATAAAAAGTGAGAGTTCCAAATGCTGGCATGGAGATAGAGGTACCAGAGCTCTCCTTGCTGGTGGGGATGAGCACCGAGCAGACACGTTGGGAAACATTTGCTAACTTGTAGAGTTAAATGTGCGCTAATCGTAGGACCCTGACATTCAATTTCTAGGTATTTACCCAAGAGATTTAAAAAAAATGGGTCCACACGAACACCTGTATACAGACATTCTTAGCAACCTCATTCATGATAACAAGACGCTGTGAGCATCCCAAATGTCCATCAGCCACTGCACGCACAACGAACTGTAATGCAATATATTCAGCGGCAAGAAACTAACACTCCAACTAAGGCACAGCTGAGGCTCAAATGTATTATGCTGAGCGACGGCCAGACGGGACAGGATACGTGCAGTATTACTCCTTTAATATGACCTTGCTGGAAAAAGCGGATCCACAGGCACAGGAAAAGGCTCAGCCGTTGCCAGACGCGAGGGTGGGGGACCTCCCTGGTGTGATGGGAATGTCTAATATATTGATGTTGGTGGTGGCTCTACTGCTTGTGCATTTGTCAAACACATCAAGCCACGTTTGTAAAGAGGTGAATGAATTTCGTGGTATGGAAATGATACCTTGCTGAACCCTGATTCAAGTGTAGAAGCAGTGGGCTGCAGAGGGTAGACAATAGGATGATCTTGGCAGCTTCGATGTAAAAGTGACAGAAGAAATCTGAAGAAAGGGGGAGCTGCGCTAGTCTCTAGGGGAAAAGGGTGACTAGCAGAGGACAGCCAGTGCTGAGGTCCCACGGTGAAGAGTGCTCAGCCCGAGACGAAGCAGCAGGGAGCGGGGATGGCTAAAACAGGGCTGTGGGGGGCTCAGGCTGTTGTCTGAGTGCAAGGGGGCCCTGGGGGCCTCTGTGCTGAGCATTCATGGGGTCCGACCGGCTGCCGTGATGGTCTGCAGCGGGGACCAGCTGGGAGGCACTTGTGAGAATCCAGGCAAGAGGGGACAGTGTTCAGCCCAGGGGTGGCCGTGGAAGCTGAGAAGTGGTTGGATTGGGATATATTTTACAGGTAGAGCCAACAGGATTTCCTACTGGATTGGAAGTTGGATGTGTGTGTGTGTGTGTGTGTGTGTGTGTGAGAGAGAGAGAGAGAGAGAGAGAGAGAGACTGAGAGAAGAGGCAGGGATGATACCAAGATTTTGGCCTGAGCAGCAGGAAATCCAGCTGTTCCCCTGCCTCCTCCCCCACCCCCTAGGGAGTGGTTTCAACTGTGGACTTGTCCTGTGGCTAAAGTCAAGACAGAGAGGGAGGGGAGGGGCTTAGCCCTGCTCCTGGCTCTGGGGTTCAGGGGATGGGCTGTACATACTGGTTATTCTATTACTCTCTATTTATTAGCCTTATTGGCTTCTGTCATTTCCTCATTGCCTCCTGTCTGGAGAGAAGACTATAAATGTGATGGATTGATACAGGATACAGGAGGCCCAATTATCTCGGTGAAGCCAGCCTCATATATTGGTCAACCCTCCCAGCCCTCAGCTGGCCCGCAGCCCTTCCCACAGCCTTGCACGCAGATTCAGCCCCATGCCTGGCTTTCTGGGAAGAGGGGGTACAGCTGAGAGGGTGAGTGGCAGACATATGGTCTCCCAGGAGATACGGCTCCTCCAAGAACAAATGCTGGAGGCAAGCTCAGAGCCCTGGCTGGTTGCACCTAAAATCCTGCTCCCCGAGGCTCTGCCCACAGAGGCTGGGCACGGAGCAGGGATGGAGGACAGGACATACCGCCTGCGGCCAGCCCACATCCGGGGAGGGGGGCTCTGTTTCACTTGCATGTCTTTCTGGAATCTGAGCCAGTTCGTCTCTCCACAAGGGCTGGGATGATGGGGATTTTCTCTCCGGTAGCAGGTGCCTGGCAGCTGCCCGGGGATGCCAGCCCCGTGAGCTGGCATAGGAGGAAGTGCTTGTCAGGGTGGTCATTATACGTGCTGGGCTCCAACTGGCCCAACCCCCACCCCTGATGTTCAGGCTGACTTGGGACACCTGCAAGAGAGTGGTGCTTCTGGCAGGGCCACTGTGGTCCTCCTGGGGTCCCCAGACAGAACTTGGCCGTGTCAGCCACCTTTGAGCATAGTTTTGAAACAAAGTCCCTTGGCCACCCTCTCTGGCCTGTCTGCCTATCTCTGTCCTGGGAATGTCCTGAGGTCCCTGGTCCAGGGGATGTTGGGACAGGAAGCCTAAGGTTCATCCCTGGCACTTTAGGCATCTTCCTGATGTCACACCGCTGGCCCCAGAGTGGAGACCCAGCTTACAGCACCGCAAGTATGCACGTGTGTGTGTGAATCCGCCCGTGTCTCCATGTAGGTGAGGATGTCAGACAGCCCCATGCCTGACCTGCCAGGGGAACCCAGAGCGGCAGGTGGGACTGCCTATGAGAAAGGGGCAGGGAATGCAGAGGCCATGAAGGAATCGAGCACAGGAGAGGAACAGGTGAATTCAGCAAAGGGTCCCACTAACCTGCTCCAGGGGCACTCAGGGCCAGGTGCCAGCAGCCCCCGCTGCAGGGACACGTGCTTGCCCAGGGACACGATGCTGCGGCCTCCCTGAGCCAGCGGCTGCTGTGCTGGCTCTGTCCCAGTTCCGTCTCCATGCCTCCCGCCCTCCCAGCCTCCGGACACCAGGGCTCGAGTCTCGTGGCTGCTGGGGCCAAGGGCGGGGGAGCCATTGGCACGGGGCAGGGTGGCTGCCAAAGCCATGGCCCCAGGGTGAGAGCTGACGTCCATCCAGGAGCATTTCTCTCCCTGCCAAGGGTTGAGCTCTCTGGGCCACATGCCTTCCCTCTGACACAGGAGCCGGCATCCGTCCCTCAGAGCCACTCGTTGCCTGGACCCCAGCCTTACCCTACGGTGGCCTGATGACAGCTGTGGCCCCACTCGGGCCTCCCTCCAGAGGAGCCTGCCCTGTGCAATGCCAAGCGAAGGTCCACTTCAGGCAGCTGGGGCAGACCCTGCACAAGGAGATCTGGGGCAGACCCTGCACAAGGAGATCAGGAACCCCAGATGCCAAGCCTGGGCTTCGAGAATGATGGGGAAGCCGCAGCCTGGGCCCAGACCGAGCCATCGTGTCCTAGAGCTTGCCAGAGAGGAGGCTGACCCTTCCCAGGTTAGGGTGGGGGGTCCGACCTTTCTCCCTCCATCAACATGTGCGGGGCTTCTGCCATGCCTGCTCCCGAGCTAGGTCCCGCATGCAGGGTGACAAGACCAGCCATGAACCCAGTCTTCAGGCTGCTTTCTTGTGATGGGAAGCACATTTCCATCACTCCCTCTGTTCATGTGGGTGCCCACCCAAAATATATATCTCTCTGAAACAGTGGTTTCACATGACAACATTCACCCTTACTGCATAGGATATGCTGCTGTTTCAAATTCTGACATTTTTTACAACAGTTGCTGATAGCCCACAACACTGGGGTATGGCCTGCCCTCTGAAAAAGCTCTGTCTGGTTGGGGAAAGATGTTTAAACAGATGTGAGGGTGGCCTGCTTCTGCCCCACTTTTGACCAAGGGACCAACACCAAGGCTTTCAGGGTCCCAAACCCCATGTCTCTCATATGCAGATGGTTTTCAAGGGAAGTGGTGCTGCATGTTGGGACCTCACAGTCACATCAAGAATATAAAAAGGGGCCCAAGAAAGTGGAGGGCTGAGTGGAGCTGTGGGAGGGTTTCTTTGGGAAGAACTATCACTTGTTTTTTCCAGGACCCCGTGTAGCTTTCCATTGGTGTGGGCCCATGTCGGGTATGCGAAGCTCTTCCCCAGGTCCACGGGGTCCTTCTTGGAGAGCTTTGACATGTTGGAGACAAGGAGGATGGGGCCTCACTGGGTCTCGGGAAGCTCAGGTGGACAGGTGACGAGACCTGACTGCATGGGACGTAGAGGGGAGCTGTGGGCCCCCTGCTCTGGTGGTGGCTGTGAAACAGGCTATGGTTGGGCATGGCCGCACCCCAGCATGTGTGTGTATGTGTGTCTGGGGGCAGATACTCTGAGTGCTTCTCCTGGACCAGAGGTGGCAGGTGGCCGAGAGGGACCGTTGTGTGCCACCACAGGAGAGCCGCCTGGGGTGGGGGGGCTGTCACAGGGCATGGAGGAAGAGGCTGTGGCTGGACTCAAGGGTGCCCATGATGGGCAAAGGAAGGGGTCTCAGGGGTCCCTGGAAGAGAGCACACCTGGGCTGAGAAAACCACAGGGAGAAGGCTCAGCAAGGAGTACCCTTGCTGGAGGGTCTCCTTGACCTGCCTGCCTGGTGTGGGGAGGAGGAGCAGCACAGCCACCCTGTCTCTGTCCATGGGATGGGCAGTTTTGGGCCCTGGCTAAGATCATATTTACAGCGTGGCTGCAGGCTGCTCTTTTGTCCAAGACGGAACTGAATGGCCGTGGAATTGGCCTCAGGGTCAGCCCTGTTTTCATCCAGGGTCAGGGCAAGATTGTGTCTGCTGAATAAAATGGAATAAAATGGGCTTTGCAGGTGTTTGCAATAGTGGTATTCAGTGCTGTGACAAGGGCAGTACCTAGAGTGGGGGCAGGTGATGGGGAAGGGAGCTGGGTGGTCAGGGAAGGCTCCCAGAGGAGGTGACGTTAAGATGAGGCCCCTGGGTTGAGTGGAGAGGAGGCCAGTGTGTTCCTAGTGCAAGGAACAGCCGTTGGTAGGGTCTTGAGGAAGAAGAGCCTGGGTCCCTGAGGGTTGGAGAAAGAGGTGGTCACGGAGGCTGGTGGGGCTGGAGGCCCAGGTACCGCTTGCCTGGATCCCAAGGCAACAGGAAGCCAGCAAAGGGTTTCATCCAGGAGGCAGCCATCTTGGATGAAATCACTCTGGTAGCTGAGGGGAAAGGAAAGGAAGGAAGGAGTCCCTTACAGCAGGAGTGAAAGATGCAGACAAGGCAGGCCAGTAGGGCCTGGGCTGGCCAGGCGGTGAGGAGGATTCTGCAGTTGAAGATGGCCACTGTGGGACTCAGGCTGAGACAGACCAGCCCAGTGTTGGGTGGCTGGGCTTGAAAGCCATGCTGGTGTCCCAGGAAGCAGCTGGACGTGCCAGGCTGGGGTGCAGTGGTAGCAACTGGGCTCCATATCAAGGCTCCACTCTAAGCGTGGCTGCAGGAGGGGGGTGTAGTGGGGAGGGGCAGAGGGTGTTTCCTGCTCTCTCTTCCTGGAAGCAGGGCCCAAGATCAGTCAGATCCCAGAGGATGTGTCCCCTGAAGGAGGCAATGCCAGAGCCTGGAAGAAAGCCTGGACAACACCCCCAGAGGGGGCAGATGTCTGCTGAGTCAGAGGCCATGGAGTGGACCCATGAGATAGGACAGAGAGCCAGCCAGAAGGCGGCCTCTGCTGGCTGTGGAGCACTTTTGGTGGGGCGCTGGGGCACTGGGGCAGCAGTGAGGAGCCAGAGGAAGGTGCCACAGGTCCACCTGTGTTAACTCACAGACCATCTGGCTGTTCTCTGTGGCCTCACTCTTCCCAACCTTCTCCATTATGGAAGCCTCAAATGGCAGCCCTCGCCCTCCACAGTGCTCCAGATGAGGGTTCCTGGAAGGCAGGCCTCAGGTATCCCCACTTTTCCTAGACCAGCCACGCTCCCATCTGTTCTCCTTGGAAAATGAGGGGAAGTCCCACGTGGTTCTCGGGGTCTTATCCTGCCCCTGTCCCCGCACCACCACCGTCTCCCTGGCTGGTTTCAGGGGGAGATCTCCTCTTAGGCTCAGTGGGCCTCTGCCGCCGCCCTTGTCAAATCACAAGAACAGAGCCCAGGCCAGGTCATGTAAGCCATTTATTGGTTTGTTTTAAAAATATGTATCTTATTTATACACAGAGTTTGGTGAGAAGTGCTCAGTTAGCTCAGACAACAGCTGGCACTTGATGCTCCCTCCTTTTTCTACCCTCTTCCCTCTTACTGGTCATCGTGCCATTCTGGGAAAAAGAAAATGAGAGCCACGCTAAAAGCTAAGGAGTCAGGCCTAGCTTATCCAGCCTCAGCCACAGCCCTGGGCACCTGTGTCAGGGCTCCCAGGCCTTACACACACACACACACACACACACACTTGAAACCACAGCCCCCTTCCGGCCACCTGGGCAGCCAGCAGGCCTGCACTCCCAAACCGCGTTCCCGCCCCTGCAGTGGGCGCCGAGTGCCAGGGAGGGGCACACACCGCTCCGAGCCTTGAGAGCAAAGCACAAAGAGCTACAAAAATAAGATTTCCACTCGGAGAAGTGTGTCTGGTATGGTCAAAACCACATCCCGCACTGGACTCAGGGGAAACACGGGAGAAGAGAGATCACTGGGGTGGGTGGGGGGACGGGGGCTAGGGTAGCCACCAAGGGAACTCGGGGCAACAGAAAGAAACGTAATACTTGACTCGCCAGCAATGCCCCCTCGGCACTGCCACGAGCTCATGAACGTCCAGCCCTCTGACAGCTCGGCGAGGTAGGTGAGGAGCAGCGTTTCCAGCTTCCGGGGCTGCCCAGAGGCGGGTGGCGGCTCTGCTGGAGAGCTGGGATGGGCGGGCAGCTGAGCCCCTGCCTGCTCAGTCTCCACCAGCCAACACTGTCACTCTCAGGGAGACAGGTCTCTTCATTTAAAGATTTGCATATGCTAAATAGGATTGTCAGCAGCTCAAGAAGCCCTGGGGGTAACTGGACTAGAAAAAGTATTTTTCCCTGAAAAGGCCTTCTCACGAGACCTGTGGAGGGCCTGGACCCTGCCCCAGGTTGCCTGTGGCTGGTGCCTCCGGGACCCCAGGCTGAGCCCAGAGGGGCTGCTCCGGGGCCACATGGCTCCCTTTCCCAAGGTTGCCCACAGTCCATTCCCCTCCCAGGGCAGGGAAGTGTCTGACCCTCCCAAGGCTCCTTCCCGGTACAGGGCCCACGCTGCCCTCCCCACTCTGTCTGGAGAGTTGCTGGGCACCACACAGGAGTCCTCCCCCCCACTCCCCCTCACCCCCCCCACACATGGTGAGAGGCAGAAAGGTCTGGAAAGAAAGCTCAGGTCATGACAACAGATTCCATTCTTCAGATGCGCTGGGGTCCCACGGTGGAGGGCTGTTCAGCTTCTTAGCCCTCGTGGCACGGGGCTCAGACTTCTCTCCCTGGCCTGTGCGGCGGGGTCTGCCGGGTTCAGGAGCAAGGACAAGCTGGGGGCCAGGCCAAGCTTGGGGCTGGTTTCCTCATGCCCTTCCCTTTAATGTTAATACTCACACAGAAGGCCAGGTTCTCCTGGGAAGAAAAGGCAATGTCAGCGCCTAGGACCAGCCCTGGGACCCCGGTTACTCTCTTCTGGAAGCTTTGTATTTTCGTAGAAATGACCCCAGTATGGCCTGCATAAAAACACAGGGGGCAAACAGGACCCTGGGGACAAGGGAAGGCCAGAGTGAGCCCCCACTGACAAGAACCCTTCTGCCTGAGGCTCGGGTGAGGGGAGCTTGGGCTGCGTGTGGCCGGTGTCTGGCCTCTGTGTGTGGACTCTGTGCAGACACTGGGGGAGGAGTGGGGTTCAGCGCCTCCGGTGCCACAGCCCACGCAGCAGGGGAACCCCTTCCGGCCCCGGGGCTGTGAGGGCCTGTGGGAGCCACACTGGGTTGTACTTTTGCATTGAGAAGAAAGTTCCGGCAGCTTCACAGACACTCTCGTTGGGAGTTAAGAAAAGGCAGTGTGAACTGCTGCCGATGTCCATGGAAAAAACATTAGTTCTTCGCTCAAGTAAAAAAATATCAAATATAATAAATTTATGAAAGCCCATTCACAACATCTACAGTCTCAGTTTTGTGTTTCTTCTCAGCAGTTGAGATGGTAGAGCTTTTCAGAGCCCCAGGATGTGGCCTGACTGGCCCCGGCCACCGGCGTGGGCAGGGCCTCCAGTGTCAGGCCACCCTGAATGGTCAGCTTGGCCACTTGCTTCTGGCTGTCAGCGTGGGTGCCACCAAACTCTGCCTTGTCGAGCCGTGGGGCCGAGGCTCATCGCTCACACCCCGAGCCCGAAGCAAGGAAGGCCCAGCAGATGCTGGCTTGTGGCCACAGTCACGTGAGCTGCGAAGCAACAGGCTGCGCCCCCGGTGCATCCTGGACCGCCGGGTTGCCACTCACACGATGGACTCGCGGTCCCTGTCTGGGGACGGGGGGAAGTCCGCGAGATCCTCGCTGCGGCTGTAGTCGGACACCCGCACCTGGGGGTTATCACTGGTGGCCCTGGTGACGCTGTCATAGGAGGGCGGGAAGGATGTGGAGGAGATGGAGGAGCTGGAGGGTGGGCCGAAGCGCTGGGAGAAGTTCTCGTTCATCATGTAGGCAATGAGGCCCTCTTGCTCAGGGGCATCCTCATCAGAGAGGCCGCTGCTGCCCGCCTGCTGGCGGAAGAGGAAGGAGGCGTGCTTCATGGAGCGCTGCAGCAGATGCCTCCGGAAGGCCCGCTGGATGATTGTGGCTGACACCTCTTCGTGCTTGCGCCGGAGTGTGGTGGTGATAGGCTCGTAGGAGATCTTGGACGGGTTAGCCGCCATGAACTTCTCCTCCATCTGGATCTTCAGGGCATCCATCTCCCCAGACTCACCCAGGACCCTCTTGGTGAAGGCAAAGAGGATGTCCATGCAGTGGATCCGGTCCCCGCTCACCATGGGCAGATCCATATTGATGAGGTTTATCTGGTTGGGCTTGGCGATGCGCAGCGGCTCAGACAGGGCATCGGCAAAGTCAGACAGGGCCGAATACTCGATGAACTGGGTGGCCTCTGGGTCGAACTTCTCCCAGATCTCATAGAACATGTCAAAGTCATCCTCACTCAGAGGCTCGGTGCTCTCCTCCGTGGCCACGCTGAAGTTCTCCAGGATGATAGCGATGTACATGTTGACCACAATGAGGAAGGAGATGATGATGTATGTGGTAAAGAAGAGGATGCCTACGGCCGGACTCCCACAGTTGCCCCGGGAGCCATTGCTGTTGGGCAGATTGGGGTCACAGTAAGGGGGTCCTGTGTTGAGGATAGGACTGAGGAGGCCATCCCAGCCGGCTGACGTGGTGATCTGGAAGAGGCACAGCATGCTGTTGGCAAAGGTCTGGAAGTTGAACATGTCGTCAATGCCAGCCTCCCATTTGACATAAGCAAAGTTGGCCATGCCGAAGATGGAGTAGATGAACATGACGAGGAAGAGCAGCAGCCCTATGTTGAAGAGGGCAGGCAGGGACATCATGAGGGCAAAGAGCAGTGTGCGGATCCCCTTGGCCCCTCGGATCAGCCTGAGGATGCGACCGATTCGGGCCAGGCGGATGACTCGGAAGAGTGTTGGGGAAAAGAAGTACTTCTGGATGATGTCTGAGAGCACAGTACCTGTGGGAAACAACAGAGACCATGGCCACCTGTGCACCTCTGTCCTCCCTCTCGCCCTGTGTCACTGGATGGGTCTCAGTATGGCACGGAGCTAAGGGGAGGAGGCCCCTTCAGGAGGACCAAGTTAATGGGGGCGTGCAAGGACCCAGCATCCTCCCATCTCTCTGGGGCTCCATTTCTCATTTATGATCCAGAAAATGAGATGCACAGTACCCACACATTTTCCAAAGTGCCTTCCCAGATCTCTTGTCCCTTAGCCTTCTGAGAACACCTGCACAGTAAAGACATACTGGGCCCATCTTCTAGATCCTGGGTTCTGAGGCCTCAAGGTGGCCTAGCTTGGATCAGAACTCGGGCTTTTCAGCTCTTCATTACTCAAAGTGTGGTCCGAGGACCAGTAGCCCTGGGATCTCCTGGGCTGATTATCAGAACTGTGGATTCTCAGTTTCACCCGTAGTCCCACTGCATTTTAATAAGCCCAGATGATTCATGTGCTCATGGAAGGGCAAAAAGCACCGGCCTACAAGTCTGTGTTCTCCACTACACCGTGCCTGTCACAACTCAGCATTTCTGCCATCGTTACTGTCATCCTCCCAGCCCTGCTAGCTTCCGGGGCTTCCTCTTGGTCTCTTTTGACAACTCTGGGTTTGGAGTTTCAAGAAGCAGGCATATAAGTTATAGGAGAAAGAGTGAAAAAAACTCTTTGTATTGGCCCAAGTGACCATTCTAGATTCCTCATGTAAGCATGTCACCAGCTGTCATGTGTCATGTTTACTGTCAATAAGCCACTGGCCTGAGCATTTTAGATCCATCCATTTAGCCCTTCCGGTCACCCGAGGAGGTAAGAGGATACCATCGTCCTCATTTTCCAGAAGTGGGAACTGAGAAGTGAAGTAACTGACCTAAGCTGTCACCTTGTCAGTGAGATGCTGGGATTCGACTCAGACCCTGTGGCTCCAAGTGGAGCTGTTAGCCAAGTCCTTCCAGTACAGCCAGGCACCAGGACCCGTAGGTGCTTCTGAGGTACATGACGCACTTTCTCCCAAAGCTCCCCACAACCACCCCTCATTGGCCCTTGCAGCTGCTGACATCCTGCATTCTCTAAAGCTTCTCTCCAGTCCCACCCGGCATGCTCACCCTCACCCCTGTCTGGGACCTCCCAGAGCATTTCCTGACCCTGCATCCAGCTTCTAACCATCTCTCTGTCACCACAGCTAGCCCCTGCCTCAGCCCCTGCGTTTTCCTCTGAGGTCACCAAAGGCATGGGCTGTATGTACATGGGCAGCAGAAAGAGGAAAAGTCAGCCACTCCATGGCAGAGTTTCATGGCGGAGGGGTCAAGAGTTTGGGCTCTGAGCACAGGCAACAAAAAGGAAAAATAACCTTGATGAACTGGGACTTAATCAAAACAAAAATTCTGTGCTTCAAGAAACCACCACCAAGAAAGTGACATGACAACCCACAGAATGGGAAAGAATATTTGCAAATTGTGTATTAGATAAGGGACTGGTGTCCAGAATATATAAAGAACTCTTACAATTCAACAATAAAAATGCAAGTAAGCTGATTAAAAAAATAAGCAAAGGATTTGAATAGACCTGTCTCTAAAACATTTCTTCTGTTATAGACCAAGACACACCACAGGAAGTCATCAATCAGCACATGAAAAGATGCTCAGTATCGTTAGTCATTAAGGAAATGCACACCAAAACCTCAATGAGATGATCATGTCATATCTGCCAGCGTGGCTGTGGTAAGAAATTATAGACAGTAACAAGTGTTGGTGGGGATGTGGAGTCACTGGAACCCTTCTACATTGAGGGTGGGAATGTAGAGCGGGGCACCTGCTTTTGAAAACAGTTTGGCAGTCCTTCAAAATCTTAGATGAGTGGTTTCAGGGGCTGGGGAGAGGGAAAATGGGAAATGACTGCTAAAAGGGTGCAGAGTCTCTGTTGGAGGCAAGGGAAATATTCTAAGATGAGATGTAGCGGTGATGGTCACACAACTCTGTGAGTATACTAACAACTACTAAATCATAAACTTAAAAGGGTAAATCTTAAGGTATGTGAACTGTATCTCAATAAAGTTACTATTTAAAAAGGGGGGGCACTTGAATGGCTCAGTTGGCTGAGCGTCCGACTCTTGATTTTGGCTCAGGTCACGGTCTCAGAGTGGTGAGATGGAACCTCGTGTTGGGCTCTGCGCTGAGTGGTGAGTCTGCTTCAGATTCTCTCTCCCCTCTCTCTGCCCCTCCCACCTCCCTGCTCTCTCATTCACTCAATAAATAAATACATAAATAACAAAAATAAAAGAGGATTTGAACCCTGAGGTCAAACAGACATGGACGTGTTTTATGGCTTGAATGGTTGACTCTCACCAAATTTGTATGTTGAAATTCCAACTCCCAAAGATGATGGTATTAGGAGGTGAGACCTTTGGGAGGTGCTGTGGTAATGAGGGTGGGGCCCTCATGAGTGGGATCAGTGCCTTATAAAAGAGACCCCAGAGAGCTCCCTTGCCCCTTCTACTTTGTGAGGACATAGTCAAGAGGGTGCTGGTTATGAACCAGGGGAAGGACACTCACAAGGAGACATGACCACGCTGGTGCCTTAATCTTGGACCTTCAGCACCCAGAACTGTGAGAAAGGAATTTCTGGTGTTTATGAGTTACCCAGTCTGGTGTTTGGTTATAGCAGCCCGAACAGATGGAATGTGAATCCTATCTCTTCTGTTCCTAGTTGGATGATCTCCTTGCCTCAAGGTAGACTTTGTAAGTTCAATTGCACAAGGCGGGTGATGTCTGAAAGAGTCTGGCACACATCTTCGTGGCTAAACCCTAGAATTTTCCATTTCCAGGCATCAGTTCTACCCTAGAGTGCTACCTGTTCCCATCCCTGGAGACTCATCTCACCCTAGGAAAGTCTCTTCTTCCTTTCACCTTTCCCTTGGGAGGGCCGGGAAGCCTGTCCAGCTCCAACTACCTTTCCCAGATTCATCCTTGAAGCTCTCACAGAGCATCCCATGGAGGGTGTGCTGGCTGCTCTGTCAGGATGGCCCCCCTGGCCTGAGTGGGCCTTCCCAGACAAGTTCTCTGTGGAGGTGAGTGTGCGTGTGTGTGTGTGTATGTGTGACAGGGAGAGGTGTGGAATGCAGCGGAAACAACAAAGGAGTCTAGTACATTGGCATTAAGTACAGACACAGCACAGGAGGAAAGGCCTGCATACCCACCCACTATGGAGAGGATGACAACCACGAAGTCAAAGATGTTCCAGCTGTTGGTGAAGTAATAGTGACGGAGGGCAGCCATCTTGATGATACACTCGCCTGTGAAGATGGCTACAAAGAGCAGGTTGATCTTGGCTAAGATGTTGACTTTCTCTGGGCTCTGGTCATCTGTCTCCACCATCATGGTCACCATGTTCAAGCAGATGAGAAACATGATGGTGACATCGAAGGCCTGCTTAGTCACAATGTCGAACAGGAAGCCCTGGTACTTGTTCTGGAAGGAGGGGCAAAGGATGGGTTCAGCTGGGACCTCAGATAGGCCTATTGATGCCCCTCAGCCCAGACCATCCACTCTGCCTCTCCACCCTCTGGTGAGACCGTTAGGGTGAGAGGAGGTCACGAGGCTGAAACAGCCTGGCTCTCCTGCTTCTAGGCCCAGCCCTCGGGCTCTCTCTTCCCTGAAGTCTTTTCTGAACCTTCAGGAAAGATTTCTCCTATCGGGACCTTCCCTAACACATCATCGTTCGCTGTGCTTCTCTTTTTTGCACCCACTGTCTGATGGCTCAAGGTCAAATTTAAAGTTCAATCCTAGTAATTGGTCCTCAGGTTAACAAATTCTCTCCATCCTTTATGAAATTGATTGTTTATTCAATTAACTATATTTAAGTGTCTTTAATCGTTAGCCACCTCAGATTATCTGGGGAAAGAGAGAAAACTATAACACACACACACACACACACACACACACACACACACAACTAACATAAACCAAAGCATGGTGAAAAGCTAGGAATTAGATAAAATTGATGAACTGGATTAAAAACCTGGTACAGTCACTTCCTAGCTAGTGATTTGGGTTATGTCACCTAATTACTTTGAGTACTGATCCCCTCCCCCCCATTTTTTGAAGAATGGCTTGGTCAGGCAAGGGAGTCAGTCTCACAGGGGACTGAGTGTCCCTCCTGGCACCACCTGCCAGGGGACTCAGGCTGAGTCCGTCCCCTGAAGGAAGAGGCTGTGAATGGGGGTGGGTAGACAGAGGCTGCCTTGCTCTCACACTCTGGCAGGGGAAGAGGGCGCACTCAGAGGAGAAGGACTCCCATGGGAGGGGGCCCTCCTGGTTGGAACAGCTGCCCATGCCTTCCTCACTTCCTTCAGGAGTCTGAGATGCCTGACAGAGCCCCTCCGTCCCTGCACTGACCCACTGACCGATGGCCCTGGTTGATTTTTTTTGGGGGGGGGGGATTAAATTTTGAAGCAGTTTCATGTTCTTTCATTCTTTTACATTAAATACCATCAGATTAAAAATGCCCAAATAAAAATGTTCATATTAAAATATCATATATCATATTTTAAAGAGTATTGATTTTTCACAGCCCAGTTTTCAACACTTCCTCAGTCTCTGAATAGATCAAATACATGATAAGTCTTCTTTGTGGTCTTCCTGGCACTTTTTCTAGCCTTTTGGGTCCAAACCCCACTCCTGACATCGGCAAACTGTTTGTGGTACTATAGAGAAAGGATTAAACAAGATGTCAAATCCTGTGTTATTTTCCTTAATACATTCTTGGAGCAACTTTCCCAAACTTTTCAGATTTCCATTTTCTGTAGTGTAAAACTGCTTCCAGTGATATCATCCTATAAAAACTCTATTGATTAATGAATTTGAAAAGTACATATTTAAGAATTTTTACTATTAAGGAAATAGACAAATCTGAGTGGACAGTTTGGGCAAGCTCACTTAGGCTTTCATTGGAAAATTCAGTAGTCCTGGGGTTTGGGGTTTCCCAGGCCCCCCCAGCCCAACTCTCCACTCTTGCTGAATCAGAAGCTGGCTCACCAGGGGCCTCGGAATGGGCTTCTGGGGTTTCTTGGAGCCCAGCTTCTTCATGGCGTTGTAGTACTTCTTCTGCTCCTCGGTCATGAAGATGTCCTGGCCCCCTAAGTGCAGAGAGACAGCACCAGACTCATTTTGCGGTTCTGAGGGGCTCTGGCATGGGGCATATAGGAATCTTGCCTCCTTGATTTGGGTGCCTTGGCCAGCCTCCTCCTCACTTCTTCTCCTGGTGGAAAGGAGTATGTCCCTATCCTGCACCAGAGAGTCCTCCCCAAATCTGCTTTTGCAGGGTCCCTGTCTCCCTTTACTCTGAGGCCTCTCTGGCTTTGGGAGGTGCAAATCCAGTCCCCATCCCCCACCCTCTCCTCTGTTCAGCTCAGCCACCCTGGACGTTCTCTCTGCCTAGCTGGTAGCGCTGAAGAGACCCCAGGCCACTGTTTCAATTTTGGACTGGGTGAGTAGTCCCATCCCTCAGCCCAGCTCCTCTCAGGAGCCTCCCGGGTCAGGTAGGCTAGGGCAGGCATGGCATCCCTCCTTTCACTCTTACGGGTTGGGGGGCTGTTATGTCAAGGACACATCCCTCTCCCACCCACTCCAGCAGCATAGGAGGAAGACCGGTTGTCTCCAGCAGGAAGGCAGAATGGGGCCAGGGCCAGAATGGCTCCTCAGTCCCCTGGTACCCAGCCCTCCCCTGCTGGCCCACGGGGAGCAGGTGCTCTACGCATCTTTTTCTTCTGTTGGTTGAAGTTGTCGATGATGACACCGATGAAAAGGTTCAGGGTGAAGAAAGACCCGAAGATAATGAAGATGACGAAGTAGATGTACATGTAGAGGTTGTATTCCCACTGGGGCTGCTCTTCATACTGAGGGGGAGAAGCCAGACACAGGAGTCAGGCTGGCAGGAATGGGGCAGGGCTGCCTGGGAGAGAGGGTGTGTCTGGAGCGAGGGCACCAGCCCAGGGCTGCGTGTCTGTGTCTGTGTATGCAGAGCGGGCCAGGGCGGGCAGGGCCGGAGTTCAGAAGAGTGATGGCTGGGGGCTGACACTGTGATGGGCTAGGGTATAAGGACACAGAAGAAACTTGATCTGCGTCTTTATTCCTTCCACCCGGTCTCTTCTTGGGTAAGACCAAGATTCACGTAAATTACAGTGAAGTTAATTGGAAAGATATTTGAGGATTTGGGGTTCCTTGGGAGATCATGCAACTTTGCCCCAGGGCCTGGCCTGGGCCTTCCAGGGCCTTCTCAACTGCAGGCTGACACAGGACACTGGCCCTTATGGGGTGGGCTGTTGGGTGTGGGCACTGAGGCGCTAGAGGCCAAGCGTTCTGGAGCCTCAGTTGCCTGACTTGGTGGGAGAGGCCAGCATGGTTACCTACCCCTCTGGAGTCCACAGCTGCATACATAATGTCCATCCAGCCTTTAAATGTTGCCTGGAAGGAAAAGACAAGAGTAAGAATCAGTGAACTTGCATCTATTGAGCTATGAGGGGCTCTTGTCCGGACAGATGAGGTCAGGCAACAGCTTCCTACGAGAAGCAAGCATTGTGCCCTGGCCCTTTGGCCGGGTCCACACATGGCTATGTGGTCAGGAAAAGGCCTTGTTCAGGGCTGGAGGAGGAGGGGAGGCTGGCTGAGCTCATACCCTAAAGAGGCCGTGGAGTGGGTTAAGAAGTTTCTTGAAGTTGGCTAGGAGATTGAGGAGGCCTGAAGGAGGTCTGCCTATCAGATCTACCTTCATTCCAGATTCTAAAACGATGCAGTCCTACAGCAGATGTCAGCGACAGAGCGGTAGATCCCCGTCCTGACCTGGTCCCCTCTGTCGTGCACCTCAGAGCAGCCTATGGCTTCTGCTCTGTGGCCTCTCAGGATGGCCCTGAAGCATGCCCACCTCCCCTCATACTTAAGGGGAGTCCTTTTGCCAGTGATGTGTTGGTAAGTGGCTAACAAATGGTTTTCCAGAAGAAAACAAAGCCCTGATTGTTGTGTTTGCCAGTTTCTCTGGGTAAACACTCCCGCCACGGTCAGTTTCAAGTTACCAACAGGCTGTTACTGAACACAGATGTGGGAAGAGACACATAGGAGTGGGGCTTTGTAGTCTCCACTGTATGGTTACAGCACATATGATCAACCTCAGGGGCATACATGATAATAGGTGGTAATAGTGAATTTTGTTTTAAATTTTATTTTTTAAAGTAATCTCTACACCCAACATGGGGCTTGAACCTACCATCCTGAGGTCAATAGTGGCATGCTCCTCTGACTGAGCTGGCCAGCCACCCTGTGATTTTGTTTTAATATCACTTAATGAATTATAAGTTTATAACATCTGATTTTTAACCATGGCTTGCAAAATATCTGAAAATGCAACAATCAGCTCCCATGAGCCCACACAAGACTGCTGCCCCAAGGCAGCAGAGGAGGTGGCCAGATGCCACAGGGTTCTGCTGTTGGCTGCGCCATCCGCCCCAGCCTGGGCTGCTATGAAGATTCTGGAAGAACTTGAGAGACATGCTTGGTGGTGAGGCTGACTATCCAGGGGGTCTCACGTTTGTCCTCGGCAAAAGCCAATCCTGCCCCAAGCCTCCTTTCAGGGTACAACTGCCCATACAAACTTTCATGTCTGAGAGTTCTTCGGACACAGGCAGGGCAGATGGGGAAACTGAGGCTGCCCCAGAGCAGGCAAGATACTTCAGCTCCCCGTGCCAGGAAGCCCTGTCTGGTGCAGAGAGGGCTGGGTATGCTCTGGAAACCAGCTGCTGGAGAGCACCCAAGGTGACGAGATGCTTGTCATCTCGTAACAGAAGGCTGGAGTCACTGTGTGGCTAATAGTTCAGTCTCTGTGTGTCTCTGGTCTTTGATTTTTAACCTGTGTCATCACACTGCCAAATTGGTAGCGTGAGGCTGTCAACTTGGCCACTGGCTGGGGAGCTGGGTCTGCCTCAGTGCTGAACCCCCATGCCATGCTTCTTAGAGAATGTGGCACCTGTTCTAGAATGGAAAATCCAGGGACTTGCCAAGGAGCCAAAAAGTCCTAGAGTATCCTTAGCTTCCTTTGGGCAGAGTGACCCTATTGTGAGGACCCAGAGGGGACCCACTGTCCCCCTCCTGCCCACACTGTGGGTGAAGGAGCCTGTTGCTGGACAGCCAGTAGGAGGAAGGAAGTCTCTCCCCTCCAGGACTTACCACCTGCAGAAGGGCCAGGTACCCGGCCCCCACGTTGTCAAAGTTGACTTTCACCTTGGTCCAGTACAGTTCACCAGTCACGTTGAAAGACTCACAGTCGCTCTTGTTGTTCACAATGGTGTAGTTCAAAGGTAGGTCTCCCTCAGTCTGGTTGATGCATCTCCCAAACTTCCCCGCGAAGAGGTTCACGCCCATGATGCTGAAGATGAGCCAGAAGATGAGGCAGACGAGGAGGACATTCATGATGGATGGGATGGCGCCCACCAGGGCATTGACCACGACCTCAAGTGGACAGAGAAGAGGCTCTGTTCCTGGGAGTGCCCAGAGCATATGCCCTTTTCAAGATGCGCCTACCCATGCCCCTACTTCCCCCACTTAACTCCACCCTACGTGGAAGCCCTGATGGGGAATAAAAGGAGAGATGATCGGGGGTTGGTGGGGGGGGGTAGAGAACACACACACTTTTTGTTGTTTTTGCACACTAATGTCTGCTGCAACTCCGGAAACTCTGCCTTTCCCTTCTGGTCCTGCCCTGAATTCATGACCTCCACACTGAATTTTCAACAGGGTCTCTCTAGTTAAGTATGCCAGCAGTCTGATGGGAAAGGGCCTCCAGAGACACAACTTTGAGCTAAGTTTCTGGTTTATTTTAAGGTTGCTGTTACTAGGAAGGATGGGTGTTCTCCCTAAAGGATGCCCCGGGGACCTCTGTGAGGCATGTCTGGTGGGGGCATTGGCAGTTCTCCAACACTGTGGTGAGAGCCCAGCTGAGAGGGCGGGGGTGGTGGTGGTCTGGTGTGGGCCCTCCCTGGGCCTCTGCCTTCCCGCGAGCAGCTCTCTGACCCCGTGGAGCCCTGGTGTTGGTCTTGTCATCGAAATTCAGAGCAACCCAGGGAGGCTTCCTTGGCAAAGGCATACAGTGGGCTCTGCTCCCCTGAGGGCTGAGTGTCCAACCATCCTGGAGCCAGGAAGGTGTTTGACTGGAAGTGACGCTGGTGTGGGGCCATATGGTGAGCATGGGGCTGGGACGGGTGATGTGGACACGTGCAGGTGAGGAGGGTTCCCTTGTCCCCAGCAGGCATGATGAACAGGGTGGAAACCATGGAGGTGGCTCATGGCGGACAGCCCCAGCAGAGGCACTCATGGCTACTTGCATCTCCTCCATAGCCCTTGGGAATCAAATGCCCTTAATCCCAAGAGACATTGAACTTGGGGTGGGATGATTCACTTGTGAATGCTTTCGCACCAGGAATAAGTGACCTGTTTCCCTCATAGGGGTGTGGGCAAAGTTTGAAACCATCAACAAAATGGGGGCTGTGGGATGGAGCCTGCTGGGTCAGCAAGAGACACAGAGGTGTGGCTGATGAAGCCGCAGCAGAACTGCGCAGGTTTTGTAAAAAAACAAAAAACACATGTGCACACAAATGCACACACATGTTTGTTTTCTTGCTATGTATTATGGGGTAATGTTTTTTCTTGGTGAGGTTTTTATTTAATTTTATTTTTAAAAGATTTTATTTATTTACTTGACACAGAGAGAGAGAGAGAGCACAGCAAGGGGGAGTGGGAGAGGGCAGAGGCAGGCTCTCTGCTGAGCAGGGTGCCTATGTGGGGCTTGATCCCAGGACCCTGGGATCATGACCTGAGCTGAAGGCAGAGGTTTAACCAACTGAGCCACCCAGGCGCCTTGGTGGGGCTTTTAAAGTTGTCTTATATGCACATATTCTTTGGTGAAATTTGATGACTTAAAAAATGCATAGGGCTCTGCACTTAGAGATCAGTGTGAAAGAGTTTGCTAAGTAAATGCCAACCGCTGTGTGATGGTGAGGGTAGAGCTGCTCCCTCCTTGTTTCCTTCACCTTGACTGGCACAGCCGTGCTGCCCATGGCAGACCAAGAAGACAGCCTGTGTCTGCCAGGAGGAGGGCACACAGGCGGGCCCGTGGAGGCAGAGCACACACACAGATGGCCCCCCGCCCCAGAGCGGAAGCAGGAGGTGGCAGGCCTAGGGGGAGGGGTCTCACCGCTCTCTACCCTTTGGGTGCCTGTGAGCCCAGCAGCACTCCTCCTAGAGATTTGGCACCCTGCCCCTACAGGCTGGGGGGCCACAGTCCCAGCTTTGGGCTGGGCTTCTCAGTCAGCCAGTGGACCTGGGTTGTCTCAGTGGAGTCGCCTCCCACTGCCCTGGCAGGAAGGCAGTCACCCTCCCTTACCCTCATGCCCTCAAACCGTGACAGGGCTCGCAGGGGTCGGAGCGCACGCAAGGTCCGCAGCGATTTGATGGGGCCCATCTCGGCAAAGCCCAGGGTGTTGGCTACCAGGCTGATCAGGGAGACCTGTGGGAGGTAAGGTGGGCATGAATGCCGTGGGGACAGCTCTAGAGACGGGTGGTGGGTCTCCCAGCCCACCTAAAGCAAGGCCAGTGTGAAGAGCCAGCAGGCTTTCCCCATCTCTAGTCTGTGCTATTTCCAGTGGCATCATCTTTGTGGCCGCCACGCACTGGGCTGGCCTTCCTGGGCCAAGGAGCCTGGGGGTGAGACTAGTGTGTCCCAGCTTTCAGATCTTTGCTGAGAGCGAGCTTGCTCTGTGCACTCACTAACCCGTGGACTTGGGATGCATTCTTCCTGTTCTATGGATAGAAACCTGAATTCCCAAGCCAGCCACTGCACGGAGGAGCTGGCACACAAAGCCTGGGCTTTTGGTCCCCACCGACCCTCCTTCGAGTCAGATTCTTGGGCCTCCCCAGCCTTCCCCCAAAGAAGTCTCTTCTTGGTAAGGAAGGATGGGCCTCGGCTGACTGTGAGTGGACAGACAATCCTGGGGCTCTCCCCCAAAGCCGGACTTTGCAACATCAGACATCTTGGAAGGTGGGACACGTGAGCAGGGACTCTGCAGCCCAGCGACCAGCTCTGGCCAGTCTGTCCCCTCGTTCCCAGCAGTTTGCCCCCATTGTCTGTGCCACCGAAGCTTGTGCACCTGCCCCACACAGAGCCCTTCCATCTCAGCTGAGGGCCACTCCATCCTTCCAGCTGCTCCGGCCACAAGCCTTGGCGTTATCCCTGCCTCCTCTCTGTCTCTCACACCCTCCGTCCACCCCGGCAGGATTTCCTGTTGGCTCTGCCTTCAAAATACATCAGAAGTCCAAATACTTCTCACCACTGCCACTGCCACCATCCTGGCCAGGCCACTGTCCTCTCTCCCCTGGACAGCCGCCACGGCCTCCTGACTCTTATGCCTGCCACTGTGGGTGCCCCACCCCCACCCCCTGGACTCCTCCAGTAAGAGGAGTCACTTCATGCCACTCTCATGCTTGGAGTGTCGCAGTGCCTTCCCACTTCATTCTAAATAAAAGCCCATGGTTTTCTATGGTGGCGCCCTGCTCTGCCCCTTGCCATTCCGCCTCATCTGCTGCTTTTCCTTTCCCCACTGACTCTGCTCCAGCCACTTGGCCTCCTTGCAGTTCCTCAAGTATGCCAGGCATGCCCCACCACAGGACCTTTGCACTGCTGTTCCAATCTCTGTGTGGAAGGTTCTGCCTGGCTAACCCCAGCTTCCTTCACATTTGCTCCAGTGTCATCTCAGTGAACCCAACCTGGTCAGCCTATTTAAAGTTGTCATCTATACCCTCCCCTTGCTGGCGTCCTGGCTCTCTTAATCCCCTTTCGTTCTCCGCATCTTATTTCTCCCTGGTACACGTCAGCTTCTGAGTGTAAAGCTGGCTTACTGGGTACGTTTATTGTTTGTGGTTGCCTTCCTCTATGTAAGCAGAGGTTTTAGTCTATTTTGGTCCCCGAGATCCCCAGCACTTACGATAGTAGATACCCAATAGTATTTATTGAAAAAAAAAAAAAAAAGCAGGGATTGATTCTGGAAATAGCCTTTTCCAGACCCTGGAGCCTGAAGATGGCATTTCCCGTGAAGTGAGGGGGCAGCAAGGCCCTCATCAGGAAAGCTGGATTCCAGCCTCCACTTCCTTCTCCTCGACCTTGGGCAAGGCCCCTCTCTGCTGAGAGCTTCAGTTTCCTTGTCCACAGGTTCACTCTCCAGTTCTGGGACTGGACGGGAAGCACTGGACAATCCCTTTTGCCCAGCCTCAGTCCTGAGTTCCTCAGGGGGGTGTCTTGGGGGGCTTTCCCAGAGTCCTTGCAAACCGTCACCTGCCTTCCCTGAGGAGAGTCGTTCAGCAGGCCCCACTTCCCAAGAAGCTGCTGGGTGAGGAGCCTCAGGGCAGAGCTGCCAGGATCCCGGGCCCTCTTACAGCCCCAGGGCAGGAGGCTTCTGGGTCCTCTCCTTCCTCTCAGGGAGGCTCTGAGGACCCCAGGCTAGAAGGGCAGCTAGACTTCCCTCCTGCTCTCTCTGTCCTCCTAGCACCCCTCCCCCCAACATTAGCATCCTCTCAGTCACTGGGGTGATAGAAAGAGGCTTGAACCAGAAGCCCAAGGATCTGGATCTGTGTCTCTACACACACTCTAGCCCAAGGAGCCTCTCCTGCTATGGCCACCCATGGGCTGACCTTCCACCTGGGCTGAACCCCTCCTCCCTTTAGCCTCTGAGTGGGAGGTGGGGGCTGAACAGATGCTTGGGCCTCGTGTGCAACCATGGGAAGGACAGCCCCTGCTGGTGGGCAGAGCCTGAGGCCAAGCCCGTGTGCCCTCTGGAAAGCCTTCTGGGTCTGCAGATGCTGACCCACGTTCCATTCCACAGGACCCTCCACCACCAGACGGTGAGCCTCACCGGAGCCCTCCATCTCTGCCTGTTCCCTCTGCCCTCAGGCCACTCCACACTCGGTTCTCATTTTCCCCTCCGGTTATTCTCCCACTCACCTGTGCTCAGGAGCCCCGTGGGGCCCTGCGCTCACCCTGCTTGGTACCCAGCAGTGTCCTGGGGCCTGGGTGGCTGTGGGGCAGAGGCCTCCCATTCTATCTGCCAACTGGGTGCTCAGAGGAAATGCCACCTCCTGTCCTAGACCCTCCCTGGACAGGCAGAAAAGCTGTGCCAGCTACCCAGTTGTCCAGGGGAGCAATCCAGAGCCCCTTAGTCACAGGTGACTACACCCCTCTCTCACCTTCCCCCAGTGGTACCTTCTCCCTGAGCCCAGAAGATTCTGCCCCTCCCTGCCCAGAATCCCTTCACCAGCCTTGTCCCCTCTGGCCTTTGGCTCCCTCTCTCCTCTGCACAGACAGTCTCCTACCATGTGGGGACACAGAGGTTCTTAACTGGCCACCTGTCTAGGGGGCCTGACAGACACTTCATGACACACATGGGCAGAGCTGGGATACAGGCTAGTCTGCTCCCTGACTTCTGGCCATCCTGAGGGGGCGGTGTGTGTGGCGGGGGAGGGGAGCACTCCTGCTTGGACTGCTCCTCACTTTCCCCTAGTGAGTCACGTCTCCCCAGAAGCCTAGGTCTCCCCCTGCTCCTCTGTCTCTCCAATTTGGGGTTCTGATGGCCATACCCAGGTTCCTATCCCTCCCAGCCGGGGAACCTTATGGGCAGGTCCTGGGGCTCTCCTGTGACCTCAGATGGCAGCCTCCCTCCCCTCTGCATGCTCTGTGGCCCAGCTGAGTGCCTCACGTCAGCCTGCTGACTCCCACCCGCCCTGTCCCTCCGTCCTCCCATCCTCCCGTCCCTCTGCTTCAGCTCCTTCCTGCCCTGGCAGCCGGTCTTCCCACCCCTCCCCGTTTCTGGGCCGCACTCACATCCACAATGAGGAAGTCCAGCCAGCACCAGGCGTTGGTGAAGTACTTCTTAAAGCCATAGGCCACCCACTTGAGCAGCATCTCCAGCACAAAGACGTAGGTGAACATCTTGTCGGCATACTCGAGCAGAACCTTGATGGTCTTCCGCTCCTCCAGGTAGATGTCCTCAAAGGCCTACAGATCAGGCCAGACAAGGGGGACATGACGTTCCAACCACCACCCATCCCACCCTTCAGAGACTTTATCTCTAACAGGAGGTGCTGCCCAGGAGGGCAGGAGCAGACCCCCTTGTGGAGGGGCCCCTTAGAGGTCACACTGGACTAGAACAGCATTGCTCTCCTGGCTCATGAAATGATCTCACACGGTATGAGGACAACAAAGCACAGTGTATGGTGAGAACGCTTCATGCTGGAGAGTGAGGCTCAGTTCTGAGCTAGTGCATCTCTCGAAAACGTGCTGATCTCCTGGGTTAACACAGAGGCTGTGTGTAGGAGCAGCTCAGGGCTTCCTGCTGCAAACCCCACCAACCCTCCTTTTGTTGCCATTTTGCTATGTGCTTGATGCAGCTACCTACTTTTCATAGGACACAAAATTGGTGTCCAGTGATAACAATCATTAAAAGTCCCCTTTACAATGTGTTTATGGAAACACAAAAACCAGGGAGAGCTAATCGAAAGCAAAATCTCCAGTAAATGCTAGCAAAGACAGTTTGTCTTACTAGCATTACTAAGAACAAGACCAGGTATCCTGGGGAGCCCAAAGCTCCTGCAACCCTCAGAATCCAGGAGTCAAGAGTTTCTAAGATGCTGGCAGATGTCTTTCTCCACCTCGTTTCTGCCTCAACCTGAATTCCTGAGCCAACGGAGGAACTTTGCCGGTTCCCAAGTGCCCTCTGGTACCTCCTATCCTGATCTGTACCTGGGCCTCTCAAGCCACCTCTCCCCCCGCACAGTGTGCTTGGAGACTCCCTGGCTAGGTAACTGAACACGTCACCAGGGGCCCAGGGGAGTCACCTCTGCTTGTCACTATGGGCCTCCCTGCCAGCCTGCAGGGCCCGCATGAGCCAGTGGCCCAGGTGGTCCATGCCGTCAGCCCTGACGTGCACTACCCAGGGATATGTGTGGCTAATCAGTCAGTGTAGACAGCATGGCAGGATAATTCAGATTCCTAAAATGGACTCTGGGAGTTGTTCAAGACAAAAAGTAGGTGGGGTTTTTTTTTCTCCTTATAAAAATGAGTGCACAAAAAATTAAATATAGACATTATAAAAAAGAACAGAGTGCAGCTCTGATTTCATGACATTATAGTAACCACTGCTAATAGTTAGGGCAAAACTCTTTCTGACACTATGTGTGTATACAAGGACACAGTTTCCTAAGATAAACTATTTTGCTTTAAAGTTTTTTTTTCCACTAAACAATCTTTTGAGTGTTTATTTACTCTCTAATGTGAACACATGTGATATGTAGTATTCTTTTAAAAGGCTGCCTAATGTTTTATTTGCATATACCCTTGGGGTTTTAGCCCAAACTCCTATTAACGAACATTTCATTTGTTTCCGATTTCTCACTAGTAGAAACAACACTGCAGTGAGCAGTGTGTCTGATTATCTGTTCGGGATAAATTTCTAGAACTGTGATGCCGGGTCAAGGGTGTAGTTTGGGTACAGATTGGGAATAGGATTTCCGGCTGGGGACACCGACAGACACTCCCTCCAGAGTGCACCAAGTTGGCTCTTTCCTCACCACTCCCCTGACTGTGGTGGGGTTTCTCCTTTGTCACTCTTCTCAGGCTAAAGAATGAAAGTTGTATTTTCTTACATTTTAATTATTTTATTGCTAGTAATGCTGACATCATTGCTTTGGATATCTGCAGTATCCCTTTTGCAAACTGCCTGTGTCTCTTCATCTAATTTTTTTTTTTTACATGAGTATCTGGTTTAATCAGAAATGTTAACAGTTTTATACACTCCATCCCAGTTGTGTGCCTTTAAATCTAGTTTACTTTTCCCACCGATTGATGAATGGACAAAGAAGATGTGGGATGTATGTGCAATGGAGTATTACTCAGTCATCAAAAAGAACAAAATCTTGCCATTTGCCACGATGTGGACAGAGCTAGAGAGTATTATGCTAAGTGAAATGTCAGTCAGAGAAAGATAAATACCATAAAATTTCACTCATTTGTGGAATTTAAGAAACAAAACAGATAAACATGGGGGGGGGAGAGGTAAACCAGGAAATGGGCTCTTTATGATAGAGAACTAACTGAGGGTTGATGGAGGGAGGTGGGCAGGGTATGGGCTTAATAGGTAGATGGGTATGAAGGTGGGGGTGTGTCAAGCAATGGGTGTTGTATGTAAGCGATGAATCACTAACGTCTACTCTGGAAACTAATATTACAGTGTGTATTAACTAACTGGAATTTAAACAAAAACTTGAGGGGCACCTGGGTGGCTCAGTGGGTTAAGCTCTGCCTTCAGCTCAGATCATGATCTCAGGGTCCTGGAATAAAGCCCCACATCAGGCTCTCTGCTCAGTGGGGAGCCTGCTTCCCCCCTCTCTCTGCCTGCCTCTCTGCCTACTTGTGATCTCTCTCTGTCAAATAAATAAATAAAATCTTAAAATAAAATAAAAAATTGGAAAAGAAAACAAATTAAATAAATTCAACCTACTAAAAAAAATCTTGTTTACTTTTGTTTACCATACTGGATGTTCACACTTTATTTTCATTTGTTATTATATCATTTAATAGAATTACATCATTTATTATCATTTTCACCTAGTAAAACTTTCAGTGTCATGTTAAGAAAGCCCTTACCTAGTCTAAGGCTAGAGGGAAAAAATGACTCTTCTTTTCTTCTTTTTAGCCTTTTGAACTTTCATTATTTTATATCACAGTTTTAAAAATCCGATATATTTTGGTGAATAGCAAATATCCATTTTATTTTTTTTTTCAGAGTAGCTTTCACCATTACAACACTTTATTAATGGATTAGAAGTCAACTTTACCATATAAAATACATTTTTATACTTACTTAAGCCCACTGGACCTCTCTGTGTGCTTTTATTGCTCTCTGTCTGTTCCTGAATTAGTATGAATTCTCCTGGCCGTTTTTAGTAATTTTCAAGATAAAATTAGCAATGTTTTGTCAAATTCCCTTTAAAAATGTTGCAATTTTATTGTTATTGCACTGAAATTATTAACTGCATTAGGACCTAATATGGAGTTCCCATACCCAAGACCAGAGTGTATTTATAGTATACTTATTGGTCTGTCTTCTTTTACAGTGCTTAGCAAAGTTTTAGAGTTTTCTGCATGTACCTCTTACAACATCTCATGTCATATTTATTCCCTGTTATTTTGTGCTTACAATTGCACTGGCTAGTACTTCAAGATTATTATTCAATAATGGAACTACAGCTAAAATGTAGTTAAAGCAACCTTTTCTTACTCATGACTTTCATAAAAATGTTTCAAGTACTTTACTACTAATGATATAATAGAAGTTAATTTGAACAAATTTTTCACTAAGGAAATATATTTAATTTCTACTCTTACTGGAGTTTTAAAAATCAGATATGCATTGAGATAATTATATTTTTAAATCTCTGTCCTATTCATATACATAGATATCCTAGTATGGCACTATTCTCCCATTTTAGAATATACCTGGTATGACTTATTTAATTTTTAAAGTATATTGCTGGTTCTTATCTGCATGTATTTCAGATATTTGCAACACTATTCATAAGTATGGTGTATGAAAACTAATCCATGGTTTTCCCGTTGTTATACCTGAGGTTTTAAAAATCAGCATTATTTAGCTTGTATAAAAAGGATGTGCAGACTTTCCATCTTTCCTCATACACTACAACATTTTAAACAGGACTGGAATTATTTTCTTCCTTGGGAATGCAAAAGAACCCATCCTTGGAGATGTGAGAGATCAGAATTAGCTACTGGTTTATCTATTTTATTAACTTTTTAAGGCATCAGCTTTGGAATTTCATATCAGTTTTATTATTTATTTTTAATTGGTTAACTTGTTTTTTAAATTTTATTATTTTCTTATTGTCCTTAAGAATATTTTGCTGCTACATCTGTAATTTCTTGAGTTAAATAATTAATTTGCATTCTTTCTATTTATTAATAAAAGTGTTTAAGTCTATGAATTCTCCTCCTTCCCCCTGTCCCCCCTAGGTAGGCTCCATATCCAGTGTGGAACCCAACATGGCACCTGAACTCATGACCCTGAGATCAAGACTTGAGTTGAGATCAAGAATGGGATGTTTAACTGACTGAGCCACCCAGGCGCCCCTATGTATTTTCCCCTTATTATAGCTTTGGCTGCATTCTACAAGCGGTGCTTTCAATATTATTATTTTCTAGTTTTTTATTCCCCAGCCAGTTTTTTTTTCTCTACCTCTAATTTTCCTTTCTTATTTTTCTAGATCTTAAGTGGACAGAATTGGTTGAATCATAATCTTTGACTTACAAACACTGTCATCTTTGGCCCATGAGTAGCCTTTGTATTTTATTTATTTGCTTACTTTTTAATATAACGAGCACCCATGAATGTACCATCCAACTATTTTCTGTTTGATCCACAGTTTAAGAATGACTTTTACAATTCTAAGAATTGTTTTTGTTGTTGTTTTTTAGTCTTTCTATTTTTGCTACATCTAGCAGTTTCCTTATCTGTAAGACAGACTTAATAACAGACTCATTTCTTAGAGTTATTATGAGAATCAAATGGATTAATCTTTGTAAAATGCTTATGACAGGGTCTGGCACATAGTGGGTGCTATTTAAATGTTATTGTTTTTATTATTAGGCTAGTTCAAACTTGTTAACTACATATATATACATAATTTAGTTCTCTCATAGTCTTGTTCTTTTTATGTGATTTGTCAGGAAATAGTAAAAGTGTGGTTAAATCTCCCTGTATTATTGCATCACTGTCACTTTTTTCTTTTTCTTTTTTTTTCTAATAGTTCTTGTTTGATATAAGTGTTATGCAATCCCAAGCAAAAATATATTCATAATAGTTTATTTACTTTTAAAAATTTATTCATTTGAGAGAGTGAGCAAGAGCACAGAGGGAGAGGGAGAGGGAGAAGCAGACTCCTCTGCTGAGCGACCTAGGTGCCCCAATAGTTTTATTTTTGTTATAGCTGTGACCTGCTTTGTTTTATCTCACATTTTTTACATTGAATTCAACCTTGCTTAGTATTAACAGACACAAACACTCTGATTTTTGTCATGATTGCATTTGCCTGATAAATCTTATTATTTTACTTTTACTATTTCTGAGTGACAGTGTTTTGGTTTGTCATTTAAGAGTACATAGGTGAAGTCTTTGTTTTTGTTTTTTAAATCCATTCAGATTCCTTTCCTTTTTTCAAAGATGAATTTTATCCAGTTATCATTATTATTAAAACGTATTTGCTTTTCCCTCTGCCACCTTATTTTTTGTTTCCTGGTTTAATGTCGCCTTGTTCCTTCTTTTTTCTCCTATCTTCTGCTGTAAGAGCTCTGTTTTCTTTAAAAGAAAATTCCCTTCAACAATTTGGAAGGGATATATAGTTTGCTTTCTGTTAACCGAGTTTATAACTTTAAATAACACACTCAGACTTCTTTTTCTCAATATATCATCGACGTGTTTTTTTTTAAAGCCGTGCTTGGCTGTCTACCCTGATTAGATTCACCATTTGCTTGCCAAAACTCCTCCTCACTTATGCCAGGCTGAGTTTTTCCTCCACAGCCCAGACTACATGGCTCTGGCTGCCCTTGTTTGTGGCTGTTTAAAAACAAAACTCGTTAACATATTGTCAAATCATCCTTCTCTGAAGCCTACAGAGATTTGGCTCTAGCTGCCAATGGTAAAACATGCGGCCTGTAAGTCAGGTCTCTAGGCCCACTCTGGAACAGGGGAGGGGAGTACAGGATGGGACAAGAGGCCCAGAGATACAGGGGTGGCTGCCATGGCACTTCCACATGACCTAAGCTCAGGAGGTGCCACAGAGTGGAGGCACATAGCCTTGGGTCAAAGTGCCCTTCGCTTTTGCTCTGGGGTTCAAAGCATTTCCTGTCAATTGCTCAAACATGGGGTTCTCACCTCCCCAACGATATCAAGTGCTTGCTCCCCTGGGTCAGGAAAGTGATTATCTCCTCTGTCTTCTTGACTACCCATCTCCCCGTTCACCAGCATCTTCTAGAACCCTCTCCAGTGCCATCCCATCTACTCCTAAATGGACTCTGAGAGATCAGAATAGGGTGCTTGGGAACCACATAGGGCATTCCAGGAGGGCCTCCCTGCTACTCTTGGTCTCAGCAAACCTCCTTGTCCTGCATAGCCCAGCTTCACCTGCTATCTCCAGAAAGTCTTCCTGATTGCTCCAGTTCCCCTGACCTCCCAGTCATTTATTCTTTTTCAATGTTTTCTCACGAGCTGATCTCTGACTACCTCAAACCTACTGAATCTGGTTTCCCCAGCTAGACTCTCAGCCAGTGAGGCCGGGGCTGGTGTCTCTTCCTCCTGTTGTTGCTCCCCACGGCTCAAAGGACTAGATAGAAGGAAAACTTAGAAGAGACCTATTGAACAAGTGGAAGGTCAAGACAAAGGACTCCTGAATCTGACTGCCACATCCGCTGCTTGCAAGTGGTGGGACCTTAGGCAGGTTATGTAATGTTTCTGCAAAGGGTTGTTGTTGGGATCAAATGTGACAATGTGTGAACTACACAGCCCTGTCTCTAACCCTGGAACAGCTGGAATGAAGGGAGCTACCAGTGGAATCTCAGGCAGCATCGTTAACTGCACTGAAATGGCCTAATGGTGCAAGGTGCAGGTGGGTGTGTCCCCAGCACTTGGCGGAGGGAGGCTGGTGACCTGTGACCTATGACCTATGCCAGCTGTGAAATGGGGCCAATTATTCCCCTCTGGCGGGACCCAGGGTTCTGGCCAGATGACCTCCGTGAGCCCTTCTGGCTCTGACTTCCGTTCCTGCTGTGGTGATGGGAATTTGTGAGCTGACTCCCGTGCCAGGGGCCAGGGGAAGCCCATCTACAGCAGAGGCTCTGCCCCAGTTTCTGGCCTAGCTCCCAGTGGCAGACTACCCTTCCTGCCCTCCCCGCTCCACCATCCCTCTCTGCACAACCCTACAGCCCCAGGAGGGTACCAGGGCTCCGCTGCTGAGCAGGATCATGAAGATGATGAACGTCTCAAACCAGCTGTGCTCCACGATGCGGTAGCAGGTCTTGCGCAGTCGCCACCAGACCTTCCCGGGGCCCTGCGTGGTGTCCACGGTGCAGCAAGGACAGCGCCGGATGCAGCCTGTGGAGGGGAGGGAAGGAAGGGTCAGGCCCAATCCGGGGCCTGCAGATGCCCACCCCTCGGAAGGGGTGACTGAGAGAACGAGGTTATCACGTGGAGTAGTGAACAGGGTGACGTGGTAGGCAGGTGTGATGGGACAGCAGGGAGCACTGCAGTGCTGTCCTCAGGGGCCCACGCTCAGCAAGAGCTCTGTGGAAAGGCCGGATGGACTAGGCATCCAGTGAGTGGGTAAAGGGCCTGGCAGATCTGAGCAGAGGGAAGGCTGGGCTGGGCTGGGCACCAGTTTCTCCTCTGCTCACCTGGGAAATTCTCCCCCTGGGGGGATATTCCAGAACTCCTGGAGTACTCGGTCCCTGGGTCTTTTCCACGTTTGCAGTTTTTGAGCCATGGCAAGGGCAAAGCCCTCATTGATAGCCCCAAAGGACATGCCATGTGGAGGGGAACTCTCATTTTATCCCCAGTTGCCTTCTGAATATTCACCACCAATTCATAAAAGCCACAGATGCTGATGACGGGCACATGTCACCACCGGTGAGTATTTACAGAAGGCCTGCAATGGGCCAGGCACCGTGTGCTAGAGGCACGGGGAAGAGGATGGAGCCCTTGCTGCTGGGGGTCACACACTCGTGTTGTCATTCTACCAATGCAGTCATGGGTCTTCCGTGCGGCTGACCCACAGCTGCCCAGCCCAGCAGTCCACGGGCAAGGGTGTCATCAGGTCCTGGGTAGAAGGAGGGGGCCCCCCAGGTCATGAGGAATGTGGAGGGAGAGCAAGCATTGGGGTCAGGGTGAGGTGCAACATGGCCCTGGGCCCCAAGGAGCTGCTGGCTGTTCTGCCCACACACCGCCCCCGCCCCCCGCCCCGGTGGGGCTGAGGCTCTGGCAAAGGGCCACTCAGGGCAGTACCTTCAGTGAAACAGTCTTCCGGATCCTTGACATCCTCACCCAGGTCAGGGATCTGCTCCAGGAGGTCAGCAGTGTTGGTCATGTCTGCTGTGCTTCCCTCTGAGTAGCTGTCCTCGTGAGTCTGTGGGCAGGGGTGTGGGATGGGGTGGATGAGGGTCATATAGAAGCTCCAGCCTTGAGCCCCGAGTCTGGGGCAGCCAGGGGCTCCCTGAGGGGAGGTGCCCAGACTTCTTCCCACTGCATAACCTGGAAATCTGAGCCCAGGGTGGGTGGGTGGTAACCTGCCCCAGGTTGAACTGAGGTTGGACTTCAGAGGCTCCTGAGTCTGTGGCTCTGGTCTGCTGGGGTCTAGGGTCAGGTGCAGGGGGTACTGGAAAGCACTGGGGTTGGGGAATGTGTCCAGCTGGGAAGAGACAGACATGGGTGGCAACACGGGCACACACTCGGACAAGGACACACAGTGGCAGCTTGGCACACGCAGTGCAAACAGGCATGCCCCCCACACCCAGAACAGAGTCCGAACCAGGCCAAAGGCACACACCGGTACGGGGTCAGACACAGAGAGCACGGGCCAGCCACCCAACCGACGCTTCTTGCCCAGTTCATGAGTGCTGGGGTGATGAGCAGAGCCCGGAGTCAAAGCAAGAAGGGCCTGGAGGCTGCCCTGCCTGGCCACACAGGGCTCTGCCAGCCAGCCCTTGAATAATCTGATTACAGAGAACCGTGGGCACGCGGCGTTGCGAGTGTCCGTCGGTCCCATGTGGATGCGGTCACTGGGGGGAGCAGTAGTGGTCACTGCCAGTGCTCGGCCCAGTTCCCTCTGGTAGGTCCACCGCACCATGAACACTGATATGGAGCTGGCCCCTTCTTCCGAACACGGTCTATAGCCAGGGAGTGGCCATGCCCCGTAATAGCTTGTGGGTTTCAACCCAAGCTACAGGTGGCTGACACCCACTGTTGCACAGATGTGGGAAGACATGAGGCCAGCCCCTTGCCTGGGGAGGGGGTAGTGGGACAATGCCATGTGCAGTGTGTGCCCCAGAGCTCCCCACTGGACCAGGCTGAGGCCTGAATCCAGGACCGAGCCTTTCGGAGCTTTTTCATTGGTTTCATCCTTCTTCTCGCTCTTCCCTATCAGCTTATCTGGGGGCACTCCCTCTGGGGGCACAGGACGCCCGTCTCAGGCTCTGCTCCTAGGAGCCTACCCTACAGAAGGCATGGCAGGGGCAAGAGGCTTCTGAGAGGGAAGGGAAGCCTTTGGTGGCCTTGGATCCTGTCTATGGTGCCAGCCAAAACTGAAGAGGACTTCTTTTCCCTTCTTTCCGTGACTCCCTCTGCTGCTTTCTCAAAGTCCTCTTCAGTTTTGGCGTTTGTGATGGGGAAGGGTTGGATGCTGATGGGAAAGTCAAGAGGGTTGCTGGGTGCAGGGTGGAGCCTTGGCCCTTCTAGGGTCCCCGTGGCTTTGAGGGCTCATCCTTCTGCCCCCCACTTCGTTGGGCAGCTGAACTGGGAAAGGCACAAGCCAGAGGAGATCTCCGCACTACTTTGTTTTTCAGACGCTGGAGCTGCACAAAGTACCAGGGGGCATTGGCTGGGAGATAGGTTCTCAGGAACCCGCTGCAGGTGGGATGAGGGGTCCTTGTCCAGGAACACCCAGCCCACCTCTCTCTTCCTTTGATGGGTCCTACCATGAACTGATTTGAGGAGACGAAGAAGTGTCATCATTCCAGTATGAAAACCCTCCCTCTCCGTGACTTTGGACCCCTCCTGCATCTTCCTGCTCCCACATGCCTCTGTGTCAGAATCTCCAGGGGAGAAGAATGACCTGTATTGTCAGGATGAAGATTCCAGCAGGTGCTCGTGCTCCAGAGCTGATCATGATCACAAAGTCTCCTATAAACCCATTGCACAAAAGGTACAACATTCCGTTGAAGCAAGTCACAGTTGCTGGACCAAGGGTTAGGGTCAGGCTGCTCTGCCTCTGAACACCTGCCCTCTACCTTCCACCATGCTTGGCATGCACGGGGGGTGGCTGTGTGGGGTCAGGGAGCATGACCAACGCCGCAGTCCTTTAGCTCAGGGGCTGCAGACTCAAATGCTTACAGGCGTGGAATGCTTGCAAGTTGTGGAATGAAGTTAAGCATGTGGGTATGTGGCAAACCAGGGAGTTCTAGTCAGTGTCATGGAGGTGGTCATCACTTGTCTCCGGCGGGGTGGTTCTTCTTCCAATTTTTTTTTTCATTTTTCCTACTTTTTTTCTGCATTTCAATGCAGAATTTTTGTTTGTTTTCTTGTTTTATGCTTTTTTACATAAAAGCTACCAAGTTTTAAATGTTCGTAGCATATTCAAATTAAAAATCCTTCTGTAGCCAGAACAAAACCCTAGATTAGGCCTCCGGTTTGCGGCCTCGGCCTTAGTCCAGGAGAGAAGCTGCTGGTGGCCAATGCTTCAAGAACTTGTTCTCAGGGGCCCCCAAAGTCCCCTGGAATGGGGTAATTCACAGGACAAACATTTGCCAAAGAGGACCAAAGCACGGGAACTGAGTGAGGAGGGATGAGCACATGGAGGGGTAGGGTTAGCACACGGAGCACACGGAGGCTGGCAGCTTCCAGAACCTTCCAGAAGCTCTGGGCCCCATGCCACCCCTCCCCTGTCAGGGCAGGGCTGCCCGTGCCCCCCTGTGCGGACAGGTCTCCCACACTGCCTGTGACGGTGGCTATGGCTCCCACCAGGAAATGCAGGTGTGTGCGAGGAACCCTCAGACTGGCTCCGATCCTAGTGCGGCACCCCGCTGGCTTCAGGGACAAAGGTGTGTGTTACCTCACTGCACCCTGGGGCCGGGGACTCCACTTTCCGCCGCTGCTGCCAGTCTGCCTGAGCCACACTGGCCTCGGAGGAGGGGGTCTCTGACACCTGGCTCCAGGCCCTGGGCTCTGGGAGGGCCTCTGGGCTGCCGGAAACAGGCTGGGATTCCTGCCGAAGAGACCCCCAGCCCATGAGCTCCCTGGCCGAGTGTCCCAGGGCCCCGCATAAGCAACTGGAGCACTGCTTCCTGCCCTCTTCATGGGGCCTCAGGTCACCGAAGGTCTCTCCCTCTGGGAGGATCCTGGTCAATCTGGCCTAAGTCTCCCCTCCTCCCACTCCCCGGAAGGGTGTGGCTGGGGTGCACTGCCCAGTTCCCAAATGCTGGCAACTCCACTTAGGAGGGACATACAGACCTCCCCCATGAGTTCCCACGGCACTCTGCATGGCACCTTCCACACACGTGTGCACGCACACACACACATGCACGCACACTGGCCCCGGGGAGCCAGAGCCAACAGCCTCAAGAGAAGGAGAGGAGCAGGAAAGGGAGCATCCTGGAGATAACTGGTAGCCGTGGTCTGGCAACTGCTAGCACTGCCCTTCCCCAGCTTACACTGTCCCTGTCCGACAGCCTGACCGAAGGGGTAGAAGCTGGCCTCTGGGACCACTGGGAGGCAGAACGATGTGGAAGCAACTCCCCACGTGGGGAGCAGTGTCCCTTCACAGCAGACCCAACCGGCGCAGGCCCACAGCAAGCAGTGAGGACGGGCCCAGTCAGACAGAGAACCACTCACTGCTTGACCTAAAGACCTAAGAAGAAGCCATCTGTGCTTGGCTCAGGCCACGGGAGAACTGAGGGGATTGGGGGCACTGTCTCTTTTGTCCAGACTCTGGTCCTAAGTGTTAAAAATAACAGGTTGGGAGATAAGATAGTGCTGTCTCTGACACCTGCCATCTTAGGGATGCTTATTTTTAAATCTCCAAGTTAGTCCTGGGCCTGGGAGGAGGGGAGAGGGCAGTTGGGAGGTCAGGAGACTGCACTCCTCCCTCCCTAAGACATTCCGCCATATTAGTACTGGAGGGGGACGATGGTTGGGGGAAGGGGGTGGGCAGTAGTGCTGACTCTGTCGTAGGTGTGCGAGGCACTCCTAGCAAGTCTCTCTCTTGCCATGCCTCAGTTCCCCTTTCTGTACAGTTCGCTGCTCCTGGCTAGTATCAGGCAAACAATGGACAATAGCCCCTTCCAAGGTCCCCTCAGGGCTGGGTTGGGAAGAGAGGGCTGACAGCTGGCCTCAGCACCCCACTGTGACGCTGCCTCTTGAGGGTGGCAGGGTCAGCTGCGTGAAGCAAGGCTGGGAGCCCTGGCAAGCACAGACCCGGGCCCTGTACAGGTAGGTGCTGCATATATGCGGGGGGTGGGGCAGTCACCTGCTTAGTGGACTCCTCCTCCGTGCCCAGGCTGTTCTCCTCATCGTCTTCTTGGTCATCCGTGTCTGACTCAGCCACAGCAATGGGCACACACACAGGTTCTGCATCCCCGGGGGGTCCCTGGCTCGGCCGCTCGTCTTCCTCAAACCGCGTCTCCTTGCGGGCCGGAGGCGCCTTCTCTGACTCTGGGGGTGGTGGGGTGCTGGAGGTGGCCATGCAGCTGGGCAGCTGGCCGTGGCTGGAGAGGGCTGCAGGTTTCTGGGGACGCCGCTGGAGGATCCCGCAGCAGAAGTCCCAGGTGGTCCGCTTGAGGAAGCGCAGGCCTCGCTGGATACGTGCCAGGGCTAACTGGAGGTTGTTCATTTCCCCGTCATCGTCAGGGGCTGTGAGGTTGTCTGCACTGAAGGAGCTGAGCAGCAGAGCCAGGAAGAGGTTCAGGACCTGTGGAGGCCAGGGATCAGGCTCTTCAAGGCAGGCACCATAGGGGCCATTATGGGGAAATTGAGGCCCAGGGACCTTAAGGATTGCTGATGGCCAGCAGCTCTGGGCCCTCATCCTAACCCCACAGTTCTCTTGAATATAGTGAATTTGGCTATAAAATGAAAGACCAATTCTCATCCCTTTTCCCAATTGCTCAAATGCAGTCTGGGTTGAGGGCATTCGGCCCCAGATCTCGGGTCTTGGCCCGGGGTCTAAGGGAGAAGCATGGGTTCATCCAGGGATGAAGCCTGCAGATGGGGTCTTGCTGCCTGGGAGTAATGGCAGACAGCGGGGTTAGAATGAGCATGGAGTTGCTCCCTGGGAAGTGGGCTCCAAACTGAGATCACCAGGGACAAGGCAGAATCCCACCCAGAAGCAATGCAGAGCTCTTGAGGACTTTCCTGGAAGGTGCCTCTATGTCTATTGGTGAAAGAAGGGATTGTGATGGGCCTCTGAGCTGTCTCAACATTTGAAAATCTAGCACCTTCTACATGTGTCCCCAGGTCTGACTCTGCTTTCCAGGTGAGGGACGTGAGGGATGGAGCAGAGAAGGGGCAAGGGCAATCCTCGGGCCTCTGGGACTAATTGCGGGGTCAGAACATGGAGAGGTGGCTGTCTAGGCAGTGAGGGATGCTGGGATGGGCGCTGGGTACAGGACCAGACAACTGGGGAGGAGGTGCAGGGACCTGTGTCGGAGCTGCCAGGAGTCAGGGGAGGGGCTGGGGTTGCCAAGTGCCAGAAGGGCAGTACTTAAGCTATTTATCAGGAGCTAGGGATCTGAGACTCTTTAAGCGAGGTGTGCAAAATTCATCTCTCTCTGCAGAATTCTGGACTACTGCTATTGTTAAACCATCCTGGAAGGGCAAAGCTTTAGCTTTTGTTAAGAAAGAGCACTTTCGGGTGCCTGGGTGGGTCAGTGGGTTAAAGCCTATGCCTTCGGCTCAGGTCATGATCCCAGGGTCCTGGGATCTAGCCCTGCATCAGGCTCTCTGCTCAGCAGGGAGCCTGCCTCCTCCTCTCTCTCTGCCTGCCTCTCTGCCTACTTGTGATCTCTGTCTGTCAAATAAATAAATAAAATCTTTTAAAAAAATAAAAAAAAAAAAGAAAGAGCACTTTCATGGAGTGACAAGAGGGTGGCCGTGGTCCACTTCCCAGCCTCGTGGAGGATAAATGAAAATGACAGTAGGCTTGTTCCTTCACATGGGTCAGACGGGCTCTGGAGCTGACAGGCCAGAGACACTCCCTCCCCACCTTGGGCTTGGCGCCTCCTTCACCCAGCCAGCCCCCGCAGAGAGTTCCCTTGAAGGGGGACCCCTATGGCAGGGAGGTATGTGAGAGTAGGTGTGCGGTTCTCACTGGAAACCTACTATGGGCCCCTCTCTGGCTCCTCACGAGCCCTGAAGACACACCTCCTGCCTCTCAAAGAGCTAGGGATGAGAATTCTGAGGAAAGCAGTGGTAAGGTTGAAGCTCCAAAAGTCAGAAACATGCCTTTGGTTTAAGAAGCAATATACATTCAGGAGGACAGAATGGCAAGGGGAAGAGGCAGGATCTGGCATTCTGTATGGGGAGAGGATCACTTTTGACACCTGTCAAAAGTCAAAATGTCATCTTTGGTTGGCAGGGCACGTGACATGATTCAGGGTTGCTGTCTACACTGACCTCTGGCTGAGTCCCCAGCCTCGGCCACGCTGGCCTGGGCCTGGCCTGCTTCGGCTCCCAGTTGCCCACCTTGCTTCCTCTGCCCTCACCTATGCCTCACGTCCAGGTATCTGGGGCCCAGGCTAGGGGATAAGGTGGAGGAGAGTGGTGCGGGGGCAGCCCTGTCTGCCCCCACAAGAACACCAGCTCCTCCCTTGTGGCCTGGTGCCCAGGTTTGGCTTCTTCCAGTGCTTTCCCTTTCAATCAGGCTGCTGCTCTCCAGCCTCTGCCTGATCATGACTTCCCATTTCAATGGCAATCTTGCTTCCACCCACGCCCAACAGCAGCCCAATTCCTGAGGCGACCAGGGAGGGGGCAGCATGGGCTGTGTTAGCTTCCCTCCTCCAGCAGCCTCTAATCTTCTCATCCCCAGGCAGATCCGCTAGGAAATGGCAGGGCTGTGTGCATGAGGGCAGTGGGCCTGGCCGTGGTCTGAGAGCCTGGCGTACTCATAAGCTTCCTTAGAATACATAGTCTTGGCCCCTGGAGCAGGGCCAGGGCTGAATGAGGCTCCAGCCCAAGGGGCAGCCAGTTGAAGATGTGGAAGAGGGTGCAGCCCAAGAGCTGGATTCTGTTGGCAGTGTGCACAGATGCCCTGCCACCTCTCTGGGCCCCACAAGTGGGGCTAGAGACAGCCTGACCACCAACTTGGCCTGGGCCCGCCCTTGCATGGTTAGGGCACATCTGGAGGAGAACCAGGGAGGTTTGGGGAAGGGATCTGTCTGGAAACTGCAGCCCCTGGTACTTGAGGCCTCTATGAGGTGATGGAAGTCTATGCTGTCCACACTGGCAAGAGTAAAATCAAGCAGATGTGAGGTCTGAGCATGTGTGGACCACCTGTGTACCCAGACAAGTAGCTCCACATCCACAGTGGACACTGACTTCTTCCTGAATCACTCACTTGCCTCCCCCTGAAGCTTTCCAAAGAAGGAGCTTTCCAAAGCTCCTTCTCTGACATTGGGGTTTTTGATCTCTTTCAACTGCAGAATTCCCCACATTGTAAGGTACAAGGCAAGAGGCACCTGTCCTAGGATGCACAGATGGCCAGGGAAGCAAGGCTGGGTCCCTTGTGACAGGGTAGCTCGGACTCCCCCACGACTACCCAGGGTGACATACAAGTTCCCATGGATCCTGCCTTATCTGGACCAACATCTACTGCACCTGTGCTTTGCTCCCTTTGTTCCTTCCCACTCTAGTATCACCAATCAAGTCTACCCCAAACCTTCGTGTAGGAAGCCTTCCTTGATTTCCCCGATGGTGGGGATCAGCACCCAAGGGATACTCCTTAATGCTTCTGATCATTCTGACCAGCTTAAGAGTTATTTCAGGCCTGTTTGAGCTCTCCATCTCCCCACTCTCCAGTTGGTAAGCCACGGCAGGGCCACATTCAACTCTGTATTCCCAGCAGTTCCTGCCATACTATTTTGCATGCAACAGGGGCACAGGAAGTGTTTGTTAAGCTGAACTGAAAACCTGTGTGATAAATCATTGAACAGCAAGTGACTAATGAAGTAGTTGGCAGATGAGTAAATAAGTAAGTTAATGGATATTAAATGAGTATATAATGAAAAAACAGGTACCTAGGTGGGTGAATGAATGAAGGAGTAAATGAGGAGTGATGGAAATGGATGGATGGGTCAATGAGTGAGTGAGTAGAGAGCTGGATGGATGAATGGGTAGATGAAGAAGACTGGTGAATGAGTGAATGGACTGTGGGTTGACGGATGGATGTGGGGCTGGATTAGTGAGTGGAGGGAAAGATAAGAGAATAAAAATATGGGTGATGAATGAATGGATAGATGGTTGGGTGGATGAGTGAATGGGTGGATGAATAGGTACGGTGTATGTGTGTGTGTGTGTTTATGAATGAAGAGGGGTTGACGGATGGGTGGTTGATGGGCAGATAGATGATGGGTGAATGAATGGGTGGATGGATATGAGAATGAGTAAGTGGGGAGTTAATGATTGGATGGCTGGGTGAGTGAGTGAGTGAATAAAGAGGAGGACTGGTAACTGAGTAGACAGACTGATGGAGAGGTGGACAGAAGGATGGGTGAATTGGTGGGTGGGTGACTGATGAGTAGATCGATGGCTGGATAGGAAGATGCATGGATGAGTAGAGAGATGGAAGAATCAGTGGATGATGGAATGTTGATAAGTGCACAGATGGATGAGTAAATGGGTGCATAAGTGGGTGGACGAATGAATGGATGAGTAGATAGACGGAAGGATCGATGATGAATAGGTGGACAGATGGGTAAATGGATGGATGATGAGATTGATGGATAAATGGACAGTTCGATAGCTCACTGAGTGAATGAGTGGGTGGATGGAAGGAAGTTAAGGGAATGGGCAGAGGGATGACCGGTGGGCTGGTGTATATGGGGCCACTGGCCAACTTACCACGAGGTTGCCAATGACCATAACAAGCAAGAAGACGAGCAGGCACAGTGACTGCCCAGACACCTCCATGCAGTCCCACATGGTCTCGATCCACTCCCCACAGAGGATGCGGAAGATGATGAGAAAGGCGTGGAAGAAGTCCATCATGTGCCAGCGGGGCAGCAGGCCTGAGTCACTGATGCGGTACCTCTTCTCAGAGTAGTTTTTGCCAAAGAGCTGCATGCCCACCACAGCGAAGATGAACACGATGATGGCCAGCACCAGCGTCAGGTTCCCCAGTGCCCCCACCGAGTTTCCGATGATCTTGATGAGGGTGTTCAGGGTGGGCCATGATTTGGCCAGCTTGAAGACCCGTAGCTGGGGAGGGAGGTGTCCTTGTGAGGGGCTCTAGTTCCCGCCGCCCATGGATACCCTCACCCCCTGCTAGCTCCTACCTGAAACCCCAGGGGGCCCTTGGACACGTGTTTCTCCAGAAGCACACACTGCTCTTTCTCTCTACAGCCTGAGGGCAGCTCCGCTGGGCTCAGCTCTGAGTCAGGTCAACATCTCCAGCTTCATCTCCCCAACTCAGCCTTGCTCTTCATCCCCATACCAGCTTCCTACCCACCCCAGGCTCACTGCCAGGAACTTCCCATAGACTTCTCCAGCATGGAGTGTTCTTCTTCTTCCAGACTCATCTTCATCAGGTCAATCCATCTCTGACTTGCCCCATTCCCTCCAACCTTCTCTCTGCTCAGTTATCACAGAAAAGGGGGCCAGATGCTTAGCATTTATTGAATACCTGCTGTGCCAGGCCTGTGCTTAGGATACTCACGTCATTCAGAGCTTCCGACAACCACATGGGGTAGGCACTGTTATTGCCTCCTTTGGCAGGTTGAAGAAGCCAGCCCTTCTGGTGGAGTAACTTATCTGAGTCCATTAGTTCATGGCAGTGGAGTCAGGGTTAGAACCTATAGCTTGGGCTTTCTCTACTGCCTCTACCATCCTGCCTTCCAAGCCTCCAGTGAACCTAACAACACTGCCCAGACTTCCTCCAGGAATCCTTCCCTGACCTACCTCCAGCCCCATGTGTGGACCTCTCAGGCATTCTGCACTCCAAGAGTGGTCCAAAGACCAGCAGCTTTGGCCTCACTCGAGACCTACTAAATTAGGCACTGCAGTTTAACAAGATCACCAGATGATTTGCGGGCACATTAGAGTTTCCAAAGTGCTGACTCTGAAACCAGCAGGCAGAACCCCAGGAGAGCTGTTGGCAGGCCTGGCTCCACCTGTTATTTGCCATGTGGCTTTTGGGAAATTCATTTCACCTGGCGTTTAGTCTCCTCATCTGTGGAATGGGTATGTAGTAATACTAGTTCTTCTCCTGGGATACTACGAGGGCTAAAGGGGGCATGGTGAGCCATAAAGGGCTTTGCAAGTCATCAGGATGGCCATCCCCATAGCTTCCCAGAAGGATATCTCCTTTCTTGCCCTCCCCCAACCACCCGCATCACCAGCATTGGGGTACCCAGCAAATAGCTGTTGGGAGAAGGCATGATGGATCACAGTAGGGGTGACTGAGTGGTGACCTCAGAGGGCGTTGCCTCAGTGCCCTAAGCCCCCTCCCCTCCCTCCTGCAGAGGGCCCAGCTAGGTACCAGGCGGAAGGAACGCAGCACTGACAGGTTGCCCATGCGGGACAGGCCCAGCTCCATGAGGCTCAGGATGACAATGATGCTGTCAAAGATGTTCCAGCCCTGCTGGAAGTAGTAGTAGGGGTCCAGAGCGATGATCTTGAAGGTCATCTCTGCAGTGAAGATCCCCGTGAAGACCTGGGGTGGAACAGAGAGACCGGAGTTCCCAGTGTTTGGGCTGGAAAGACCATCGGGCCAGGAGGGGTGCCCCGCTTTTTGACTCTTGCTCCTGCAGGAACCCCCTCCTGGGCTGCCAGCTCTGACTGCACCTGGCTCCCAGTGGGTGCTTGCTCAGCCATGGACCAGGCCCCCGGGGACATATGCAGCCTGATGTCCCCACTCCCTCTTCGGCTCGCCACCCATGATCTGCCAGCATGGTCCTCAGAAACAGCCAGGCCCATCTCAGGCCCTGCAGAGAATGATAGCTCTAGGAAGCACCTGCAGGCAGGGGAGGCTGAGGTGGGGGCTATCACAACCCAGCCTGACACCCTCCAGTCCCTGTCTCCACAGGAAGCACTCTTACTCCTCATGTGCCAAATACACGCATTCCCACGAACACTCACGGCTTCCGTGTCTCAGGGCCTCTGCCCATGCTCTTCCTGCTCCATCTTGTCCACACACTGGGGTGGTTTATTATCTGCTTTATTATCTCTGTAATAACAATCACCCAACTCTTCTTGAGGGCATGACCACATGCCAGTCCTGGGCTAGAATGCAGTGCATATGCCCAACAACCCATGAAGAAAGTATCATCATCCCCATTCTACAGGGAAGGAAACTGAGACACTGAGAGGTTAATAATTTCCCTGAAGTCACGTAGCCGGTACATCTGAGAACCAGGAAATGAACTTAGGGTTGTCCTTCAAGATTTAGAGCAACCCCCTCTTTCCTTCTGGAAACATTCCTAAGGTAGACAAAGGCTGGGTTTCCCTCCATTTGTTAGACACAGTTTGGAGCTCCCCAGCCTGGGCCAGCAGAGTCCTGTGGTCAAGAAGCCCATCATGTGGTGGGTCATGCAGCTGTGACCATTTCCAACCGCTCCTCAGTGGGCCAATAGCCTGGAGGGGCCCACGGTTTCTGGAGGAGGGGACGCCCTAGGAGGGTGTGGCTGGCAGGAAGTTGGACCTGCTTCCGAGGCCTTCTTGGATCTCAGGGTGTTGTTGTGAGGGTGGGGAGGAGTCATTGAGGTCTTCTGTGGGTGAGGGCTGAGGTCGGAGGACCAGACCATCCCTAGAGATAGCACCAGGCCTGTGAGGGAGGAGAGGTCAGAGACAGCGAGACTGAGTAGCTTGTTGGGGTCGGCAAATAGGGGTGATCATCCAGGCCTCGGCAACCCCTGTCCCGGGCTCTGTGCTGAAGGGAGGCAAAGGTAATTCCTAGGCAATGCAGGGATGCCTGCATTAGCCCTTTCCTCCTCTGCTCATATAAGGCCCTGTGGCGGTGGGCTAGGGGGCAGGGATTGCTATGGGCCTTGGGGCAGGGCACCAGGACGGCTGGCGGGGGGCTACCATGGCACTGCCACACTGGGCATCACCGGTCAGCCAGCCCTCGTGAATTCAGGGATCCGCTCAGGGCTTGTACCCAGAGAGAACTGTTCTCTCACCAGCTGGGGTCTTACGGAAAGGAGGGCCTGTGACATCTCTCGGCCTCAGCTTCAATGCCTGGGCTCCCTCCTGTGTGGGGAGGCTGGGGTTCTTCTCCCATTTCCTCAGCACCCCAGCCTGTCTCGGGGTTCTATACCCATAATTTTTCCATCCCTCTGACTCCATCCCCTACTGCTCTTCCAGCCTGTCTCCTCACTGTTCCTTCCGCAGGGCCTTTGTACCTGCTGCTCCCTTTCCCTTGCACCACCTCCGCTCTCCCCATTCACAGGGCTCACTCCCTTCAGGTTTGGGCTTAAAAGCCACCTAATGGATGAGGCTTCCTGATGCTTAAAATCACCAAACTCCTCCTCCCTCTTCTCTGCTTTATTTTTCTTTCCCTCACTTTCCACCATGTAACAAACTGTATATGTAGCTACAGATTTGGCTAGACTGTAAGCTCCACAGGAGGGACCTTTTCTGTCTTACGTTACAAGAATGGTGCCCAGCCAGTAGGCAACCACCCAATATTTGTTGAATATAAACATACAAATAGCTGGGCCTCCGACCTTCAGCTCCTGCATGCCCTGTGTCCTGTCAGCCACACTCCCTGCCCTGGGTCTCCCTGAGAATCCCTAAGGGTGGGGCCTGCGAAGCCCCTTCCCCTCACCCCTGCCGGCCCTCTGGTCTCCCTCATCACCTGTCTGAGGACCCCAGGGTGGGTGTGTTCTTAAGGCCAGTTCACCAGACTCAAGAGTGCTCACATTCATTTCAGGGACAGGAATGAGTGTGAGTACTCAGGAGAGATCGCGCCTCCCTTTGCCCAAGTGCAAATCTGTCTTGGCAGTAAGAGAGCACATATTAGTTGGCATTGGAAGTCAGAAGAGCAAGATAGCAGAAGCTCTTGGGGAATGCCTCTTGGGGGAAGTGATAAGGAACCAACAACATCACCTGGATGCTTGAATCTTGAAGACCCCTGACCCTGCTCGAGCAGAACCTGTATTCTGACTAGATACCCAGATTCGAAGTTTGAGAAAGGCCACTGGTTCTCAAATGTGGGGCACTTTGGAATCACCTAGGGAGCTTTAAAAATACAGATGCTTGGGTCCCACTCCCAGAAATTCTAGTTAAATTGGACTGGAGGACAGCCCAGGAGTTAAGTGTTTTTTGTTCTTAATTTCCTAGGTGATGCTAGTATGCAGCTAAGCTTGAGAACCACTGATTTATAAGGGCATAAATTTTGGTGCCAGACTCCTCCTTCCAAAGGACCAGCCCAGGCTTTCTAAGGCCATGTGATCAAAGCCTGTTGGTTTAAAGACATGTAGAGAATGGTGGCCAGACTCAGTTTCCAAAGCTGGGTCTGCTGCTGTGTGATCTCAGGCCAGTTTCCTCATCTCCCAGAGCCTTGAGTGTCCTCATATGTAAAATGGGGATAAGGACAGCTCCATAGGAAGTTACTAAGAGTTAGAGCTAATGGATGCAGAGCAGATGCTCCCCACCACAGGCCCATTATTGTTACCATGGCAGTATTTATTATAACTGAGGTGAGAAGCCAAGAGTGCCAGGCCCAGGCAGGGGCTGCTTTCAAACAACTCTGCATGTTTTATAGGCTCACTGGGATCTGGCAGTCAGAGACTGGAGGGTGGGGACCCACTTCCCCTGACTCTGGGCAAGAGGGCCACTGAGCAGCGCTGATGGTAGCTTCCCAGGAAGTGGGGGTACTTTTGGGAAACTTTGAATTCTCCTTGACCATATTTCTTTAATATCTTTTATGTAAACTTGCTTTCGCAACTTAATTCCTGGGAACATCCTTCAATGTCAATTAAAAATGATCAACAGCATCTCTTTTCTCCTTCCTTCCCCTCCTTCCTTCTACCCTCCCTTCCTTCCTCCCTTCCATCCATCATTCCTTCCTTTCTTCCTTCTGCCCTTCCTCCCTCCGTCCCTCCCTCCCCTTCCTTCCTTCCTTCCCTCCTGAATAGTTGTGGAATATTCCACTGCACAGATGTGTCATAGTATTTCCCTGTGATGGGCCTTCTTTTGTCTCTATTAGAAACATTACCATAATAAATATCCTTCCACATACTTGTTTTAAAACATCTTGCCCAATTCTTTTCTTAGGATAAATTTCTGGAAATGGAATTGCATAGTCAATGAGCATTTTTAGAGATTCTGACACATACATTTTAATTGGGCAATGCCTGGAGATTGAAGGTTGCACAATAGCCTATCTTTGCTGCGACTTGCTTTGAGGCATAAAATGTGGTCATTTTGTAAACGTTCCATGTATGATTTCTTTAACTACTGGGTGTTGTGCTCTGTACATTCATTAAGTCAAGCTTTTCATTTCTGTTATCTAAGTCCTCTAGATCCTTGGTGATCTTTTGTAAGCTTGACCCGTGAGTTATGAAGGGTAGTCTCCCACTAAGATTGTGGTCTTGTTAAATAGGTCTTTCTGTCTGCTTTATATATTTGGAAGCTATGTAATTTAGCGCATTCAGGTAGAATGATATGTTCCTGGTGAGTTGTTCCTTTCATCTTTATGTTGTATATCTCTTTATCCTTTAATAATACTTTTTCTTTAAAGTTTATTTTGTTTTATATTAATATAACTCCATCAATTTTCTTTAAAGTATTTGTCTGTTCTATTTTTTTCCCATCTCTTTTTATTCAATCCCTTTTAGGACTCTGGATGCGAAATTTACTCAGGTACCTTCTGTAAAAAACATATAACTTCATTTGATTTCTTTACCAAACCAACAATCTGTCATTTAACTGGTGTCTGTGGTCCCTACCTTTATTTATTATGATTCCTGGTATATTTGGACTTCTGTTTTTATTTTATTGTATCTTGTATTTTTTTCCTCTTTGTTTTCTTCTATTAGATTGAGTTGTAAAATTTCTCCATTTTCCTTTCTTCTGGCTTGGCAATTAAGACTTCCCATCCCTATCCTCTTAGAATACCCTAAAAGTTTTAACAATCAGGCTTGAGTTAAGAGTGTCTAAGGTACTATTTCAGAGTGTACATGAACTTCAGCCCCTCTTACCTCCAATCCCTGCTCCATGCCTATTTTATATGCTACTCCTGGAGGGAGGGCCACTGAGCAGTGCTGATGGTGGCTTCCCAGGAAGTGGGGGACATTTTAGTTCCAATGTTTTAGTTCCTACTTTTTATACCCTGCAATCAGCACTCTTCTTATTCTTGTGTTTACAGTCAATGCTTGCTTAGCTTTACCCACATTCTTACTAATCCTTTCAGGTTCTTCTCAAATCCTGTTTCTGCAGTCATTTTACTTCTTTCTGACATACAGATTTTTGTGTACTTTGTGTGTGTGTAGACTCTCAGTAATCAGTGTCTTTCGAAATGGCAGGACAATGGATACAGAATTCTAGGGTGTCCACTGTTTTCTCCCAGAACTTCGGAATGATTATTCCACTGTCTTCTGAATTTTGTTGAAGCTACTGTAGAGTTTGCCATCTATCTAACTGTTGTTCCTTAGTAAGTTATCTTTCTTGTTTTGGTTGCTGTATGATGTCTTTGTTTTTTACATTCATGGTGTCTAGATATTTTATTTATCCTGTGAGGATGTGATGTAATTCCTGAATCTAAGGGTTCATTTCTTTGATCAGTTCTCACCTATTCTTTTCTTGAACACTCTTTTGCCCTCATTGTCCTACCTTTTCCTTTGGAACCCCAATCAGCTGTGTGCTTGACCTCATTCTGACTCCATGTCTCTGAACCTTGATTTCATATTTTCTCTCTCTTCATCTCTCTACATTCTGGGAAATGTCCTTAGATCTAAAATTATATTAATTTGATTCTCTCCCTAGCTATATGAATGTGCTATTTGATTTATACATTGAGATTTTAATCTCAGTGGCTATATTTTCCATTTCTAGAAATTTGATTTGGTTCTTTTCCAAAGCTATATTATTCTTTAATGTTTAATTCCTTCTTCTATGTCTTTAGTTATTATGAACATTCTTATTTTATAATCTGTATTAGACAGTTATATTATGTGACGTTCTTAAGAAGATAAGCCTGTGTGTGTGTGTGTGTGTGTGTGTGTGTGTGTGTGTGTGTCTATGTCCATCTGTCTGCTGACTCTTCCTCATAGTGGTTTATTTCCTTGTGTGTTTTGTAATTTGGAGAATATGCTTGACCTGGGTTAAAAGTATGTCTTTCCAGAGAAGTTTTGTGATTACTTCTTGCAGGGACCCCAAGATATCATAGGATCCATTTTATCTGTTAAATTTTTAGGCACTGGTCCCAGAAACACTGAGCTATAAATTTGAACTCCAAATCTATATAAGGCCAAATTCACAGTCACAAGCTTCCAGAGGTTACTTTTCCCCTCTTCTTCATCCCTGGCTGAGAATGACAAGCTTCCTTTATCATTTCCCAATTTCAGTGTCAGGAGTTTTTTTCTGGTTAACCATTCTACTGAAAATAGGGTTATATTCTTATGGGGCTACTCAGTTCCAACCCTTACTCACATTGTCTAAAGACCTGCCTTGTCTCTGTGGTTACACTAAAATCCAAGTCCCCAGATTACCCAAATCAGCAATAGTACCTGCTCTTGGCTCCCACCAGGGCAACTACAGAACCGTTTCACATGATTACTGCTATGGTTTTTAAGTTCCTCTTTGTTTCTGGCACTACGGGATTTTTGTTACTTTCTCATGAGCTTTGATATGCATTTCAAAGAACATTTGCTGTATTTTTAGTTGCTTCCTAGTAGGGGACTTTTCAGGTTTTTTGGCCCACAATGTTAGGAATAGAAGTTGCATTTGTTCTTCAGATGATGGGCTAAAGTTCAAATTTACTGATCTTCTCTTTTATGGAAGTGGTCTTTAATGACATGCTTAGAAAGGTTTTTTTCCCCTACCAAGATTATTTTCCCATGCTTATTGTTGTGGTTTTGTTTCTTTACATGTAACATTTAAACCATGGAGAATATATTAACTTCAAGACAATAAAAACCTTACACAGTAGCAATAAAGCTATCCAGATGAAATAAAACAAAGCTATATTCCAAGGACATGACCTCTAACAATAGAACCCCAAGTTTAATACAACTTCAATTCAGTCACAGCTCAGTGATCCAGGGAAGCCACCAGAGATCTTTATCACCTTGACTTGCGCTCAATGCCACCCAATGGTCACATTCCTATAAAACCACATTTAACTGCAAACCTACATAGCCGCCACCTGAGGACCAGCCCACACAAGGCTGGCACAATTGCGCCATGAGACACCTGTAGACTGTAATAGAGCTTTCCATTCTGCTTGCATATAGAAGGAAAGAAAGTAGATTTATAGTAAAATGGACTCTGGTTTGTGAAAAAGAATTGAAGAATTGAAGACCCCAAGAAAATGATCTAGAGGTCTAGATATGGAAAGTAATAAAGGAAAAAAATCCTCACACTCTGCAGCATAGGAGACCTGCCTGCCTGGGGGGGTCACCTGCGCCATAGGGACCAAGATAGGGCTGGCTCTGCAGTAAGAGGAAGCTTGGACTTCTGCTTCTCTTAGCAATAGACTTCTCTTCCACCCAACCTCAGTGATGGTGCCGGAAGCTCCTTTCAGAAGCCACCAGGCTCTCTGCCAGGCTGGACCCGGGATCCCCTAGAGAATGGCTGTCTGTGTTTAACTGGGCAGAGCCAGTGGGGCCCTGTCTCTTAAACTCAGGAGACAGTAGTCACATGCCCAGCTCTGTCACCACTATGTCACTTCTTGAGCCTCAGTTTCCCATCTTTAGAATAAAGAGGTAGGACCTGATTTGATCTCAAGGAAAAAAAATCACAATCAGAACCCAGACGTTCTGACTTCCAGGGGCAGCCTCTTTAATAACAGCAACAGTGATGATAGCCACAGACCACAGCTATCATTTATCTTGAGTGCTTACTGTTTATCAAACTCTGAGCCAAGCCCATTATACACATTATCTTATTCAATTCTCATTAGCTTCCTATGAGTTTGCAATTGTCATACTAATTTTACATTTATTAAATTAAACAAATACTTATTGTGCCAATGACTGAGAGTAACTAATTTGCTTGAGGTTACATAGTTAGTAAGAGCTGACTCAGAATTCAAATCTGGCTTTGCCTGATTGGCTCAACTACACCCAACTATCCGTCCATCCATCCATCCTCTCTTGTCCATCCATCCTTCCCCTGAGAGAACTGCCTCTTATTGCATACACTCTCCTCTCCCAGTACTAATTGCCATATCTCACATCCCTGCACATTTCAAGTTTACCCTCAACTCACTTTTGTTTTCCAGCCCTGGGGCATCTTTATCCCCAACTCACTCCCAGCTATAGCTCTCATCTCCTTAAAACCTGATCCTGACCCTTCCTGTTCCAAGATTCTTCCACGATGACTCCCACCTTCAGAAGATCCTTTCGTGCTCTGCGTCACCCCCCATCACTACCCATGAAGGCTGTGCCAGCTAGCCGAGAGTTCCTCACACCAGGATGCCCATCTGAGAGTGAACTGCTGGCAGCCCTTACCAGGTTTCCAACCTGCAGCATCTCCTCGAATTCGGTTGTCATGTTGTAGTGCTCCAGAGCCATGAAGAGTGTGTTAAGCACGATGCACATGGTGATGGTGAGGTCAGCGAATGGGTCCATGACCATGAACTTCACTTTCTGCTTGATGGACAGCCACAGTGGGCAGCACTCCCAGATCAGGTAGCGCTGGGCAAAGCGATGCCAGCATGGTGGACACTTGCGGTGAGACTCTTCCAGCTCTAGGGGCAGGGGCAGCCAATGAGCTGGTTTGATTTTTGTGGATTGACTCACAGATAATTTGGTATCCCAGAAAAGATGTATGACTTAGCTGGGGAGATGGCAGGGCTCTTTCGTGACAGGGGGACCGTGAAAGGGACAGGGAAGGCTAAGGGAAAATGTGGCTTATGACCTGGCCCCTTACTCTGGAAATAGGATAGGGGAGGGCCACAGGGGCAGGAGGTCAGGATGGATGTGGGGACAACTCGGGCAAGACAGATTATGACAGATAGGGGCTCTCTTGAGACAACAGTCTCACACAGACATGGGGACACCTGGAGAGGACAAGCTGAAAAGGATAAGACAACATCTGAGACAGGCAAGTTTGGATCTAAGGACACTCAAAACAAGAAGAACAGACGTTGGCATCTAGGACATGTTAGGACAGATGGCAGGTGCCTGGAACAAGCCAGAGAAGATGTGAACACATATGGGACAAGAGGAAACAAGATGGGGGTGGTGGTGCCAAGTTCAGACTGGAATTCCTGGGGGCTTCCTGGGGGGTACTGGCTGGGACAGATGTGGGGTGCCTGCTACAATAGGGCATAGGCTATTCCAGCTGGGATAGCTTCCTATTCCAGCTGGAATAGCTTCCTATCCCAGCTGGAATAGCCTGGGGTGGGCATGGAATGGGTGGGAATAGGCTAGGGCTGGCATGCCTGGGCCAGGATTGTTTCGGGAAGGCATGAGGATGCTTGGGAAAGGACAGGGTGAGTCTGGGAAGCACCCAGGACAGTCCAGGACAGCTGTGGGAATGTTTGGAAGAAACACAGACATGGCTCAGGAGGATGAACAGGCAACAGAGACTGGAAAGTCTGGGCCCACTGTGGGTATGTCTGAGGCAAGCCTAGAAGCTGGGGGATGCTTGGCTCAGGTCAGGTTAAGTGGGAGGGGGCAGGAGTGGGAGCATTTGGATGACATCAGGGGAAGCTGACCTTCCAGGGCGCTGGTGAGGACACTGACTGCGCTGAGGGCCCGCTGCCGCTCTCCCGGCTCCTCGAAGCCATCCATGCACGGAGCCTGGCGGTTCAGCATCTGGGGCCGGCCGGGCTCCTCCGACGGGGTGGTCTGGGAGCAACCAGGAGATATGCATCAGCCCGGGAATGGGGGGTCCTCCTGAACCTGGGGCAGCTGCTGGGCCTGGAACAGTGGTCCCAGACTCAGGATTGGGGTGGGGGGGTCATGGGGAGACAGGATGGGGGTCTTAATGGGACACGGATGCTGGGTTTCTCTGCTCCCAACTCCTTCCCTGTTCATAACTTCCCCCATCTCTCTTGACAATCATCATCTCCACCCTCCTTTCTTCACTGTCTCTCATCAGTGGTAATTCTTGAGTGTGGACAGGAAACTACATGTACCAAGTTCTATTAACCAGATGCTGTCATTGTACATTAGTACATGCAAAAACAGTCTGGGAGTCTTAATTGACCACAAGCTCTCTGGAGTCAAGAGCATAAAGAAACGTAAAGGGAGAAAAAAAAAACAAAACCCTGCTCTGAGGTGACATTAATAGAAGCATAAAGCACAATGCTTAGACATAGCTGGTGGGAGCAGTTGTGGAGGCAGTTTGGCTCTACCTACCAAGAAAATTTTAAATTGGCTCGGCAATTTCTCATCTAGCCATCTAACTTCATAAATAATTATACACGTGCACCCAAAATATATATGCAATGAATGATGTTCATTGCAGCATTGTTCTTCCTCCCGTAAAAACAAAACCAATCAATAGAAAGAATATTAAAATCAATTATGGATACAGTCTGACTCTGGACCCTGATACAGACACAAAGAGAGGAGGCAGTCCCATGTGTGTTCCCATGGGAGCACCTCTGAGACAAACAGTTTGATGAAAAAACAAGCAGAAGCCCTGAAAGATACACACGGAACTGTCAAGGTGAGGATATCTGGGTAATGGGATTGTGGCGGGGTGGGGGAGCAAAGGAGAGGGAGAAGTCTTCCTGTGCTCATACGCTTCTGCACTGAGGGATTCGTTGTCATTGTGCTGGCATCATTTTTGTAAGCAAAAGAGCCAGATCTGCGGACAGATGTGGTGTGTCTGATAGAAGGAGGTGGTGGCAGGAACTCTCTAGGCTTACTCAGAGCCCTGCCTCCCAGTACAGGGGGAAGGGCGGGGCATGAAGCCTTCCCATCAGCGTGGCCCTCTATGACCACAGTGCAAGAGCCTGAGCTGGGGCTGCGGAAGGCATGGGGCTGTTCAGTGTGCAAGTGTGAGGCCCTATGATCTCTGTAGGTCAGAAGGAAGAGGGGCCTAGGTTACCCAGGGAGGCAGAGTCAGGACTTGGGGTGGTCACCAAATTGATCTGCACTCCAGTTAAAGTCAATTTTTGCCATTGGTGGGACTGCCCTGAAATGTGCCTAGTGAGGGAGTGAGCTTCTGGTCATGGAAGTATTCAAGCATTCTACCTCCTCCTCGACGGTGATAGTCTGAGTTATTATTTAGTAAATATTTCCTCATTGCTCTCCCACTGTGGGGAAGCACCCTTCCCTGTCTCACTAATGACACACTGGCTTTGGCTCCAGTAATCATTTATGAAAACAGTTTCCCCAGGTAGCTGCCACACGTTCGACCTGAACCTCAGCACTGAGGCATTCAGAGCAGCCCTCAGCCTGACCCATGGTGAGGAGCCAAGCCAATGTGCAGCCAGAAGCAGAGCTGCCCAGCCAAGCCCGACCTAGACCAGCCAAAACACAGGCATCGGGCAGGTAAGTCAGTGTGAGAATAAAGGCTTATTTTTAGCCACTGACTTTGGGCGTGGTTCGTTACACAGCATTATGGAGCAGGAGCTAGCTGTTACACTGCACTAGTGCATGCTATCATCTCTTCTATTTTCCCGACACAGCAGAAAGGGACTCCCTTAAAAAGGAAATCAGGCCACTATAATCCGTGCCTCCCCTCTCCCCATGCTTTCCATCTAACTCAGAGTAAATTCAAACCTTTTATTACCTACGAGGCACTGCATAGTCCAAATCCTAACTCACCTAAAGTGTTTCTGTATCCCTCCTAGCTGCTTCCATCACACCTGACTCTGCCTGGCTCTCTCATGCCTCCAACACGCCAAGCCTCCTCTCCTTCAGGGCTTTCGTACTTGCTGTTCCCTCTGCCTGCAACATGGTTCTTCCACATCTTTGTAGCTGGCTCTCTCAAATCATTTGCCTGCCAATTTTAATGTCACCTCCTCAGGAAGGACTTCCCGAGGATTCTAAGAGCCATCCCCAACCCCCCACCCCCAGCAACTGTCTGTCCCATGACCCTTACTGCTAACCTGGAAACGCTAACCGGTTTGCCATCTGTCTTCCTGACTACAAAGTAAACTCCACGATGTTGGCGCTCATCTGTTCTGTTCACAATATCCCTGCAGCCTCCAATTCAATGTGGCAGGCTGGCATTGGACAAATGTTGGCTGCATGGATAATTACTTGAGAATCAGAAGGCTTAGATTAAGCTCTAGCCCTGCCTCTAACTAGCTAGATGAGGGTATGGGGTGGGGGGGAGGGAGAAGACTGTTGCTCCCCACCCCTATCTGGCCTTCTGGGCCACATGCTCTCCTGTAGACAAAGGAAAGTTTCACCCTCTACCCCCTTGACTGGGATAAATTAAACATGAGCTGTCTGGTGGGCTGGCCCTTCTTCCCCCCTCTTATCTTGGTTGAGTGCCCACTATGTGTCCCACACAATGCTCTGTCTTCAGTTTTAGAACTGGGCAGACAGGCCTCACTGGGGACCCGGTGGAGGCAGAGAAGGCATTCCCCCTGGCCTACAACCCCCTAATCTCTTTAACTTTACAATGTTTCCATCTTGGTCTGATAATTCCTTTAACTTTGCAAATAAGCCCCTTCGTCAGCTAATCCCTTTGAGGTTACAAATGCGCCCCGCAGAAGTGAGAAAGGGTGAAGTCAGAGTGTCCGGTAATGAAGTGTTTGAACTTGGATTCCTTCTGACATGTGCAGCACAATGAGATGATTTTCTCCCTAATGAGATTAGGAAATTCTATTAGTGTTCTGGGCTGCTGACCTGATTCCACACATGGGCTGAGACCTGCAGGAGGGCCTAGGCCACTGGGATTCAGTGTTCCTGAAAGGCCAGGCCAGAAGTCCCACCCTCCAGGTGACTGCCAGGGCCCTCCAGGCGCACCTGGAAGGGGTGGTCTGCCTCCAGTGCTCTCTCAGGACCCTCTCTCTGACTCCATGCTCTAGAGGACTGTGACTGCCCAGGAGTCTTTACTCCTTCCTCCTCAGTAATAAAGGGTAACAGATAATAACAGCAATGACTCGAACATGAGGCAAGTACCAGTCTAATCACCAGACAGCTCTTAACCCTTTTAGTCCTCACCACAAACTGTTGACGTGGATATTAATTTCATTTCCACTTAACCAATGAAGAAATTGAGGCACAGAGCGATTCATTAACCTGTGCCAAGTCCCGCAGCCAGAGTCCATCTGAGCTGGAGCAAAACAGCCCATTTGGCTGTGAGCCCTCTCTCTTCAGCCCCACCTTCCCAACCAAGGCTCCCTGTCTTATTCTAGCTTCCTCAGGAAGTCTCTTCTCCTCTGTCTCCTGCAGGCCTTGGGTATAAACCACACATGTGCCCTTTCCCTGGGTGGGCTGCTCTGGGCACTGTGTTGGGGGCAGGGGTCAGCAAGGACACTCCAGGGCTGACTGACTGATCTGAGAGCTCTGGCTGGCCTTTCATGCTCTGCCCTGTCGTTCTGCTGCCTTTTTGATGATAACTCCAACAGCTTTCGCCTTTGTTCCGTGGGTTCCAGCCATTCTGACCTCATGGAATTTCCTTCAATAGGCTGGGCACTCTCACGGCCTCAGTGCCTTTGCACTGGGTGCTCTTGAGGCCTGGAACATGCTTCCCTCAGATGATACAATGATGGTGTATAATTATAACATTATCACAGCATCAACATACTCATGATGTCCTGATTGCTGTACCCATAGGAGATAGCAATCTGAGATGGGTGTTTTTAATTCATTTTACAGATGACAGACACACAGAGAAAGAAAGCAACTTGCCTACGGCCATCCAGCTGGTAAACTATGAGCTGGAATTCAAACCCAGCTTGTGTCTAGAATCTGGGTGCTGTATCACCCCCTACGCCCAGTTTCAGAAAGCAGCCTGGGCTCCCACCCTTGCCTCCTTTAGGTCTTTGTTTAAATGCTTACTAATGGGTAAGGGTTCCTGCTCCCCCACCCTTACTCGTGCCCTCCCACAGCACTCATTACTTGTGCTAATGTTTACCATTTTGCAAAGTACTGAAATATTTAGGCTTGATAAATAACTGTTGTCCAGAATGCCGTAAGTATCCCCTGGCCATTCTGGCCTCTTTCCTAGAAGCCCCCGCATTGTTCAAGATCCAGTAACTCCACGGGCTAACCCCTGGCACACACAGAGCCTTCAGGATACCAGTCCTGTGCCACGGTGGCATCTCAGTGCCTGGGCCTTACCAGTTGCTAAATATTTAACTCTCTTCCCTGTTTATCAACATTATACACTGTATAGATATATATACCTATTTTTCTTCTTTGATGTTTGCCCATCTGCCTCCATTATCAAGAAAGTTCTATGAGGGCAGAGAATTTTTTGGCCTTTTTTTTTTTTTTTTCCGCTCTTCACCCCCAGAGCCCGGCATACAATAGGTGCTCAGTAAATATTAGGTGAGAATTTTGGACCTGTCACTGGTGACCAGTTTCGGAGACCAGATCTGGCCTGGGGCTGCATTGTGGGGCTGGCTCACCGTGTCTGGGGGGGGATCCAGGATCACAGGGCGGAGGAGGTGGCTCCCTGGGGAGGTAGCCTCAGGGTCACCTGCCCCCAGCAAGGAGACCACCCCGTTGCAGTCCACCGTGCTGTTCCTTTTACCATTGAGGGCGTGACTGAGAGCCGAAGTCCCCGGACTGAGCTGTCCCTGGGCACTAGGCCGGCGCAGAGGCCAGGGCACCAGCAGTGACGTGCGGTGGCTCTCGCTGTCCCCCGCTGTACTGTTTTCATCATCTGCAAAATCTGTCTCTGAGCCCAGGTCTCGCCTGCGAAAGGTGAAAATACTCCCGCGGCTGGAGCGCGGCTTCATGGATGTCCTGCTGAGGCCATGTGCGCTGCTCAGACGATTCTGGGGGCACAGGGAGAAGGCACATGACCAAGCCAGCTCTTCACGTGCTCGCAGCCTGTCCCCTGTGATGTTCTTTGAGACCGAGACTGAGAAGTTCTCTCACAGCAATGAGAGTTGGGTTTTTTGTTTTTTTGAAGTAGGCTCCATGCCCAGTAGGGTTTGAACTCATGAGTCTGAGATCTAGACCTGAGCTGTGATCAAGAGTCAGATGCTTAACTGACTGAGCCACCTAGGTGCCCCAAGCATTGAGGGCTTTTGTTGGCCACTCAGGAACTGGGGTTGGTGGCGGGGTGTGGGGGGGGGGGGAATTGCTGAGTTAAGCTGTGTTCAGAGGAGGGGGTAGAGACAATCCTGCCTCATCTAGGACTTCTGCTCCCTTAAAGCTTGTGCCTCTTGGGCTTTGAGACTCAAGCTTGCCTGTGCCTGAAGATGTGCCTATGGCTGGGCAGGGGGAGAAGGAGGCAGGAAAGCTCTTGGTGGTACAAACAGGTCTGGCCTGAGCAGGACTGGGGGCCATCAGCCATGCACCTGACTCATATGGCCATGTCCTTGGGCACCCAATCCACACCACAAGGTGTCCCCCAGTCCCAACCCCAGTCCCAGTGCTGGGGACTTTACAACACCCAAACCTAGCTCGTCTCTCTGCCTAGACCTCCTCCACTCCAAGAACGGTCATGGAAAACAGGAATGGTCTGGAGTGGGTTTAAGGAGACTTTCCCTGAGGAGCAACCATGGGGGCCGCTGATGGCACCAGGGGTCCAACATAATGGGCTTTTGATGCCAACCCCCACCCCCCCGAAAGGGCCAGAGCCACCGCTGGGGATTACCATTGCTTTGGGACCATCTTCTGAGTCAGACTTGGGGAACCTGTCATCCCCACACTCCTCTGTCCCTGAAGACAGTCTTTTTCTCCTCTTGCTTCTTCTCTCATGGGTGCTTACTGGGGCTAAAGGGGACATCTCCAAGGAGCTGCGGGACACGGTGTCCACACCCCTGATGGTGAGGGCCTGGAAAAGGTGGAAGAGGGATGACTTTGGTCATTGAGACTCTGTGCAGCCTCAGGCTACGGCAGGCCAGACATCTCTCAGTATCTCACTTTCCCCATCAGGAAGTAGACTTGCACACTTAACTGCCGGTATCATGGAGACATGAGCTCAAACAGACCCAGGATATTCTGACAAAAATCAAAGTCCAGGGAACAGGAAATAAGTGGCTGAGGTGGGTAGCTCTTGGAAGAGGGAAGTGTGAAGGACAGTTGAAGGGGGAGAGTTGATAAGCAGAGGAAGTGATAAAACTGGAGGTCAGGAGATCTTCTAGAAGCTTCCGCTGGCCCAGACTGGTGCTGAGGGTGGTGGCCTGGGGCAGTGAGAAGAAAGTGGATGTCTAACAGCTGGCTCAGTAGTTAGCCTGCAGCACCTGTGTGTGGGGCTATGGGAAACCAGTGCTGCCATGCTTACTTTCTGAGCTGGCTCAGGCCTCCAAACTTGACCTTCCTCATCAAGCTACCAGAAGGCATCCCTTGACTAGGATAAACTCAGTGCATGGACAGGTGGTTCTCTTTTATTCAGCATGCACTAGGCTCCTTTAGCAGGAGCTACCACCTCTACCCAGAGGGCACCGTTTTCTCTTAGAAGACACCATGGTCAGAGGGAACACTTCCCTCAGCAGGCCCCACACTCACAGTGCCCACCTGTACCCAGTGTGGACCATTTTCACCTATCAGGCACCTCATGAACAGGCACTGTCTTTACCCAGGTACCAAATTTTTACCTGGAAGACACCATCGTCACATGAAATATCTTCACCCAGCAGATGCCAGCTTCCAGCAGGAACTGCCTTTCATCTAGCAGATGCCATACTTAAAGGTACCAGCTTTACCCAGCATGCCTCACATCCACAGACACTAGCTTTACCCAGCATGCATCACACTCGCAGACACCAACTTTACCCAGCACACACTATGCTTACAGGTACCAGCTCTGCCCTGTAGGCAGCAGGGTTATAAGCACTGGCTTTATCCAGCAGGACCTGCCTTTTATCTAGCAGATGCCACGTTTACAGGTATCAGCTTTACCCAGCAGGCACCAGCTTTACCCAGCATGCACCAGGTTTATAAGCACCAGTTTTGCCCAGCAGGTTTATAGGCACCCACAGTTAGGAAAGGGCTTGGCTTAGAGGCTCCTTGGCTGGTGCTCACCCACCTCATGCTCTTTCTTGAGCATCTCCATGGCCTCCTGGAAGCGCTTTTCTTTCTCCTCGGTCTCAGCGATGGTGGCTTGGTTTTGCTCCTCGTAGGCCATGGCAACCACAGCCAGGATCAGGTTCACCAGGTAGAAGGAGCCCAGGAAGATGACAAGCATGAAGAAGATCATGTAGATCTTCCCTGCAGACCTCAGGGTCTGGGGGAGTAAGGCGATAAAGGTTATTTTCACTGGGACCCCTTCTAGGTCATGGTCATGGAATTTCACGTTGTTCAGTCTGCCTGTGCCAAGGGTTCAAATGGCCACAGCCTGGGGAGGGAGTAGAGCATATCCTATCTCTAGAGGTAAGTGTCCTAACCTATAGAGCAGAACGACCTACACACAGGGGATAGTGTCACACCCACAGAGGGAGGCAGAGTGTTCCAATCAATAGAGGAAATGTTGCATGCATAGAGGGGACTATGCCATCACATAGGGTGAAATGTTGCACTCCCAGAGCACAGTGTCCCACAAAGAGGGATGAATACTTGTTTACCAGCAAAGTTTCTTTGCTGTGTCCCATCCCTTAGACACAAGGTCCCTGTCTCTTTCTCCTTGAGTCTCCCCCAGCTCTTGCCAGTGGAGAAGCTGCTGGGGCCACTTCTGGCTAATCACCTGTGCATCCTGGTCCCTGATGTGGGTCCCCAGCCTGTTCCTGGTGTTTCTGCTGCCCGGGCACCCATGTACCTGTTGGTAGAGGCGCTCCCAGCAGTCCTGAGTCATTAGGCGGAAGAGTGCAAGAAACGCCCAGGCGAAGGAGTCAAAGCTGGTGTAACCATGGTCAGGGTTGTCCCCTGCCTTTAGGCACCGGTAACCCTCAGGACATGTCCTGCAGTCAGACACACAGACTCTGTTCCATGCTGTGAGAGCCCCACCCCCCACCAAGATGCCCCCGGGCCTGACTCTTATCCCTGGGCAGCCCAGCACATGCCCCAAGGCTTCGTGAGGCTGAGTTCCACGAAATTAGTCCCACACTGCTTGTCCTGCTGCCATGACTTTTCCTGCCGTGCCTCCCCCTTGGGACACCATTTCCGTCTTTTCTCTACCCATCTGTATTCATCTTGGCCTTAATCCATCTCCCTTCTGCCCATACGATACCCATCCCTGCTGCTTATGTGAATGACCTCTTCCCTCACGGAGGAAGTGCCAAGGGCCTGGCTCACGGTCTTTTCCTCTGGCTGTTTACCCCACGGGGAGATGAACACAGAGCTGGTATGTGGTGCAGAAAGGACGGTGAGGCTTGGGGGAACAGTACAGAGCTGAAGAGCATGGAAACCAGGGCAAATGCCAGGCCATGGGCTTGAAGGATGATGCGGGGGTGGATGGGCCAGGGCCTGGCCATGTCTGGAGAATGTGCCCATTTGCACGACGGTGCACACAGGCGGAGTGAGGCGGACTGATGTTTCACAGAGCCAGATGGGACAGCCTCTCTCCCAAAGATGGACCACTGGGCTGGATTCACGAGTGTGAGAGACAGAAGGTTTGGGGAAGGGGACTTGGCAAGCGGGAGGAAACAGCCTCTGTGCCTTGCTCATGTCCTAAGACCCTCCAGACAATCTCTTCAGCTACAAGAAGGGCTGAAACTTCCTACCGAGATATGTGGGACTGCAGCCCCACAGAGCCCCTCCCTCCCCAGACTCACCTGGGGTCTGGGGAGGGAGGGTCCCGCCCTTCCCCAAACAGTGTCACGGTCACACTGATCCAGACCCCATCTGTACAGAGCTGGGGCAGCCCCGTGATTACGGGGCATCTCTGGGCACCCCACTAAGGCTGCAGGTGTGAGCTCTGCTGGCCCTGAGGAGAATTTAGGCTGCTGGGGAAAGCCACACTTACTCCTGACCCAGAGGACAGATGCATAGGGAAGGAGAGAAGACTGGAGTGGAAGGGGGCAGCCCTGGGGGGCTTCCATGAGGGAAAAAAGCCAGGATTGGGCTGGCAGGAGGCCCTGGGCTCTGTCCCCCTCCCTGCAGATCTGAGCCCTCATCTGTTACTGCCTCAGAGCTGCCTCCCCTGTGGTGGGGGTGGGGTGACAAGATGCCAGGCCCCAGCAGGGAACAGAGGCAGGGGAAGGCCTGGGGTCAAGGGCATAAACCGAAAGCACAGTCAGCTGAGAAAGCACCGAGGAGTGGGGGCCCTCGCCTGCTGCCCTCACCTCACCTCACCCTTGCTGGGTGAGGTGGCCCTGGGGGGCGGGTGCCACATACCCGGCATCAGAGCTGTTCCCACACAGTAACACGTCAGAGGTGCCATTCTTCAGCAAGTAATTTCCTGAAAGAGGAACAACCGATGGTGAAGGACATGTGTGGCCCAGACTCCCGGGGTTCCCGCGCTGTGCCCAGGCCTCTGGGGAGGCAGAGATGCCACTGGTGGTCTCTTCTCTGCCCCTGTCCTGACCCCTACCCACTGCCTGGCCAGGCCTGATGCAAATCCAGCTGCTTCCCCGGCCTGCCTTCTGCTCCCCCTCAGACATTCAGCTGCCAGCATCCCCCCAGCTCCCACAAGACTCAGGAAGTCCCCACAGGGAGCTTCTGTACCCTGCCCTGAGCCACTCAGGAGGACACCCAGGGCCAAGAGAGGCTCTGAACCGGGAGGCAAGGGTCTAGGCATCTTGGCTACTGAGTCCTAGCATGGTCTTGGCAGGCTACTGCCCAGCTCTGTCAGGGTCCACTTCTTCTTGCAAGAGGTACAAACTATGGTCACCGTGGTGATACTGTGGCCTGCTCAGACAGGGCTGGGGCTGGACTCAGTGACAGATGGAGCACCCAGTCCTGTCCCTTACCCTCTGGTCATCACCCACCACTACTGGCCTTAGTTTAAGGCAACAATTCTCAAACTGTGGTCCCTAGCCCAGCGGCAGCAGGAAATCAATGGGGACCTGCTGAGAAAAGTAACTTCCCGAATGCTGCCCCAGAGCTACTGACTCAGGAACCCGGGTGATGCAGCCCAGCAGTGCTTTCTGGAGCCCTCCAGGTGACATGTGGTACATTCCAGGTACATGCGGAAGTTCTGGAACCACTGCTCTTTGGCCACAGTTGAACCATAAGCAAATGGAATCCATGAGTTGTGGTCTGTTTCTTTTTCCAGCGTGGACTACTATTGTAGGGAAGAAGCCCTAACTTCAGAATGTCCCTGGCCTGGAATCTGGCCTTACACCACTATCTACCTTTGAATCAGACTGATGGCATTACTTAAGAGAGGTGCTGGCCATCAGCCTGGAAAGCAGAAAACCACATATCAGTGAAATGACAGGAGCAGCTCATGTGATTTTGTACAATCACTGAGCTTGCTCTGACTCTCTCTTGGGGTTCTGGGGGGCATGTGCATGGGATTAACATTCTGGCAGGGAACACAGAAGCTGAATGCACCATCCCGTGCCCCACAGGTGGGACCTGCTCTCTGCAGCCTCACAGATTACCCCAGTGCCATGTCCCAGGCCCGCCAGCACTCCTTCCCAGGCAGGTAAGCTGGTCTTCTCCCCATGCCTGATTCTCTAGCGTCCATCCCCGCCTCTAGCCACGGCAGCTGCCATCCCTCGTCTGCCTCTCCAGCTAACTCCATCCTTCCTTCTCCTCAAGTGTCCAGCCATCTAGCCTCAGAACTCTTGAGGGCAGGCCCAAAGTCTGCTCCCCTTCTGTCCTCTCTTAGAGCTCCAAAGGGTAGGGGCTGGAATCCCTGAGCAAACCTTTGGGTCTCCAGGGGCTCAGATAGGGCTTGAATGGCCACTGGGAGGAGGTCTGACCTCTAGTGAGGCCCGTGTGGCCTTATAAAGCCCTGCCCAGGCCACAGAGTGAGCCTGCACCTGGGTTGTTGAGGTAGAGGTCCAGTGACTCCCAGACTAGGCCATCAGCCTCCACAGAGCCATTGGTGTCGTTGAGCGTCGTGAAGTTGCGGACACACTTGTGCCTCAGGTTGCCCATGAAGAGCTGCAGGCCGATGAGAGCGAAGACACTGAGGCAGAAGACCGTGAGGACCATCACATCGGCCAGCTTCTTCACAGACTGGATCAGGGCCCCCACGATGGTCTTCAGACCTGCGGAAGGCAAGAATGAGCAGGGGGGTAACCACAGGCCCCGTGCTCCCTGCTCCACTGGGTGGGGGCCGGGCCTGAGGGGGTGCTGGGAGAGGTGGGCAATCGTGAGGTGGGGGCAGGTGAAGGAGGCCTCTCTCAGGTTTTCCAGACCAATGCCCCCATTTCCTCTATCACTGAGATTGCGTCCTGATTCTCCCAGGGGCAGTCAGAAGGGCCCAGGCCTCTTTGCTCTCCACTAATCACATAGGAAATGGGAAATACTGCTTTCCTGAGGAAGAAAATGCTCAAAGCCTGTCCCCGTCTGGCTGGTCCCAAGGTAGACCTTTAAATGTAATCTGTGGGAAGGACACTGAGTTCCAGGCCCATTCTCAGGCAATGGAATCTCCCTTGATCCTTGAAACAGGGAGAGACAAGCCATTCCTGGTAGAGGAATGTGGTGTGTTCTTGGAGGACAGTGGGGGTGGAAATCAGGAGGTCTGGCAAGGGTATGGTGGGTAATGTTCTAAAGCGTCTGCTCTGGCTAGGGGCCTCCTTTTGGAAAAGCTTCAAAGGCAGGGAAGGGGTTGACCTGTTTTGCATTTTCCTCCCCTGCCCTGTCTGTCCGGGACCCATCCCCTTCCAATCCATTCCCAAAAGCCAAGGCCAGGATGTGTTAGTTGCACGGCCCAGCTCCCTGCAGAAGCCAGCACCACACAGCGAAGTGATAGAAAAGCACGTGTAGACGCCTTTGGTCTGACACTGAGCTATTGTCCTATGACAAGTCTGAGCAGAGCATTGGGAGGAAGAGGGCTTCTCTGCCAGCAGCAGAGGCCTGCCTCCTGCCCCCACGCCCCACCCCCCAACCAAGCGGCCAGATCTCAGATTAAGCTCCATCCATCCATCCATCATTCAGCTGGTTAATGTGTTAGGAGCACCTGTGGTGGCCGTGCCCACAGCTGCTGTGCCCATGACCTCGAGACAGGGAGGCAGCAATGGGCAACCACGGGCTTGGGGAGGAAGTCAGTGCCCCAGCACTGCTGCCTGCCCACAGCTCAGAGGCACTCAGTGTACTCGGTAGAAATTGTCCTGGCAGATGTTGGTAACTGCCCTGGGCAGGTGTGAACCCTGCAGGGGTCTGGGCCTGGAGAGGTGGTGGCGGTAGGATCCTTATTCTGTAGCTCGGCATACCCCATCTCTAGCAGAGGTTCGAGGACCCCATCAGTGAGCACACTCTGGTTCTGCTCACCGGGCCTGGAGACCTGGCCCGTACTGTATGCGGCAGGGAGCACAGGGCAAGAAGTGGTGGGCGGCCAGCTCTGCCTCAACTAGCATCCAGTTCTAGGCCCCTGTGAAGCCCTTCCTGGCCTGTGGACATCATGTCCACAGGGACAATCAGTTGGTGAGCACAGATCCAGTTCTTTAAACATTTCTCATACTGATGAAAGAGCTCACTTCTGGCAAGAACGAGTCCAATGAAGTAACAGGATTTTTTCAGGAAAGACCCAAGAAGGGAAGGCTCCTGGGCATCAACTGGGAAACACTGCAGCCACTGAAATTCTAACAGGCTGGGTGAAGAGCCCTTGGGAAGCAACCATTCTGATTTCCTTCCCATTTTGTGGGAGAGAAGACCGAGGTCTAGAGAAGGCCAAGACTCTTTAAGCCCCAGGTCAAGGGACACTTCCTCTGGGGAGACTTCCATAATGCTGACCACAACATTTTTCTAACGACCACTTTCAGGGTCTGCTGTCTGCTTCCTCACTGGGTTGCTGGCAGCTTTGAAGAAGGCCTGGGTTGAGGCTGGCAGGCTTCCTCCTTCACTCCGAGAAATATTTTCCTTTGCTAGCCTTTCTTATAAAACAGACTGAAACTTGCCTTTTCTCAACTGCTGTGGTCAGTGTGCTTCTCTAATCTTGTGAGCAGATGATGTGAGGTTGTCCCTGGGACCTTAGAGGATAGACCTTGAGGCTTCTAAGCATGTCTGTGTGCATCCAGGCCAATGACAAAACCTGTCTCAAAGGAGGTGACTGTGTGTACTGGGGGCAGACTGTCCCACTTGCTACTCACTCTTAGGAGGGGTCTGGGGCACTGGCAGGGAGCACATCCTACGGGGTTCAGAGGTTAGGAGGAACATTCTGAGGCTCGGTTTGAACACAGCATAAGTGGATGGGGGTCCTCTTCTAAGATAATAACCCCATCAGGGGAGAGACTGAACTCCTCCAGAGCAGGGCCCCTGCCTTTCTGAGGGCAGCAACAGCTACACGGAGATGAAGGGCCCAGGACCCATGGCTTTCCACATCAGGAGTGGATGTAGCCATCAGCTTCATTTAAATCTTCCCTCGGCTCTGACACCTCCCCAGATCGGTGGTATATACAACCTGTCTCCAGCTGCCTTCTTCAAAGAAGGGCCTTTTCCGGTTCTGAGTGTGGCTACATTCAGAAAAGGCTCTGGAAGGAACCTCGGGGCACTGCTCTGTGGGCTGTGAAATCATAAGCCTTTTGAGAGCGTTCCTGGATGGCTGGGGTAGGCCGGTTTTCTAGAGAGGCCGCCCGAGCTTGGATTTCCCGGGTGCAATTGCCAACATCTGTCAAGGAGAATTGCTTCCCGAGGCTACCATGCACGGTCCACTACGCCTCTACCGCGCCATGCAGCGAGGGCTGGTAGACGCCAAGGCCCGATGACGCCTGTCCGCAGAGTACACTGTTTTACAAAATGGGGCTGTGGCGGCAGCTGTGCCCTTGTCACCACAGGGGCCCCAATGCAGGGACTGGGCCCTCAGCCCCGTGGGCCTGTGGTTTCCCTCAAACTCAGTTCTTTGGTTTCCTTATCAGAGCATGATGCTTCTGGCCAAAGCAATTCACATATAAGCTTTCAGCTCTTCAAAGCCCTGAGTTCAGTTTGGGAAGGACTTCACCATCTTGGGAAGAATTGGGGTTCAATCCAGGACATGCCGTGGGAGCTGTGTGCCCCCCAGCATCTGTGAGGGTGGGCTTTGATGGGGAGGACAGCCCGAAGCCCCTCGTGAGGCTTTGAGGGGATAGCCATGTCCGCCGCCAACAGCACCCACAGCTGAGCTCTGGGAAACGTATTCTGGTGACAGGCACCTTTGGAGGTGCCTTCCCAAGGGCAGCCTTGGGCCCAGCTGGCTGGGAAGGCCTGAGCGTGTCCCTCCGGCCTTGGCGTTTAACCTGATTTTTCACCTGAAATGACTGATATAGTTTTCAGGGCCCGGAGGACTCGGAAGGTACGTAAAGCTGAGACATTGCCCAGGTCCACAAATTCAGTTGTGTATCTGTAACAAGGGAAAGTCACACACGAGACAGTGACAACACGCCAGTAGAAGACACACGATGGGGGAAGGGGGGAGGGGAGACAGAGAGAGAGTCACTTGTAGCTGAGATCTGAGAGGCAAATCTGGGCATCTTACCTGGGATAACTGAAATAGTTTTTAGAGCTCTCAGGACTCTGAAAGTTCGAAGAGCCGACAAATTGCCTAGTTTTATATTTTCTGATACATACCTGCAGAATTAAACCACAGTTATTGGGAATTACAAGGCAGCACCTCAGCCTGCCCTCCCCGACCCGCCCAGTCCCTCTCCCCCTCCCACAGGGAGGGCTGCCGACAGCCCAGGGCTCCCTCCGGCTCTCTTCCTCCTCTCTACCTTCCTGACATTGGGCCCTCGGTGAGATGACCTAAGGATGTCCACACAGGAAGCCCCCACACGGGAGGCGGCTCTCTCAGCGAGGTGCTCCTGATGGCCGGGTGGCAGAGGAGCCAAGGGGCATTCTGGTCCCAGCTTTGCTCTGCATCTTCTGTCATCTGTGATCAACTTGTGCCTGGTTGCCCCAGTATCTGGTTGAGAGCCTCACACAGGTGTAGTAAGGTCTCTGAAGGCTGAGTCCCCCAACTCAGTCTCATTCTAAGACCTCCGAAGACCTCCAAGGATGGTCCTAGTTCTTCACAGGAGGAGGGACCTCAAGAGTGAGCAGCCCTCTAGGTCTGCTTGGGTTCAAGCGACCCTTGGCAGAGTAAGTGGTCGAGACGTTCCAACCTACAACTGGGACAGTCACCCATCTGTAGTCTTCACAGGCACGGGAGGAAGGAGTTGGTCCCTGGGGAGAAGGGAGCTGCCCAAGCAAGTGTGAGGGTGTGTGTGGATGGGCCACATGACCAGGATGTCTAAGAGCTGGGTGGACAGTGTGTGACCAGGACCATCGGGACAGTGGCAAGTGACTGGTGATATTTAACCAAAGATTTCACATCCAGGGTACATGACATTTAAGCGAAGGCGTCTGATGTTTAATAAAGGACAGTGGACTCAGGATGTCTGGTTTTTAACCAAGTGTGTCGGACCTGGTGTCTGAGTGACATCAGACCCAGGATTGCAGACCGATGAAGCTGGACAAGTGCCAAGGGTAGGCTGATCGTGCAGCTGCACTCACTGCTAGTCAGTCTGGACCTCCAGGACCTTCCATTCCGCGTAGAGTTTCTGAATCTGCTTTCAAGCTGTGGGTATTTGCAGGGAAGGACTTGGTAGGCTATGTCAAGGGACTCAGTATCCTGGAGTCAGCCGGGTCCTACCTTGTCCAGCTCTCTGACTGGGTTGACACCAGATTCCTCTGTGTCTCCTCATGGGGCCCTGTGGACCATGCCTGCTCCCTCCTTACTCACCACACACCTGCAGAGATGAGAAGTCAGCAGACACATTCTCAGAGCTTTTCTTCTGGCTACACCAGATCCTTTTTGTGGTGTGGCTTCCGTTCCTTCCCCTGGACTCACTTCAGCTTGTAAACTTCCGATGGGGAGTAGATGTCACCTCCCTTATTCTGGCCCATATACAACTATTAATTTGGTTCAAGCTCCCTCTCTGCTTTTGTTGGTTATTCCATCCTCTGTGATGACTCAGATTCTCAAACCTCTGTCCCACATTCTTCTTTCAGGCTTTACTTTCCATCTGGATATGGGGTTGCCACAAGACTTTCAGGTTTATCTCCGAACGTTGCTCATGTTGCCATGAGACACAAAGCCATGGGTCCAGCCTGCAGTATCCCTGGGCCCCATTTCCTGCTGATGGACCAGTAAGTGTGGCCTGGGACAGCAGTCTTTCTACTCAGGACACTGGTTCCAAGAGTGTCTCTTCTGGTCCCAGGGAGTGAGTAGAGCACTGTGCACATCAGAGGGAACCAGCGGTCCTTGCTTTTCCCTTCTTGTCCCTTGCAGACCCTGTCTGTCCCCTCACATCTCCAGGGAAGCCCTGCCTGTCTGAAGCTTGGACTCTGCCTGTCTCTGCCTGTCCCAGGGCAGAACTCGCCTTCCTACACCCTCAGGCTTGCCCTCCATTCATGGTCCGCCTCCTCAGCAGCTGGTACTGAGCACAGAGGAGCCAAGATCCCAGGGTGTGTGCTCCTAGCAGGCTTGCAAGGCCAGCTGAGTGGCTGAGAACAGGAGCAGGGCTGGTGGTCACCCATGAAGTCAGGACACATGTGGGAGAGCAATGTTGAGGAGAAGGAAGTCTCAAAGGTAAGATACAGGGCTGGGTGAAGGGTTGGCGTGTCCGTGACCATGGCGTGTCTGTGACATGGAGGCTCCTGCCCTTTTAGCTGATTCGGAGTCTTTGGCCTGGCTGCTTTCCACATGGGGGCCCTAGACATCCCAGTGAGGCCTCTCCTGGGGCTCCAGGATGTGTGGCCGGAGAGACCCTGTATTTGGCAAAGGGCCAGGTTTGGGACTGGCTGGGTTGGGGGTAGAGAGAGCTCTGCCCCTGTGAGGCTGGCAAAACGTTCCTCCAGGCCATTGTACTTCTGCACACCAGCCCCAGGGCAGGGGAAGCCCTTCTGGAAGCCAGAGGAATCTGGAGGAAGGGCAGACCCCCTCCTCCTCCACCCCCATCTTCCTGTGCAGCCCTCCTATTCAATGTAGCCGGAGCCTCCCAGGCTGCTGGGCATAGAGGTACAGCCCACCCTCTCCTCTCTGCCCTCCCTCCTTTCCCCTCCAGGTTCAGTTTCCATAACAACCCCGAGAGGTGGGAGGCTGTGCTAATGGGCAGGTAATGCCCAGCCAGGGAGGGGCCCTGGGAAGAACTCTGGCTGGAGGGTTGCCTGGCAGGCCTCCTGGCAACCCAGACCCTCCTACAGTCTCTATGTTGAGTGGGAGGGGGGATCAGGTGGGAACCTTAGACCTGGCGTGCCTCTTGAGCAAGGGGACCTGTTTTAGTTTCAGCAGGGCTGCTGATTCATTGCACAAATTTGGGCAAGAGGCAGGCTCTCTCGGAGCCTCAGTTCCCCATCTGTAAAATGGGGGAGGGGGAGTTTCATTGAATCAACCACTTCTGCCACCCAAGGCTCCCTCAATTATTTTAGAAGCCCCTGCCCCAACACCTTAAGGAGTCATTTGACCATAGGAGGATGCATTTCACTGCACTACGAGGGCACCACTGTTCTCCGAAGGCAGGGCCACCACAAATCAGAGCTGCCAGGCCAGTCCAGCACACAGCAGATCCCTGACATTCCAGTGGGTCCCTGCGCCCCAGGGGAAGCAAGTGCCGTTTCCCGGAGATGCTCAGGAACTTGGAAATGGTCTGCTGGCCTCTAAGGCTCTGTTCTGCTTTGTCACACCTGGTTCTGGTCCAGAGCAAAGGCAGGCAGGCAGGCCTTGGTGAGGAAAGCACACCTGCTCTGTGATTCCAAGCGGAAGAAGCAGTTCCCTGTGGATTCCCATGGGGACTGAGACAGAGACTCTCTCATGGGATAAGACAGCAGGACTCACTAAGGGCCTGAGGTCATTCAGATCATCTTCCAAAGACCTACAGTTAGGTAAGGGACCCAGGGTCTGGGAGCATCCCTGCGGTGGACACAGTCCTGCTCGGGCTCCAGGATGGGAAGTAGGAAAGACACAGGCAGATGCTGTGTCCTGTTCTGCCACAGCCCCCTTCCTGTGACACCAGGCCCCCAGTGCTCAAAGAGCACTTCTCCCCTCCTGTAGGCACTCCAGAGCCTGGGCCTGACGTAACACTCTTGCCCCCTTCCAAAGTCAGTGCAATGTCCTTCCTCTGTGTGGAGAGGTTTCCTTCTCTCCTCAAGAGCAGGAACTTCCCTACTCCGTGTTCTCAGCTGATGATCCCACTTCTTACCATGAAGAAAATACGAGTGATCAGAACAGAAATTCTCTTCTTTCATCACCGACTCTCCCAACCCACCTGAAATTCTGCCTTCCCTGCTCTGACGGCCAGAGTTCCACGTGGGCCCTAGATTCCTGGCCCTCAGGCCAGCTCAAGGGCTTTGCTCCTGCAACTCACCCTCCTCCACCATCAGGCCTTCCTCTCCCCTGCACCGCATCTCCTTTACAAAGACCCCTCTAGTGGTGCTCTGCCGTCTTCCCCACCCCCGGCATCCTTGTTTCAGTCCTGTTTACAGCTAACCCCACAAAGTGCATGTCTATACTTGCCCCAGTCTCTTGAGCCCTGTCTAATTAGGTGTCTGTACCCCCATGTCGGGTCAAGGCAATCAGCGGGGTCACGGTCATCTCAGTGGCATCAAGGTCATAGGCGGTGTCACGTCTCGGACTGCCATGGTCTATGCCTTGGATTTCTTCAGCCTTTTCAGGGCATCTTTCAAGGGTAGCCACACTCAACCAGTCCCCAGTCCAGGTTTTTCTCCACCTTCCATAGCGGTGCCCTCCGGACTCCTCGGCTCACCCCTTCTTCTCCGACCTCGAGATGTTGGAGCATCCGAGGTACAGTCCCCAGGCGCCGTCCCTTCTCTGGCCACGCTCACTCTAGATGATTCATTCATCTGGTCTCCTGGCTGCCAGTCTCATCTGCACCCTGATGGTTTCTAAATATATATCCCTACCTCGGACCTCTTTCCTGAATTCCAGATTGGAATATCCAGTTGCCTATTCCACATCTCACCCTGGTTGCTTTCAGACTTAATGCATTCCAATCTAGTTGCTCGAGTCCCTTCCTCCCTCGGCCAGCTCCTCCCGTCAGCCTCCATGTTAACAAACGGGAACTCTGTTCACGCAACTGCTCAAGCCAAACCCACCTTGGGGTCTCCCGTCAGCCCTACCCTTAAAGTACATTCAGAATCTGACCATGTCCCTCAGCTTCTCTACTTAACCCCCAGTCCCTACCACCATCTCTCTCCTGGCTAGGAAAATAGCCCCTCAGCTGCTGGGCAAACTTATGATACATAGCTCAGGTCTCATCACTCCCTGCCTTTCAACCCCTGATGGCTCTCTTCATGGCCCTCAAGGCCATAGGGCTGTCCCCCACCACCCTGCCTTCTCTCTGGCTACACTCTCCCTTGCTCACTCGGCTCTGCCCACCAGGCCTAAGTCTACAACGGCTTTGGGCAAGTGGCAGTGTCTCTCGGAGCCTCAGTTTTCCCGCCTGTAAGGCGGTGGGTTGGTGTCAGCTCACAAGCAGAGTACCGAGAAGCAGATGTCCTGATGCATTTTCTAACCAGTGGACTCTCCCTCTCACCGGAAAGCACCCCATCAGCAGGGTCTGGCTGCCCGCTCTCCCCTCTCTTCCCCACAGCATGGCTGAGCTCATAGCCAGGGCTGCTCATGTCCTGGGTGAGGCAGACCTTGTCCGGCATGAATAGGTACATTCAGTGAATCCGAGAATCCTACAAAGCAGGCGCTGAACTGAACCTCCAACACCACCGAGGCCAGCACTATCCTTCCATGAGTCAGGGAACAGGGGCCCTGCAAGGGCAAAGTACTGGGCCCACCAGCTCCGCTCCCTGCCAGGGTGTGGTGCCCAGGCCCGCACACACATCAGGCTTCCAGAAAGGGTTTGATGGCTGAGCCCAGGACACAGCTCCCACTCGGGAGGCCCACCCTGACCAGTCGTTGCCTCCAGAACGCAGCTTCTGTTGTGGACACATCCCGAGGGGAATGCCTCAACCCAGTCTCAGCGAGGATCTCTTTCCAGACAAGGACACTGCATGGCAGCAGGCCGGGGATATTCCCATTCACTCTCTGGCAGGCTCCTTGTGGGTCTTTGGCATCTGTTTGTCATCTGTAAAATGGGGACAAGGGCTCTCCATCCAGGATACCTCACTGGATCATGCCAGTGACCAGGTGCCTTAGAATGTGCCAAAATATGGAGTGCGTGAGTGGAGAGAGCAGAGGTGCTGGTGTGCCCGGCGTGGGCTCCTGGGGATGCCCAGTCACTTCTCCAGGCTCCTTGTCTTTCCTGCTGACTCATTCTTCATCACCTTAGAATCTAGGTCATTGATCACAGTGCTCCAGAGATCTGGGGCTGTAACACTGGTTTCCCACCGTGGAAGGGGCAGAGGACGCTACGCAAGAATCTTAATGGATTCTGAGCCCAGGGCTGCACTGGGCCACCGCTGAGCGAGCGGGCTTGACTGCCATGGCCCACCAGGAGGGGCTGGGGGCCTCCATCCTGTCTTCCTCTTGCCATAGCAGTGAGGCGGCTGCTCCCCAGCCATATGCAGCCCGCAGTGAGGGGGTGAGAAGGCCTGGTGGCGCAGGGCCAGGGAGGACGCCCACGTCCCTGACTGCGGCCTGGCGAGACACAGTACGGCGCAGAGAGCAAGGTACTCACGCCATGACGATCACACTGAAGTCTAGCCAGTTCCACGGGTCCCGGAGGAAGGTGAAAGCATGCAGGCAGAAGCCCCGGGCCAGAATCTTGACAAGAGACTCAAAGGTGTAAATGGCAGTGAAGGTGTACCTGGGAAGAGAGACCCGCAGGGCTTTTCAGGGAGGCTGCAGCCCGCAGGCCAGGTTGGCCAGGTTCCTCATGTGCGTGCCTGAGCCCTAGATAGTAGCCCTCAGGCCAGACCCTTGGCCATCCCCCCTGGCCTAGCTGGAGGCTTGGTCCAAATGTGGGACTAATTACAGCATCTTTGCTGTAAGATGATGCCATAACATGATGACTCAGCATTGCTGAGCGCCCACCATGTGCCCCTCTGACCTTTCCATGTTCCCTCTTGTCTTGGTGTAAGAAGACCCTCGACTTCTCTCCTCACTCCAGCCCTGGGGGCCATGTACATGGGCATATGGTGGTCACTGGGTCTACCCTGTAAGGATGCTCAGATCATGTCACTCCCTCATCCTTGCTGGTGGATCCTCAGCAACTAGTGACAAGAGCATAGTGTATTCTCAACTACTTACAGGTGGGTGGGTACAGCTGTCTCCAGTGCACTGGGGAAGGGGGCTGAGGTTCTAATGCCTGAGGCTAGGTGGGGTGAAGAATCGTGATGCCTAGATGCCGGGACCCTGAGCTGCTTCCTTCATCCCCACAGTCCTGGGCGAACGCAGAGAGCCACAAGGCAAGCCACTTTGGTAAGAGAGGCTGTCCCTGCCATTCCGTCAGTTCCCTGAAAACAGGCACCAAGCGCCCCAAGGGGCTATCGGGTCTGTTTGAAACTTAAGGGTACCGTACTCTCATTTGAGAAGGATGGACTGGAAGCTGTTTTCTGAAATTGAGCAAATGGTCCCAGGAGGCAGCAGAGGTAGTAGTGAAGTGGGGACACCCCTGGACCATGCCCTACTGGACAAGATATGCCTCCAATTTCCAGCTTCCTGTCCCTCAAAGGGGGACAGTGGTTGTCCCCATCCTATGGTGCCGCCCGGAGGGTCAGAGGAGATGTGGTTTACTATTCCACGGCAGCGCCCGGCAGACACTAAGTGCTCGGTAAGTCAGGATTTTATTTCAGAGCCTTCCTCAGCCAGCTCAGTGCTCTTTAGGGTGGGTCAGGAAGGAATCTCCCACTTGGCCAACCTGGAGAGCTTCCTCCCTTGAGGACATCGCTCAAGGTAAGGAGCCGGTGGGGCCAAGAGTGGCCAGAGAGGGAAGGGGCCAAGCCAAGGACCCTCCAGGTGGGTGAGTCCTGCCGGTGACTTCTGGGGTGACTTTCGGGGCCACGGTATGGGACGGAAAGGGAGGGAGGGAGAGGCCAGCCACAGAGGCCCTGAAGGTACTCACTCGACGTACTTGGTCCAGGGTGGAGGGTCGTGCTGGGCCATGAACACGCAGTTGGTCAGGATGGTACACATGATAAGCATACTGAACAACGTGGCGCAGAGGTCAAGGAAAGCTGTGTGCAGTGGGCCGGCGGGCCACTGGCGCCTGAGGGTCCTGCCCTTGCGATTGTCACTGCCATGCCACCGCCTCCATGTACATGGGCATATGGTGGTCACTGGGTGACCCCCCCCCCCACGAGGTGGGGGCTCCAGGGCCCAGGCCCTGCCCACCTCTCCCCTCCTCGGCACTTGCAGCAGGAGCCCTGCCCTGCTCTGAAGTCCCTTCAGGGACCAGAGAGCTGACATGGCACCATTTGCAGAGTTCCACGTAGGGTTTGTCCTGGAGGGCAGGGAGGAAGACCCCCAGAGTAGAGCAGTTTTGACCCACAACCTCGTGGGAGGGAGATGGGATTTGGAAACTGCTCCTCAGGGGCCACTTGCTTGCAGGGAGAGGAAAGCCCTGGCAGTGGGGCTCCCAGTTCTTTCCCCTACTTCCCCCGGAAGGCTCCTTACCTTTGATCTAGGACCTCTCTGAAGGGTTCTGCTGTCCCAACAACCCTGAGGATGCAGGCGACGGCTCCTCATACTGCTACCTGCCCTTTGCACATGCCCCACCTAGTGCTCTCCTCCCCATCCTTCAAGAAACTCCTTAGCAGGTGCACCGCCTCTGAGCAGGGGTACCTGCCCTTGCCCCCTAAGCGGTAATGCCCATCTGTTCCCCATCAGAAGGGGAGCTCTTCAGATGTTGGGTCTTGGGCATCCTTCTGGGCCCCTGACCTTGAACTGAACTGCCCCAGGCCTTGGTTCATCCCTAACGTTCTGGCTACCTTCTCTGCTGCAAATGAAGCCCTGACTGACCTCCTGGCCTCTCTCACCACCACAAGACCTACAGGGAGCAAGGGGGCAGACCCTGGAGCCATGGAGGGACTAGGGCAGGGGACCCCCAAGGGGCCTGAGTCAGAACGGGAAACACTCGGCTGCTCTCTCAAATTCCCTCCCCAGCCCAAGAAGAGAAGCTGGGCTTCCTGCCCCTTGCGGCTGCCCCCAGGCTCATGGCGACGTGGTCCCCGGCCCCAGACCTGTGCAAAGCGGCTGCCCACCTGAGATTCCCTCTGGCTGCCAGGGAGCTGAAGTAATTGAGCCCTAGGGGCCTGCCTCTTTCCTCCCTAGCAGAGCTCCTCCTATTTCTAAGGCCTGGCCCCGCCTCAGGTCTGAGTGCAGTCAGCCAAGCTGGGGTGCAGACTTCTGGGAGAGTGTGGGGCTGCCCCGGCTGGGGAGGGAGGAGAGGTGAGTGAGGCCTCTCAAAGAATGCAGGCGTGAGACCTCCACACTTCTAGTCCCCCTTCTAGGGAACTGAGGGAATTAAGAAATAGCCTGCCAAGCCCCACCCCCAGTTTATAATGAATTCTCCAATTTCTCACCTGAGATGAAAGAGGATCAGGCTTTGGGAACCTCCCTCAGTTAAAGCAGATGGCTCCAGGAAGCCCTGATTCCTGGTGGGAGGACACCTCTCCAGGCATGGGGTGTGGCTGGGGGCGGGGGGCGGGGTGTCCCTCCGCTGGAGAGCTGCCCATCCCTCTGCCTGTGGGCAGGTCTCCCTGGCTAACCCTACTCCCTTCTCCCTCACACATGGCCCATGTTTCCCACACCCAGACTCTGTGCCAAGGCTGTCCTTATTGGGCAGACAGTTAATTTGCCCCTCAACCAGCTTTATTCACTAATCTCCCACCTGATCCACTACTGGGGATCCCAGGTGATTCCTGAAATATGAAAGTAATGACCCTAAGAGTAAATATTTATTGAGCCCTTCCTAGGTGCCAGGCTCTGCTCTCTGTAACCATTAACTAATTCAATTCTCCCAACAACCCTATGTGGGGTCAGTGGAGGGGAGGGACTTTGTCTCCATTTTGGACCTGAGGAGACTGAGGCACAAGGTCAGGCCGGAGATTCCTACAGCCGGTAGAATAAGAGCCCTCTCTCCTCACCCCGCAGACAACCGCATTCGAATCCTGGACAAGCACAAGTGTTAATTTATATGACAAAAGGGATTTGTGGATGTGATTAAATGAGGGGTCTTGAGATAGGATATTACCTTGAATTGTCCGGGCAGGCCCCGTGTCAGCACAGGCTCCTTCTAAGCAAAGGAGGTAGGCAGGACGGTTGGCAGTGGAGCCTTGTCTGTGGGAAGAATCCCACCAGCGGTTGCTGACTTCACACACGGGGCTATCCTAAGCCAAGGAGTCCACACAGCCTCTAGAAACTGGAAAAGACTAGGCCCAGAGTCTCCCCTGGTGCCTCTAGGGAGGAACGCAGCCCCGCCTAAACGCCCTCAAGTGAGACCCTCCTGGACTCTTGACCTCCACAAGTGTATGATGCTACATTTTGTGGTTTTAAACCACTATATTTGTGGTGATTTGTTGAAGGGGCCACAGACTGTCAGTACAAAGCCGGTCAATGGCCTGGCCCTGCTCCGAGCCCCTGCCTCCCAGCGCAGGCCCTCCTACTCTGAGCCCTGTCTCTGCATGAGAACACCAAGGGGTCATCCTCCTGCCTCCAGACAGAAGGTCTGGGGCAAGTCACACTGCCTCATGGATATTGCTGCCTCATACTTGGTCTCTGTTACCCACAGGGCAGTAAAACCAATGAGTGAAAGGCTTTGTAAAGTGTGTGCACACTGCCACCCTGCCGGGGTGGGGGTTAGGGGATGAAACTGTCATTTTTTTTTTTTTAAAGATTTTATTTATTTATTTGACAGGCAGAGATTACAAGTAGGCAGAGAGGCAGGCAGAGAGAGAGAGAGGAGGAAGCAGATTCCCCACTGAGCAGAGAGCCCGATGCGGGGCTCGATCCCAGGACCCTGGGATCATGACCTGAGCCGAAGGCAGAGGCTTTAACCCACTGAGCCACCCAGGCGCCCCTGAAACTGTCATTTTTAAGAACAGACCTAAAGCGCATGTGTGCTCGGCCCTGGGTGGGAGACAGGGAGGGAGGAAACAGTTCCAAGATGGGACATTATGAGAAAACGGGCCTGCCTAGGGCTGGGCAGGAGGCTTCCTGGAGGAGGTGTTTAGACAGGCACCGAAGGCTGGACAGGGTTCTTTTAGCAATCCATCAGCCTGCTGGTCACGGTGAAGCAAGCTGGGCTGCCTGGGGAGACCCCTCTTAACAGCTCTCACTAGAGCGAAGAAAAGGCCCCTGGCAGCAGTAGACAGGCTGCCTTGGACCAACAGACTCGGCTGGAGCTCAGGTGAGTTGATCTCTGGCATCAAGACTTAGGGAAGAGCCAGAGAAGACGGCTCGCTCTTTGGAATGCTGCCAGCCACGGTCTGCGTCCCATGGTGGGGAATGACAGGAGCTGCCTGCCTGGGTTCTGGCTGTTTGACCAAAGGCAACGGCTTAGGGGGAGGTGCAGCAAACCCTAGACTGGGAGCTGCTTGACCACTGGAAACCCTGCCTGGCTCTCCCGAACCTGAGGACCACCTTTCCATTATTCTCCATCACGATGTGTGTGTGTTCTCTTCCTGCCTACAGGTGCCTCCAGTCCACGTGACTCTGCTCAGAGCATCCCTGGGTCCCCTATGGAGCCCGGCAGGCAGCCAATACCGGAGAGATGAGTCAAGTGCACTCCAGCCCCGGGCACACCTGTTTGCACTGCCTGGAAGTTTCAGGCCAATGACTGAGCTGGCCCCATGTGTGGGCAGAGGCAAAGGCCAGCTCTCTAGGTCTGAGCTCTGCTGAACATCTTCAATCCTGTCATGTCATTGTCCCCAAACACCCACTCCCAGCCTCATGATTAAAATGCCAGCAAGGACTGCCTGCATGGGTGGTGGGGAATGCCTTAAACTTGGCCTGCCTAGACTGCCTGTCTTTGGATCCCGAGAAGTCAACAACAACAACAACAAAACCTCGAGAAAAGAAGGGATGCTGTGGGGGGCATTTTCATCTATGTGTGTCATGCAGTGAACATGCACACACACACACACAAACACACACAAACATGTGGTTTGATTGCCCATTTGAATCTGCTAGAGAAACGTGGGAGGATTTTGTGAACAGACCCTGTGCACCCAGGAAGGCAGAAAGCTTCTCGGCGTGAACGTGATGCCTCTCTGAATGTGACTGCAGCAGAACTGGGAATTCAGTTGGTTTCTTTTATTTAATCCTGGCAGGAACACATTCTGCAGGATTATAACAAAAATACATTGGAAAAAAAATAATTCTACATACCCATATTTACTTTTTAGGCCACTTCCCAGGGATGCTGAACAAGCGTGGCACTCAGAGCAAAGCTGAGCGGAATTACGGGGCACTTGCTAGCAGATTGCTGGGAATGCCTGCCTCATTCCTAGTGAGTGGGTTTTCTTCCTTGAGAGCAGGGGCCACCCTCCTGCCCCTTGCTTTGTTCATCTCTTCCCCCTGACCCTTTCCAAAGGGCCGAGCCCCAAAGGGCACCCATGGGTGGCTCAGAGGTATTTGGGTGGATATGAAAACATAAGCCAAGCATGGAACAGAGTTTCAGTTTGGCAGAAATGCTAGATCTCTGCTGCAGGGCAATATGCACACAAACCTACTCCACATAAACACCACTGCACCCTACACTTAAACGTGGTCACAACAGTGAATTTTATGTTCTGTGTTTTTTTTTTTTTTTCTCACTACAACAGAAAAGAATGTAAGCAGAGTGAAAGTTCACTACTCAGAACACGAAATCTGTATGCAGATTCACAGTGACTGCTGATGGGCACGAGGCTCCTTTTTGAGGTGATGACATGCTCTGGAATTGGATAGTGGGGATGGTTGTACCACCGTAGGAATATACTAAAATCCACTCAGCTGGACGTTTCAAAACAATACGTTGTATGGTATGTGGATTACATTTCAACTAAGAAAAAAAGAAATACACGAAGAGTTTGTGGATTCCTAGGCTTCACACTGGAGCTTCTGGTCTGGAAAGGGCCAGGAATCCGCATTTTGAAAAACTACCAGGTGAGCCGGAGATGACCCTCAGAGACCCACACCTGGAAACACCTGTCCAGGGAGCTGTGAGCGAGGATCGCCGGGCCCTCGAGAAAATGCAGGTCCTGGGGTGGGGCCTGAGACTCGGCAATTCTTACGAGATCCTCAGGCTGCTGTTGCTACTTGTCTGTGTGCCACACTCTGAATGGCAAGGCTCAAGGGCACAGAGGGGCAGCTCTCAAACCTCATATATCTAGACCCTTCCTCTCCCCACTGCCCCTGAGCCCACTAAGGGGCGCTACTGAGGGCCATCAGAGTGCTTCCAATCCCTGGCAGCTGGAGGATCCAGGCAGCCCCTGGGAGCCTACTTCAGGGCCTCAACCATGGCAAGCCACCTCCCTGGGGCAGCTGCCCTGGGGGACCCAGGCCAGCTCTGAGGCCTCAGGGTCGGTCGTGCCCTGAGTGGGGGTGGGGGTGGTGGCGGGGATGGGGAAGCAGGGGGGACACCAGCAGCATCGCACAGCCTCAGTCACTGCTCAACGGACCCTCTGGCCAGGCTGTGGGCGCCAGTGCTTCCCAACCACCTCCCTGGCCTCATCTGGCCACCCCCACCCAGGGCCTAGCCCAGGGCCCTGCAGGAATCCTGGGGCTGCCGCTGTATCCCTGGAGGGGCCCCAGCTGCCAAACAGTGTTGGGTTGGTTAGATACCTGGAGGAGAAGCCCCAGGTGGGAACCGGAGCATGCTTTCAGGGAGGCCACGCCCTTGGAGTGAGGGGGAGACCAGCTCTGAGCTGGAACGGAGGCCAGCCTTGCCTCCTCCCTCTGCGCTGTCCTCACCAGCCGGCGCCTACCCGCTGGCAGAAATGACAACTATTCCCGTAGCTGTCTTATCAGTCTGAGGGGATGGTACAATTCCCAAGAGGGCAAAGACAGGGTCTTGTTCAGCTCCATGCACCCAGGGTGCCCTGCAAAGTGCTGGGTGTCTCCAAGGAGTTTAGAAACAGTTGCAGAATGGCCCAAAATTAAATCCAGAACTACCCTTGCCTCACAAAGGAAGACACAGCTAGGAAGGGCAGGCTGCTCCCTGAACGGAACCGCGCCCCTCAGTGTCTGTCCACTCTAGAGACCTCTCCGAGGCTGCCACGGCTGTGGCTGTACATGGGACTTTGCCTGGACACACACATCTAGCGAGCCCTGGGGGAAAGGCAGGAGTGAGCCGGAGGCGGGGAGAGAGGGTCTGCATGCAGAGAACAGATTTGGCACTGAGCTCTTCCAATTAACCCCTGGGGTGAGGATTGGGCACTGGGGCACAGGTGAGTGGAGCCTGGAACGGGCATCCCTCACCCCCGCCTGGCCAGGAAAAGCCCCTGAGCTGTCAGCATCTGTCTCGGTGACTTAGCTCCTCATGAGGCAGCTGTTTTCCTGAAGCCTCCAGCCCTGCTCAGAGGTTAATGGGTCTTTGACTCAGCCTCGGAAAACGTCCATCCAGAGAGGGGATGGAGGGGAGGGCCTTGGGGAGCTCTATCAGGCCAGCCTGCTGCGCCCACGGCTAATCACTCTGCAGAGCCCAGCAGCACTCATTCGATTAATGGCCCAGCCAGCTGCCAGCCAAAGGAAGGCTGCCCAGGCCGGCACCACGAGACACAGATGCCTCTGACTGCATCCAGACACCGGCCTCCCCACCCTCCCCACCGCTGCCTCCCCATCTGTGGGGCCCCCTTTCTGAAGTCCACGGAACAGCAGTGATTGGGTGCTGGCGTCCTGTCCCACATCCCACACGGCCTGAATGAGGCCCCCTTTGGGCCCAAAGGCCAGTCTGTCCCTTGTCACACTCCCTTCAGGCCCAAAGGCCAGTCTGTCCCTTGTCACACTGCAGCACTCCCAGAGCATTCCTCCGCAGCCGGCAGCTTTTTTAGGCTGTGGTTTATATAATTTAATGCTAACCAGAGTTCTTTGAGAGAACTCTGAAACTGCAAACATTTCGTCAACACTTAATCAAAAAGCAAGTGTTGCCTCCCTAGAAGGGTGCCCACGTGTGAAAAAAACAGAGGTCTCTTTACTGGAAAGTGGTTTCTCCTCAGCCCAGCCCTGATGCCCTGTTTGAGGTCCCTGGGCGGGGATGGGGAGGCAGTGGCAGGGGACTTGGGAGCCAAAGCAGAGCCAGGGGACATTGGCAGAACTCTTGTCTTCTGGGATCCTCAATAACCTGGCTGCCAGGGTGCTTCTCTACTGAAGCTGGGTTTCCCAAACTTTCACGTGCCCAAGAATCCCCTGGGATGTTGCTGAAATGCAGACGCTTATTTGGCAGGTCCGGTGTGGGGTCCAAGGGCTCTACATTTCCGACCCGCCACTAGGCTATGACCGTGATGCTTGGGTCTTCAGAGACCTGCACCATTCTTAGCCCCAAACACCCTGCCCACTCTGTGTAGGGCCCGGAGGAGACACCCAGCAGGGACTCACTGCAAAGGATATGAATGAACCAGAATCTTCACGGCAGCTCTCCGGACAGGGTGGAAGGGGCTGAGGACATACAAGGCATTGGTGGCACTGAACCGGAAGATGGTCTTGCCTTTATTCAGCACGATGAAGGTCTGTGGACAGAGAGCGGCTTTAAGTTGGGGTGGTGGCCCCTAGGCCCCTGTGCAAGGAGGATTCTGGGGGGCAGTGGTTGACTCAGAACCCTAGAACCCTGCCTAAGGGTGGAGTGGGAGGAAGAGAGGGACAGAGAAAGGCAGAGGGCATGGAGAGGGCAGGTCAGTGGCCCCTTACGGTGTTGCCTGTGGCTGTAGTGCCTGTGACTGTAGTGGGATAAGGTCAAGTTTAGGGGAATGTCAGGTTGGGTGGGACTTAGTTCAGTTTCAAAATGACAGTCCTAAAAAGGGGCCTCTCGTGATTCTAGCTGAGCTGTTTCCACAGCAGAGGCCAGGACCTGGCCGATGCTTGCTCCTTCCCCTGCTCCCTTCTGACCCCTCCCCCTGCTCACTAGTGGTGATGCACTAATGAGGGAGCTGGGTCAGTGGAGAAGACTAACGGGTGAGAAGTAGGGATGGGAAAACAGAGACCTCAGCCCAGAAGAGAGAAGCTTTCCCTGAGGCCCTGTCTCGGGGTCCAGGACAAGTGTTAGCCCTACCTCACCCCAGAGGAGATGACCGAGTATCTCCCCCAGGAGGATCTTGAGCAGCCCAAACTGGACCCTCTCCCCAAGCTTCCAGAAGATGCTGTCCACACAGTATAGCAGGGCATGGGGGTGGACGGTATGTGCGGGAGGCTGAGCCACGGACAACTCCAGCTTCCCAGGCTAAGGCTGGAACAGTGTAGGGAACACAGCTCTGGGGTTGGGCTTCTCCAAAGGTTGAGCTGGTGAGACAAAGTTCTATTTAATCTGAGCTAGGGAGATAAGCTGACTAGGCATATCAGGACCAAAAGTTCTGCTGTGCTGCCTGTGCCACCCCTTGGGACTTGGGGCAGTGCACCAGGGGTGAGCAGGGAGACAGAAGGTTAGAGGCCAAAGTCATACCTGGGCCATGGTTCAAGTATTCTTGATCACAGGGATAGAAAACAGTGTCCCTGACCCAGCCCACCCTTGACTCCATCCTCAACTGGGTCCTCCTGCCATGCCTTCTGCCTGTCCTAGCCAACTCAAACGAGGCTGCCACTTGGATTTGCCACTGAAAGCAGGACCGGCCACTGGCTTTGGCCTTCACCTCGATCCTAATTGTTACTTCCAGCTGTGACCAACCATGACCTAGACCCACCTACCCTGACGGATCCCAGCTTCCAGACTAACTCTGACCCCACCCCGACTTGCATCACTTGAACCAGGTTCAAGGTCTCTTCTCCCACCTCTGCATATAGACTGGGTGGGCTTTCCCTTTACCCACACACTCACATCCACTCCCATCACACAGGAGACAACCACACCTGTCCCCAGGCTCTTGGTCTCTGAAATGCACGGTCACACACACACTCGGGCACCTAGTGATACAGACCCACAGGACTCACACTTGCCCTGGGAGCACTGACCCTGTCTGCCCTCTGGCTTTTTCCCAATAATGAGAGCAACCACCTTCTTCCTCTGTACCTGCCCTGGGCCATGGTTTAAGTATTCTTGATCACAGGGATAGAAAACAGTGTCCCTGACCCAGCCCACCCTTGACTCCATCCTCAAATGCAAACCCGCCTTCCTCCAGCAGCGAGGCCTGGAAGAGTGGGCAACCAGCTAGGGACCAGGCCTCTGTGGGAGCTTCGTGTGCCTGTGGTTTGAGCGGTGAGGCCGGGGCAGGGCACCCAGATGGGGGAATCCAACTCCTGGGTGGAAATCCCTGCTGGGAGGGAGCCCGAGTCACCCTGCCTCGTGGACAAAAGCAACTTGGTCTCCCTACACTCAGAAGGACAACAGTAGAACAAGCTCTCTTCCCACCCTTCTGAGATTTCCCTTTCGCCTTCACTGCCCCATTGCCAGCCTGCAAGGCCCAGGAGCTGCTGCTGCGGCCGCCGGCCTGAGCTACCTAGGCACAGCCAGGCCCAGTGAACCCCCTGGGCTACACCTGGGACCACATGCTGTGCTCTGGGGTCCAGCTCCAAATCATACACCCTGCAGGATGGCTGGAGTCTGCCCAAGGGGAAAGTCTAACTACAGATGACCCCCATAGCTGGCACTCCCCAAGGAGGCAAGATTTCAACTGTGGCTGCCTGCTCCTTCTCTTCTAACACCAAACATTATCAGGCTGCGTGATTCTGGCTTTTATTCGGGAATAAAATGAAAATGATTAGAATATAGATCCCCAGTGACTCACTCCCCCAAACCCAGGGAGCCCGCCCCAAACGCAGCCCCATATGGAGGCGAGGCCCTCTCCCTGTCTACTGCACTGAGAGGGGAGCTGCAGGAAGGCGTGGGCAGGGAGGTGGGCGGCAGTCACCTTTTGGGTGCTATAGAAGGGGTCCAGGTCCTCCAGGGGCTCCCCGATGAGCTCTCGGGGCGGGTTGCCATAGAGATCTGGCAGCTTTTTGGAGGCCTGCAGGTCCAGCTGGGGCCGGGGAGGCTCCTCCTCGGGCAGCGCTTCTCGGCTCTCCTGTGAGGCGGCCGAGCCTCGGGCTTGCTTCTCCGCCATGCGTTTCTCGATGGCCGCCAGGGACTCCCGGGTAAACCTGCGGAAGCTGCTGGTGCCCCGAGGTAACAGGAAGTCTGCCATCTTCTCATCCTGCTTCTGGGGCCCAGGCAGTCCTCGCGTGGCCTGTGGGGAAGCCAGAGAACACGGGCTGTGCAGGTGGAGGGAAGGACGCAAAGTTTGCAGAGAGGGTCCTGGCCACAGTCCCCAACATCTCCAGAGGCACACCTTGCTGGTGCTGGCCTGGGCAAACCCAGTGTCCTCAAGGCTGCGGGCTCTGTGTGGGGATGCACAGGAGGGTCCCTTTCCCGTCCTAGCGAGCACATTTGATGGCAATTAGGCAAGAGTGGCTGTGTCACTGAAGTCCTTTGTTCTGCCCCACTCAACACAAAAGGGAACACTTGCCCTTGTGGGTTCCTGAACCGAGCCGAATGAAACACTTCCTACAAAGGTGATGACTCTCTCTGGACAAGAAGGGACACTTGCTGGGGCAGGGCTGGGACCTGTCATCTTTTTGTCCCAGGGCCTTGGCGAGGCTGGTCCTGAACAAATGAATGATGGAGGGAATGATGAAGAATGTGCAGGTGAGGGAAGGGTGTGGAAAGGTACCCAGTGCCGTCCCTCCTCTCAAGCTTGTCCCTTCTATAGGAAACCCTGGAGCCCTGTGGAAGGTGATCAGAGGCGTCCTGGGCCAATGCCCAGGCTTCTTTTCTGGGCAGAGGCAGCCCAGGCAGTGGGGCCAAAGGGTGGGAGGGGGGTACTCTGTCTATCTCCCCACAGCACCATGTGCCTGGAGGCAAAGGATGCCCAGACTTTCCCTGGGGCATGGAGGTGCCAACATCTGGCACCTGAAGGACCACCTGTGTCTGCCGAATCAGACCCAGGCAAATGCCAGGGGGTTTGAAACAGCAGGGGCACAGCTTCAGAGCTGTCATCCAGATGTCAGCACCCCGTGTACACAACTGCAGCAATGTCCTGCTGGAGGGCCCCCTGCCCAAATGCCCAGGGCGAGCATTCTTCCCAAGATAGGAAGCTCCAATGGAGCATCTTGGGCTCTTCACACCTCTCCATGTGCTCCCTTCCTCCCAAATCCGAACAAATGAGGGCTGCCCCTGGTGCTGGCCGAACTAGAAAACAGGGACCACTCTCCACAGGGGTGTCCGAGAAGCACACGCACGGGACTCATGCCAGACTGCGAGAATGTGGGCCCCCGTGGCCTCAACCGATCTGGGACCTGGTGCGAACATGCTCTGCCTATGACATGGAGACCAAAGAATGTACTCCTGACTGTCCCAGCAAAACAGGATGTGGTAGGCACAGAAGCTCCGACAGGGATGCCACCGGGAAGGGGGAGGCAGTGTCGCTAATTACCACATCAAACCCAGGAATGGCCGGGCACCAGCTCAAGGGGGCAGGGCGGACACCTGTTGGAGATCTCTGCCAGGACAGAATCCCTTTCCGTCAACCAAAGGCAGGCTTTGCCTTGATCTCACTCCCATGAAATACGTCACCAATGACCCCGGCGATCCGCTGCACCAATCCTTGCACATAGCCAGCAAAGGTCCCAGGCTCCGGGCCCAGGATGGCTGGGAGGCAGGCACCTGGTCAGCTGACAGGTAAACGGTGAGCAAGCATAACACAGCCAGGCCTCCAAAGGGCACCTCTGGTCCCCAGGGAAGGGCAATGAGGCCGGTGTGAAGGGAGGTCAGAGGAGAGGTCCTAGGACCTTGCACTCTAAAAACCACTCCATCCTTCAGGGTCTTGTTCCTCTGTTTCATTCAAGACAAGTTAAAGGAACACCTTTGATAATAACAGCAGGTGAGGGAGTAGGTTCCCCTGTTATAAAAGCGTGTCCCTGTTCAGCTTCCATCTTTGAGTGAACAAGAAAGGTGTCTGTGACACTCATTGCCGAAAGTGAATGGCGATTTTTTTTCCCTAAAGATTTTTATTTATTCATTTGAGAGAGAGAGAGAGAGACAGAGAGAGCACAAGCAAGGGGAGTGGCAGAGGGAGAAGAAGACTCCCCACCAAGCAGGAAGCCCTAGGCGATATGGGGCTCCATCCCAGGACCCTGAGATCATGACCTGAGCCGAAGGCAGATGCCTGACCCACAGAGCCACCCAAGCGCCCCATGAATGGTGATTTTTTTCCTTTGCTGGTAAAAATGTGGGTCATGGTACACTTTCCTTTTTGTACTTTTCTTTAGTGCTTGAATTACTTAGGATGATCTTGTATTATTTTTACAAAAACAAGGGCCTTAGTCCTTACTGAGAAAAGAAAAAAAGAAAAAAAGCCAGCCAGGATGACAATGGCCCTTTCCAGGACAATCCTCTCCACCATCAGCAATCACTATTTAAGTAAATCAGGAAGCCTCCTCTTTGGCTTGGAATTTTTTCCTAAAAATAGTGTTCTCTGTCTCATTGTATCCATCTGTGTCCCATGCCTGCAAGGGTTCTGGGGACACGTGTATGCCCATGGACTTGCAGAGGTTCACCGGTATATACTGGGGAGTGTGTGTGTGTGTGTGTGTGTGTGTGTGTAAGGGAGAGAGAGACAGAGACAGAGAATGTGCGTGCACATACAAGCTCACACCTACGTAGCCGTCTGTTCCAGTAAAGGTGTTAAAAAATGTGTATTGAAATCAATTGATTCACGTAGATTGGCGCACATATTCTAAGTGTGCAGGTGGATGAATTTTCTCAAACTAAACACAGCTGGAAAGAGCACCCAGGTCAAGGAAAAAATTGTCCCCTGTCCCTCACACTTGGATTCCCCTCCAGTCACCAGCTACCTCCCTGGCCAAGGGAGACCACTCTCCCGACTGCTAATGGCAGGGACAGCTTTCCTTGTCTGTGGAGTTTAGGGGTTCCTAAAAGCCTCTTGGACGGGTGGGAAAGATTTCAGCGTAGGAGGAAATGTTCCTTGTTCTTACTAACTTTTAAATGCAACTGAGCACTTCCCTCAATCACGAATACAGGCAGCAAAGTGATCGTGTTAACGGTGCTGGGACCCACAGAACCTGCTGACATTCTCTTGTTCTGTGACCAGTGCCCCCAGGATCTCAGATATCATGAACACTCATTGATACTCCACAATTAAAAGGCTTATCAGACCTGCTGCCAAATCTTATTATTTCACATGTTAATAAAGAAGCACTTTCTGAAAAAAAAAAAAAAAAAGAAGCACTGACAATGGGGCCTAGATCTGAGGAACGTCTTGTTCCCCGTGGCCTCCAGTAGAGCACCTGAATCCTTGGGACTCTGTGGTTCCTGAAACCAGGTGAGGTTCCCAGCAGCCAGGCAGCCTCAGGTTCCAAAGTAAACCAGTCAAGCGTGTCCTTTGTCTCTGGGCCTGCAGGCAGGACGGATCCTTTTTCTTCCTGTTCTCCCCCTGCCTGCACCTGGTTTTGGCCTTGCTCTTCCTTTAGCAGCTCAGGGCCCACGCCCTGCCTGAGGCCGAGACTGGCTGAGCCCTGGCTGCAAGGTTTCTAGTGATGCCCGAGTTGGGGGGCTGGGGTTCGAGGGCCCGAGGACACTCCAGGCTCAGACCCAGCCATCTCCTGCAGGCCTAGGAGGTCAGGCCCCCAGCAATCTGGGGAAAGAACACGTCTCAGTCTTACACAGATCCAATGTGTGGAGAGGCCTGGCCTGATTTGATTCTGAGACTGTTCCTCTAGAAGCAGCACCCCATGGCTCCCTTCCCTCGTCCAGGCTAGTTTCTTTGTCCCCATCAGTCCTGTAGATGCTCCCTGGGCTGGAACGTCTTCTTCCAGCTGACCACCCTGCCCAACCTGGTTGCTCCTGTTCTGTCGGCCTGACTCAAGCTCCAGGGGACCTCAACCCAATCCTGTCCCAAGTTTATCAGTTTCTGGTTACCGGGGGCTTCTCTGTCAAAGTTCTGCTGGCTCCTGAGCCCAGGGAAGCAATCTGTGAAGCTTCCTTTTCAATCTGATCCTTTCCTGCGACACTGGCTACAAGCCCCCCACCCCCCAAACATTACACCCTCCAATCCGGATGCTACTGCCCAGGGGCAGACCTTGTCCCCCCAGCTGGGACAATGCTGACCTCATGGCCACTGGCCCCCTCTCTCTTTCCCTCCACTCTGCAGTTCCACCACTCCCTGACCCAGCCCTTCCCAAACACAGCCCCTGCCCTGTGCGATGGCAGGGCCACCTCAGGCTCTCCTCACGACCCCCTTCTCTAGGACACCTTCTATGTTTGCCCACCCACGCTGATCTCCCTCCTCTGGGCATCCAGCCCTTGCCTGCTTCCTGGCCACAAAGGTTCCCTGATAGTCAGTCCCTGGGTTTGTTTGGGACCAAAGGGTATCGCCTCTCAGGCAGTCTGATTTCACCAAATAGCCCAAAAACCTCTGAGTCGCTGGCTGTACACATGGGTATTACAACAAGGTGGAGATGCCATGAGGGAGAGCAGTGACTGTCCGCACCAGACACCGGAGCCCTCTGGACCTGTCTCCGTGTTGTCTCTTCAGCTGGCCTTCCTGAAGGAAGACTTTCCTGAATATACGGGGCACATAGCTGGGGCTCAATCTGTGGTGGTCACCTTGCCAGGTTGTGGAGCACGAAAAGAGTGTAGCTGTGGGTATGGTCCAGGGCCAGGGAGTGACGCTCCGGACTTCTCTGGCTTCAGCACTAAGATTCCTGCATCCTGAGAGGCGATACCCTTTGGTCGGGAACAAACCAGAAAGGTTGGTCACCTGAGGGGTGAAGAGGGGCCTGACTCCAGCCTAGTCCCTTCTTGTGGAGCCTTCCTTCCCATTCCCCTCCCATATCCCAAGGCAGGCACGCTCTGGCATCCTGAGTCACCTCTAGCATTTTGGTCGCCTTGGAATCACAGCCTCTGGAACACAGCATGCAAAGAATATTCTTTGCTATGTAAATTTATGCAAGGCACTCTGTGGAAGTGGTTCCCAGGCTTCCTAGAAAATCTCTGCTGGCTTCCTTGGCTCCTCCCTCCTCCCTCCCGCTCTGGAGACTCAGCTCACCTGTGCCCTTGCCCCATGGCCCTGCCTTCCACGGCTCCTCAGTCCTTCAGCAAGAGGTTCAGGGAGAGCATGTGGGTGCCCATGAGGCCAGGGCTCACTCCCCACAGGTGTCAGTGAGGGCAGGAGGAGTGAATTCATTTCTTCCTTGAGGAGAATGAGTTAAAACTAATTAACACCTCAACTCATAGACTCATTTTATTAATCGAATGATTCAGTAATCAGCACCCGCTGTGTACGGTCTTACAAATGACTTCATAGAACACTTTTCTTCCCAAGGTAATGGATCCTAAATCAACAGGTGATGATGAGGAGATGAAGATGAGCCATCAGCAAAGAGACTCTGTGGTGGCTTGTGAGGACATTTCCATTCAGCCTTGCCAAGATGGGCCATGAGGAAACGCCCTGGGCCAGAGAACCCAGACCTGTGCCCGGTTCTGCTTCTGCCTTTGGCCTTCCCACACCTTCTCTGCAGGATATTGTTTCTAAATGGGATAGGGACACGATTCAAGTGCCTGTGGGATCTGGTCCTGTCCACTTATTTCCACGTGTCCTTGGGCAAGTTTACTGATGTGTTTCTGCCTCAGTTTTCCCATCTGTAAAATGGGGGGTCATAATCGTACCTGCTGCACAGGGCTGTTCTGAGGCTTAGATTATTAATACTTGTACAGGCTCGGCACACAGGAAGTATCTTAAGAATGCCAGTTGCTCTTATTGTGGTTGCTGCGGTCACTACTTTTTTCCTACTAGATCCAACTCAGAGGATCCCTCTTTGAAAGACCTGTCTTGCTGCCTCCTCTGCCTCCCACTCCCAGTCCTCCCTGCCTGGCTGGCCTTCCCTTCTGTGTTCTCAGCACACTTGCATCCCCATACCCACTTCACCACAGGATGCAGTTAACTGACTTCCTTTCACATCTCCCTCTCCCTTCGGCTGTGTCCTGAATTTTCGAACCACAGTCTGGCCCAGTAGAGGTGCCTCTAAAGGCCTGGTGAATGAATGAGTGAATGAATGAATGAATGAATGAATGCCAGATTAACCTTCCTATTGCCCAGCCTGTGAGCTTGGAGATGAACAACACAAAGCCCCCTTTTTCTGGGCCTTGTTTTTCTCAGCCACAAACTGGGTGGGCCAATCCAGCAAGGTTGTAGGCTCATGATGTGTCTGGGACTGCCGGAAGTGCTGCTGTGATCACCTTATTTCATTCTTGCAACAATTCTAGGGAGAGGGTAGGTTAGTATCTGTTTTACACAAAGGGAAATCTGATGCTTCGAGGTTAAGTAAGCAGGCCCCAGTCTGTCTGGTGAAAGCCAGGTCTCACCAAGGCACTTACATTCCCTCCTACTTCTGCTGGCACAGAGGGCTGGGAGGAAGGGGTAAAGTCAATCTGCGACAGGGGCGGGGCATGTCTGTGAACTGCCCCCCCCACCTACAAAATGAGGAGTCCAGCCAAGGCTGGTCCTTCCTCCCTCTCAGCAGCCTGGCTGGCCGACCTGCCTATGCCCACGCGTGGGCGGCTGCTCCCAGGGAGACCTGGCCGATTTCTGCCAATGGCCAGGGACTCAGCAGTTTCCCCGCTGGAAATGATTCCCCAGCAGTTTTTATCTCCAGCTCTGGCCCTGTTGAACGGCCCTGTCCAAAAGGGTAGCCACCCAGCCCACATGGCTACTGACCACTTGGAATGTGGCTATCCCAGTGGCCATCCAGAGTGGTACAGTCCCCACAAATTTCATTATTAACTTTTAAACACTGATTACAATTTATGCTGGTTAACATTTTGGATGTATGAGGTTAAATGAAATGATACAATTAATCTCACTTTTTTTTTTTTTTTTGACTTTTTAAAATGTGGCTACTAGAAAATTTTAAGTTGCATATGTGACTCTCATGGGTAGTTCATGTTCCTCTCTACCAGATGGCATTCCCTCCCTGCTGTTGGGCCCTAAACACTTAGAGTTCCACTGCCTTTGGGCTGGGCCTCAGGCTAGCCCTGGGGGTGGGGGAGGGGAGAGAAGCAGAGGGGGAGGACAGGTCGGGGATGGGTTGAAGGAGAGTTGTCTTCAGCAGCCCAGAAAGTGGCCACCCGGTTTGGGGCAGTGGCTTGTGGGTGGTTGTACTGACTGGAGCCACAGGTGGGGATGGGGGTGGGGGAGAGGGGGAAGTGGAAGGGGTCAACGGCATCCCTCCAGCCCAGGCAATTATCTGCACAGTCCTGGCTCTCCCAGGGTAACGGCTTGGACAAAGGCTCAGTGGGGGTGCCAGCTGGTTCTCGTGGCCTGTGCATTCAGGTCCTTGCTCCCAGATCAAAGGCACAATGGCACGTCCTTGTGCAGGGCCTCAGCGAACCGGCTCCCTGCAGGCTCCGCTCCTCTGAGGCTGCATAGACATTAACTCTGTCTAGCCCAGAGCCCGAGCTTTGGGGGAGGATGATCCCCAGGGGGCTTTCCTTCTCCAGTCTCGATCCCAGCCCCCAGCAATCTGGGGAAGTCCTGCAGAATCCCCACCCCCATCCCTTCTGGAGGCGAACACGCCCACCCCAGAAGCCGGGGATGCCCTCATTTACATACATTTGCATCTCATTTATTCCAACACTCTGGCTGAAGCCGAGGCTAATTCAGCTGACAAGAAAACCCCACCCGTTTGCTCTGCTTAAGTGATTCCCCAGGCGGAATAAAAAGGGGTCCCTGGGACCAGACCCCTCCCTCTGGAGTGGGAGCTGAGGGGAGAGCTGGAATGGGGTGGGGGCACCTTTGGCTTGAGCCCTGGATTCAGCCAGAGTTCCTGTTTTTTCAAACTCCACCTTCCCCACAGTAAGGATAGGGCCCTTTGGGAGCCTGGAAAGGGCTTGCTCGTCTCAAGTTCCCTGGTATTGCTGGTGCCAGGTCAGGGGAACCACACACACAGCCCAGGTCATTCAGGGCCCCCTGCACAGGGCGCCTGGCATCCGCTTCCTTCCAGGCCTGAGTCTGTCTTGTAAGCCCAATTATTTCTCCATGCACAGGGGTCTGGAATGTTATGTCAGGCACTGAGATGTTACTCACAGCCCAGAGCTGCCTAGGGGTCCAGGGGCTCCAGGGTAGGGGCTTGGAGGATCCACTATGTGACCAAAAGAACTCAGAAGTCAGACAGCTGGCTCGGTCAACCAGGGCACTGCTGGCCCAAACTGTGTACCGTCTATAGCCACACACCACACACAACTGGGCCAGAAAGGTGGCCCAGGAAGCACCCGACCAGCACACAGGTGCCTGCGAGATGGCTGGAAATCAGCATCCTAAGTCTCTAGCCCCGTTTCTTCCAACTCATTTTTCTCAACACCTGGGCTAAAAAAAAATGGTTTCACAGGGGAACTGTACACTGAGGTCATGGCAACCAAAGCATTTATGGAGTACCTACTGTGTGCATTAGGGAGACAGGAGTGCCCTAGGGAAGCCTGGGGGCGCTTAGGGTCCCTTAACCCCCAGATAAAGATAAGCCAATCCATCCACACACAAGATCTATGCCACAAAATTGTTTATGAGACAGAATGGGCACATCTATCTATATGAAAATGCACTGATTTTCAGTGTATAGTTGAATGAGTTTTAACAAATGTATACATACATTCGTGTAACTACCACCTCAGTTAAGCTAGTGAACATTCCCACCGCCCCAGAAAGTTCCCTAGTGTCCCCTTCTGGTCAGCTTTTCTGATTTCCATCATCATAGATGAGTCTGACCTGTTCTAGAACTTCGCATATATAGAAGCACACTGTATGGGCTGTTTGCATCAAATGTTCCTGCTTGACATAGTGCTTCTGAGGCTTTTACACTGCATTTGCCGGGGACAGCCATCTGACTTCCCTTTGCAATGCACTGTGACCACGCAGGACCCAGCTGGGGACAAGTCCTTGGCCCGATCATAAAAGGCGAGGACTGGGAGGGACTCGAAGTCCAGCTATCTCTGGGGACAGCCGCCCCCGGGGGATCCTTAGGGAATATTTTTCTCTCCTTCCCTCAGACATTTCCTGAAACAGAAACTCAGCAATTATACATCTAACCGGCACCCAGCTCAGCAAGTGAGTGGGGGCTTTCCCTGGGTTTCCACTTTTGTTAGCAACTAGCTGTCGCTTTATTTAACTGGCAGTCTGTGCCGCATCCAACCACCACGGGGGTGGAGGTGGCGGCGGCGGGGTTGGCGCTGCAAATGGCTGGCCCCTGCCCTGCGCCTTCTTTTCCCTCAAGTCCGGCTGTGGCGGGCCCCCTCTGCCTGCCTGCACCCGCACGTGCAGCTGGGTGTCCTCTGGCTGGGGCAGGGGGAACAGACTCAGGGGCTGGGATTCTTCCCAGGGGTGGGCCCCAAGGCAGGCAGCCGTGCTGGGCAGCAGGAACAGGCACTTTGGCTCAGAGGGGACCTTTGTACCCCTTCCCTGCTACTGGCCCAGATCGATGAGGCTGGGGCTTTGATGGCCACACAGGAAGTATTGATGGGGCTGGGCTGATCCCTCCCATGGTCTGATGTTCCCCCGCATCTTAGATGACCCAGCCAGGCCAGCTGGAGGGACGGCTAATGAAACCTGAGGACTGAAATCAGCAGCTCCAGGCAAACCTTTCCCTGCCCTCCATGCCTTTGAACACTGCCTCTGGAGCCAGGCCCTTCCTTTGCCCAGGACTTCGAGGAATCAATACCCGCCAGAAAGGCATTTACCACCCTCTTGATGCCAGGAAGAGCCTTTCTACTGCTCAAAATCCATTCCCAGAAAGCACGGGGACTGCCTGGGCACAGTGGTCAGGAGGTGGGGGCCTGGGCACCGCGGGTCCCGGGCTTCGCACCACCTGCGTGCCCGAGTGACCTTGAGCCTAGAGGCTGACCAGCACTGGTCCCCGGCCTCCAGGGCTGTAAGGAGGGGAGCACACACCCTGGGGATGACAACGGAGGGATCTCCAAGGGGGTGAGGGACCTTCCCGCACCCACACAGCTGCCACGAGAGTGGCTCCGTCCTTTCGCTTGCTTAACACACTTGTGGGGGCACGACTTCCCACTGCCTCCCTGGAGATTCAGTCAGAAGAAGAAACTGAAGAAGAGAAAGAAAGAACTGAACTCCAGCCGCTGAGCATAAATGCTCTCTTCCCACAACAGGCCCGTGCACACAGTCTGATCTCTTTCCCCTCTCCCAATTCTGGGCATCTGCCACGGCTGGGCTCTAATCCCACCTCCTCCAGGTACCCTCCCCTGGCATCTCTGGGCTACAGGGACCTCCCCTGGTGTGTGTGTGTGTGTGTGAGTGCATGCATGCAAGCATGCTGAGCTCCCAACTCCTGCCATCCATCTCCTCTGTCCTGAGCAGCCTTTGCTCTGGCCCCAGGGGTAAACCTACTAGGCCCCAAGGGTCTTTGGTTCCTTTTCTGCCTAACCAGAGTAGTAAACAGAGTGAAGAATAGACAAAGAGAGTCACAGAACTGTCCCACTGGACCCCGGTTTCAATAACCACTAAAGTTTCTGCGGGGCTTGGGGCACGCCAGAACCTTGTCTAGGAAATGAAGTTGGAGGTAGGAAAGCTGTGGGTACCCGGCTCCCCAGCCCATGGCTGTGACTCTTTGGGAACGGGATGAGGGTGATCTGGCAGGGGAGGTGACACAGGTTTCAAAGAGCCCACGAGACACATGGTGCCAAAGCTGTGCCATCTATGGCACTTGCCCCGGAAAAGTCTACTCCTGGACTCCCTCTCCCATTTGAGGGTCCCTGGCCCCAATAATTGATGTGGGGTCTCTATAAATAGCACCCATTCCATATTGATCATCTTAAAAAGACACGGAATGTTCTAGGCCCACGGAGAGAAGAGTTATGTCTAAAAATAGTTTCATCCCCAGGAACCACTGCCAGCCCCAGGCTGTCATATAAGCTGTGCATAACAAAGGGGCAGTCTGAAGGAGGCAGATGACAGAAAGGGTGGCAGTTGGAAACTGAGGCATGAAACCTCTCCATCTCCACCTCATTTTCTCTGCTCTGGTCACAGAAGCCAACCATGCCTCAGGAGCTTTTCTCTGCCTTAGGGCCTTTGCACCTGCAGTTCCCTCTTTCTAAGACATTCTTTCTCCAGATTTCCTCTGGATAGGTTTTCCCTTTTTGTTTGTTTGTTTGTTTTGTTGTTGTTTGTTTGTTTTAGATTTATCTGAGAGAGAGAGAGACCCCACGAATGGGCAGCAGCACAGAAGGAGAGAATCTCAAGCAGATTCACCACCTAGTGTAGAGCCAGGCTTGATCTCATGACCCATGAGATTATGATGGGAAATCATGAGTCACCCACTTAACCAACTTAGCCACCCAGCATCCCTGCTTCTTTCTTGTTATTTAGGTCTCAATTCAATCTCTTCCTTCAAGAGGTCTTTCCTGACCAGCCAGTCTAGGATCACTCCTGTCTGTCCACCACATCTTCCTGTTTTACTTCCTTCATAGCCCTGGTCATGATCTAAAATTACCTTCAGTATCTATTTGCTTAGTGGTATCTGGTCTGTCTTTCCCCGATAGTATGTGAACTTCATGAGAGCAGTTACTGAATCTGAGTTGTACACCTTCTAGAATCTTCTGTGGCACCGAGTAGACGCTGAATGTCTTATCTGGGCCCTCTCCCACCACCCCAAGCTGAACTCTGCCTCAGACCAACACTTCAGGTCAGCCTGGGGAGGCAGAAGGCAGTGGGAATCCAGTCCTGGCTTACTCTGTAGCCCTCCCATGCCTGGTCTACTCTCTGCAGCATCCAGTCTCTGTCCACAGCCTGCCCCCTGGCTTCATCCCTTCGCTCTCTGCCTCCTTCATAGAGTTTGCCACAAGATTTCCACCCTATCCCTCTACTCCTGGTTATCTGCTCTTGAGGACCTCAATGTGTCTCCAAACACTGCTTTCTGGAACACTTCTCATCTCAGAGCAAGATCTCCCTCCCCTTCCTGTCCCCCACCCCCAGGAGGAATCACAGTTCCTGCCATCAAAATTCCCCTCTGAGGCACAACTTCAACTCAGACCTCTGGCCCCTCACTGTCAGGAAAAGTATTTGCCCTATAAGTACCACCCGTGGGTGCACTGCATGGACACACATGCCTAGAGTCCACTCTGGGCTCTCCCTACATACCCCCTTGACTCCACCCCTGGCCAGCTCCCGTCTATCTCTTTTCTCCCTCTTAAACCATCAAACTCTTGCAAAGAGCTGTCTACACGTGCTGTCTCCACGTCCTCACCTCCTGCTCACTTCTGAACCCACTCCAAACTGGCTCCTATTCTCACCAATTCATTCACTCACTCACTCATTCATTCATTCATTCAACAACTAACCATCTGTGTTGGGCACCACATTCTGTAGGTGTTAAGGAGTTTCTGGTGTTCACTGTCACCAGCATCCACACTGTTCCTCAATCTAATGGACACTCCTTTTAAAAGTAGGCATTCTTCTTGAACTATGCCTGAACTTCTCAGAACCATCTTCTTTACGCTCAGCAGAAAGAAAAGAAAAAGAAGACTCCCCTTCCTCTGGGACATGCTCTCTCCTTGCTTTCTGTGACACCTCCCACTCCTGGCTTGCCTCCCACCTCTCCGACTGCTCCTTCTCAGCCTCCTTTGCAGACTTCTCCGGCCTCAATTGTTGGAGTGTCTCAGGGATCTGGACCAAAGCTGTTCTCTTGCACTCTCTCCTCCACATCAGGCTCACCTGGGTGCTTTGAAAATTTCTGATGCCCAGGCCTCACCCTGGAGTCAAATGAATTAGAACCTTGAGGGGAGGGAGTGGAGCCTGGGCATAGGTTTTTTTGTTTTGTTTTGTTTTTCAATTTTTATTTTATTTTATTTTTTAAAGATTTTATTTATTTATTTGACAGAGAGACAGATCACAAGTAGGCAGAAAGGCAGGCAGAGAGAGAGGGGGAAGCAGGCTCCCCACTGAGCAGAGAGCCCGATGCGAGGCTCGATCCCAGGACCCTGAGATCATGGCCTGAGCTGAAGGCAGAGGCTTTATTCCACTGAGCCACCTAGGCGCCCCATGTTTTTCAATTTTTAAAAGCTGTCCAAGTGATGCTAATGTGGCCAGGCTTGAGGACCACTGGTCTGCAATCTTGCTGGACAATCTAGTTTACTGCCATGACTCCCGTGGCCAACATCTGCAGATGATTCCTAGTTTCCACCTCCAGCCCCGGTCTCGTGCCAAACACTGGACCCTCCCCTCCAACTGACCACTGCATGTTTGGATCTGTCTCTGGAAGTAGTAACGGTTCTACTCAGTACCCCGAAATATCTGTCACTTCTCCTTTGTTCTTTATCAAACTTACCAACCTAAACTTCACTCTTGCAGTGTGGTGGGGTGGTGGTGGGGAATCTCATTTAATGAGAAATCAAAGTCAGGGAGGGAAGAAGTGGCATGTCTCTGAACAGAGAAGAAAGCTGGGATGCCACAGGTTCCACCACCTGTGGTGACCTGACTCTTCCTTTCCTTCAACCGAAGGACTTCTGATGGCACTCGTGGTCTGTATGGGCAGACCTGACACATCGGCTAAAACCCAAGGCCTGCTACTTAGTAGATGTGTGACAGTGAGTGAGTTAGTTCACCTTGTTGGGCCTTCAGTTTCGACACCTGCAGTATTGTCATCAGTAAGGTCCCACCCCCTGGGCTGATGTAAGGATTCCTGAGATGAGCCTTATAAAGTGATTAGTGCCATGCCTGGCTGACAGAAAGCACTCAGTGAATGTTAGCTATTTTTAGTACCATTACTGAGGATAAATTCCCAATTCCTGAGTATAGAGCTCACAAGGGCCCCCGTGACTGTGACCTTGGCTTTAGCTTCTGCTCTTCCCTCCCTCGCACCATGAGACCCAACGGGTCGCTGAACTAACAAGGGTGTTTTTCACAAATCTGCATGGCTCATGCCGGTCCTGATGGCTAGACTGCAACTTCTCCATCTCGAAAACTCCTATTCATCCTTCAAAACCCATGAGGAAGGTTATTTTTGTTAGAGAGATACTCTTGACTCCTCTGGCCAAAAGTAATCATTCCTCTTTCAGGGGGGCAATGGGGTCACACTTCTGATAGTGATACCCTTCCAATAACTTTCCCAAAAGTCAGTGGGAACTAGCCTCCTGTGAACAGAACAGAGACTGCCATTGACCACTGCTCCAGGATGTTTGCACAACTCCCCTCTGGAATGGCTTGGGCACTAGCCTCTTCTTCTCCACAACTCCCAGCTGTCTCTGGTGCTTCCCACCACTCCTGTGAGCTTGGTCTTCATGCTGAGTGAGTCAATCCTGGAACTTTTCCAGAAGAGCTTTGATCACCAACCAGGGATGGGCCAAGCACCGCAGAGGCGCAGCAGCTGCCCAGGCCACACAGGGCTGAAGGCTTTTTGCCGGCACCCCAAAGCCTGTTTCCTTTCTGCCCAGATCCTCTTTGGTCAGTCCTAGCTCATTTTGGTCCTCAGGAAGTAGTTCTCAAGGAATCTTCATCCTGAGTGGTGCACCAAATCTACTGACTCTCTCTAGATGACCTTGGATAAGTCCTTGACCCACTCCCGGCCTCGGTTTTCTCCTGTCCAATGTGGCACTAATGACAGAATTCGATTAAAAGTTCAGTGGGTCTCATTTCAGCACAGGGTGGGACATTCTAGCATCAAATCTGTGTTCCACGGTCTGGCTGTCCCCTGACTCTCCCCTCCTGATACTCCTGTGACAGCAGCATGGTATGAGCTATCATCCTGTGCCACCCTCCTTCCGCCTTCCAGCTCCATTACCACCCACTCACGTGCACCTGCCCGATTCCAGCTGGGAGGAGTTGAGGGTGAGGAGATGGAGTTGAGGACAGCCACAAGGTCTTGGGCTCCCAGTGGCCTGGGCCTCTGCTACTCTGAGTCCCTCTAGATCATGAGGGGCTTGGTGGGAATCTGCGAGAAGGCTGAGGTGCTGCCGCATGGTGGGGGTCATGTGGTGTGTCTGTCTCCACCCTGCTATTCAGGCTCACTGAGGAAGGTGACTAGGGTCTCAGTAGGAGGGGGGACGAAATGCCAGCCCAAAAGCCTAAGAGGCGGCTCACCCTGCCCTCCTAGGACTGGTCTCAATGCTCTAAGGAGAGAAGATTGACTCCTGCCCCAACGTCAGCCATGGCTTCCTGGCTGATTCATCTGTGCCCTGGCCTCCAACAGGTGTTTGCAAGGAAGGCCTATGGCCAAGGCCTCGTCCCCAGCATTTCCCCCATTACGGCTCTCTGCACCTCCAGCCTCCACAAGGCTAGGTACAACCGTTCCTCCCGTTCCTTCCCATGCCACCAAAGACGATCAAATAACACAGAGGATGAAAGCCACCTCCCTCCCGTCAAGGCGAGTGGATCTGCCCGGGTAAGAGCGAGAGCAAGCAGGGCAGAGAACTCTCTCCAATCCCAGCGCACAGAGATCTCCCTTGCTGAGAGCACAAGGAGGTCTCTCCTCCTTCAAGGCGCTTAGAGACCAGATGCGGCCCCGTTAGGGCGTCAAAGGGCACAGAGATCTCTTCGGGCTCGAAGCTCGCAGAGATAGGACACGTATTTAGATCTCTGCTCCCTCAGGGCGCAGAGATCTTTCCCAGGTCAGGACAGGCAGCGATCCGGTCCCAAAGAAGACACCCCTAGAGGACCGCTCAGTGGGGCCCAGAGAAAGGGGGTGATTGGCTCCCTCCCCCATTCCCAGCCCTGCTCGGTCGGCTCCCCGGCTTTCTGGAACCACACTCACTGCGCGCCTAGTCGCCGCTCTGACCTTGGGGTCTCCGGCCTCGGGAATCCGGGTCCCAATCCCAGACCCTCCCCGAGCCTGCGCCAGGGTCGGCCGGGAAGCCGGGGCCGCAGCTCCTCCTCCCCGGGCCCTCGACAGCGCACGGGGAAACCCGGAAGGAAAGGAATGGGGAGGGGGCGCACGGCGATTACAGACGCCCCCCCACACCCCCGAGGGAATCCCTTCCAGCCCGAAGGATCTGCACCCTTTCTTCTCTCCCTCCCGCCTCGGGGGCAGCGATGGGGGAGGGAACTGCCGGGCGCACCCGGGGCAGGGGAGGGGGTGGATAGGGGCCGGAGGCTCCTACCCTCGGGGAGTAAAGTTGGGCGGCGGCAGGCGGAGGGGGCTCCGGCCCGGCCGGTGCTCCCAGGCGCAGGGGCGCTCGCTCACCTGCTGGTCCCCCGGCCCTGGCCCCGGGATGGGCGGCTGAGGTTCCGCGCGGACTCGGCTCGGAGCGGGGCTCGGGGCACTGGGCGCAGGCTCAGCGGCCCCGGGGGCGCGATCCGCGCATCCTACGGGCGCCGCCGCCGTCTCGGCTCCGCCGCTCGGCTCGGGCTCCGGGGCTCGGCGGGCGGCGCGGGCTCGGGCTGGGGGCGGGGTCGGGGGCGGGCCCCGCCTGGGCTCGGCCTGGGGCTTGGGGCCCCCGGCTGGCTCCGCCCCAGAGCGACGCGCCCCGGACTCCGCACGTGGCGCTCCGCCCGCTCAGAGGGTGAAGCCCTGGGCACCCGCCGGGGCGCACACCCCCACGCTGACCCGGGGGCGCCCCGCCAAAGACAGCAGCCCACGCGGGCACAGACAGACACACGCAGACGCGGGCACACGCTGGGGTACACACTCACCGACCCAGAGACGCTTCGCCACAGATAGCCACCCACGCGGACACGGACAGGCACGCATCCCGGCACACACGGGAGAATACACGCAGGCATCCTCCCTGACCTGGGGACCCTACATTGGGGAACCAGCCCCCTGGACACGGACAGACCCTGATGCGGGCTCACACAGACACCTATGCTGACATTCCCTGAGGCTGACAGACACACTCGACACACGCACATCTGCGCTGACACACAGACACCCACACGGACATAGGCAGACACATCATTGACACACACACTGAGGCAGACACACTCTGACAAACTCAGTGATACATGACTCAGAGACTCGTATCCCCTGACACAGAGGCACACAGTTACATGGGACCACATTCTGCTGGAGAAACACGGACAGTACACAATTCTGCACAATAGTAGACACTCGCACTCACACAGACCAGAAATAAGGGCACAACCAACAAACACAGAGACACCCACCCTGAAATGGACTCACACACATGCTCACATACATACACCTTGTTGGGACACATACAACCAACACCTTTACACACAGAGAGACGCTCAAACATGTGGATACTGAGACAGACACTGCCTCTCACATAGGGACACATAGACCAGTGGCAAATTATCGCTCATACCCAGGCTGACCCATAGGGAAACATGTCCAGGAACACAAGTTTTTAAAACAAAATGGGCTACCAGATTTTCCCCACAGGCCAGTAACATAGTTGGAAGGGACGGTATGCTTTGCCCTGCACAGTGGCCACTGCCCACAGCCATCTTTACTTTTCTGACACTTTCAAAGCCCCAAGATACAAGAATTGCTCTTGGAGGGCAAAATGGGGGCTGGTATCTCAGAAAGCTCCAAGGTACTGGATTTGAGATCTCAGAGACTATGACCTGCCCCTCCACTGGGACTCTGGAGAGGTAACGATGAGTCCATTGTCCCTTTGGGATCTGGGTGTGGGGTTCCAGGTGTCACTGGGGGCCTTACACATACACTGAGGAGCTACCCGTGCTTTCAGGACAGCCAGTCCAGGGTAGGGGAATCGGTGAGAAAGTCGGTCTATAGGAGAGTCTTAAGACACAGGACGCTTTCCGGCCCTGGATTGGGTGGGATGGCTCCTGGCCAGACAGATGAATCATAAAAACAGCACGCTGGCCTCTAGCCCCTTGACGGGCCTCAGGTTGGCCAGCATCTCCCACTAGCGGCCAGAGCGGGAAGTGCAGGCAGTGTCAACTTGGCAGCCCCTCCCCCCTGCCCCCCCCCCCCCCCCCCCCCCGGGCGCGCGGGACCGCCTTCCCTGAGCTCACACCTCCTTGGTGCGAGGAGGTCCTCCCGAGGTTTTCCACGACCAGATTCTAGACCCCAGAATGAAGATTAAAACTTACAAATGGACATCGTGCCAAACAGAAAACCAAGCTAGAACGGAGGCAGCTGGGTCCATGGCATGGGGGCAGGGATCTTTAGAGAGCACCCTCGCTTCAGCAGAGTTGGAGTTCTCATTGTCTTCCTTAGCGTTGGACACTTGGATGTTGCCAGAGGGGTAGGTAGGCTAAGGCGTGACTCTACAGGCACCCCAGATGTAAACGAGGGGAGGGAAGCCCATGAGAAGGAGGTGTCAGAGTTCTGACCACGTGGAGATTCAGCTAACCCATCTGCTGGTCTGAGAGAGGCTGCAGGGGGCAGGAAAAGGCTGGAAAGGGCCCCAGACCCCATTTAATTGAAGCAAGAACATGCAGTCAGCAGTCCAGAACAATCAAAGTTTAAGTGAGGTGTTTTCCTTTATCTGCCCCTCCCCCCCCCAACTTCCAGTTCAAAGTTGGGTTGAGAACATTGTGTTTGCACATCCATTCACAATTCCTCTCTTGCATTACTTCCTTTTCTTTATTCCCTTGGTCACCATCATCACTTCACTGTCATTCTCTGGCCCACACAGGCTCCCTCTCTAGGAGAAAAAGCACGTCTTTAAATACGTACACATCTTTGTAAATTGTATAATATTGTTGTTCGCGCTTATGTGTTTTCTGTTTTTATTGCCCTGGGCTTTTCTTTCTCTGCTGAATCATAACTTTCACATGGAAAAGAGCACAGACCCTAGGCGTTCAGTTCAAGGGTTATCACTAGTTGAAAACCTCTCTATAGCCAGCACACAGATCAAGACACCAAGCACCACCAGCATCCCAGAAGCCTCCTCCATGACTTCTAACTGTCACAACTGCTTCTCCCCCAGGATTAACTACTATACTGGCGTACATTGAATTCCCCATGCTAGTTTTGCCTAGTTAATTTAATTTAAGAGAGGGGGAGCACGAACCAGGGGAGGGGCAGAGGGAGAGGGAGAAGCAGACTCCCCGGTGAGCAGGGAACCCAAGGTGGGACTCAATCTCAGGACCCTGGATTCATGACCTGAGTCAAAGGCAGACGCATAACTGAGCCACCCTGGCACCCGAGTTTTGCCTAGATTTGATACTTTCAAAAATGGAATCTTTGAGTAGAAACTCTTGTATCTGGCTTCTTTCGAACAACTTTAAGTTTGTGAGACCCATCCATATTGCTATTTGTTCTCATTGCTTTTCGGAATTTCATCGTGTGAATATACCACAATTTATTTCCCCATTCGAGTGCAGATGGGTGTCCGGTAGTTTCTAATGTGGGGTTCCCATATATAGCACTGCTATGAGCATTCTAGTGTATGAATTTTGGGGAGTGTATGTATGCATTTCTGAGAGAGAGTTGCTGGGGGAGAGTGTTTTTGCTTTTAGTAGACACTGCCAAAGAGTTTTTCAAAGTGGTTCTACCAATATATACTTCATCAGCTGTGACTGTATGAGAGTTCTGGTTTATCCTCCAGCATCCTCCAGTATTTGGTATTTTTATCTTTTTCATTTTAGCCACTGGAGTGGGTGTGCAGAGGTTTTACATTGTGGTTTTAATTGGCATTTCCCTGATGACTAATGAAATTGGGCACTTTTTCATGGTTTATTGGCCATTTGTGTATATGTGCTTTTCATTTATATAAATGGCTATTGTTCTAACTTCCATTCTTTTTCTTGTGTTTCTCCCCTAACACTCTGCTTTGGAGCTCTAGCCACATTTCGGTGTGGGCAGTCAGTTCTTCGCTTCTGACAGCTGCCGCGTGTTCTCTGTTAGGCACCCACCACGCTTTATTTATCCGTTCCCCTAGAGAGGGACGACAGGTAGGGTAGGAGATGTTAATTGGTGGAAAGAGCGGTAACTAGCTCTTGTTTCTCTTGTTTTCACTCTGCTCGTGCCTGGGGTCCCAGGAGGTAAAGAAGCAAGCTGATCTGGGGTCAGCTTGCTTGGACGCTCAGGACTAGGCATCTTGGAAGGCGGAAGTACAGGTTGGAGGCTGAAAGCAGGAGGCCTGGTGGAACACTTACACAGAAGCCAGGAAGACCCAGAGAGGTGTCTCCCTGTCCTCCCAGCCAGGTGCTGGTGCCCCTCCCCCATCAGTGGCTAACTATCACTGACTCTGGGAAGGGGCATCTTGTAGGAGTGAGGGGCTTTATCGAGAGTAGTGGGATCTAGTGGGACCCTGGTTCCCTATCCCTGCTAGATGCTGGACCTCTGGCAAAGGATGGGGGAATTCCACACTGAGAAAATGACCAGCTGAGAGAAAAGACCTTGGATCCTGGGCACCCAACTGTCCTCCCTCTAAAGCCTCCCTATCAAGGAGTGCCGCTTGCTCCACATTCATCCCCACACTTTCTCCTTGCCTGGTTCTCTCAGGGAGGCTGTACGAGCTAAGTACCTGCCTTCTCATGTCCCCTGTGCCCAGTGCCAGCCACATGACTGGACACTGGCCACGAGTCCTGAGCACAGTTTGCCTGGGGTGGGATGGTTTCTGGGAGAGCATGTGCTTTCTTGATAAAAGGACAGGAGCAGCTAGAAGAGCTTTCTTCCCCTTCTTCCTGCCTTGAACGAGACCATCATGCGGGGAGCTGACATAATCATTGCACAAACATGGAGGTAAGGCCAGGAGATTTGCAGATGTTGGCCGCCAAGGACAGTCAACTGTAAGCCAGCACCTTCATGCTTCTCTTCCACTCTACGTGTGACTGAATGAGACTGCCTCTTTGAAGTTGGAACCAGATTGTGTCTGCTGGGGAGGGATCTGGAAGCCCAGGTGCTCTCAATACAGGCTGTTGCCCAGACTCCTTGTTTTTAGCTGCACCCCTCCTCCTCGTTTCCAAAGGTATCCCCAGTGCCTGGGCCTGTGCCAGAGTCCCAGAAACTTGCTAGAACTTCAAGGGGGAACGAGGGTGTCCTTTGTTTTCCTTTGGCACCTCTCCCTCTGTGAGCACTTTGAGCTCAGCCTTCCAGTGCTGCCAAGTCATTTGCTGCTCCAACTTCCACGAAGTTCTGGTTGACACCACTGTTTCTTCCTCTTCCACGTTTTTTTGTTTTTGTGATGTTTATGCCTTTTTAAATGATTGCGTTGCCATTTTCATGACAGTGCAAGAGGTATTTCACTCCACTGTATTTTGAAGGCAGTCTTCCATTTCAGTTCCCACCCCAGATGATTGTAAGGAGTGATCAGGTTACCCCTGTGTGTTGCTGGGGCTCTCCTCAGAAGAGATTTTGCTTTATTCTGGAGCTCGAGCAGTTGAGACCTTCTATCTTAGGAGGGGCAGAGAAAAAGAGAAATGTATTCATTGTCAAGGACATGTTTCCATGGGGATGGTGACCTGATCCCTCCTATTCCTAAATGATGAACAGGCTACCTTTTTCATCTGAAGGACAGTTGCCAGGTGGGATATACTGTCTCCCACATGTACACTCTGCTCTAATCTGTCTGTCTGTCTCTCTCTCTCTCTCTCTCTCACACACACACACACACACACACACACATACACACACACACACACAAGCATGTACGGACCCCTTGCTGCTGTAGACTCCCCATTAGCCCAAATGATGCTGGGTCTAGAAATGAGGAAGAGCTGCCCCTTCCTCAAGTCACGCGACTGCCATCTGCTGGAGAGTTGAGAGAAAATAGATAAAAATCTGATGTCTAGCAAGGTGCATCGCCCCCTAGGATAGTATGAAGCCCAAGTGTATGGGGCAGCCTGTTCCTACCACTGTCTGTCCCACCTTCTCCCTGCAAAATGATGCCCCTCTCCCATCAGCAGTTCTGGCCATTATAGGGATCTTGAGAGCCGGGCTTGGAGGGCCTGAAGTTTATTTTAGACAGATTATTACTGTCCATGTGACCTTGGATGAGACACAAAACCTTTCTGGACCTTACTTTACTCATATATAAATGGAGTAATTGTATACCTATTTCACTTGATAGGATCAAGTGAAATAACATCTGGAAAACTGTTTGAGAAATGGAATGCTTTGTGGGTGAAATTGATACTTGTATTAAGGAAAGCCCTTTTGCCCTTTGCCTTAGGTTGGGTTCCCTAGGAACAGACTCTGAGGTGGAGACTTGCATTCAAGGGGCTTATAGGGATGCTCTCGGAAACCACATCTGTAGGGTGTGAGGGAAGCAGGGTTGGGCAGAGGGAGGAGTTACCGGCAATGTTCTCAGCTAAGCCAACAGGAGACCCTGGAGCTGGATAACCCTCTTGGAGTCTTCCCAAAAATTGAGACCAGAGGAGAGGGAGCAAGCTTCACTATACTTTACCCAGTCATGGTGTTGGGTTGCTCACGCCGAGCCTCTGTAACCTTGGGTGAAGCAGCTCCATTGAGGCAAGGGCGACATCAGGAAAGGGCACAGCTGTGAGCTTTCAGTAGTCACATTGCTGGCAGCTGGAGGGACAATGGGAGCTCTACCCAAGAGGGGTTCTGTGGAGCTCGCCACATTCCCCTACCCTGGGTTGTATATGTCCAGGAGTGTGTTGTTCTTGGTGGCTATGACATGGCAGGAGTAAGGAAAGAGCCAGCGATGGATTTTGCACAATGGGTACACACCCAGGCTCCTGTGGCTGGGGCAGGGTCTCCTTGGCACTATCCCTTTCACTCAGCTGGTCTTTCTGACAGCCTTACCTGCATGAAGCATATCCCAGAGAAGTATTCCAAGTCCACATAAGGCAACCTGATCCCCCATGTCCCATCACATTCTGTGGGGAACATGGTGGTCCCTCTGAGTTCTGCCTCCTTCAGAACGGCGACATGTTTGTCCTGTGTGCTGTCATGGTTCCCATCAGTGCAGTGGTGGAGTGGAGGAACATAGGAGAGATTCAGAGGTGGCTGACAGGATCCTGGCCCCTGAATGCAGCCCACAGATGTAGTTTCTTTTCAAGGGGCAGGTACAGTGTGTGAAACAGTTTATACTGCTGTGACTGTCTTTCGTTGGGACATACACTCTCCAGTTCTTTTTGGTTCCCACCATTTCTTGTTGTATTAGGTTTATTAACATTCCCTGCATGGCTCTGCGGGCATTTGAGGCTTTCTTTCCTGGAGGAGGGCCAAGCAGCCCCACAAGGACTCTGGAGCACCCAGGATGGTCACATGAACTAGGGTCAGCAGTAGGTAGATGGTGACGGGATGGCTGGGAAATCTGGGCTTGGGCAGGCTGTGGGCTGTGATGAGCAAGCAGGTCAGGGGCAGGGATGGAATCATACCCCAGGGTATGATTCTGGTTAGAGAGGACCTGGTGAACTATGCTCAGAGCTGGACAGTATCACCAGATGGGCACTGTGCTTGGCCACTGATTCTCTATCACACCTTATTTTTATATGCTGAAGAAGCATTTTTATTGATATACATAATATGGATGAATCTCAGATGTGTGATATTAGGTGAAGGAAGCCAGCATCAAAAGGTTACATATACTCTATGATTCCATTTATATGATATTCTGGAGAAGGAAAAATGAAAGGAACAGTGACTGCTAGGTGGCTGGGTGTGGAGGGAGTGTGGGCTTGCATACAAAGGGATAGCATGAGGGAGAGAAGGTTTCAGGATGATGGAATGTTCTGTCTTTTGACCGTGGTGTGACTCCGCATTTGTCAACACTCAGAGCAGTACACCAAAAAGCATGAATTTGCCTGCGTGTAAATGAAAATATAAATAAACTAAAAATTTAAAAATAAAAATGAAGACATCCTTACCGTTTTGAACAGAAGTGGTACTTCCTTCAGGAATGCGTGAGTGAGTGTGTGTGAGTGGAGGAGAAACAGGTATGTGTGATTTTTGAAGAGACGGTGGTCAGAGCCACTGTTCTGAGCCCCAGATTGCTGGAGCAGGCGCAGGACTTCAGGAATTCTACCTTTACTGCTCTGTATATGAGCTTGAACTAGAGGCTCTGGTTGCCCAGAAACAGGGGTCGTGGACTTTGAAGCAAAATACCGTGTTTTTTTTGTGTGTGTGTGTGGTGGTTGTTTTGTTTGTTTATTTTTGGTTCTATTTTTGGTCACGTTTCATTTTATGGTGGTGGTGTTTTTCTAGTCAGATATTTCCTCTCTGTAGTGGTAGAGAAGAGGTGGGGGAGGCTGCAGGTGAGTCCCCATTGTACTTAGGGAACCTCTGAACCTCCCTAGCACCTGCTCTACCCCAGCATCCACAACATCCTAAAAATACAAAATGTTGTGTTAACAGGAAGAGGACAGGATGCGGAGGGGGGTCAGCCACTCCAATGGATTCAATCCCTAGTGCTGTGCAGAACAACAGCCAGACTCCTCTGGGCCTCACTTTCCCTATCTCTAAGAGAAAAGCCTGGGGAAGGAAGAAAGACCCTAGGTCCGCAGGCACCGAGGAGGGACTCTGCCTGGGACTTCTGTCCTCATTTCTGCCCTGGGTGGTGTGGGTCCAGGGTGGCCCTTCCCAGCATAAGGCCTACCTCACGTCGTCCTCATGCTCTCAAGAGAAGTGGATGTACAAAGGTGCCAGACCTGACAAGAGAATTCAGAAGACTTTGTAGGAGAATTGGTTTTTTCACTGGAAGTCAGTGCTTCAAGCCAGAAAATGCTCAGAACTGGCAGCAACGTACAAAAGCTGCCTCTTGTCTGTAAGCGTATCAAGAGGCAGGGGCTGGAGTGCAAGCTTCTCGAGTGAGCGCTGACAGGAGAGCAGAAGAGCTGCCTCCCACTCTCACAGGCTCAGAGCATCCTGGCTGCCAGGGCTGAGACAGCGAGCACTCCAGCCCCTCACCTTTCGTGGTGGGAGCCAGGCCCAGGACGAGCAGTGATCTGACAAGGGCCTGTAAAGGGCTGTGGCCACTGCTGGGGTTCCTGGGGGAGGGCTTCGGGACGTGGTACCCCAGATGTGCACTGCAGGAGCGTGACCTTCCTCTGGACTCATCTGTTGATGGAGGCAGCCTTGTAATTTCTGAGGGTTGTAAAGACAGGATCCCTATGGCCACCCCATTCTAGGAGAGCAATGCTGGGGACCAGATCAGTCACACTTCCCAGGGGGCTTGGCTTCAGGCTGGGCTGACACGGGGGCCACACTCTCATCTATCAGCAGACCTTCAGAGGGGAAGAGAAGGGTGAACACTGGCGTGGCTTTTGTCTTTTCAGAATTTCATATTGAATGGCTCTCACATGTCCCCAGGGTCCAGACCTCAGCAGGAATCTCTTCAATTTATAAACCCAGGCCCCAGCTGCCAGCTGGGAAGCCCTTCCCCAGCAGATAAGCATCTAGTAGGCATGCCTTCTATGGTTGTATCCAGGCCTCTGGGGGTAGAGAGCAGGGAGCTGCTTTCCATCTGCCTCCTGGCTCACGTGCCCAGTCCATACCTGTTGGTCCACAATGAGGAGCAAAAAAGATCCTTTTGGTGGTTCCTGATGCCATCTGATCCCTGCTGTGATGGATGTAGTGGGTCAGGCACTTGGCTTCCTTGTTAGCCTCCTCCTGGTGTACCTTTCTCTACCCAAGCCAGAAACTAGATTTCCTAGAGTCTTTTGCAGATTGAACTCTGGATTTGAATTTAGATGTGCTCTAGGAAATTTGAATAGCAGAAACCATCTTCCTAATGCTTTGGTTGTTACTACGTGGTCAAGGAGATGTTGGGCTTTTCTCTGTCATTATTCCAGTGACATGTGACTTGATTTGTGGGTAGGAAGAGGCAACATGTAGCAGTCACTGTGGCTCCCTGGTCATAGTGGATTAAAATGGCTGCAGATTCTTTGCACAACCCCATCAAGGGATAAGTATGCTTTCCTTCCTCTGAAGTCTGGGTTGTCCTGTGACTTGCTTTGACCAATAGAATGTAGCGGAAGTGATGCTTTGTAACTTCAAGGGGCTGCACCTGAAGAGGTCTGAGCTTCTGTTTTCTTCCTTTTGGAACCCTCTCTTGGACATCAGCACTATGGAAAAAGTCTGACTATCATGCTGTGAGGAAGCCCAAGATTGCCAGGTGGTAAGATATAGTCTGCATGAAGGAGGACCAAGATGCCATGATGTGGGTAAAGCCTTCTTGGGTCTTCCAGTTCCTCTGACCACCAGCTGAATGTTGCTGGGCGAATGACCCCAGCCCTTGGCACATGGAGCAAACCACCTAGCTAAGCCCTGCCCAGATTCCCGATCCTCAAACTTATGAGCAAATTAAATGGTCATTGTTTTAAGCCCATGACGTTTTGGGCAAGGGAGTTACATATCAGTAGACAACTCAAACGTTGATCCTTGGATCACATTTTGTAATGAGTTCTCTTTTCTAAACTGGAATGCAATTTACATAGAATAAAATTTAAAGTGCACAATTTAATTAATTTTTACATGTGTATACATGAAAGTACTGCCACAGTTAAATAGTGAACATATCCGTTACCTTTAAAAGTTTCTTTGTGGCCCTTTGCCATCCTTTCTTGCTGATCCTTTCTACACCCAACCTCTATCACCAGGTAACTACTGATCTGTTGTTGTCACTGTAGATTAATTTGCATTTTTCTAGAGGTTTATTCAAAAAAAGAGGTCCATGCCATACTCTTTTTTTGGGGGGGGGGTCTGGCTCCTGTAAGCACAATTATTTTGAAATCCACCCATGTTGTTTTATATATCAATATCTCATTCCTCTTTATTGCTGAGTAGTATTCCACTGTATGGTGGTATTATGGTCTGTTTATCCTGTTGATGGACAATTTGGTTTGTCTCTGGTTTTTAGCTTTCATAAAGTTGCTATGAACATTTGGTACAAGTCTTTGTATAAATATATGCTTTTTTCTTAAGTAAAAATATCTAGGAGTGAAATGGCTGGATCATATGGTAGATGTATACTTAAGTTTTTAACAAATTATCAAACAGTTTTCTAAAGTGGTTGTACATTTTACTTTCCCACCAGCACTGTATGATAGTTCCACTTCTTCCACATACTTCCCAACATGTGGTCTGGTTAGTTTTTTTAAAATTTCAACTCTGTATGTATGGTATACCATTGTAGTTTTAATTTGTATTTCCCTAATGACTAATGATGTGGAGCATCCTTTTGTGTGCTTACTTGCTATCCTTAAACCTTTTTTTTTGGTGAAGTGTCTGTTCAATTCTTTTGCCAATTTTTTGTATTAGTTTGCTATTCGTTTATTATTTAATGTTGAGATTTTAAAAAATATGTTCTGGATCCGAGTCCTTTATTAGTTTTCTACTTTGCAGACATTTTCTTCCAGTGGTGGATTGTCCTTTCATTTTCTTAAATGTCGTTTTCAGTATAGAAACTTTACATTTTAATGATGTATAATTTATTTAATTTTCTCTCTCTCTTTCTCTCTCTCTATATGTATATGTATGTGTGTGTGTGTGTGTGTATATATATGTATATATATACATATATATATATATATATATATATATATATATATATATATATTGCTTTTTTGTGTTGTATCTAAGAAATCTTTGCCTAGTCTGAGGTTGAAAAATATTTCCTCTAGATTTTCTTCTAGGAATTTTGTAGGGCTTATAGTTCACTTAGACTTAATCTTCATATATGATGCAAAGTACGGATTGAGGTTCTTTTTCTTTGCATATGAATGTCCAATTGTTCCAGCACTGTTTGTTTAAAAAACCATTCTTTCTTCATTGAATTGCTATGGATCTACTTTTGGGCTCTCTATTCTGTTCCATTAATTCATACGTGTCTCCTGTTATCAGTACTATACTTTTTAATTACTAATGATTTATAGTAAATGAATTGGTAATGAGAACTTTCCAACTTTTCTTCTTTTTTCTTTCTTTCTTTTTTTTTTTTTTAAGATTTTATTTATTCATCAGAGAGAGAGAGGGAGAGAGAGTGAGCACAGGCAGACGGAATGGCAGGCAGAGGCAGAGGGAGAAGCAGGCTCCCTGCCGAGCAAGGAGCCCGATGTGGGACTCAATCCCAGGACGCTGGGATCATGACCTGAGCCGAAGGCAGCTGCTTAACCAACTGAGCCACCCAGGCGTCCCTCTTTTTTTTTTCTTGAAAAGTATTTTGGTTATTCTAGTTTCTTTGCCTCATATAAATTTTGGAACAAGCTTGTTCGTTCTCACAAAAAATTATGCTGAGGTTGATTGAGAATGTGTTGAATCTACAGATCAGTCTGGGGGAGAATTAACATCTTAGCAATACTGAATCTTTTAATTCATGAACAATTCAATTCATGAATATTTATTTATTTCTTCTTTGATTTCTTACATTGTGTTTTTAGTTTTTAATTTACATCTCCTGTACACATTATTTTGTGATATTTATACCAAGTATTTGATGTTGGTGCTATTGTAAATTATTTTAAAATTTCAATTTATATTTCACCTTGAAGGAAATATCTCAACAGCTTCAGATCCTTTGGAAATTTTTACTGAGGTTATATGTCCTTTCCTTTTAATGGAGTTTATCTTGCATCCTCTGGTTCACATCTGTCTTGCTAAGGTGACTCCAGCTGATCAGATCTAATCAGCATAATATCAAGAATGAAATATGCTGGGGTGCCTGGGTGGCTCAGTCTGTTAAACGTCTGCCTTTATTTAGCTCAGATCATGATCCCAGGGTCCTGGGGTCAAGCCCCACATTGGGCTCCCTGCTCAGTGGAGAGCCTGCTTCTCCCTCTCTCTCTGCCTGTCACTCTGCCTGCTTGTGCTCTCTGTCTCTGTCAAATAAATAAAGAAAATATTTATAAAAAGACTGAAGTATGCTATTGTGTAGAATGTCAATATGATGAAGATTTCTGCAAACTGTATCATTGCAGAGAACAGGCAAATTTATCAGCCCTGTGGCAAAACTGGGCAATAGTATTGTTAGCCATACCAGGTGAAAGCAAATTGCTTTTTGGCAATCTTTACAAATTGATATGGAGGACAAAGTATTTGCAAGGTTAGTAACTACATATGGGGGCCAAGGGCCGTGTTGATTTAGTGCTGTAAAGCTACTATATGTGAAACAGCAATTGCCATTAAAACCACCTCCTCATTAGGTTTACAATAATCCACAGTAATTCTCTAAGATCCATTTGCCTCCTGCACAGGACAAACTAGTGAGTTAAATGGAATGTGATAGGTATCATTACTTCTGCATCTTTAAAGTCTTTGTTGGTGGCACCAGTCTTTTAAATTCCCTCAGGGGTGTGATACTGCTTTTGGTTCACTCTTTGGACAAAGACAACAAGTTCAAGGAGCTTTCTATTATGATAGCCTTTACACTGTATGTTTAAGATCCAATGTGGGGATTTTGCCTGTTGTCAACTATGCCATTCCAACTGTCAGGGGTCAACAAACTTTTTTTTTTTTTTTTTTTAAAGTACCAGATACTAAATGTTTGTGGGACAGATATTTGTCTCCTCCTCCTTCTCAATATTTTAAAAATGTAACCAACAAATTGGACAACCTCGAAGAAATGGATAAATTCCTAGAAACATATAACCTTCCAAAACTGAATCAGGAAGAAACAGAAACATTGAACAGACCAATTACTAGCAATGAGATTGCATCAGTAATTGAAAAAACTCCCAACAAACAGAAGTCCAGAATCAGATGCTTTCATAGGCAAATTCTACAAAACATTTAAAGAAGACTTGATACCTATTCTTCTGAAACTATTCCAAAAACATAGAAGAGGAAGAAAACCTTCCAAATTCAGCCTGTGAGGCCAATATTATCTTGATACCAAAATTGGATAAAGACAGTACAAAAAGAAAAGAAAAGAAAACTATAGGCCAATATCCTTATATAGTTGCAAAAATCCTTAACACAATATTAGCAAACTGAATCCAATGGTACATTAAGAAAATCATTCACTACAATTGAATGGGATTTATTTTAGGGATTTAAAAAAAAAAAGAAAAAATAAGAACCTTTCTTAGCTTGCAGGCTATGTCAAGAAATCCCCCCAAACCAAAGAACAAATAAAACAAGCAAAACAAAATGAAATTCCAACAACAACAATAACAACAACAGAACAAAAAGAAGGAAAAGGCAAAAGGCCAGATTTGGCCCACAGGCCATAATTTGCTAATCTCTGGTCTAGACAAGTGCTGTCCAATAAACTTCCAGTGATAGTGGAAATTTAAATTTAAACAGCTGCATGTGGCTAGTAGTGACTACATTGAACTACATAGATCTATGTTCAGTAACTAGAGCATGGGTCAGTGAATCTACAGAATCAATTATGATTTGACCTTGACACTATTCATCACCTGACTCTCATAAAACCCCACTTTGACTGGTAGACCATAGAGGCATTTTGTGTCCCCTCAAATTAGTGTCGATTCCCGAGTCAGTGTTTTGTAACCTTTGAAAGGTCTGTATATTTCCCTTTTCCCAGTGCACAGTTACTATAGTAATTGGTTGCAGATCACTTTGAGAAAAGCCTGGTAGAAGATTTACAGTATATACTTAACAGGAGCTCTGCAATACCACTCTTCAAGGAGAATTTGTCTTCCTTTCAAGTGAAGGGATCTTAGCCTGTGAAGTTGTTAAGGAGGAGAGGTTTGACTCTTAAATGTAGTGACTCAAGTTATGTTTCTGGCCACTGGATCTAGAGTTTCTCCTGTTAAGTAGATCAAGTGAATTTTAGTAGGCTTCCCATTTATTTCATTCCCATCAATTAGCCATCCTCAATGATTGCTATGTTGCAAATTATTTTGGTTACCTCTTTTCCTTTGCTACCTATTATAGTAAAAGTACACTTCCTTATCTTTTAATTAAGGCAGTTACACATTGCCTTTTGGCCTCTGCTACTCTGGAATTCCATCATCCCACTGAAATCAAGGCTCCCTGATTGCAGAGGACAGACAGTGCAGAGCTTCTCAAAGATGCTGGTTTCTGGCCTACCCCCCCTGCCATTAGTGTGTTTTTCAGTGCCTTGGAGAAGGGAAGGGTCTTTGACTATTTTGAGAGTTAGGTTGGAAAGGGCTGATATGCAGTCATGCATGATAAATCTACTCTACATTTCATGCTAGGGAACTTTCTAATATTGTGTTAGGGAAGTCCTGTTATCTCAACTTTATTAAATGTAGGCCACCATCGACTCCAAGTGGTACAGGTTGAGCATTCTTCTCCTTTTGCCAGGCTGTCAGGTAGAGGGTGGTGGTTGTGGTGGTGGTGGTGGCAGTCTAATCAGCGGTTGGGCTGAGTTTGAAGCTTTCTCCTATTGGCTTTAGGTCTTCCTTTTATGTTGTCCTTCTCAGGGAGTCAATTTCCTGCCACTCTCTGTTGTATTCCAGTTATTCTTATAGGACACTTGTTAGCATGGTGGTGGACAACAGGGAGGTAAACATCCTTTGATGTATTGATTTAGCCTCAGTTTTGGGAGGGTATGTGAACCTGGATCTTGGGAATGTATCCTTCAAAATTATTCATGCCTCTCAATACAATCCTGGGTCTCCCACATATTCCTGTCCCCCCTTGCCCCTGTAGAGGTTTTTTTTTGTGTTTGTTTTGTCTCCCAGATGTATGGGTTTCCACCATGCTCTCAGGCTCATGTTTTGTCCTTCCCATTGTAGAATAATGGGATAGAATATAGAATAATTCTAATTCTAATAATGGGATAGAATATGTAGAATAATAATCTTTGTTTTTAAGAAGGGATTAGGGAGCACTGGTCTGGGTAGAGTTTTGGCTGTGAATGCTATTCCTCTTCCCTGCCAGCACTAGGGATGGACCTTTATCAAGCTTCTTCCTAATCTTCCTTGTGAAAGTCAGGTGGAATTCGGGAGAAAAGGGATGCAAGAGGGTGTGAACTCCACTATTTCTGGGCCCCTGCAAGAACTTTACACTCTCAAGCTTCTCACTGGCTTATATGGCATTTCAAGGATCTGTCTCTGTTAAACAAATGCTCAGGTCTTGTTCTTCCCTACAGAGCCTGTCTCAATTCAGATATTAGTTGTTGCCCTTTGAACTCCATTCTCTCAGTTGCCTGCTAACAACAGAAACAGAATTATGATGCCTACTCTCACTGCTACTGATCAACATCCCTCAGGAGGCCCTCAGTGCAATAAGAGAAGAAAGGAAATGGAGGCTGAAGCGTTGAAAGGAAGACACAAAACATTTACTAACAAAAGTCATGACTGTCTACAAGGAAGATCTAAGAGAATGTGCAAACATAGCACCAAAAAGAGTTCAAAAAGTTTCCAGATACAAGATCAACATTTGAAAATCAATAGCATTCCTCTCCAATAGCAAAAATCATGGGAGGTACTCATAAAAGGTAAAATGTACCTTTCTGCTATCATCTGAATATTTGTGTCCTCCTAAAATTCTTATGTTGAAATCCTGATCCTTAAGGTGATGGAAATAGGAGGTGGGGTCTTTGGGAGGTGGCTAGCCTCATGAGCAGGATCAGAGCACTTACAAAAGGGGCCCCAAGGAGTTCCCTAGCCCCTTCCTCCACGTGAGAATACAAAGAGAAATCTGAAATCCAGAAGACCCTCACCCAACCAGGCTGGCACCCTGGTCTTGCACTTCCAGCTTCCAGAAACTAAATTTTTGTGGCTCATAAGTCCTACTTCAATGGTATTTTGTTATAGCAGCCTGAATGAACTAAGATATTTTCATAATAGCAACACAGTATTTCCTAGGAATAAATACCATAAAAACTGGCAAGTATTTTATGAAAATTACTCTCAGATGTTATTGAAGGGCATAAAGATCTGAATAAATAGCTGTATTTTGATATTGGATTAGAAGATTGAATATTTTCAAGATGTCATTTTCTTTCCTAATAATCTTTGAATTCACTGTATTTTCAATAAATATTCCAGCAGGTGATTTTATGGAACAAATAATAATTCAAAAATTCATTTGGAAAATGAAAAGGCCAGGACAGTAATAAAATTCTGAGTAAGACCAGGGAAGGGAGACTGCTTGCCAGAGTTACTACAGTAATTTATATAGTGTAAATAGTAATTTACATAGTGTGTTGCAAGGACAAGGATAGGGAAGTAGGTTAGTGGGATTGCACAGAGTGCCCATAAACAGATCCAAGCATATGTAGGAGCTTGATACTATATATTTCAGGGGTGGTATTTTAGATCACTTAGGGAGTGAGTGGCTCCCCAAAAATGATATTGGAACAAATAATAAGTAATATAGAAAGATACCGAATTCTGTGCAGAGATAATCTATTTTCAAAGTAATCAAATTTTCAGTTGTGTACACTGCCACTGTATCAGTCAAGGTCCTGTTAGGAGACAGAAACCATACTAGTTATTCACATAAGGAAAATACCAATATGAATTAGTAAAAAGTGCTTAGCTACTAAAAGAAGTAAAGAAGACTTTAATGGATCTAAAAGTAGCAGATGTGACAAATTGCCACCATAGGACAGAGGACAAATTTTCTACCATAATAGTGGGAAAAAAATCATTAGGAGAATGCCAACCCCACGGCTATTTAAAGATGATAATGGCTCCCACAGGAACACACAGCCTATGGATGGTAGAGGAGTTTACCACAGAGTGTGGGTTTGGAGCTTGTCTTCAGAATTGGTCACCATTGGCTGAGACTGTGGGTAGGCCAGACCTGACTTGTAGAAGTGATTTAATAGATGGTGTGCCATTGCCCAGGGTGCAGCCAGAGCTGGTCTTCTTTTACTTCTTCTTTTTCACCTCCCCCACCCTCCTCCTCCTTCTTCCTTGACATTTAAAAAAATATTTTATTTATCTATTTGACAGAGAGAGAGCGAGAAAGCGAGAGAGAGCACACTAGCACAAGCAGGGGGAGGAGCAACAGAGGGAGAGATAGAAGCAGACTCCCCGCTGAGCAGAGAGCCTGACGTGGGGCTCTATCCCAGGACCCTGGGATCATGACCCGAAGGCAGAGTCTTTAACCCACTGAGCCATCCAGGTACCCCTAAAATCTTTTTTTTTTTATAAAAATCATTAAAAATAAAGAAACAGTAGCTAACATGTATGGTGAAGGCTTATTCTTTGCAAGTGATTGTTTTGAATTTCTTTTTAGTTATTACATATTTATGGTCGAAACAATCCTCTGAAGTCTGTGCCATTGCTATCTGCGTATTGTCAAGGAGGAAATGAAGGCACAGACAGGGTATGCCATTTGCTTATAGTCACAGGCCTAGTAAGTAGTAGAAGTGGGAGTTGAACCTTGGCTATCATGAGCCAGAGGCCACATACGTGACCACTGTATTATGCTGCTTAATTTCTAAATAGACTAGAAAGAGAAAAGATAGTCTGGGAGAAAATGTTCTCAGTGTAGATAATGACTTTATATCTGGAATACATAAAGAATCTCACAAATTTAGAAGACAACGTAAGAGACAAGTGGACAAAAAATACAAAGAGGCAGTACATAAAAGAGGAGGTCTAAATGGTAAATTTTTTTAAAAAAAGGGATTATGTTGTGCTCGCTTTGGCAGCACATACACTAAAAAAGGGATTATGTTTATATCTTCCAGAAAATGAAAGAGGAGAGAACATTTCCCAATTCATTTTATGAAGCTAGTACTACTCTTATATCAAAGCCAAAGACTGTACCAAGAAAGAGAAAAGGGACCAATATCTTTTATGAGCTTAGATGAAAAATCATCAAAAAATTAATAAATTTAACCCAGCAATGTATGAAAATTATTATGCACCATTGCCAAGTGTGATTTATTCCAGGTATTCAAAGCTGGTTGGAAAATAATTTGAATCTTTGAAAATAAATTAATGTGATCACCATACCAACAGGCATTAAAAAAGAAAAATGTTATGATCATATCAACTGATGCAGAAGAAAGCATTTGACAAAATCTAACACCTATTTATGATAAAAACTCTCAGCAGGTTAGGAATAGAGGGGAACTTCCTCAACTTGATAAAGAACGTCTACCGAAAAACCTACAGCTAACCTATTTAATAGCAAAAGACCAAATGCTTTTTCCTCTAAGATTAAGAATGAGGCACGAATATCCATTCTTACCATACTTTTCAACATAATACTTAGGAAGTTCTAGCCAATACAATAAGGCAATAAAACAAAACCCAAAAAACAAAAAAGCATGCAGAGTAGAAAGAAATTAAACTGTCCCTATTTGTAAGTGACATGATTTCTAGTAGGAAATCTCAAGGAATCTACAAAAACAAACTTCCAGAACTAATCAATGAGTTAAATAAGATGTCAGGATGCAATATCAATCAATACACAAATTTCAGTTAGATTTCTATACACTAACAATGAACACATGGAGACTGAAATTAAAACCCTAATATCATTATAATTACCCCAAAGAAAATGAAATACTCAGGTATAGCTAAAACAAAACACATAGGATCTAGATCTTGAAAATTACAAAATGGCAGATAAAAGAAATTCAAGAAGATCTAAATGAAGAGACATACCTTATTCATTTTTAAGACTCAATAGGGTAAAGATATCAATTTTGCCCAAATTAATCTATAAATTTAGTGCAATTCCTATAAAAAAAACTCAGTAATGGCTTTTATAGACATTGACAAACTTATTGTAAATTTTATATGGAAAGGCCCAGGACCTGGAGTAGCTAAAATAACTTTGAAAAAAAGAGTGAGGACATCACTCTACTTGATACTAAGTCTTACAACACTGTTACAGTGATCCAGACAGTGTAGCAATGGTGGAGGGATCAACACACCAATCAACAAAATGGAACAGAGAATTCAGAAATAGACCCACACAAATATGTCCAAATGATTTTTGACAAAGTTACAAAAACAATTTAATGGAGAAAGGATAGAATTTTAAACAAATGGTTTTGGGGCAGTTAGACATCTGTGAGCAAAAATGTGAACCTAAGCCACACACACACAAAACCTCAAAATAGATCACACACATGTAAAAGTAGATCTAGAAAAATATGTCAGATTTCAGGTCTGAGATTTTGACACCAAACATATGATCCATAAGAGGAAAACTTGACCCATTGTATCTCCTCAAAATTTAAAACTATTGCAGCCCCAAAGACCCTGTTAAGAGGATGAAAAGACAAGTTATAGTCAGGGAGAAAATATTTGCAAACCACATATCTGGCAAAGGATGACTACCTAGAATATATATAGTATTACCAAATCTCAACACAGAAACATTGAATAATACCAAAAAAAAAAAAAAACCCCAAAAAGGAAAAATGAACATAGGACATGAATAAACATTTCACTGAAGAAGATTTACAGATGGCAAATAAAGACATAAAAAGATGTCCAATGTCATTAATCATTAAAGATATCCAAATTAAAATCATGGGAAGATATCATTATATATCCATTCCAATGGCTAAGATACAAAATAGTGGTAACACCAAATGCTGATGAGAATGTGGAGGACTTGGGTCACTCAGACATTGCTGGTAGGAATGTAAAATTCTGGTCGCTCTGGAAAATAGTAATTTCTTACAAAAGTAAACTTGCATTTGTATCATCCAGCAATGGCACTTATATTTGGTCCACTTGGGTTTCTAAAACAAAATATCACAGACTGGGTGACTTATGAACAAAGACATGTATTTCTCACAGTTCTGGGGGCTGGGAAGTCCAAGATCAAGGGTATGGCAGATGTGCTATCTGGTGAGGCCCTCTTCCTGGTTCACAGATGGCTGTCTTCACAATGTGTCCTCATGTGGTGGAAAGGGCAAGAGAAATCTCTGGGATGTCTTATGTAAGGGCACTAATGCTATTCACAGGGGTTCTACCCTCATGACCTAACACATCTGAAGGCTCCACTTATAAACACCATCATAATGGGGATTAAATTTCAACAAGGGGGGGCGGACACAAGCATTCAGTCTATAGAAGCACTCTAGGACATTTATCCTAAAGAAATGAAAGTGTATATTTATACAAAAACTTGCACATAAAGGTTCATAGCAAGTTTCTTTCTTTCTTTCTTTTTATTTATTTATTTTTTTAAAGAGAGAGAATGCATGTGTACTAGCCTGGGGTGAGGGGAGGGGGAGGGGAAAGGGAGAAAGAGAGACAGAATACCAAGCAGGCTCCACACCCAGTGCAGAGTCTGATTTAAGGCTCAATTTCATCACCCTGAGATCATAACCTGAGGTGAAATCAGAAGTCAGACGCTTAAAGAACTGAGCCACCCAGGCACCCGCATAGCAGCTTTATTCTTAATAGCTGAATACTGGAAACAACCCAGATGTCTTTCGATGAGTAAATGGTTCAACAAATTGTGATACATCCCTACCATGGCATCTGACTCATCAATCAAAAAGAATAAACTATTGATAAACCCAATGATTTGGAAGGATCTCAATGGAATTATGCTGAGTAAAGAAAACCAATTACATGTTAATTAGACTACATATTGCATGCTTCTATTTAGTAACATTATCAAGATGGCATAATTGTAGAGAGAGAGAATGGATTAGCGGTTGCCAGAGTTTGGCATGGGATAGAGAGGGTGACTGTACTGTTAAGGGGAACACAGGAAATCTTTGTAATGAATTTGTCCTGTGCCTTCTCTGTGGCTGTCATATGAATCACTGTAAGTGATAAAATTGCATGGAACAAAATACACACACCCAAATGAAGGCTTGAAAAATTGGTGAAATCTGGATAAAGTTTGTGGAGCATCAGTGTAAATTTCCTGGTCATGGTATTATACTATAGTTGTGAAAGGCTTTTCCATTGGGTGAAATGGGATGAGGAACATATGGGATTACTCTGAATTATTTCTTACAACTGCATGTGAATAAACAGTTATCTCAAAATAAGAAGTTGTTTTTTTTTTTTTTTAATGATTTGACAGAGAAAGACAACTATCATATGATCTCCCTGAAATGAGGAAGTGGAGATACAATGTGGGCAGTTGGAGGATAGGAAAAGAATAAATGAAACCAGATGGGATCAGGAGGGAGACAAAACATAAGAGACTCTTAATGTCATAAAACAAACCAGGGGGCCGGAGGGAGGGCGGTAGGGAGAAGGTGGTTGGGTTATGGACATTGGGGAGGTTATGTGCTATGGTGAGTGCTGTGAAGTGTGTAAACCTGGGGATTCACAGACCTGTACCCCTGGGGCTAATAATACATTATATGTTTATAAAAAAAATAAAAACAAATAAATAAAATTAAAAAAATTAAAAAATGATTTGAAAAAGTTGGACTGTAAAGATGTTTTAGGAATAATTTATTAGTTTTGCATATATACTCATTTCTTTAAAATTCCAGTATAATTAACATACAGTGTTATATTAGTTTTTGGTGTACCAAAGTTTTACTTACATACTCTTTTTCATGTATTCATAGAAGTGATATATAATACATATCTAAAGAAATATAGGGGTACCTGTGTGACTCAGTTGGCTAAGCAACTGACTCTTGATCTCAGCTCAGGTTTTGATCTCAGGATTGTGAGATCAAACTCTGCTTTGGGTTCCATGTAGTGTGTAGAGACTACTTGAAAAAAAAAATCTAAAAGAGCTATTTCAACAGGTACAAAATACAAATTCTAAATGATAAGAAAAAAATAGGAACCAGTAAAGTATGATTAAAATATCAATGATGGGGCACCTGGGTAGCTCAGTCGGTTAAGCCGCTGCCTTTGGTTCTGGTCATGATCTCAGGGTCCTGAGATTGAGCCCCATGTGGGGCTCCCTGCTCCGTTGGGAGCCTGTTTCTCTCTCCCCTTCCCATTCCTGCCCTCTCTCTTACTATCTCTCTCTCTGTCAAATAAAGAAAATCTTTAAAAAAAAGGTACAATTTAAAAAAAATCAATGATTTATTATTTCACCATATTAATACAAATTAAAATTTCTGACATCCAAAGTGTGGATGATGATGTGAATAAGGAAGAAATTTCTACACTACTGGTAGAATTTGCTTTGAGCACTTTGAGTATATACAGCCCTTGAGGGGTATGTACCCTAAAGAAATTTTTGCATATATGCACAAACAATTGTATATAAGATTGTTCAGAGCAGCATTCTTTGTAACACCAAAAATCTGAAACAATGTGAATGTTCACCAATTGGAAATGGTTTATTTAGGCTCTGGTATATTCATAAGATGAAAAATAACTAACAGTTAAAATGAATGATAAGTTCAAAAAATAATGAGATGTAGAAAATCACATGAAATGTCACTTACACATATTTTACAAAAATACCTGATATTGTATCTTATTCATTAAACAATTTTATGTAATATAAATATAAAAACCCAGCAAAAATATAGGTGCTCTAAATCTCTGAAAATAGTTGCTTCTGAGAAGTGAGGAAGACGAGATTGGGAAGAGGTACAAGGGGCACCTCAACTCATCTTTAATGTCTGAATTGTTTTAAGAATAAAGGAAGAGATCTGAAGTAATGGGATTGCTGAACAGTTACAGTGCTCCAAGCACAGATCTGACTTATTGATTCCATCCTTGATTATTCACAATACTATGAGCTGGATGCAACTACTAGCCATTTTTGCAGAGAGGAAGGTGAGACAGGAGAGGTTAGATAACTCACTGGAAGTCCCAAGTGGGCATATCTGGATTTGATTTCTGGAGGGTTCGCCCCAGAGTCCTGTCCTTAACTACTGAAGGACTGGCGTTTGTTATTCAGAGAGGTGGGTAAATGGGCGGTTGTCTGTGGAATTGTTCATTGTGCTTTTCTCTATATCTTAAAATTAGAATAAGAATTAGAAATAAAGAAATCAACTGTCATATGGTTTCACTTATTTGTGGAGCATAACAAATAACATGGAGGACTTGGGGAGATGGAGAGGAGAAGGGAGTTGAGGGAAATTGGAAGGGGAGGTGAACCATGAGAGACTATGGACTCTGAAAAACAATCTGAGGGTTTTGAAGGGGCGGGCAGTGGTGGGAGGTTGGGGGAGCCGGGTAGTGGGTGTTATGGAGGGCATGTGTTGCGTGGAGTACTGGGTGTGGTGCATAAACAATGAATTCTGTTATGCTGAAAAGAAATAAAAAAAATAAATAAAGAAATCAAACAAGGCAACCAAACAAACAAGAGTGAAGTGAGCAGACAGCGAATCTAGACCATTCTTTAGCCAATTTGCTGTGACGGCGTGCAGGGAGATGGATCAGGAGGAAGATGTGTGGACAAGGGAGAGGGAGCGTGGTTTTTTTTTTTTTTTTTAAGATTTAACTTATTTATTTGGCAGACAGAGATCACAAATAGGTGGGGTGGGGGGAGAGGGCTCCCTGCTGAGCAGAGAGCCCAATGTGGGGCTCGATTCCAGAACTCTGGGATCATGACCTGAGCCGAAGGCAGAGGCTTTAACCCACTGAGCCACCCAGTCGCCCCATGTTTTAAGATGGGATATAGAACACACTGGAAGGCGGATCGGAAAGACAACATTGATGATAAAGGAGAATAGTAACCATAGTGGGGATGAGGGTATAATGTGATCAGGGCACAGAATGACCCTGGAGATGAAACTCTCTTTTTCCATTTTAAGAGCAGGGAATTCAGAGAATACGCTCATACAGCCACGCAGATTCATCTACTTGCTAGTGGGAGAATACCTGATAACTTTATTCTTTCAATGAAGTGTAACAGGATGTTCAATTGGAAGTGTTGATTGAGACTCCAGAACTGACATGCCGAAGTAAGGTGTTAGACCACGATGCCACTTTTTTGAAGAAATAGTTATATGACTCTTAAACCCCACCCCCATTGAGGGTTGAAGAGGTAAGGCTGTCAAGATGAGAGTAGAAGGGGTGGCTCAGTGGGTTAAACCTCTGCCTTCGACTCAGGTCATGATCCCAGGGTCCTGGGATTGAGCCCCACATCGGGTTCTCTGCTCAGTGGGAAGATGGCTTCCCTCTCTCTCTGCCTGCCTCTCTGCCTACTTGTGATCTCTGTCTGTCAAATAAATAAATAAAATCTTAAAAATAAAAAAGAGTTTTCTTCTCTAAAAAAAAAAAAAAAAAAAAAAGAAAGTAGAAGGATTTCTGAGGATGATTCTTTGATGGGGATACGGCATGTACCAAGACAATGTATAGAGACCAATGCCCTGGAGAGGTGTTTTGTGGGGTACTTGTCTTTTATCTGAATCTTGAGAGAAGGTCCATTTTGAGAGTTATGTGTGTGGGAGATGTAGTGGCTAGTGTTTGATTCCTGCTTGGGACATTAAAAAACTAAAGATGTTAAACAGCTGCCTCTGCTGGCAGAGAAGCTGAAGGAGTTGTGATAGACATACCCTGCCAGAATTTGTTCAGGTAAAGGACCTTGTGTGTTCCCATGCATCAAATGTGAGTTACCAGAGAGAGAGAAGAGAGATCATCTAGTAGCAGGGCCTCTAAGCAGACAGAATCTGGAGGTGGACCCTCAGGGTTTCTCAGGGCTGTGGAAAGAAGTGAGTGGGCAGATCATCTGGAGAAGAGCATATTACTCCAGACAAAGGAACTATAGCTGAGAGATCTCCAGGATGAACTTATAAAAGCCTCCTCCCCGCCCCCAAATGGTCTTTAAACATTGCCCAGGCTCAGAAAGAAGAGAATTTTCTACTTCCCTTGTCTCTCCAATCCCAAGCCCTGTAAGAGTTAAAAAGAGCATCTATGAGAGAGGGGAAGGCAAGTGAGTGGACCCCTTTCCCAGGCAGTGGGCAGCTTATAGCAGCAGACCTCAACCTGAGGGTGGGGAGTAGTCAGAACTCTGAATGAAGTTGGGAGCCCTGGCTGTTACAGGCGACCAAGGTTCTAAATATCAAATCAACTGTGTTTTTGGACTTAAAGTAATCAATGGACTTTTTGTTACATGAAAGTAATCAGAAAAGTTATGGGACAATCCAAGATTTTGTTCTGAAGTGTGGCAATTTCCATTCTGAATAAAATTTAAGGGAAGGTTAATGACACAAATGAAGTTGCATCACTGAATAAAGATGAAAGAGTTAGGGGCATAGACTGAGAATTAAGTGGGAGAATAAGGCAGGGGTTAGGAGGGTTGGAGATTTGAGGAAAGAGAAAGAGGCACAAAAATATCATTTTGGCAGGAAGGAAAATAAACTTTCTAAGGAAATGCATTGGGATCATTGTACAATATTTAGAACCCATCTAAAGTTTGTGGTCATGAAATTGAAGTGAGACCAGCAACTGTTTGGAGCAGGAGCAGAGAATGTAGCAATTTGGGTTTAATTGGAGCAGTTCAAAGTTTTACAAGATGTGTAAGATGCAGGGAGAAGGTGACAAAAATGTGAAAGTGTTTGCAAACATGTGAATACAAAGCTAGACCATGACATCAAAGTAGGTAAGAGGTAGCATCTGGGTGGCTCAGTCAGTTAAGTGTCCAACTTTTGGTTTTGGTTCAGGTCAAGATCTCAGGGTCGTGAGATGGATCTGCCTGCTTGAGACTTTTTCCCCTCTCTTTCCCACCCCCTCTGCTACTCCCTCTGCTCTCTTTCTAAAAATAAATAAAATCTTAAAGAAACAACAACAAAGTGGGACAGGAGAGGATAAGAGTGATGGAAAGTCAAAGACCTACAGAAGACTTACAGCACTGAAAGAATTGTTTCAACGAGAATAATAAGTTAAGTGTACTGGGGAGGGAAAAGTTGGCAAAATTAGGAGATTGGTGTTGCAATGGGTGATGGCAAAGTTCAGAATATGATCACCTGAGAGAATGATGAACGTGGAGTGGAGGATATCATCACTGGGCCTGAGAAACCTGTGTACTGGATGAATCACTCTGGAACTGAGGATAAGAACAGAGTTGGGAACAGCAAGTCAGAGGCCATGGCATTGATGTATGGTGAAGAATAACCTCAAACTTACTGCCAGTGATACTCCAGAGTTCAGTGGATAGATCAAAAGCACTGGTCATTAGGGCCAGGATTAGGATGAGGCAAAAAAGGTGCCAGGGTGCAAAATATAAAGAGGCACTCACTCTTGGGTTAATGCAAGTGCAAGATCAGCACTTGAGAATGAACTCTTCCCTAAATTTAGTGCTCAGAGCACCTTGCTTGCCTCATTCTAGTCCCAGCCTGGTAAATGTTACTAGAGGGGAAAGGTCATCCCTGAAAAAGGGAAGGAGGTTAGCCTTCTCTTTGAGTACTTGGCACACTGAGAAAGATCAAGATTAACATGGGGAGGCTTTTTGAATGGACCTCTACTTCAGAAACCCTGCTTCATGGTACTGAGGGCAATCCATGAGAACCACAGGTACTTGGCAGGAGGTGTTGCTAAATCTAACTAGAAAACAACTTTTCTGGTCCAATATGGCTAAGGATTCTCAGACAATACATTGTTGGATATCTGCTCAGGTGGGCTCCAGCTATGGTGTCTTCAGGATCTACTGCAATGCAAAAGTTCCGCTTTTTCTGTGCTGCTCCCACCAATGACTGAAGATGGTGGGGGAACAAGAGTTGGGCCATTCTTGCTCAACAAATAGTCCTCCACTGGGCAATCTTTGTTCTGGGACTCCCCAGCAACTCTCACAGATGCACTGCAGTCCGAGGGTCTTCCTGCCCAATCTTACTTCCTTCCCGTTCTTCTTCCAGAGCATCAGACTTGCATCTCAGTCTGAGGCTCTCCGGGCAGACTCCTGCACCCTCCCTTTTATTCCTCATAAAGATCTACCCAATAAATCTCTTGCACATATAGTTATGACTTGACATCAGCTCTTGGAGGACTAAGGGTGACACAGGAGTCCTCTCCCCATCATGTACTAAGAGAAGTTTGTTTTGGTAATAGATTCTTTATGGGAGAGATCCAGGGAAGGATTTTGAGAACTGGTTGCTATAGGAAATGTTTCAACTGGCAAGATAAAGACATCTGAAGTGCTATTTTCCTCAAGGAGATTCATATTCAGAGATTTAAAACTTTGTAAAACACAGTGCAGGCTCTGTCCAAAGATGGGAGAGTGGGTGGAGTAGTTGGACATCACAGTCCACACATATGATCCCACTTGGAATGAAGGCATCAGTTTGACTCCTTATTCCTTGGTGCTCAGGAGAGAGCTTCACATGCTCATTGACTTCTTTTATGGGGTAGCTAACAAAGGGGAAAACAGGAAGTTTCTCTCAGTCCTCTGCTGCTTTGAGCGACACAAATTAAGCTACTTGTTAAGTGATGGACACTTAGCATGTGCCACGTGACATAATGCCACATGCCAGGAACAGGCATATGTCAACTTCTCGGTAAAGTCCCAACCTGAGGGTCTTGGTGCAAACTGTGGACTTCCAAGATGCCCAGTACAATAAACGCAGTAATGGAAAAGGGAGCCATAGGTGGTCGTGGACTTGTGAAGAATCTTGTCAGTTTACAAGATGTGCTGAAAAGCCCAAACTTGAGCTTGTAATGAACCTTTGTTTATCACAGAACAGTTTTGAAGGGGAGGCAAGGATCTGCTTGGTCCTAAGGCCATCCCCCCCCAAATCAAATCTTCGTTAGTACTTTGAGAGGATAGGGAAAGGAGCCTCACCAGCGTCATCAATCAGGAGCGGGGGGTGATGGGTAGGATACTAGAACAGGGAGATTACGTTATCACTTCTGGGCAGGACCCTGTATATACCTCATATAACTTAGGGGAAGTGATTCCCTTCCTGCAGCTTTTTTCCGGGAATAATATACAGCAAGCCTGCAGATGGGATGATGGGTATGTGGACAGCCTGAGAAAGCAGCTTCCTAGTTCTGAGCAATGGGATATCTGGGAGTTTGTCTTAATTTGGGTTCCCTCAAATCAGGAGCTGAGACAAAGAACTGGGGACAGGTAGTATTTGGAAGGTGACAAAAGTGAAGAAGCAGAGAGAGTTAGCTAAGGAAAGGAGAAAATCCCCCCAAAGCTGGATAGTGCTGTGGGCAAATGGGCAGTGAGGGGGGTTGGGTGAGCCAAGACAGTCATCTAAGGCACAAAAGTTAAGGGGGCTCTAACTCTCAGGTTTGCAAAAAGCTGCCTCTATAACCAGGGCTCAGACGTCTCTGATCAAGCTGACTCTGAACTGCCCTCTGAGGCCTAGAAAGCTGGGTATTTACTGCATTGGTTGAGAGTTATGCTGAAGGCTCTCAACATCTCCCCTTCTCTGTGTACACCTGGGATGTAGTGCCTATTGTGTGCTTGTGCAGAAAAGCTCAGTGACTTTGGAGAAGGCCCTGAGAATGGAAAGCTGTATGGTCATTCAAAGTTGGATGAGGCAAGGAATGTGGTGTAGTGTGTGGTATCTGCTCAAAGGTCAAAAATTGTAGGATGCAAGCATGGCCTCCCAAAATGGGTTTTGGAGAAGCTGTCCACCAGCTTGTGTGCTATTCAAAGTGCTGGATGTATCCAGAGAGGAACCTGCATGTCGTTAGATGCTCCTTTGCAAGCGAAGTACGGTGTTACCCACCCAACGCATCTACACTCCATGGGGGTGGGGCTGCAGCATTGCCCTTTCTGTGAACTACCCTAGGGCACTTCGTGGCAGGATGGGTTTTCTGATTTTCTCCTCTGTTATTTTTCTGCTTCTTTCAGTGGGAAGAGAGAGCATTTTTATCTCCTTCAAACTTTCTTGGTGGGTTCTACTGGGCAGGAATCTTTACTCCCATTGTATAAGCAAGGGAAGTTGTTTTTGATCACAACCAAAGATTGTGACATGTGAGCAAGGGAAGGCCTGGAATCAAATTAGAACCTTCTGCCCTCTCTTCCAGAGCTCAGTCTAGAGCACCATATTGCTTACCTGATGAATTGAGTGGTCATTTGCAGACATCTTCAGCCTCCAAATGATTCTGGGGCTCCCTGTTCTAACTATAGGAAGCATCATCATTCAACAGGCATACAACACATGCCTTTATATTGCTTTATAATATGATTAAATCTGTAAGCAGGAGCAGCCACATTTCTAGTAATAAATTCACTTGGTTCTAATCAGGGAAAAAAATGAGTCCTCGTCATGCATACCCCTTTAGAATTTGTTTTCTTCATATAATGAAACATATCAACTGAGTTTTGTTTTTGGTATTGGTTCTATTATCAGAACCGGTGTTTTAATGGGTCAACAGTAGACATGAACTTTCTTGGTATAGATTTTATGTCTATAGGCAAATCCTGCTTTTCTCTGCCTAAACTCTCTTGGGTGATGATTCATTTGGGGCCACTGAAGAGAACACTCTTCAAACATATTTCCACATCAGGGAATATATGAGTGATTTTCCAGAGACAGAGTGCATCACTCATATTTGGGTTCAAGAACTATTTGTTTGAAGGAAAAGGATTTGGATTTGTCACCACAGATGAAGATGCAAGCTGACATTCTGCTCCATGTTGTGGGGTGGGGAGTGGGGTTCTCACAGAGCATACCTAGTGACTTTAGCCTCTCCAGAGACTAAAATCCACAGTACAGGTTCCCATTTGACACAACCTCCAGTCTCTCTGTCCCAAACTTCAGCTTCTCCATGATTCATCACTGTGGCTAGAGTGATTTCTACAACACACACATCCATCTGTAACCTTCACTGGGCATTTTTGTCTGTCCAATCACTTCTTCCTATTTGGTAAGAGTATCTTAACTTGTTTTTGGGGTGTGTGTGTGTGTGTTTCTGGGATGGGACGAGCTAATTGACTGGAGTCTTGTTGGGGCTATCAATCAAAATGCCCTTGCCCTGTCTAGCTGGAGCTGGGCCAATCAAATCCCTGACTGGACACCTGCAGGGAAAAGGCTGGAACTAATTGGTCCTGGCTCCCTGAAGAGATTGTCTGTTGGTGCCTATTGCCCAGAGACCTGGCTGCTATTCTGGCTGATTATTCAGCATTTATTTCCATTCTGAGCTTCCCCAAGGTCTTCCAGTAAATTTGTTTTATGTTGGAATTGGTGTCTGTTGCTTGTAACCAGAAACTGATACCTGGAGGTGGGTATTGCTATTAATATACCTTAAAGTGTGGCATTGGATATGTTGAGAAGTGGCAGGATACTGAGACTCTCCCATGTCAAATCAGAATCTGGACATTCATTTCTTTCTTTTCTTTCTTTCTTTCTTTCCTTTTCTTTCTTTCTTTCTTTCCTTTTCTTTCTTTCTTTCTTTCCTTCTTTTAAAAAGACTTTACTTATTTGTTTATTTATTTAGAAAGCACAAGCAGGGGGAAGGGCAAAGGGAGAGGGAGAAAGGATCTTAAGCAGACTACTTCTGAGCATGGAGCCTTATACAGGGATCAATCCCATGACCCTAAGATCATGATCTAAGCCAAAAATCAAGAGTCAGATATTTAACCAACTGAACCTGGAAGACACTCCTGAATCTGGAAATTCCTGCTATGCTTTTAGCTATAGCTTGTTGTATCTGGAGACTCAGATAACCTGCTCTTTACAGCAGGAGTTTAAGGGACTTTGAAAAAACAACAGCTCTAGGATTTGGAAATCTGTGGGCTCCTTCCTGCAGCCTTAGTGAAGGCACATAAAGAAAGACAAACTTTGCCTCAACCGGTCCATATGGAAGCAGAAAGCGAGGCTTTTTCTGACTTGTACCCTGAGGTCTTGGAATCTTAGCCTTAGAGAGTGTCCTAGATTAATATTGTTAGAGAAAGGGCATGATGGTTGGAAACAGGGATGTGTTGGAGCCAGCTCATACTGGCTCTAGTTGACTGCGCACACTTCTTCTCCATTCTGCCTTCAAGGGATGTCATGTTGGTAGCCTTGATATGGACCATGGTGGGAGTATTTATACCCGATAAATCAGAAACTGCTAAAATCAGAGATTTTATACATTATATGTTTATAAAAAAATTTAAAAATTAAAAAAATAAAATCAGAGATTTTTCCTCCTGAAGAGCTAATTGTTGAACATTTTCCAGCATACCAATGATTGGAAACAGAGAGATGACAGTAAGAATGGGAGCTGGAAGAAGACTGACACCCTTCCTGCCTTTTCTCCCCCTGAATGATCCTTTCCCTCTACTCCCTGTAGAGAAATGGAGACATGACTCTAATTTATAGAGCTGCTCAGTGAGATATAGACTGGGATTGGGCAGGTGAGATGTGCCTCCACACCCAAGCCAACGTTTTTCAACAAAATCTGTATACAGTGGGTGGTTAAGGCCAGGATGAAGGCCATTCAGCCAAGGACTGCAGATGGGGGTGGGAGGGACAAGATGTTTATTGATAAAAAGCAGTAATATTCCACCCACAAGTCTAGACTGAAAGACCATAACCCAGCAAAAACTACTGAGTTGCTAAAATGCAAGAAATGGAAATCATGTCATTGTTTTCAGGGAGTTGTATTGCCAGAGAGACTTCAGTCCAGGCAAATAATGGCTTGTGACTGCTCAAACCTGAAGACAATTCCAAGCCCACAGATGCCAACAGAAAGTGCAATAAGTTGTCCATTCCTCAGAATGAGTCTCTTCCCAGTGCTCCTTCTCATGAGGGAGTAGGACAGTGGATGAAGGATTCTCCCAGAAGCAGAGCCAAGAAACCCCTCCATTGTCAGGGCAAGCAGTACATGCTCCAGTGTATACTGTAGACTTGTACTTCTGGAGGTGGTTCCTTTTCTAAATAGTTTTTTTTTTTTTTAATTGGAGCTAAATGTTTATCCTATATTATTGTATATCAGATGACTAGCCTTCAGGTAGGGGCTATAAGAAGTAAACTGTGGACTGATCAAGAAGAAAGTGTTTCGGGGCACCTGCGTGGCTCAGTGGGTTGAGCCGCTGCCTTCGGCTCGGGTCGTGGTCCCGGGGTCCTGGGATCGAGTCCCGCATGGGGCTCTCTGCTCAGCAGGGGGCCTGCTTCCCTTCATCTCTCCCTGCCTGCCTCTCTGCCTGCTTGTGATCTCTCTCTGTCAAATGATTAAATAAAATCTTTAAAAAAAAAAAAGAAGAAAGTGTTTCATTCATTTTACAAATACTGTGAATCTACTTTGACATGTTCTAGGTATAGGGAACTATCAGTGAGCAAAGTAGGTAGAGTCCTTGCCCTCATAGAGCTTACATTCCAGTGGGGAAGACAGACCATAAACAAGTACATGTATGATATCTGGGAGGGCGATAAGTGCTATGGATAGAGCTGGTAATTAGACAGGTTGGTCAGGAAGAACTGAAGAAAGTATAGGAAAGAGCCATGTGCATATACTGCCTGAGAGAAAAGCAAATCCCAAGGGCCTTTATACCAAGGCAAGAACATGCCTTGTGTATTTAAGGAACAGGAGGGAGGACAATATGGCTGGGAGACGAGGTCAGAAAGGAGTGAGAGAAAAATTACATAAAACCATTGTAATTACATCTACTTGGAGAACCATAGGTGCCATGGTTGGATTTTAAGCTCTGGCTGCTGTTTGAGGAGAATAGACAATTGAGAACAAGAGTAGAAATGGGGGACCATTTGGGAGACTATTGAAAAAACACTTGTGAGAGATGATAATTATTTGGATAAAGTTGATTGTTAAGGTGATAAGAAGTAGTCAAATCCTGGATATTTCTTTAACATAAATATTAACTTTAAACAATATTTTCAAGAATTTTAATTTAATATTAATATAAAAATTCAAAAAAGTTTTTGATAATGCGCAAAGTAAAAAGAATAATATCATCTATTCTATCATCATCAAAACAAAACCACTGTAAAATATTTTGGTGTATTCATCCCATCTTTTCTTTTTTTAATGCATAGAATTTAAAAGATCATCATAATATTACATCATATGCAGTTTTTCATACTTATTTTTTCATTTAACATTAGATTATCAATATTTTCACAGTATTACCTCATCTTTATAAATATTATTTTTAAAAAATTTCTAACTTAAGTTCAATTTAATTAATACATACTATGTTATCAGTTTCAAAGTTACAATTTAGTGATTCATCAGTTGCATACAAGACCCAGTGCTCATTACTTCAAGTGCCCTCTTTATTTTTATTTATTTATTTAAAAAAGATTTTATTTATTTATTTATTTATTTGTCAAAGACAGAGGGAGAGAGAGCGAGTGAGCACAGGCAGACAGAGAGGCAGCCAGAGGCAGAGGGAGAAGCAGGATCCCTGCCAAGCAAGGAGCCCCATGTGGGACTTGATCCCAGAACCCTGGGATCACGACCTGAGCCGAAGGCAGCTACTTAACCAACTGAGCCACCCAGGCATCCCTCAAGCGCCCTCTTTAATGGCCATCACTCAATTACCCCATCCCCTGATCCCTCTCCCTTCCAGCAACACTCAGTTTGTTTCCTACAGTTAAGAGTCTCTTATAATTTGCCTCCCTCTCTCTTTTTATCTTACTTTGTTTTTCCTTCCCTTCCCCTCTGTTCATATGTTTTATTTCTTAAATTCCACATATGAGTAAGATCATATGGTATTTGTCTTTCTCTGACTGACCTATTTCACTTAGCTTAATACCCTCTAGATCCATCGATGCCATTGCAAATGGCAAAGTTTCATTCTTTTTGATAGCTGAGTAATATTGTATGTATTTATATATGTCTATTATAGATCTAGATATATATAATCTCACATCTTCTTTATCCATTCATCTATTGATTGATATTTGGGCTCTTCCCATATTTTGGCTATTGTGGACATTGCTGCTATAAACATTGGGGTGCATTGCCCCTTCAAATCACTATTTTTGTACTCTTTAGATAAATACTTAGTAGTGCAATTGCTGGTTCATATGGTACTTGTGTTTTTAACCTTTTGAGGAACTTCCATACTGTTTCCAACAGTGGTTGCACAAGTTTGCATTCCCACCAACAGTATAAGAGGGCCCCCTTTTTTCCACATCCTCACCAACGTCTGTTGTTTCTTGAGTAGCTAATTTTAGCCATTCTGACCAGTGTGATGTGGTATCTCATTGTGGTTTTGAATTTTATTTCCCCGATGATGAGTGTTGTTGAGCAGCTTTTCATGTGTCTTTTGGCCATTTGTTTGTCTTCTTTGGAGAAATGGATACTAGCCCTTTATTTGATAAGACATTTGCAAATATCTTCTCCCATTTTGTAGGTTGCTTTTCAGTTTGTTACCTGTTTACTTTGCTGTGCAAAAGCCTTTTATCTTGATGAAGTCCCAATAGTTCATTTTTGCTTTTGTTGCTCTTGTCTTTGGAGATGTGTCTAGCAAGAAGGCGCTGTGATCAAAGAGGTTGCTGCCTGTGTTTGAGTCTAGGATTTTGATGGATTCCTGTCTCACATTGAGGTCTTTCATCCATTTTGAGTCTATTTTTGTGTATTGTGTAAGGAAGTGGTCCAGTTTCATTCTTCTGCAGGTGACTGTCCAGTTTTCCCAGCACCATTTGTTGAAGAGACTGTCTTTTTTCCATTGGATACTCTTTCCTGCTTTGTTGAAGATTAGTTGACCATAGAGTTGAAGGTCCATTTTTGGGTTCTGTATTTTGTTCCTTTGATCTACGTGTCTGCTGGTACCATACTGTTTTGATGATTACAGCTTTGTGATAGAGTTTGAAGTTCAGAATTGTGGTATCTCCAGGTTTGGTTTTCTTTTCAACATTCCTTTGGCTATTTAGGGTTTTTGTGGTTCCATACAAATTTTAAGATTGTTTGTTCCAGCTCTGTGAAAAATGTTGTTGGTACGTGGATAAGGATTGCATTGAATGTGTAGATTGCTCTAGGTAGCATAGACATTCTCACAATATTTGTTCTTCCAATCCACGAGAATGGAATGTTTTTCCATTTCTTTGTGAGTTCCTCAATTTCTTTTGTGAGTGTTCTATATAGTTTTCAGAGTACAGATCCTTTACCTCTTTGGTTAAGTTTTTTCCTAGGCACCTTATGTTTTTTAGTGTAATTATAAATGGGATTGATTCCTTGATTTCTCTTTCTTCTGCCTCATTTTTGTTGTATAAGAATGTAACGGACCTCTGTGCCTTGATTTTATATCTTGCAACTTGGCTGAATTCCTGTATCAATTCTAGCAGTTTTTTGTTGGAATCTTTGGGTTTTCTACATAGACTATCATGTCATCTGTGAAAGAGTGAGAGTGTGACTTCTTCTTTGCTGATTTGCCTGCCTTTTATTTCCATTTGTTGTCTGATTGCTGAGGTTAAGACTTTCAGTACTATGTTTATGTTGAACAGCAGTGGTAAGAGTGGACATCCCTGTTGTGTTCCTGACCTTGGGGGAAAGCTCTCAGTTTTCCCCCACTGAGGATGGTATTCACTGTGAGTTTTTTGGTATATGGCTTTTATGATATTGAGGTACATTCCCTCTATCCCTACAAGGCAGGGAATTTTTATCAAGAAAGGATGTTGTACTTTGTCAAATGCTTTTTCTCCATCTATTGAGATCATATGGTTCCTGTCCTTTCTTTTATTAATGTTGTGTATCACATTGATTGATTTGTAGACGTAGAATCACTCTTGCAACACAGGAATAAATCCCACTTGGTCACAGTGTATAATTCTCTTAATGCACTACTGGATCCTCTTAGTATCTTTTTTTTTTTTTTAAAGATTATTTATTTCTTTGACAGAGAGAGAGACAGCGAGAGAGGTAACACAAGCAGGGGAAGTGAGAGAGGGAGAAGCAGGCTTCCCATAGAGCAGGGAGCCTGATGTGGGCCTTGATCCCAGGACCCTGGGATCATGACCTGAGCTGAAGGCAAACGCTTAATGACTGAGCCACCCAGGTGCCCTGATTCAATTTCTTTGCTGGTTATGGGTCTTTTCAGGTTTTCTCTTTCTTCCCTTTTCAGTTTTGGTTATTTATGTTTCTAGGAATGCATCCATTTCTTCCAGATTGTCTAATATGTTGTCATATAATTGTTTATAATATTCTTTTACAATTGTTTGTGTTTCTTTGGTGTTGGTTGTGATCTCTCCTCTTTCATTCTTCATTATTTATTTGGGTCCTTTCTCTTTTTCTTTTGATAAGTCTGGCTATGGGTTTATCAATCTTATTAATTCTTTCAAAGAACCAACTCTTAGTTTCATTGATCTGTTCTACCATTTTAAAAAAAATTTCTAGATCATTCTTTTTTTAAAAAAATATCTTTTCAGCATAACAGTGTTCATTGTTTTTGCACCACACCTAGTGCTCCATGCAATCCGTGCCCTCTCTAATACCTACCACCTGGTTCCCCCAACCTCCCACACCTTGCCCCTTCGAAACCCTCAGATTGTTTTTCAGAGTCCATAGTCTCTCATGGTCCACCTCCCTTTCCAATTTCCCTCAACTCCCTTCTCCTCTCCATCTCCCCTTGTCCTCCATGCTATTTGTTATGCTCCACAAATAAGTGAAACCATATGATAATTGACTCTCTCTGCTTGACTTATTTCACTCAGCAGAATCTCTTCCAGTCCCGTCCATATTGCTACAAAAGTTGGGTATTCATCCTTTCTGATGGAGACATAATACTCCATAGTGTATATGGACCACATCTTCCTTATCCATTCATCTGTCGAAGGGCATCTTGGTTCTTTCCACAGTTTGGCGACCGTGGCCATTGCTGCTATAAACATTGGGGTACAGATGGCCCTTCTTTTCACTAGATCTGTATCTTTGGGGTAAATACCCAGTAGTGCAATTGCAGGGTCATAGGGAAGCTCTATTTTTAGTTTCTTGAGGAATCTTCACACTGTTCTCCAAAGTGGCTGTACCAACTTGCATTCCCACCAACAGTGTAAGAGGGTTCCCCTTTCTCCACATCCTCTCCAACACATGTTGTTTTCTGTCTTGCTAATTTTCGCCATTCTAACTGGTATAAGTTGGTAACTCAATGTGGTTTTAATTTGAATCCAGATCATTGATTTCTGCTCTAATCTTTATTATTTCTCTTCTTCTATTGGGTTTAAGCTTTATTTCCTGTTCTTTTTCCATCTCCTTTAGTAGGAGTAAGGTTAGGTTGTGTATTTGGGATTTTTCTTGTTTCTTTTTTTTTTTTTTAATTAAAAAAAAGATTATTCATTCATTTATTTATTTATTTTTTTTTCACTTATATAAATTTTTTATTTTTTATAAACATATATTTTTATCCCCAGGGGTACAGGTCTGTGAATCACCAGGTTTACACACTTCACAGCACTCACCAAAGCACATACCCTCCCCAATGTCCATAATCCCACCCTCTTCTCCCAAACCCCCTCCCCCCAGCAACCCTCAGTTTGTTTTGTGAGATTAAGAGTCACTTATGGTTTGTCTCCCTCCCAATCCCATCTTGTTTCATTTATTCTTCTCCTACCCACTTAAGCCTCCATGTTGCATCACCACTTCCTCATATCAGGGAAATTATATGATAGTTGTCTTTCTCTGCTTGACTTATTTCGCTAAGCATGATTCGCTCTAGTTCCATCCATGTTGTCGCAAATGGCAAGATTTCATTTCTTTTGATGGCTGCATAGTATTCCATTGTGTATATATACCACATCTTCTTGATCCATTCATCTGTTGATGGACATCTAGGTTCTTTCCATAGTTTGGCTATTGTGGACATTGCTGCTATAAACATTCGGGTGCATGTGCCCCTTTGGATCACTACATTTGTATCTTTAGGGTAAATACCCAATAGTGCAATTGCTGGGTCATAGGGCAGTTCTATTTTCAACATTCTGAGGAACCTCCATGCTGTTTTCCAGAGTGGCTGCACCAGCTTGCATTCCCACCAACAATATAGGAGGGTTCCCCTTTCTCCACATCCTCGCCAGCATCTGTCATTTCCTGACTTGTTGATTTTAGCCATTCTGACTGGTGTGAGGTGATATCTCATTGTGGTTTTGATTTGTATTTCCCTGATGCCGAGTGATATGGAGCACTTTTTCATGTGTCTGTTGGCCATCTGGATGTCTTCTTTACAGAAATGTCTGTTCATGTCCTCTGCCCATTTCTTGATTGGATTATTTGTTCTTTGGGTGTTGAGTTTGCTAAGTTCTTTATAGATTCTGGACACTAGTCCTTTATCTGATATGTCGTTTGCAAATATCTTCTCCCATTCTGTCAGTTGTCTTTTGATTTTGTTAACTGTTTCCTTTGCTGTGCAAAAGCTTTTGATCTTGATGAAATGCCAATAGTTCATTTTTTCCCTTGCTTCCCTTGCCTTTTGCGTTGTTCCTAGGAAGATGTTGCTGCGGCAGAGGTCGAAGAGGTTGCTGCCTGTGTTCTCCTCAAGGATTTTGATGGATTCCTTTCGCACATTGAGGTCCTTCATCCATTTTGAGTCTATTTTTGTGTGTGGTGTAAGGAAATGGTCCAATTTCATTTTTCTACATGTGGCTGTCCAGTTTTCCCAGCACCATTTATTGAAGAGGCTGTCTTTTTTCCATTGGACATTCTTTCCTGCTTTGTCGAAGATGAGTTGACCATAGAGTTGAGGGTCTATTTCTGGGCTCTCTATTCTGTTCCATTGATCTATGTGTCTGTTTTTGTGCCAGTACCATGCTGTCTTGATGATGACAGCTTTGTAATAGAGCTTGAAGTCCGGAATTGTGATGCCACCAACGTTGGCTTTCTTTTTCAATATCCCTTTGGCTATTCGAGGTCTTTTCTGGTTCCATATAAATTTTAGAATTATTTGTTCCATTTCTTTGAAAAAGATGGATGGTACTTTGATAGGAATTGCATTAAATGTGTAGATTGCTTTAGGTAGCATAGACATTTTCACAATATTTATTCTTCCAATCCAGGAGCATGGAACATTTTTCCATTTCTTTGTGTCTTCCTCAATTTCTTTCATGAGTACTTTATAGTTTTCTGAGTATAGATTCTGTGTCTCTTTGGTTAGGTTTATTCCTAGGTATCTTATGGTTTTGGATGCAATTGTAAATGGGATTGACTCCTTAATATCTCTTTCTTCTGTCTTGCTGTTGGTGTAGAGAAATGCAACTGATTTCTGTGCATTGATTTTATATCCTGACACTTTACTGAATTTCTGTATAAGTTCTAGCAGTTTTGGAGTGGAGTCTTTTGGGTTTTCCATATATAGTATCATATCATCTGCGAAGAGTGATAATTTGACTTCTTCTTTGCCGATTTGGATGCCTTTAATTTTCTTTTGTTGTCTGATTGCTGAGGCTAGGACCTCTAGTACTATGTTGAATAGCAGTGGTGATAATGGACATCCCTGCCGTGTTCCTGACCTTAGTGGAAAAGCTTTCAGTTTTTCTCCATTGAGAATGATATTTGCGGTGGGTTTTTCATAGATGGCTTTGATGATATTGAGGTATGTGCCCTCTATCCCTACACTTTGAAGAGTTTTGATCAGGAAGGGATGCTGTACTTTGTCAAATGCTTTTTCAGCATCTATTGAGAGTATCATATGGTTCTTGTTCTTTCTTTTATTGATGTGTTGTATCACATTGGCTGATTTGCGGATGTTGAACCAACCTTGCAGCCCTGGAATAAATCCCACTTGGTCGTGGTGAATAATCTTTTTAATGTACTGTTGAATCCTATTGGCTAGTATTTTGTTGAGTATTTTCGCATCTGTGTTCATCAAGGATATCGGTCTATAGCTCTCTTTTTTGGTGGGATCCTTGTCTGGTTTTGGGATCAAGGTGATGCTGGCCTCATAAAATGAGTTTGGAAGTTTTCCTTCCATTTCTATTTTTTGGAACAGTTTCAGGAGAATAGGAATTAGTTCTTCTTTAAATGTTTGGTAGAATTCCCCCGGGAAGCCGTCTGGCCCTGGGCTTTTGTTTGTTTGGAGATTTTTAATGACTGTTTCAATCTCCTTACTGGTTATGGGTCTGTTCAGGCTTTCTATTTCTTCCTGGTTCAGTTGTGGTAGTTTATATGTTTCTAGGAATGCATCCATTTCTTCCAGATTGTCAAATTTATTGGCGTAGAGTTGCTCATAGTATGTTCTTATAATAGTTTGTATTTCTTTGGTGTTAGTTGTGATCTCTCCTCTTTCATTCATGATTTTATTTATTTGGGTCCTTTCTCTTTTCTTTTTGATAAGTCGGGCCAGGGGTTTATCAATTTTATTAATTCTTTCAAAGAACCAGCTCCTAGTTTTGTTGATTTGTTCTATTGTTTTTTTGGTTTCTATTTCATTGATTTCTGCTCTGATCTTTATGATTTCTCTTCTCCTGCTGGGCTTAGGGTTTCTTTCTTGTTCTTTCTCCAGCTCCTTTAGGTGTAGGGTTAGGTTGTGTACCTGAGACCTTTCTTGTTTCTTGAGAAAGGCTTGTACCGCTATATATTTTCCTCTCAGGACTGCCTTTGTTGTGTCCCACAGATTTTGAACCGTTGTATTTTCATTATCATTTGTTTCCATGATTTTTTTCAATTCTTCTTTAATTTCCCGGTTGACCCATTCATTCTTTAGAAGGATACTGTTTAGTCTCCATGTATTTGGGTTCTTTCCAAACTTCCTTTTGTGGTTGAGTTCTAGCTTTAGAGCATTGTGGTCTGAAAATATGCAGGGAATGATCCCAATCTTTTGATACCGGTTGAGTCCTGATTTAGGACCGAGGATGTGATCTATTCTGGAGAATGTTCCATGTGCACTAGAGAAGAATGTGTATTCTGTTGCGTTGGGATGAAATATTCTGAATATATCTGTGATGTCCATCTGGTCCAGTGTGTCGTTTAAGGCCTTTATTTCCTTGCTGATCTTTTGCTTGGATGACCTGTCCATTTCAGTGAGGGGAGTGTTAAAGTCCCCTACTATTATTGTATTATTGTTGATGTGTTTCTTTGATTTTGTTATTAATTGGTTTATATAGTTGGCTGCTCCCACGTTGGGGGCATAGATATTTAAAATTGTTAAATCTTCTTGTTGGACAGACCCTTTGAGTATGATATAGTGTCCTTCCTCATCTCTTATTATAGTCTTTGGCTTAAAATCTAATTGATCTAAGGATTGCCACTCCTGCTTTCTTCTGATGTCCATTAGCATGGTAAATTCTTTTCCACCCCCTCACTTTAAATCTGGAGGTGTCTTCGGGCTTAAAATGAGTTTCTTGGAGGCAACATATAGATGGGTTTTGTTTTTTTATCCATTCTGATACCCTGTGTCTTTTGACAGGGGCATTTAGCCCATTCACATTCAGGGTAACTATTGAGAGATATGAATTTAGTGCCATTGTATTGCCTGTAAGGTGACTGTTACTGTATATGGTCTCTGTTCCTTTCTGATCTACCACTTGTAGGCTCTCTCTTTGCTTAGAGGACCCCTTTCAATATTTCCTGTAGAGCTGGTTTGGTATTTGCAAATTCTTTCAGTTGTTGTTTGTCCTGGAAGCTTTTAATCTCTCCTTCTATTTTCAATGATAGCCTAGCTGGATATAGTATTCTGGGCTGCATGTTTTTCTCGTTTAGTGCTCTAAAAATATCATGCCAGCTCTTTCTGGCCTGCCAGGTCTCTGTGGATAAGTCAGCTGCCAATCTAATATTTTTACCATTGTATGTTACAGACTTCTTTTCCCGGGCTGCTTTCAGGATTTTCTCTTTGTCACTGAGACTTGTAAATTTTACTATTAGGTGACGGGGTGTGGACCTATTCTTATTGATTTTGAGGGGCGTTCTCTGAACCTCCTGAATTTTGATGCTCATTCCCTTTGCCATATTGGGGAAATTCTCCCCAATAATTCTCTCCAGTATACCTTCTGCTCCCCTCTCTCTTTCTTCTTCTTCTGGAATCCCAATTATTCTAATGTTGTTTCGTCTTATGGTGTCACTTATCTCTCAAATTCTCCCCTCGTGGTCCAGTAGCTGTTTGTCCCTCTTTTGCTCAGCTTCTTTATTCTCTGTCATTTGGTCTTCTATATCACTAATTCTTTCTTCTGCCTCATTTATCCTAGCAGTTAGAGCCTCCATTTTTGATTGCACCTCATTAATAGCTTTTTTGATTTCAACTTGGTTAGATTTTAGTTCTTTTATTTCTCCAGAAAGGGCTTTTATATCTCTCGAGAGGGTTTCTCTAATATCTTCGATGCCTTTTTCGAGCCCGGCTAGAACCTTGAGAATTGTCATTCTGAACTCTAGATCTGACATATTACCGATGTCTGTATTGATTAGGTCCCTAGCCTTCGGTACTGCCTCTTGTTCTTTTTTTTGTGTTGAATTTTTACGTCTTGTCATTTTGGCCAGATAAGAGTAAATGAAGGGGCAAGTAAAATACTAAAAGGGTGGCAACAACCCCAGGAAAATATGCTTTAACCAAATTAGAAGAGATCCAAAATCGTGAGTGGGGAGAAAGGGGATAAAAAAAGGTTCAAAAAGGAAGAAAGAAAAAAAAAGAACAAAGAAAAGAAAAAAAAAAAGAAAAGAAAAGAAAAAAATTTTTAAAAAAGAAAACACCTGAGAAAAATGTAAAAAAGAAAAAATATATATATTAGATAAACTTTCAGAAAGTGGTTGTTTTTCTGTTTCCAGAATTGCTGTTCTTCTTCTCTTCGATCTGCCGATGGATTTTCAGGTGTTTGCAATCTTTAGATAAGCTACCCAGCTGATCTCCGGCTAGCTGAAGCAGTCTCAGCTTGCTACTTCTCCGCCATCTTGACTCCTCCCCCCTCATTCATTTATTTGACACAGAGAGTAGAATAGCTGAGAAAAAACACAAGTGGGGGGAGGGGCAGAGGGAGAAGGAGAAGAAGCCTCCCCACTGAGCAGGGAGTCTGATGATGTGGGGCTCAATCCCAGGATCCTGGGACCATGATGCAAGCTAAAGGAAGACATCCAATTGACTGAGCTACCCAGGCACCCCTACACTTTTCTTCTTTCTTAAGGAAGGTCTGTATTGCTATAGACTTCCCTCTTAGGACCACCTTTGTTGCTTCCTAAAAGCTCTGAACTGTCATGTTTTCCTTTTCATTTGCCTCCATGTATTTTTAAAATTCATCTTTAATTTTATGGTTAACCCATTAATTCTTTAGCAGGATGCTCTAATCTTCATGTATTTGTGGTCCTTCCAAATTTTTTCTTGTAGTCAACTTCAGGTTTTAAAGCATTGTGGTCTGAAAATATGAATGGAATAATATCAATCATTTCATACCAGCTGATACCTGGTTTGTGACCAATATGTGATCTATTCTGGAGAATGTTCTATGTGCACTTGAGAAGAATGTGTATTCTGCTGCTTTAGGATGAAATGCTGTGTATATATCTGTTAAGTTCATCTGGTCCAGTGTATCATTCAAAGCCCTTGTTTCTTTGTTGGTCTTCTGCTTAGATAATCTGCCCATTGCTGTGAGTGGGGTGTTCAAATACCCCACTATTACTGTATTATTATCAATGAGCATCTCTAACTTTGTTAACTGGTTTATATGTTTGGCTGCTCCCAAGTTAGGGGCATTAATATTTACAAATGTTAGAACTTCCTGTTGGATAGACACTTTTATTATGAAATAGTATCCTTCTTCATCTCTTATTGCAGTCTTTGGTTTAAAATCTAGTTTGTCTGACATAAGGATTGCTACTCTAGCTTTCCTTTGATGTCCATTAACATGATAAATTGTTCTTCATCCCTCACATTCAATCTGGAGGTGTCAAGGGTCTGAAATGAGTCTCTTGTAGACAGCATATTGAAGGGTCTTTTTATTTATTTATTTATTTATTTATTTATTTATTTATTATTATTTTAAAGACCCCATTCATTCATTTGACGGACAGAGATCACAAGTTGGCAGAGGCAAGCAGGGGGCGGTGGGAAGCAGGCTCCCTGCCAAGCAGAGAGCCCAATGCGGGGCTCAATCCCAGGACCCTGGGATCATGACCCAAGCCAAAGGCAGAAGCCTAACCCGCTGAGCCACCTAGGCACCCCTGAAGGGTCTTTTTTTTTTTTTTAAATCCAATCTGATACCCTATATCTTTTTTTAAAATTTATTTTTTATTTATTTTCTGCATAACAATATTCATTATTTTTGCACCACACCCAGTGTTCCATGCAATCCATGCCCTCCCTAATACCCGCCATCTGGTACCCCAACCTCCCACCCCTCATCCCTTCAAAACCCTCAGATTGTTTTTCAGAGTCCATAGTCTCTCATGGTCCACCTCCCTTTCCAATTTCCCTCAACTCCCTTCTCCTCTCTAACTCCCCATGTCCTCCATGCTATTTGTTATGCTCCACAAATAAGTGAAACCATATGATAATTGACTCTCTCTGCTTGACTTATTTCACTCAGCAGAATCTCTTCCAGTCCCATCCATGTTGCTACAAAAGTTGGGTATTCATCCTTTCTGATGGAGGCATAATACTCCGTAGTGTATATGGACCATATCTTCCTTATCCATTCGTCTGTTGAAGGGCATCTTGGTTCTTTCCACAGTTTGGTGACCGTGGCCATTACTGCTATAAACATTGGGGTACAGATGACCCTTCTTTTCACTACATATGTATCTTTGGGGTAAATACCCTTTGAATGGAGCATTTAGTTCATTTCCATTCAGAGTAATTATTGAAAGATATGAACTTAGTGCCACTGTATTACTGTCAAGTCACTGTTTCTGCACATCGTCTCTGTTCCTTTCTGATCTTTGTTATTTTTGGGCTCCCTCTCTGTTTAAAACATCCCCTTTAATATCTCTTTCAGAATTTGTTCACAAATTCCTTTAGTTTCTTTTGTCCTGGAAACTCTTTATCTCTTCTTCTATCCTGAATTACAGCCTAGCTGGATAAAGTATTCTTGGCTGAATATTTTTCCCATTTAACATACTGAACATACCACGCCAGTCTTTTCTGGCCTGTCAGGTCTTTGTGGATAGGTCTGCTCCCAAACTTATGTTTCTACCCTTGTAGGTTAAGGACTTCTTGTCCTGAGCTGCTTTTGGGATTTTCTCTTTATCTCTGAAATTACAAGCTTCACTATTACATGTTGAGGTTTTGACCTATTTTTATTGATTTTGAGGGGGTTCTCTGTGTCACCTGGATTGAATGCCCGTTTTCTCCACCGGATTAGGGAAGTTCTTGTCTATAATTTGTTCAAATAAACCTTATGGTTCCCCCCTCTTCATCTCCTGGGACCTCTATTAGCTAGATACTATTTTGCTTTATGGAGTCACTAATTTCTTAAAGTCTCCCTTAGTGATCCAGTAGTTGTCTTCTTCCTCTCCTCATTATGTCCAAAAAAGAACAAAGAGAGAGAGAGAGAGAGAAAAAAAAAAAAACAACACCAATGCAACAACAGGGAAAAAACAAACAAACTAGAAGAAAAGAAAAACAAAACAAAATAAGAAAAAAATCAAACCAGAAACAAAACAGAACAAAACAAAATACTAGATCTTGGGTGTATTTTGGTCTGCTTGTTAAAAGAAATGATCCCAAAATAAGAATGAAAGAAACACACACACACACACACACACACAAAAGTAAAAAAAAAAAAAAATACAATGAACAGAAACCAAAAAGAAAAAAAATATAATGTATATATAAAAATAGTAGGTATTATAGGGGGCATGGATTGCATGGAGCACTGGGTGTGGTGAAAAATAATGATACTGTTATGCTGAAAATAAATAAATGAAAAAAAATTAAAAAAGAATTGAAAAAATAAGAAAATAAGTTGAAATAAGCCTGAAAGGCCAATGAATAACTTAAAAACCTGCAAATGTTATATACTGTTTTCCCTAAGAGCTGAGGTTTCACAGTTCTCTATGATTGGTAAACTTGGTGCTAGCAGGTTGTTCCTGCTGGTTTGTTGGGGGAGGGGCCTGTTGCACTGATTGTCAATTGGTAGAGTTGGGCCTCCTTTGCCAAGAGACCAGGCTCCAGAGGCTCCAGATTGCACTGTGTGGCACTGTTTGCTCCCTGAAGACTTTGGACACTGATATGGGGGATGAGGAGTCAATCACTTTTGACCAGTTTCCCAACAGACTGGGTGTTCACCCAGCCCATGATAGAACATTTTTATCTCAGGTACGTGACTGAATTTCCCATTGCTAAACTTACAGACTCCTATAGCTCAGACCCACAGTGTTCCTCTCAGAGGAGGGAATGATGTCTCCCTGTGCTTCTTCCTTTTTCTGGGCTCCTGATGGGAGAGTGGTCACAGCTTATGGAAACACCAAGCAGAAAGCCGATGCCTAGACTTGCTATTTTCAGCTAGCTTCCCCACTTTGATGCTTGGGAGCTCTATCTCACTCAGGCACCCCTTTTCTACTTGTGACTTCAGGGACCCTGAGACTGCTCTGTGCCACATGGGATTCCACCCTGCTTTACCACCTGAGTACCATTAAGCCAGGAATGTCCCCCACTGAAGCACACTTCTAAAAGTTCCAATTTTGTGATCTGTTGATTCTAATACTTTGCGGTAGCCTTCTTAAGCTGTATCTCTCCCTGCTGCCATATCCTCCAGTTTATACCCCCGATTCAAGTCTCCGCACCTCCTACTTTCCAAAAAGTGGTTTATTTTCTATTTGTAGAATTGCAGCATTTCTTTTCACAGATCTTTGATTGATTTTGCAGGTGTTCAGAATGATTTAATAATGATCTAGCTGAATTTCATGGATTGGAGGAACTTAGGGTCCTCTAATCCTTTGCCATCTTAACTTCTCCCCTCCTGGATGTTTTGAAAGTAAAGTTGGCATGATTTGCTCATCTATTATTCAAATAGTCTTCAGTTGAAGCTGGATGCAATAATTGGACAAAATTTTGGACTGCCTTTCTTTGGGAGGAGGGGGAGTGTATTTGTATGTAGGATAGTTACATTATGTTAGGAAGGTGTTTCGATATTACATGTCTGGAAAAAAGTGATAATGGGTGACTCATGTGTGGACAGAGTGGATGGTTATTGTTTTAGCCTGTTCATCATCCTTTCTCTCTTCTTATGACCACAGAACTTTTCTATTTGGAAACCGATCCCAGCTCAGCTTGTGGCTTTCAGGGTGAACATATGATCTAGGAATAGTCAATGAGTTGCCTGTCTGGATATGGCATTTGCTTAAGGAAAGGGGTATGATAAGATCTGGGCCAGGGACATGCTTCCCTGGGAATTTTGCTAGAATTATTGGGAAAGAGTAATTTCCCCTCTTAGATCACAGATGTAATCTGTGACTTGCAGAATAATCTTTTGCCACTACATGGAGAGAGCCTGCTTGAGAATGGAGCTAATATAGAAGAAAGCAGAACCCGGAAGGAGAGACATAATATCCTGATGCATCATTTGAGCTCCTAGATCCAGGTAGGCCTGGATCCAACTGTATCTCTTGCCTTCCTGTTAAATGGATGAAGATATTCTTTTTCTTTTCCCCATAAACTAATTTGGGTTGGATTTCTATCACTTGCAACCAGGGCTAATAATATTCCATCAGTATGCACAGGTAAAACAAAGTACTTCTGTACTGTCTGGTGAATAGCTGATGCCTTGGGTGCTCCCTACCTTTTCCCCAGCTTTCCTGGCCTTCTTTTGGGACCTCCCTCTAGACTTCTTCTAGATGCAACAACTGAAGGGTTAGTACCTGGCACAATGGTGGGGAGAGGGAGGGCCGAGTTGCTGCCAGAAGCCTGCTTTAGCAATATGGTCAGTCCTGATTGGTGCCCTATGCCAGGCAGGTTGTTAAGTATTTTAATATCACCCATGATACTGTAAAAAGAATTTATAGAGGTACAAAATTTTGTTCTCATTATGATCATATCACTCCTCCATTTCCTGCTGTGATTGGTTCACAATAGTTCAGTTACATTTGCTCAAACTCTTCATCCACTCACACATTTCCTTCATCTTTTGCTTTTGGTATTCCTTTTCTCTAAAATTTCCTTTTTTATTACTCATTATAGGCAGTCCTCAAAGACATTGCATGTTTGGTTCCAGACCATCACAATGAAGTGAATATAGTAATAAAGTGAGTAATATTAATTTTTTGGTTTCCCAATGCATATAAACCTTATGTTTACACTATATTATAGTCTAGTAAGTGTGCAATGGGATTATGTCTAAAAAAGTACATATTTGGGCACCTGGGTGGCTCAGTGGGTTAAAGCCTCTGCCTTCGACTCAGGTCATGATCTCGGGGTCCTGGGATGGAGTCCCGCATCGGGCTCTCTGCTCAGCAGGGAGCCTTCTTCCTCCTCTCTCTCTCTGCCTGCCTCTCTGCCTACTTGTGATCTGTGTGTCAAATAAATAAATAAATAAATAAATATTTTTAAAAGTACATATTTTAATTAAAAATACTTTACTGCTAAAAATTGCTAACTGTCATTCCAGCTTCCAGTGAGTCATCTTTTTGTTGATGGAGGGCCTTGCCTCAATGTTGATGGCCACTGACTGATCAGGGTAGTGGTTACCAAAGGCTGTGGTGACTGTGGTAAATTCTTAAAATAAAACAACAATGAAGTTTGCTGCATTGATTGACTTCCTTTCATGAATGGTTTCTCTGTAGTATGAAATACTGTTTGATAACATATTACCCACAGTGGAACTTCTTTCAAAATGGGATCAGTGTTCTCAAACTTTGCTGCTGCTTTATCAACTAAATAAATATAATATTCTATATCCTTTGTTGTCATTTCATAAATCTTCACAGCATCTTCACCAGAAGTATATTCCATCTTTATTTTAAAATATTTATTTATTTATTTTAAAGAGAGAGAGAGAGAGTGCAAATGGGAGAGTGGGGAACCTTGACTCCCCAGTGAGTGTAGGGCCTGATGCTGGGCTTGATCACACAACCCATGAGATCATGACCTAAGCCAAAATCACAAGTCAGATGCTTAACTGACTGAGACACCCAGGTGCCCCATTTTTTTTTTTTTTAAGATTCATTTACTTATTTGAGAGAGAGAGAGAGAGTGAGAGAGAGAAAGAGAGACAGAGTTGTAGGAGTATATTTCATCTTAGGAAACCACTTTCTTTGCTCATCCATAAGAAACATCTCTTCATTCATTCCAGTTTTACCATGAGATTGCAGCAATTCAATTTCACCTTCAGGCTCCACTTCTAATTCCAGTTCTCTTGTTATTTTGACCATATCTGCAAGTACAACCTCCACTGAAGCCTTGAGCCCCTCAGTCATCCATAAGGAATCAGCTTCTTAAATTCCTGTTAATATTGGTGTTTTGATCTCCTCTTGTGAATCACAAATACTCTTTTTTTTTAAAGATTTTATTTATTTATTTGACAGAGAGAAATCACAAGTAGATGGAGAGGCAGGCAGAGAGAGAGAGAGAGAGAGGGAATCAGGCTCCCTGCTGAGCAGAGAGCCCGATGCGGGACTCGATCCCAGGACCCTCAGATTATGACCTGAGCGGAAGGCAGCGGCTTAACCCACTGAGCCACCCAGGCACCCTGAATCACAAATACTCTTAATGGCATCTAAAATAGGTGAATCCTTTCCAGAGGGTTTTCAATTTACTTTGCCCACATCCACCATGGGAATCACTATCTATGGCAGCTATAATCTTATGAAATGTATTTCTTAAATAATAAGATTTGAAAGTCAAAATTACTCCTTGATCCATGAGCTGCAGAATGGATGTCATATTAGACGTGAAGACAACATTAATCTCATTGTCCATCTCCACCAGAGCTCTTGGGTGACCAAGTGTATTGTCAGTGAGCAGTAATATTTTAAAAAGACAGTTTTAAGTAGGTCTCAGCAGTAGCTCTCAATACTGGACTTAAGATATTCAGTAAACTGTGTTGTAAAAACATGTGCTCTCACTCAAGCTTGTTGTTCCATTTATAGCACATAGGCAGAGTAGATTGAGCTTTATTCTTAAGGGCCCTGGCATTTTTGGATTGGTATATGAGTATTGGCTTCAACTTAAAATCACTGGCTGCATCAGGCCCTAAAGAGAGTCACCCTGTCCTTTGAAGTCAGGCACTGACTTCTCTCTCACCTTGGAAGTCCCAGTGGCATCTTCTTCCTTAGAAGGCTGTTTCCTCTACATAGAAAATCTGTCGTTTAGTGTAGCCACCTTCATTAATGATCTTAACCAGATCCTTAGGAGAACTTGCTTTATCTTCTACACCAGCAGAAGCTGCTTCACCTTGCACTTTGATGTTATGCAGATGGCTTCTTTCCTTAAATCTCACAAATCAACCTTTGCTAGCTTCAACTGCTCTTTTGTGGTTTCCTCACCCCCTCAGACTTCACAGTGGGTATTATAGAGGACACAGATTGCATGGAGCACTGGGTGTGGTGAAAAAATAATGAGTACTGTTTTTCTGAAAATAAATAAATTAATTTATTTTAAAAAAAAATAAAGAGAGTTAGGGCCTTGCTCTGGATGAGGCTTTGGCTTGATAGAATGTTGTGGCTGGTTTGATCTTCTGTCCAGACTCCTAAAACTTTCTCCATATCAGCAATAAGGATATTTTGCTCTCTTATCATTCCTGTGTTTACTGAAATAGCACTTTTAATACCCTTCAAGAACTTTTCCTTTGCTGTCACACTTGGCTGAAAGATCGGTGCAAGAGGCCTAGCTTTCAGCCCATCTTGGTTTTCAACATGCCTTCCTCACTAAGCTTAATAATCTTTAGCTTTTGACTCAAAGTGAGAGATGTGTGACTCTCTGTCCTTTTCATTTGAACATTCAGAGGCCACTAAGCATTATTAATTGGCTTAATTTCAATATTGTTGTTTCAGGGAATAAGGAGGCCTGAGGAGTGGGAGAGAGGTGCGGGAAATGGCCAGTTGGTGGAGCAGGCAGAACACACACAACATTAATTAGTTAAGTTTGTCGTCTTATATGGGCACAGTTTTTGGCACCTTGAAACAATTACAATAGTAGCATTGATGATCCTTGATGACAGACCATTATAACAAATATAATAACAATGAGAAAGTTTAAAATGTGAGAATTACCACAATGTGACCCTGAGACATGAAGTGAGCAAATGCTATTGGGGAAATGGCGCCAATAGACTTGCTGGATATAGGGTTGTCAAAGAATTTCAACTTGTTAAAAAACGGTATTTGTGAAGTGCAATAAAGTGACACACAACAAACATGGCATGCCTCTATTGAACTCCTACTCCTCCTTTTATAATTCAGCTCAGATAATCCAAGTCCAAGATAGAAACACCATAATTCAGAGTAGCAGATTAGTAACTACTTCTGTGAGAGGGAGGGGAATCTAAGCTAAGTCATTACTTTTTAAATTGCAATATATACACACAGAAAAGTACATTAGACATGTATGTTTATCTTCACATTTAGTTATAAATGCAACACTCATTAAGAGAACCACCTGTGTGATGAATTAGAATGTTGCCAAAAACCCAGTTACAAATGCCTCTTTCCCCCTGGTGGGAATCTCTACCCTAATTTTTATGTGGTAATCTGTTTTTTATGTCATTCCTAAACAATATATTTCTTTTGCCTGTTTTTGAATCTCTTTTAATCACATAATATATGTAGTTTTACATCTGGCTTCTTTCACTCAATATTGTGCTTCTTTTTTTTTTTTTTAAGCTTTTTTTTTTTTTTTTTAAAGATTTTATTTATTTATTTGTCAGAGAGAGAGTGAGCAAGAGCGAGCATAGGCAGACAGAGTGGAAGGCAGAGTCAGAGGGTGAAGCAAGCTCCCTGCAGAGCAAAGAGCCCGATGTGGGACTCGATCCCAGGACGCTGGGATCATGACCTGAGCCGAAGGCAGCTGCTTAACCAACTGAGCCACCCAGGCGTCCCTCAATATTGTGCTTCTAAGATTCATCTGTAGCTATCTCTTAACCATTTTCATTACTGCATAAAATTACATTTGTGAAAACATACAACATATTGACTTATTCTATTGCTGGTGAACATGAGGTTCTGTCTAATTTGTGTCCATTATGAACAATGTTGATAAGAGGTTTTCTTGTACATGTCTCCTAGAGTGTGTGTGCATAGATTTCTCTAGGTTTCCACTTAGAGTGGAAAACCTGAGTCATAGGTATAATGTATCTTTAAGTCTTCTAGTAAAGTGTTTCTCAGGATAATTGTGACAATTTAATTACTTTCCAGTGGTGCAGTTCTTGTTGCTCAACATCTTTGTCAACAGTTGTTATTTGTTAGACTCCAAAAGCTTTGCAGATCTGATAGATGTGTAGTGGTATTTCACTATGGTATTCATTTGAATTTCTCTGATTACTAATTAAGTTGTGTACCTTCACATTTCTTGGTTATTCAGGTTTCTTTTTTTGTGAAGAAACCATTTTGCCATTTTTTTTTTTTGCCATTTTTCTACTGTGTTGTGTATTGATTCATAGAATCCTTTGAATATTACACTTTCACTGGGTCTAAATATTTTAAATATTTTTTCCACTGTAAAGTTTACTTTTTCACCTTTTAACAATCTATTTTAATAAACTTTTTAATGATCTATTTTAATGAACCGATGTTCTAAATTTTAATGTGTTTAAATTTATCAGTCTTTTCCTTATTCTATGTCATGTAGATTTTTCCTGTATTGTCTTTTAAAAGCTTTATAGATTTGCCTTTCACATTTACGTACACTTGAATTTGATTTTTCAAGTACAGTTTTTAGTAGGGATCCAATTTTGTTTTATTTCTTGTGAAAACACTATTGTCCTATTACCATTTGTAGGAAGGTCATCTTTTCCTCACTGCTATGTTATGCCATCTTTGTCATATACTAAGAGTCCATATATGTTTGGTCTGTTTCCTTTTGTTATTGATTCTCAGCTAAATCAGATTATGGTCAGAAAACACACCATATGATTTTAATTTCCTGAAAACTTAAAAAATCTTATTCTATGTCTAGTTATAATGACTATTTTTTAAAATTATCCCTAAGAACTTGAAAAAAACCCATGTATTTTGCAGCTACATGTTTAATATTTACATGGTATATCTTTTCCCCCTTTTTTACCTTTTTGATAATCTTAGGTTGTAGTGGTGTCTTTCTATAAACATTATTTATTAGAATTTTAAAATTCTGTCTTAAAATCATTGCTGATTTTTTGAAGCACATAGTCCATTTATATTTAATATAATTCTTGATATATTTGTGTTCAAATATATTACATTTCTTTGTCTTTTGAACTCATTCCTCTTGCTCTTTATTTCTCTTTTATCTTCTTTATTATCTTACTTTTTTTAAAGGTTTTTTAAAATTTATTTGACAGAGAGAGAGATCACAAGTAGGCAGAGAGTCAGGCAGAGCTAGAAGGGGAAGCAGGCTCCCTGCTGAGTAGAAAGCCCAATGTGGGGCTCGATCCCAGGACACTGAGATCATGACCTGAGCCGAAGGCAGTGGCTTAATCCACTGAGCCACCCAGGCGCCCCATTATCTTACTTTTTTGATTGTCTAATTATTTATTCATATATTTCCCCCATCCTAGTTTGGAATATACTCTGTTTCTGTTCTGCTTGTGGCAATCCTAGTAATTAATTCATGAATTCTTAACTTATCAAAGTCTAATAATAATGCAAACTTTTATTTTCCTTTTGAATAGAAGAGCCCTTACTCATTTCACATCTTCCCAACTTACATATTATTTTAGTCTAGTATTTATCTATCATTTTCATTGTTTTCAATTGGAGGGGTGTTTCAGAAAACTTAGCTTGTAACTGCTGGAAATCTTGGGATTAAAAAAAATTTTTTTTAATTAATCTCAGCCTATGTTCAGCTCCAGGCTGAGGATGTGTCTTACTAATTTTTGCATCCCCAGTGCTTAAGGAAGTGGCCTCTTTTAAGGCAAATGCTCTAGCAGAGTGATTTCTGCCGACATCTTCCCATATGTGTTGGCTGAATGTTCCTGAATGCTCTTGGCCATCTATATCTGCGTGTTACACAGTTTAGTGGATTAAAAAGTGAGGGTAGAAATGTCTGTTCATGTCCTCTGCCCATTTCTTGATTGGATTATTTGTTCTTTGGGTGTTGAGTTTGCTAAGTTCTTTATAGATTCTGGACACTAGTCCTTTATCTGATATGTCGTTTGCAAATATCTTCTCCCATTCTGTCAGTTGTCTTTTGATTTTGTTAACTGTTTCCTTTGCTGTGCAAAAGCTTTTGATCTTGATGAAATCCCAATAGTTCATTTTTTCCCTTGCTTCCCTTGCCTTTGGTGTTGTTTTTAGGAAGATGTTGCTGCGGCTGAGGTCGAAGAGGTTGCTGCCTGTGTTCTCCTCAAGGATTTTGATGGATTCCTTTTGCACACTGAGGTCCTTCATCCATTTTGAGTCTATTTTTGTGTGTGGTGTAAGGAAATAGTCCAATTTGGCCAACAGACACATGAAAAACTGCTCCATATCACTCGGCATCAGGGAAATACAAATCAAAACCACAATGAGATATCACCTCACACCAGTCAGAATGGCTAAAATCAACAAGTCAGGAAATGACAGATGCTGGCGAGGATGTGGAGAAAGGGGAACCCTCCTACACTGTTGGTGGGAATGCAAGCTGGTGCAGCCACTCTGGAAAACAGCATGGAGGTTCCTCAAAATGTTGAAAATAGAACTGCCTTATGACCCAGCAATTGCACTATTGGGTATTTACCCTAAAGATACAAACGTAGTGATCCAAAGGGGCACATGCACCCGAATGTTTATAGCAGCAATGTCCAAAATAGCCAAACTATGGAAAGAACCTAGATGTCCATCAACAGATGAATGGATCAAGAAGATGTGGTATATATACACAATGGAATACTATTCAGCCATCAAAAGAAATGAAATCTTGCCATTTGAGACAACATGGATGGAACTAGAGCGTATCATGCTTAGCGAAATAAGTCAAGCAGAGAAAGACAACTATCATATGATGTCCCTGATATGAGGAAGTGGTGTTGCAACATGGGGGCTTAAGTGGGTAGGAGAAGAATAAATGAAACAAGATGGGATTGGGAGGGAGACAAACCATAAGTGACTCTTAATCTCACAAAACAAACTGAGGGTTGCTGGGGGGAGGGGGTTTGGGAGAAGGGGGTGGGATTATGGACATTGTGGGGGGTATGTGCTTTGGTGAGTGCTGTGAAGTGTGTAAACCTGGTGATTCACAGACCTCTACCCCTGGGGATAAAAATATATGTTTATAAAAAATAAAAAATTAAAAAAAAAAAGTCAGGGTAGAGGTGTCTGGGTGGCTCAGTCAGTTAAGTGTCTGCCTTCTGCTCAGGTCATGATCTCAAGGTCCTGGGATTGAGCACTGAGGGAGCCTGTTCCTCCCTCTGCCTGCCACTCTCCCTGCTTATGTTCTCTCTTTTGCTTTCTGTCAAATAAATAAATAAAATCTTTTTTTTTTTTTTTTTTTTTTTTTAAGTCAAGGTAGTGTTTATGGTGGAGACATTTTAAGGATCCTGCAGGTTCCGGATATTTATACAGTCAACACGACTGTTCTGTCTCTTGTTTCCTTTCAGCACTTTGGTACACTCACATAATCTGGATCAGAGAGATTCCAGTGCCGTCTCCTATGGGTGATGCTGAGGAGCTAGCTCTGACTCTCCATCTGCCCTGGATCTCTGAGATTTGCTCCTATCTTGTAATTGGACCACCAGGTGAACTTTGAAACTAGATCTCATGAAATTTTCTCATGAAATTTTTCAGGCTAAGCCTGAATTTGCACCGAATAAATTTCTGAAAACTGTGCAATGCACTCTGTATATATTGTATCACTTTTCCAGTAGTTCCCATCATAATTTGGAATATGTGTCTGAATGGCATTAAATGTGGGGTGTGTTAGTTTGCTAGGGCTCCTGTAAAAAAGTACTACAAACTAGGTAGCTTTATATAACTGGAGTGTGTTCTATCTCAGTTCTGGAGGCCAGAGTCTGAAATCAAGATATTGATAGGGCTGTGCTGTCTCTGAAGGTTCCTGAGAAGAATCCTTCCTTGCCCTTTTCTAGTTTTGGTACTTGCCAGCAATACTTTGCATTCCTTGGCTGGCAACCACGTCACTCCAATTTCTGCTTCTGTCTTCACAAAGTTGCCTTCTCACTCTGTGTGTGTGTTTTCACATGGCATTCTTCTCCATGTGTGTTTATGTCCCAATTTCCCTCATGTTTTAAAGACATTCATCATTGGATTAGGGCCCACTTAAATCCAGTATGACTGTGTTATAATTTGATTCATCTGCACTCTATTTCCAAATAAGACCACACTTGCAGGTACCATGAGTTAGAACGTCAACATATCTTTTCTTTGGCAGAAGGAGTGTGTGTGCACAGTTCAACTTACAGCCTGGGGCAAAAAATGTATCAAGAATATCTTCAAGAATAATATCATCTACTTAATAGAACTAGTCTGATGATTTGGTACATTTAATTCTTCCACATAACATAAAAATAAGCCAGTCTCCAAACTCTCTGTCTATCCAGCTGTCTTAGATGGCATTTTCATTTACTGCATGGGATTTAGATGTTGAAGAAATGGCACAGTCAATATCTGTTCTCCCTTGTTCGGTGGAACCAGTGAGGAAGAGCCATTTTGTTGAACTCATCCTTAAGATACAAACCGTACATCTGGAGAACATCTGATTTGTACAAAGACAACCCAGCCCTCAGATATTCCATCATAGCCTTACTAACGTACATCTGTGGGTACTGACCAACCCCACAAACATCTTGACAGCCTCCTCAGCCTCTGAGGGGCTAACAGTGACAGAGAAAGGAAATCAAGATTTCAGAAAATCTGTACCAATGAGGCATGTATGGTGGACTAGTATCTAGGCTTTGTAATTATATAAATGGGAGCTTTTATGAAGTGACCAAATGTCAGTCAAATTGACCTGATCCTTGTCATTGTGGCAGGAAATGTCCCAAAGGCTAATGCAAGATCATGGCTGTCATTATGATCCTTTATATCCTATGTTGTCACAAAACTCCTTGCTCTCCTTCATCTTAAGACCCACCACATTCTTTGGCCTGAATATTATTTCCTGACAACAAATTCTCCACCTGCTGCATAAATCCAAGTAATCATATGGGGGCTTAGTTTCCATTATCTCTTGTGCTTAGAGCATGCTTGTCATATAATAGGTACTTAATAACATTTGTAGGATATATTTAAGAAAATAGTGACCATACTTTTTATCTTTCAGACCATCTTTTTCAAAATGTCCCTTTTCTTTTGATTATACTAATTATGGAATCGTGGCCAAAGGGGAATGTGAAAACCTTCCTTATTAAGGTCTGACTATGAGATGTGAAACAAGTTCTGGAATGTATCCAAAGCTACCACTTTAGCTACACAAAAAAAAGGTCTGGCCATTATAACTTCAGGAGAGAGTGTTTTCCTTATTTAAATTGGTGCAAAGCACCACTGAGTTTTACAAAAAGAAATGCAAGGGCGATAGAGAATGTCCACTTTGTCTCCCACCTCCCACCACTTTTACAAGTGTGGAAACAGGTTCAGAGGGGAAAGAATGTGGTGCAGATAGCATGCTGTTGGTGGAATACTTAGGATTAGAACAAACTTTCAGGACAGTGCTCCCTCCTGCTCCACCCAGATTCAAGCTCAAACTGCAAAAGAATAATAGGAACACTGAAAATGAAGAAGTGATTTATGACACATGTCAGTATTACATTAGATTTAAAAATGGTGCTTTAAGATGTAACATTGGTATTGATATACTTTTAAAAATATTAATTTTAATGGATATCTCAAAGGCCTTTCATGACATAGACCACAGGTATTTCCTTGGGCAGGAGCAATTGTCTGGCAGCTGTCAACATGCAGTCATGCAAAATTCTAAATAACATTGTCATTCTCAGTGTGGTGTTTCACAGAGGAATAAACTGGACCTTCAGTAACATCCTTGCCATATATCTTTGGTAGTTCTGGTCCTGAGAAGTTTATCACATTAAATGTAAGCTCTAGGCACAATTAAAGTAAAAGGACCAGGGAAATTTTCTGGAAAGTAAGAGAATACATCATCTGATATTGAAATTCAAAAGGATTGTCACAGTGGAGATGTTCTTGGCTTCTGACCCTGTTGGTTTTGAGGGCTTCTCCAAAGGTGGGCACCAAATGCATTCTCTGCCCAGTTCTGACACTGTGACTGGTGGCATGCATTGGTGAGGTGGTAACTGAGTGCCACCTTTAGTGGGAAAGAGTTATCACAGAGCAGAAGGTCACACCAGAACTGGTTAAATCCATGCCGTAGTGTCCTCACTAGGGCCCAGGGGCAGTTACTTTTTTACTGGTAGCTTCCTCTTCATTCTGCATTGAGCTAGATGTGCTCATGTTGACTCGATCACTAAGGCCTCTAGTGACACTATCATAGGATGGTGGGAAAGATGTGGTAGATGCAGTTTCAGATTTGTCTGGGAGTGTGCAATTTTCATTTGCCATGAATGCAACAAAGGCTTCATCTGGGGGAGACATAGCCTCTTCCTCAGCCCTTGGCACATCTCGGGGGTTGGAGATTGTCATGGAGCGGTGTAACACATAGCTCCGATAGGCCTTTTGAATGACAGTAGCTGAAATGTCTTCCTGCTTCCATCGGAGGGTAGTTGCTATTGGTTCATAGGATGTTTTTGAAACATTAGTTGCCATAAACTTCTCTTCAATATTTGCCTTCAAAGAATCCAACTCCCCAGATTCTCCCAGAACATTCTTAGTGAAAGCAAAAAGAATGTCCAAACAGTGAATCTTATCTCCAGGGACCAAGGGTAGGTCCATCTGGATTAATATATTCTGATTGGGTTTTGGAATTCGCAGGGGGCCTGAAAGGGTGTCTGCAAAGTCTGAGAGGGCAGAAAAGGTAATAAATTGAGTGGCCTCTGGGTCAAACTTCTCCCAGGTCTCATAGAACATGTCAAAGTCATCCTCACTCAAAGGTTCACTGCTTTCCTGCGTGGCCACATTGAAGTTCTCCAGAATCACTGCAATGTACATGTTGACCACAATGAGGAAGGAAACGATGATGTATGTGGTAAAGAAGAGGATGCCCACGGCAGGGTTCCCACAGTTGCCCCGGGAACCATTGCTGTTGGGCAGATTGGGGTCACAGTAAGGGGGTCCTGTGTTGAGGATAGGACTGAGGAGGCCATCCCAGCCAGCTGACGTGGTGATTTGGAAGAGGCACAGCATGCTGTTGGCGAAGGTCTGGAAGTTGAACATGTCATCGATGCCAGCCTCCCAACTTACATGGGGGAAGCTGGCCATGCCAAAAATGGAGTAGATGAACATGACGAGGAAGAGCAGCAGCCCTATGTTAAAGAGGGCAGGCAGGGACATCATAAGGGCAAAGAGCAGTGTGCGGATTCCCTTAGCTGCTCGTATCAGCCTGAGGATGCGACCAATTCGGGCCAAGCGGATGACTCGGAAGAGTGTTGGGGAGAAGTAATTTTCAAGTGACGTAAGAATTGCAGAAAATACCAGGCCTTTAGAAGAGAGGGAAATGATCTAATTAGTACTTGCAAGCTTGAGCCCTGACAAAGCTGGCTGCAATCATACTCTCCAATCTCTGCTCTGTATGGATCCCCCTGTGAGCATCTGTATTCAAGGACTCTGGGCCTTCTGAGCCTTGCATGGTGGCTGGCATAAAGTGGGGGCTCCGTATATGCTCATTGCATAAGTTTTTTCTCTCTCAAATAGGTCTCGTGCTTCCCACCATGTTCTTATGTTTCTTTCCCTCCACCCAGAATGTTTTCTTCTCAGTCTATGGTCAAAGCCCTGCCTTCTGCAGACTAGTTTAATTGGAAGTGACTACACCATATTTTGCATGTACACAGCCCTTGTCTGCTTCTGTCTATGACACAGGCTCTACTCTTGCCTGAGAATTCAGCCTTGAGACATGACTTTTCCTCCACCTTTTCCTGGTCCTGTGCTCTGCGAAGGCCAGGATCCCCTGTGATTCATCTCCTCATCTCCTACTGTGAAGATTGACTCAGTTCCTGGCACATAGTCCTGGGAATAATTGTACAGAGCTTGGTGTTAATTATAAGGGGGTCTGAAGAGTCGGGCAACTTGCTGACAGCTAAAGTAGACTGGCTTTGAATGGCCAGCTGTCTGCATAATGGCTTTTATTTGTTTCTTTCATCTCCAGCTGTGTTTGAACTCTATGTTAGGGCCTGGAGATGGGCTTGTTTAGGGTCAGTTATGGTCCTCCCAATCCCCAACTATGAACAAAGTTGGAAAGATGAAGAATGTATATGTCTCTCTATATGATATTAACTTGAAGATTTGTTAAGCTTGATCTTGGGGCTGTGGATCCCTATAAGGACCATGAAAGATTAGGTGAAGTTAGGTCAAACAGGATTCAAAACCTCTCAGGACAAATGGTGAGGAGCGTGGTGGCAAACTCTCTCTCCTTGCCAGAGTTCCCTTGACCCTCTTCCCCTACTTGCCTTTCATCATATGAATATGGATGGTCATAGTATTGTGTTGGAAAGAGGAAGGAAATGGGAAGAGATCTCGGAAGTAATTATAATATTGTATTATTAAAAACTTTATGAAAGCCCCTCTCTTAAAGCGAATTTAATTAGGATGTATATGTCTATATAATCTACTAAGATTCTGCCAGCCAATGAGTCTACATAATACCTTAAGGGAGTATGAGTCTTTATACTTGTAATAAATTGTTACTCAGTACATGTCTTGCTAGTGGGAAGGGAGAAAGGGAGAGAGGGAGGGCAGAAGGATTAAGAGGTGGGTTCTTTCGCTTGTTTTCCAGCAGTCTCTATGACTGGTTTCTAACCAGTGGATTGTGTTGCTGTGTAGGTCATTGGAACTGGTAGTTACAGTGTCGCCATCATAGAATGGAGTACTCTGAGTGTATTTTATTTCTATAGTGTTGATATGGCAGTCACATAAGCAGGCTCTTTTCTCTATTATAAAGTCAAAATGATCTTTAGAGTTTCTCACTTTGGAAAGCAAACACACAAAACAAACCTCCCACAAAAAACAGCAGCAACAGGAAAACAAAACAAAACAGAAAACAAAAATAAACATAAACTTCCCAAACGAACAGTCCAAGGCTGTATTTCAGCAGCAGGGTGGAGAGATTGATTAAGTTCTGCCAAGTTGTATTTAGATGCTATTAGCTCTTGATGGTAAATCAATGGAAAATTAAATCTACAGCAATGTTTTGACATGAAAATTAAGCAGGTCATGATATAATAGGTCAGGATATATTTATAATGCCAAGTAAATCTGGTGCACTGGGATTTGGCCTTTGTAGGGCCAGACTGTGCCTAAACTACAAGAGGGCTAAGGACATTCTTTTGGTTGTTGGTAGAAGGCAGCTAACTCATTAGAAGAACATTAGCTAGGTTTAAATTCAGCTCTATCCTTTACAAACTATATGACCTTACACAACTTTATTAATCTGTAAGGCTCAATTTTAAAATGTATAAAATGAGGATAATGACATTCCTTCAGAGAGCTGTTGTGAAGATCCAAGGAACCCGGTCTAGACCTCAGAAGTCAGCAAACTCTCAGTTGTGGTGGCTCCTTTCCCTGCTTTAACATCTGACTTTATGAGTTTTCTCTGAACACCCATTGGCCCCCACAATACCGGGTCTATTCAACACCCAGACTAGGCTCTAAGAGCACTGATCTCTTGGCATTGATTCTTTGACTTGTCAAAGATTCTTTGACTCACATTCCCTAAGTAGATAGTTATATAAAGATTTAATTGCAGATTCTTGACTTAAGAATCTCCTTTGAATAGTTTTGGTTGAATACTCTTTGAATACTCTTAGTTTTTACTCACTCTTCTGGCAACCACCTTCTTTTCCAGAAAGCATTTAATGACTCACCTCAAATCATACCACCCATTCTCCTCTTTGAAGACCATCAAGATAAGGCCCACTGGAAATTCCATCATATATCATCTGGAGGAGTGATTGTCCCTATCAGCCCCAAAGTTCAGGCAATGGGGTATGCACACAGTGGGTGTCTAAAAACACTTTGTGATAGCATGGAGAAGGCCAATGGAAACTCTCCCTTTCACAGAGAGGATAGGGACATTTTAAATCTGCCGCTCTTGGAAAGCAGCAAATACTGGGCTCCTCTAACATATAATGTATATTGAAAAAGTTTGTTGGTTGTCCTCTTGGTTTTGAAAAAAAAAAAAAATCAAAAAACAAAACAGCCCAAACAACTCAAGCAGAGTTTGGGTTTCCCCACTACCTGTAAGCCCACTTACTTCCAATGGAGAGGACCACGACAATGAAGTCAAACACATTCCAGCCATTGGTGAAGTAGTAATGCCGCAAGGCAAACATCTTCATGACACATTCGCCCGTGAAGACAGCCACAAAGAACTGATTGATTTTGTTAAGGATTTTTGTCTTTTCTTCACTCTGCTCATCAGTCTCCACCATCATGGTGATCATGTTGAGGCAGATGAGGACCATGATGACAATGTCAAAAGCTTGTCTGGTCACAATGTCAAAGACAAAGCCCTGGTACTTGTTCTGGAAAAACAAGAGATGGTCCATCAGTGCCTTTCTGGCCAATATACAAGGGGCATCTGGAGAGGCTGCATTCTCCATAGAAGGCTTTCTGAAACCTGTCTCTTACCTTCTTCACACCACATCCAAACAGAAGCCAAGTCCTGTCCTTACACCTTCCAAAGTCTTATTCTTAGTTGATTCTACTTCAACTCTTCAATTCAAGTCCTCATTGCCTTTCCCATCCCCTTGAAGTCACCAGGCAATTTTCCTCATTGGTGGACCATTTGCAAGCTCTTCCCATTCCATCACTTGGCTATCTAAATTCCAATAGTCTTGAGTATCTATTTTTCTTAAGCCCCACTCCTTCCAGGGAGATCTCCCTAATTTCCTAATCACATCGCACTACATTGCCCATTTCCTCTCTCCCACAGCCTTTGGTCAGACTTGAGTTCTAGCATTTCGTGTGTGTTTCTTTTCTTCTCTACTAGAGAGTGGGCTCTTTGAAGATGGGACCATGTCTTATTTAACATTCAGTTCCCATAGTTTCTACATAGCACATGTTCAAGAACTGCAAACCCAGTGGCTGCTCATTCTCCCCTACCCTATGTATTCTAGGGCAGGAGGGTAGGCCTGGAGTCCTTCTTGTTTCCCACTATAACTTTCAGACCTTTGCTCCTCCTGCATCTTGCAAAACCCTTCCTCCTTTGAAGCTTGTGTCATCTAGGTAGTTTACCTTCACCTCTTCTTCATTGCTGCCACTTACCAACCTCCTGATCCTCTGGCTTCATTACTAAGGAATGAGGCTTTTAGCCAGACTTGCCCACTCTTGGTTACTTACTCTTGATTCCTTAGGTAAATCTCTAATGACCTAGCTCTTCCTAGTTTAAAGAAAAAAAAACCTCCTGAACCTTACATCTCCCTCCAGCTACCACCCTACTTCTCCCCCCCACTTTCACAGCCGAATTCTTGAAGGCATTTTCTGTAATCACTGTTCCCACTCATTTCTCAATTCACTCCCCACATGGCTTTTGTCCACATTCTGTTACTGAGATGGTTCTCGTTAAGATCACCAATGACCTCCAGAATTTAAGTACAAGGACACCTGTTTGGCATTGCTTGCCACACCTGCCACCCTGAAACTCTCCTTTCTTAGTCTTCAACATGCCTTACTTCCTTGGTTCTTTTCTTGTCTTTCTTTTTCTTTTTTAATTAATTAATTTATTTTCAGAAAAATAGTATTCATTATTTTTTCACCACACCCAGTGCTCCATGTAATCCGTGCCCGTGTGAGTGAAATAAGCCAAGCACCTGGTACCCCAGCCTCCCACACCCCCGCCACTTCAAACCCCTCAGATTGTTTTTCAGAGTCCATAGTCTCTCATGATTCACCTCCCCTTCCAATTTACCCCGACTCCCTTCTCCTCTCTAACACCCCTTGTCCTCCATGATATTTGTTATGCTCCACAAATAAGTGAAACCATATGATAATTGACTCTCTCTGCTTGGCTTATTTCACTCAGCAGAATCTCTTCCCAGCCCGTCCATATTGCTACAAAAGTTGGGTATTCATCCTTTCTGATGGAGGCATAATATTCCATAGTGTATATGGACCACATCTTCCTTATCCATTCATCTGTCGAAGGGCATCTTGGTTCTTTCCACAGTTTGGCGACCGTGGCCATTGCTGCTATAAACATTGGAGTACAGATGGCCCTTCTTTTCACTAGATCTGTATCTTTGGGGTAAATACCCAGTAGTGCAATTGCAGGGTCATAGGGAAGTTCTATTTTTAATTTCTTGAGGAATCTCCACACTGTTCTCCAAAGAGGCTGCACCAACTTGCATTCCCACCAACAGTGTAAGAGGGTTCCCCTTTCTCCACATCCTCTCCAACACATGTTGTTTCCTGTTTTGTTAATTTTGGCCATTCTAACTGGTGTAAGGTGATATCTCAATGTGGTTTTAATTTGAATCTCCCTGAGGGCTAGTGATGATGAACATTTTTTCATGTGTCTACTAGCCATTTGTATGTCTTCATTGGAGAAGTGTCTGTTCTTGTCTTTCTATCTATTCTTTTTTGAGTCTTCTTCATGCAACCCTTAGATGTTGGAGCACCTCAAGGCTCAGTCCTAGGCACCCTTTGCTCTTCACTCCATTCTTTCTCTCTTAGGAATCTCTCCAATCTGTGAATTGGTATCTGTGTGAATTTTATTTCTATGTCCCTCTTTGAGGGAAGGAATTTTTTATGTGTTACTCTCTACTCTTTCCTCAGTGTCTGCAGAGTACCTGGCATGCAAAGGATGTTCAATAAATAGATGAATGAATGGATGACAGAATGGACAGCTCTGAATTACCCACACCTCATATAAAATTAGAATATCACTCTATTGTATACAACAGGCACTTACTGAATGTATACTATGTGCTGGCCTCTGCATGAGTGGAGGCAGAGAGGACCCTGTTATGTGTCTCATCAGGGAGCTCACAGGAGCTGCAAAGCAGACATGGGAAGAAGGGCTGAGACAGAGACTGGGTCTCACTTTATTCTTCCTGGTGAGGAGAGGTTGTTACACTGTGGAGTTAGAGCAAAGAATCAGACACAGGTAGGCCTGGATCTGGGGATAGCTGATGTCCCATGTATTTTCCAGAGTAGGAAGGGGATTGAAGAGCCCCTAATAACTTCAATTTCATCACTGAAAATGGTGAAAAAATAAAGCCCTTTCATGACCACACAACATCTAATTAAGCAGAGCAGGTGACAACATTACTAAGTTGTGGGCATCCTGAGTATTTGGATGCTGGGGAATGGAGCAGCTTGCTGGCTGCTCTTGGCTTAACCTGTGAGCAGGGTTCACTCCTTTGCAACTCTCAGTGCTCTCAGAGATGTTGAAGTGGGTGACTGATGATGTGAGCCTATTATTTTCCTATATAGTGAAGTACGTGAAACCTGCTTTTAGTAATTTCTATAGCAAGGAATGTTATAGAATAAAACTTCCCAGTTTTGTGGAAGCTGTAGCCTTTGCTATGGATGAAGCATACAATTTAGAACTTGAGCTTTGCCAGTGGTGAGGTGGAGTGAGTATGTGTATGTGTATCCCAAGTTGGCCCTGCTATGAAATGGCACCTATGCTCCTATGGGGCAGAACTCTTGTGTCAGTGCTCTGTTTATCTGACCAGCTCAACCTATTGGGGCCGCTAAGGGAAGAAGGTGAGTATTCCAGTGCCAATAATCTAGTGAAAAGAGAGCTGGATCTGGGAGGGTGAACCTTATATAGGAGTGGGAATTTCTCTTTTTGCTGGTGTTTCTTTCTTGGCTCTGGACTTTGAGGAAGGCAGATGGTCAGGCTTATCTGACAGGGTGGTGGGTGACAAGATGTGGCCTGCCATATGGCTGCTCTCCAGGAGCAAGGATGGGACGAGACTTGTGGACCCTGGAGAGGAGCCATATGCAGTTGCTGCTTGGGCCCCTGATCTGCTAGTTTTTTCTTTGGGACCCCTAAGACTTTAAAGCCTTGTTTAAATGTTCCAGCTTTGCCTTGGCTATGATAGGGGAACAAAGGGAAAAAAGTGTTGGCTATGCTTGGAACAGAGTGTTAAGGAGAGAGCCACGCTCCTCCACTAAAGCTAGGGCAGTACTGATAGTTAATTAATAATATACCCCCTTCCCATCCAAAGGGATGATGACTCTCAGAAACACAGTTAGGTTGTGAGGTCTCACTTCCCTTATCCGTGTGGTGGGCCTGTCTTACTGTCAACCTTGGAGGGTCTTGGTAATGGTTTGATTAGGAGAAATGGTGACTGTCATGATTTTGCCAAGGGATGTCCATAGCACAGACTCCTTAGTGTCTGGTTCAAGTGTAGATTCAGCATTAGTCCAGCCACCAGTGAATGCCAGCAGGGACTTATCTGCTTGTTTCTCTGTAAGTCGCAGGATTTTTCTTTCCTGAATTGATGCTGATTGGCTGGGCTCAGCCACTTACCTACATCTTTTCATTCTGAGCCTGTTCCTGCTCATTGGACTGGATGACTGAGGGGTACTTCCTGAGACTTAAGGCTCACTGAACCTCAGTTATCTTGATTTGATAGGGATTTGGAAGGAAACCTCTGCCCCTACAGAGGTCTGAACATCCTATCACCCTTCATTATAACACTTCTTATCGGAACCGAGCATACCAATACATTTATGACCACTGTTTCCAAGTTAAGTATATCCAAAGGTCATAGAATTTTTTCCCTCTGCGAATGTTTTCAAGACTATGTGCTCATGAAGTTTTTAGCAATTTATATAAATCCCATGCCTTGACTTAGAAATCTTAAAGCCTTGGCCAACAGAATATGTCTCCTTAATTCTAGAAAAAGGTCCTCTCCTTTGTTGTAGGTCTTTAGGCTTTGCCCTGGTAGTGGTGGTTGGAGGGGGTGCCAATGGCATAGTGTCCTAGACACAGCTGTAGTTCTCTTCACAGATACTGCATCTTATCCACAGAAAGGTTATGTAAGTTAACAAGATGTCAATTCCATTCTGATGGCTCAGAAACTCTTGGAAGAGGTTACTGTACATTTCCTACATAATAATACTCCCACTGACAAACCTGTTCATCCACTCTCAGCAGAGGCTAACTAGAGGTTTGACATTTTCCATCTTCTAGTGGAGGACTGAGAGGAACTTAAGTGATAATATGTATGGTTTGGGTGTTGTGTTTCATGGGGTAATGGAGGGCATGTCTCTTAAGGTTTTTGTGAATAAAGAAATCAAAGTGGAGTATAGCTCTAAGTTTTGGTCAATCTTTAAACACAAGGATGGGATAACTTTTGACTCCTATTGACCATGACCATGACCATGACTGGGGCAAGGATTCTACGGGCTTGGGTTTTGGCCATTTCCTATCTATGTACTGTAGGCATGGGGTGGGATGTAGGATGAGGCTGGAGATTCATTGCCACCTAGATCCTGAAGCATAACCACAAAACCGCTTCATCTCAGGACTCTTACCATCTTTAGTATCATTTAGCCTAACCTGCTCCCAATCTTGTGATTGAACCCTAAACTGGTTGGGGAACTCAGAACTTCCTTAAATAGATATATTTGGAGTACCTATGGAGATATACTCTCTCCAGAAGACCAGAGTTTTTTCTTTAACGCTTCTAATTCCTTGGGCCAGGGAACTCTCATTACATCATCCCCAAATTCAACCCAGTTTTCCCTGTTCACAGAGAACACTGGCCAACCCCTACCCACCCACCATAGGCATAAGCTATTGGTTGGACTTCCAGACACATTCTGCTCCGGGGCTCACCAGGGGCCGTGGGATGGGCTTCTGGGGCTTCTTGGAGCCTAGCTTCTTCATGGCATTGTAGTACTTCTTTTGTTCCTCTGTCATGAAGATGTCCTGGCCCCCTAAGTACAGGAGAGGATAACAAACACCACTGTTATTAAAGTTACAGGAACTCCCAGGGCTACCAAAATCAGAGCATGCTGGAAAAGAACAACTTCTCCACATTCTTTCTTCTCTGCAGAAAGACAATGTCAAGGCCCAAATCAAGCAGTGACCTGCCTAGGTGCCAGCTCTGTCTCCCTGCCTGAGTCTCTGGAACAAAACCTGTTTGTTTCTCTTCCATAAGAACCCAGAGGGGATGCTTGAAAAGAGGGTGGGAAGAATCTGTAGGCAGAAACCTAAGGAGAAAGTAAATATTGTTTAAATCTGAGCCTTGCATCCAGTCTGACCATTTTAGTCAAATCCACTGGGCTTCTGGAATCTTAGTTCCTGCCTAGGACAAGATATTCTCTCAGGGCCTTCTGCAGCAAAGACCTTGAGATCCGGCCCCTTAACCCCTTCCTGGAGAGGAGGAGCTAAGGACAGTTACTGCCTTATCCAAGGGTCCTTGGAGAACTCTTTATTGGTTCTCTTGAGTCCCACCATTTGCATTGACTTCTGCTTTACAGTGCCAAAATTTTCACCATCAAAAATGCCTTCCTCCCTTAGTTTTGGGTTTTCTTTGAGGACCCTCTAGAACCCCTTCATTCAATACCTCAAATTCCTGGCCTAATTTGAATTCTTCCCATTTCCATACCATGTTTATGTAAAGTAGTTAACTGCAAATGCTTGGGAAATGGTTTGAGATCTCTGGGATTTGAGGGGAGATTTTAGAAAATCTATGGATACAGAGAGCCTTCAGGGAGAGACCTCTCAGTGGGGCAGGGGCAGAGGATTGGGAACACTGGGTGGAGCACTGAAAATTCTGGGCAAGGAGTCAGCATATATAGCCCCCACCCCCAAATTCATCACTGGTTTATCTCATTCTGTTACCTAACATGACCCTGTCAAGGTCTCACTTAGTTTCCTCACCTATAAAATGGAGAATGGGTTGTTTGAGTGGTCCCAAAGCCCTCAAGGGTGTGGATGACATTGATCAGCACTTCATAGCTGTCTTGCTGAGCCCCTCTGGGGTGGAGAAGGGCTGCCCACTTCTTATGCCCAGAACTCTGGCAAGGACTTCCTATAGGTGGGAAGCCTATGCCATTAGTCTTTTATTCTAAAATATAGTACAGTAGCTCCGTCCTAAACTAGGTACTTTTTTTTTTTTTGAGATTTGATTTATTTATCTGAGAGAGAGAGAGAAAATAAGCGAGCAAGAAAGGATGGGGGGGGGAGGGGCAGAGGGAGAAGGAGAAGACTCTCCACTGAGTGGGGAGCCCCAAACAGTGGCCTGATCCCAGGACCTTAGGATCATGACCTGAGAAGAAAAGCAGACACTTAACCTACCTTCTTGTACAGGCTTTTACTTTAACCTCACCAGAATCTTATGAGCAGGTATTATTAACTCCACTGAATAGACAAGAAAGCTGAGGCTCAGAGAGTTTTCAGTAATTGCTAGGATCAGCCATCTAGCGAGTGGTTGAACTGAGAATGCAAGCCCAGGTTTGTATGATGCCAAAACTAATCCTGGGCTCTTGGTGCTATACTATGTGACTTATCCATAGGACCCTGTTTTTTCCTCTTGATCTCAGCTTACTTTAGTCTAAAGTGGTGCTTTATTTACCTCAAGGGAATGGAAGGTGTTAAATGAAAGGGTAAATAGAGGGTAACAAGAAAGCATCTTACACTTTTAATGCCCAACATTTTAATGTAAGTATGAGAGGTTATTTGAGATTCAGTTCCTATTCATCAGAGTCAGCATCCATGGAGGCAAGGGTCTTCCTCCCCATCCCAGGGAGGATTGGGATTCTGCCAACACTGGATCTGTGGCCCTTGTGGAGGCTTCGTGACTTAGTGCTTCTGGGGGTCAGAGCTCCAGACAGAGGCAACAAGTTTTGGAGCCCTTTCTTTACCCTTTGATGTTTCCCAAGGGTTACCTGGGGCACACTCAGCATACCTGGTTCCAACTGGGAAGACCCGGGCACTCTGGGAAAGAGGAAGGGGACCCGGACAGAAGTGGGGATGTTGTTGACACAGAGAAATGCAGCTCTTCCAGCAGCAACCCCAGGACACCAGGCAGGGGTGAGTGCTACAATCGGGGTGCAAAGGTGGATGTTGGTATAAAAGGCCCAAACTGGGCTTCTGGTCAGACATGAAGGTTAGGGAGTGTTGGCTTTAGTCATGAAGTCAGGTGACAGGGAGGGAAGGATTCATGGAAACACCCGAGCCCCACTTATCTTTTTTTTCTGTTGATTGAAGTTGTCAATTATGACCCCAACAAACAGATTGAGTGTGAAGAAGCCACCAAAAATGATGAAGATGACGAAGTACAAGTACATGTACACATTGTCCTCCCACTTAGGCTGCAAGTTCACCTGTGAACAGACAAGGGGAGGCATGGGGAGCAGGTGGGTATGTTTGTGTTCATCCCTGAGACAAGGACCTGGGTATAGGTGGGTGGTTTATTTGAGAGTCAGGAAGCAGGACTGAGGGATGGGGAGGGTAAACAGGAGATAAACCAAATGAAGTGTTGTTAAGCAGGCCATCACAGGGGGGCAATTGGTACTCTATCCTGTTGGGGTTCTCCAGTGAACTGCACAGAATGAACCTCAGAATTGTACCTCTAAGGGTCTGGGAAGCTGGAGCATTTATCTGCATATTCCCCAAACTTATCTGTGAAGGTTGCCCCTGTGGACATTCAATCCCTTACCCTTGGGGGAGGGACTCTGAGGCATTGAAGAAAGTCAAGTCTTCGAGAATCAGAAGCATGGCTCAGGAGTGAACTCAAGAGGTGGAATGAGGGGATTGGGGCAGGGCATCAGCTCTGCCCCAGCAGCAAAGTGTCTTTCCTCAGCAGCACCCATCTCCTCCCCCTGATGCCATGACAATATCCTTGTTGTGGCCAGCACCCCACTCCTGCCTCTGCCCAGGGAGTACTCTCACACACAGGCCTGGAGAGGTTATCTGATATTTTCCTCAGTGGTAAGCAGGAGAACTTGAAAAGCCTAGGGAGTGTGCCCGGTAAGGGAACAGGTGAGGTTGGCTTAAACATTCAAGAGAGGGCCAGCTGGACACTGCTCCAGGGAAGGATAAGGCCAGGCTATTGGGGGGCTGCCGTTTTTGGTACCAAAGCCACCTTCATTCCATTTCAAACAGACTGATGTGAGTAGGATGGACCAAAGGGAAGGCAGTAGGCATGGCAGGCTGAGACTCACATCTCGGGCATCAACAGCTGCATACATGATGTCCATCCAGCCTTTAAAGGTTGCCTGGAAACAAGGAGCAGAGGCCACTCAGTGTCTGACCATAGTCTATGCTGAACTTTGTTTTGATTCACTTATTTGTCTGTTTTTCTCATAGAGCACGGGCCCCCTGGAGGCAATTCTCTATATCTGCTGGGGCTAAGCACAGCACCTGGCTCACCACAGCCATTCAGGGATTATTTGTTGAACCAATGCATGAACAAACAATGGGATGTAGGAAGGTGTGGGTAACTGCATGACAAGTGTATAAGCAATTGCATCAACAACTGATGGATGAAGGCAAGGTATGAATGAATGAATGGCAGTGTGGATGTTTTTGCCTGTCATTGCCACCAACACTTTCTATCATTATAACAGACCTGGAATACAATTTATTACTGTCTAGGAGAGGATCTTCAGTAGAAGACTGAACAGGTGGCTATATCATGTCTATTTTGTACAAAGAGTAAATTCTCAGTTATCACCTGATACAGATGCATTGCAGGCTCATCCCTTTATTCTAGGCTGCCAGCGCACACTTGTCTAATTGTACCACTGTGACATCGCTTTCATGGGTAAGGTCCTGCAGCCTCATGCTCGTCTGTAGGAATGGGTAGTGACTTCAGCTCACACTGATTTCTACCTCTTGCAAAGTCTCTACATGGCAACTTCTGGAAGACCCCAGACCCTCCACATTATAAAATAGTCAAAGGAAGAGACATGGTTGATCTCAGAACTTACCACCTGCAGAAGTGCTAGGTAACCCATCGCAACATTATCAAAGTTGACTTTCACATTGACCCAGAAGAAGCTGCCAGTGTGGTTCTGATCTTTGCAGTCAGATATGTTATTCACAATAGACAAAGGCACAAGAGAAAGGTGTTCATTGGTTTTGTTGATGCACCGCCCAAACTTCCCCGCAAAGAAGTTCACACCCATGATGCTGAAGATGAGCCAGAAGATGAGGCAGACGAGGAGAACATTCATGATGGATGGGATGGCACCCACCAGGGCATCTACCACCACCTGGGGGGAAACGCAAAAGGATTTGGAACCCTTCTTGCTGAATCCTACTTCTGTCTACACTCACTCTGCTTCATGAACCAGTGGTCTTTGCAAGCAGTACGGGAAGTGGGTTAATTAGAGCCATAATTCAGACTCAGAAGACTGAGAGGTACTGGGTAGCTGAAGATGGGTTTAAATCTTCTCCCTAAATGTTCTGGGCAGGTTTTAGGTTTTTCCCCAGGATTGAGGAGATGGATGAACTTACAGTACACACATGCTCTTTTAGGGGTGTGAGTGGGTGTGTTGTGCTTGTACATACAGACTTCTAGGAACTTGCTTTATTCTTTTTAAATGTTATTTTAAAAGGGCTTTAAAAAATATAGTTCAAGGTGTGCCTTGGTCAAGAGTCAGTGAAAATCAAAATTCGTATTCACAAACATGCTTATTTGTAAAGCAGCAACCTAGAAATAAAATAAAACAAATTTCAAACTATTTCAATCATAAGTTTCTAGTGTTTGTGAAGGTACAAGTGAATTTTTATAGTCCACTTTTGTTTTTGAAGATACGATGTCTTCTTTGAGTCAATGGGGGAAGAAAACAAAACCTTACTTTCAGTACCTGGAGCCTTTTATAATTAGGAGGAAGGGGAGGGGGACAAAATAGCAATCCCTTGTCCCCCCAGTAATTCAAAGGCCTGGCTTGTGAGCATTCCATTGTGAGGAAGACAGTGAGGACACAGTGGGGGTGACAGTGATGGGCAAGGAAATGTTTGGATGAAAGGGAAGAATCCATAGGAACCCATGACTACATTGTGTTGGGGAGGATGCATTCCAGTGGATGACAGCCATGGTGCTGAGCTGATGGTGCCACCACATTCAAATGGAGTGTCAGAGGAAAGGTTCATTTGTCTTGGAAAAATGAATCATTTGGGGTGTTCTGGAGATCTTGGCAAAAAGGACATTAGGCAGGTTAGGGAGATCGAGGTAAGAGATGTTAAAGCACACTTCACTATAAGCAGGAAAGTGTGAGTCTGAGTGCTGATAGACATGATCTTTGAGTTGAGACGGGGGGAGTGTTCACAAAGAGACACGAAGGAAAACCAGAGTGTTAGGGTATGGCAGTGCTACCAAAATCCCAGTGGGAAACGAGTACCAAGAGCCCACCTGTTGGGGTAGGCCTAGAGCTCAGGTTCAGGGGCATGTGGGGCATGGGAAGCAGGGAAGGGGTACCAAATGCTGCAGACCAGAGCAGTCTGGAGATAGGTCTTACCCGCATGCCTTCGAATCGAGACAAAGCCCGCAGCGGCCTCAGGGCACGGAGGGTCCGAAGGGCTTTGATGGATGCCACGTCAGAATACTGCAGGATTTTTGCTATAAGGCTTGTCAGGGAGATCTGAAGGCAGGCAGAGAGCAAAAGCATTATTCTAGGTTCCAGAGGTCCTGGTAGAAGGAGACAGGAAATCCCTCCCAAACCACACTCTATCCAAGCCATCATCCTGGCTCCCATCTTATTTTGAACTCCAGTGGAAGTTCTAGGGACAGTTCCATTTCTTTCCCTTATTAAAGATTTCATTCATTACTTCTTGAACCTCTGGGAAAGAAAACCTCGGTCCTCCACAGCACCACGCTGTGTTGTGTGGGTGGTCAAGCTCCCAGTGTATTATATCAACCTTCTTTTTCCCCTCCAGAGGCACCAGCCAGACTTCAAAAGCCTTGAAACTCTGACTTTCAGAGACTTGGAGAGATGATTTCCTTTGTGGAGGTGGTGCTGAAAGTCTATTTTGAAGAATGCAAAGTGAGTCTCAACTGTATTTGCCAAGAAAAGTAGATGGCAAAGAGTCCTGGTCTCTTTCCCTTCTCAACCCCTGATTTCATTTATTTATTTATTTATTTATTTATTTGGCTTTGGGTCAGTGCTTTGCTAGTCCAGGTCACATTTTCGCCCTGTATAAAATGAAGGAGTCAAAGTTAGAGTGAGTGGCATGGATCTATGAAATCCAGCTTTGACAGGTGGCTGAGATACAAAGACTAGGTTGTATGATTCCCTGTTGGGGTTTTTGTTTTGTTTTGTTTTGTTTTGTTTTTTTAAGTGTTGGACCAAGGGACATAAATTGACATGGACAAATGACCACACCTTCCAGGAGCTTTGAAGGTCCCAGCGTGGTACCATATGCATAGGCTTCAGCTAGCTGGATACTGTAACCCAATTCTGGAAGACCCCAACTGCACCATGACTGGTGGGCTAAATTCAGGCTTAGCTTCTCCTGGCAGCTAGGTCAGGAGATACAACAGACCTTCAGGAAGGAAGGGGTCTCCATTTGGTTGCTAGAGCCTCAAACAATGCCTATTCTCTAAATGCTTATTCCATCGGGACAAAGACAGGGAATGGAAAAAATACCTTTTCTTCATCCATGCAGGGCTCCAGACACCAGCATGTGGCACCCAGCTGTCTGGCTGACAGAGGGAGGGGAGGTTTGAAGCCAGTTTTATGCTGGACCCTATTCAGTCTTTTGCTCAGCCTCCTGGGAAGGCTGCCTCATGTGTAAAATCTATAGCTGGAGGAATCAGGGTCTGGGGTCAAAGCCCTCCACCAAGCCCAGCTCCACTCCCACTGCTCAGGCTGTTAGCCCCTCAACTGGTCTCTAGTATTGCATCCATTCTCCACTGCAAATTTGATTACAATCATGTGTGTCTCTTACTCCCAGAATTCACTGGTGTTTTATCATCCTCAGGTTAAGTCCTAGATTTTTTAGCCTGTATTATTTAGCTGCATACTACTTTTTCAGTCATATTTCACTCATATATTCTACCCAAGTAAAATTGTTCCCTAAATTTATCTGTGTCTGTACTTTTGCTCAGGGTCAACTTTTAAATAAAATTGCCCCCCCCATCCCGCAGTCCTCTTTGCATTTCAATGCTCCTGCTCATTTTAAACCCCACATTTAATGTCAGTTCCTATACGAAGCCTTCCCAACTACCCCACCCCCACAGGTTCTTGTCTCTGTGTCCCTAAGACAATAATTATTTCCAGCAGTGCTCACCACATACCACCCTTATAATAGGTTTATTTTTCTCTGTGTGTCTTATCTGCTGAAAGATTACCGCACAAACTCTTAGAGATAGGGGGTTTTTACTTCTTGGCTTCTGCTCATCCCACAGCACTGCATAAGACAATCCTATGTTCAGTAGTCAAAAATAAACATTTGATAAATTGAAGAAAGTATAGAGGCATGTTGGGATGGATGAAAAGAAGAAGAGAAAGAAGGAAGATGGATGGAAGAGTGTTTGGATAGAATAATGGATAGGACAGGCAGTTGAGAGGAAGGATGAAAGAAAGAAGAAGGACAAAATATGGAAGTATAGCACACTGGATGGATGGAATGGATGAAAGGGAGAAGAACGGATGGCTGAGCAAAATGCCTGATGGATGAATGGAAAGAGATTTAGATAAAATAAATGAATAGAAGAGATTAGAGAATGGATGGAAGGTTGATTGGTTGAGAAGTGAAAGGAAAATGGATGAATGGGTAAATGGGTGGAAAGAAGGAAGGATGGGGGCATCTGGGTGGCTCAGTCAGTTACGGGTCTGCTTTTAGTTCAGGTTATCCTGGGGTCCTAGGCTTGAGCCCCACATTGGGCTCCGTGCTCAGCAGGGAGTCTGCTCCTCCCTCTCCCTCTGTCCTTCCCCCTTTTGTGCATGGCTCTCTCTCTTATAAATAAATAAATAAATAAATAAATAAATAAATAAAATCTTTTTTAAAAAAAATTTTATTTTTTATAAACATATATTTTTATCCCCAGGGGTACAGGTCTGTGAATCACCAGGTTTACACACTTCACAGCACTCACCAAAGCACATACCCTCCCCAATGTCCATAATCCCACCCCCTTCTCCCAATAAATAAAATCTTTTTAAAAAGAAGGAAGGATAAGTAGATGGTTAAAGGAAACATGGGAAGATGGAAGAATGAATGGCTAGGATGATGCTTATATTAAAGATGCATGAATGAATGAGTAAAAGGTTAGATGATCAAATAGTCAGAGAGATGAACCAAAAGATAGAAAGACAGAAGGATTAATAACCAGTTGATAGATAGATGAAAGGAAGGTTAGGATGAATGGATAAGTGGAAGAGAAGAGAGAAAGAAGAATGAGAATAGATGGAAGGAAGGAGAGGACTGACAGGATATATGGAAGAAGTAATGATGAACGGATGTTTAGAAGAGAAAAAGGAAGGGTGAATGGCTGGGTAGATGGAAGGAGGGATATGTGGACGGAAGGATGGATGATCAGAAGGAAGAATTAGGAGGAGGATGGATGGAATGAGAGGGTGAGCATTGAAGGTGATCAGGACTTAAATGAGTGAGACGTATGTAGGTAAGAGTGACTATGCCCCTAACAGGGGTGTGAAGCCAGAAGAAAACACTTTTCCTTCATTTGTGCATAATTATTTTATATGCACAAAGTTATCACCTGTGACTCAGATTTCAGGCCTCCCAGCTAATCCCTGCGGTACAGTGTCCTGATGCTGCCAGCGTCTTGGTATCAGGCAAGAAGAGAACTGAGTACACAGACCTGCTGTGGGGGACCTGCCAGCACAGGAGGCTGGACAGAATGTTCTGTACTGGACCCCATCCAGCTTCAGGAGGCGAGCACTGAATACAGACACATTTCCTGACACCTCTGATGTGCAGCCCTTGGTCCTGGTGGCTGCTGGAGTGTGGGAGGCAGAGACAAACACAGCATGAGCCTCCCCCTGCCTGTGGGGACCCTCAGCTGCACCACAGTGAGCAAATAACTCAGGCAGCCATCCTGCAAAGCCTAGAGGGCAAAGACCTGGACAGAGATAGAGGATCTTTGTGGGTAGGATGAGAGAGAGCGACCACTCCTGGCTTTTGGGGGCAAGGAAGGCTCTTAGGAGATTTCACTGAGAAAGGTCTCCTCACAGAAGTGAGGAATCCCAGGTCTAGCATGTGGGAGGCACTTGGTCAATCCCCTTGTGCAGTTGTAAGTGGCCCCAGGTTAATGTGAGTTTGAACACATGTGCTTCAACTCAGCATCTCTCCAAAGGACCCTCTGTCCCTTTTAGTGCCACCGGGGAGAAGCTGGTGGGGCAAGCTCGGTGATTCTCCATCTGGCTGCACACATATTGGACGATGCCTAGGAGCTCCTATAAGATGTTGATGCCTGAGCTTCACCTAGGACTGGAGAGATCTGAATCTCTGGGAGTAGCAGTACTGGTTCACTGTATTTTTAAGAGTTCCCAGATGATTCCAAAGTATAGCCAGGGCTGAGGACCACTTAAGCAGAAGATGGGAAGATTCTCTGGGTAATGCAGTCATTGGCTCCCATTTGCCCAGAAGCCCTGTCAAGGGATGCAAGGTCCTAAGACCCTTGAATTCCTCCAGTGTCATCTTGCTTTGGATGTCAAATACGAAGGGCAGTCAGTGGTCTTGTGGGTGGAGGCCTAGGAACTGAGGACTTGACTGAGCATCACCACCGTGCCAGAGTCGTGCACTGTCTGATCTTACCATTCCCCAGTGTGCAAGCTATTCTCAGAGGCCTTGCTAAGAGCTCAAGACTATGAAGTGGCCCATGAGGTGAGGCCATCACTTTCTTGGTGCTAGCAACAGCTATGCCTCAGAGGTGAGGATCCCAAGCTCCATGTGTGCCCATGAGCCACTCACATTCACGATGAGAAAGTCCAGCCAGCACCAGGCATTGGTGAAGTAATTTTTGAAGCCATAGGCCACCCACTTGAGCAGCATCTCGAATACAAAGATAAATGTAAACACCCTGTCAGTATATTCCAGCAAGGCCTTCACCGTGGGCTTCTGGTCAAGGTGATAGTCTTCAAAGGCCTGGAGGGAAGAAAGGGAGCAGAATGGTAGGCTGCCTGGACCCACAGCACTAGCGTCCAGTGATAAGGAAGGACCCCACCAACCCTGCCCTCAGCCCCTGGGAGGCTGAACCAGCTTGCCTGTATCATTTTGTTTTTCTGCTTAGGGTACATGTGTGTGGGGTAGGGTTCCGAGGACCAGTGGAAGAGGCACTGTGTGATACAAACCAGGACCCCCTGGAGCCAATGAGGCCTGCAGCCTGGCTTACTCTTTGCAAGGGAGCTGAAAGCAAAGGAGAAAAGAAACCTTCTCAAATTGGGGCTTGGAAGTGAACCAAAGGGATCCTAACAGCAACTTGGTTTAAAAATAAAAGCATCAAAGGATGTTCACAGGCAGCTCACAAAAATGAAAGTAAGAATTGTCCATGAACCTCTGAAAAAGAATGTTCTAGCTCACTGGTAATTAAGGAAATTCAAATGGAAAGAAGATGTCATTTTTCTCTTAAGAGATTGGTGGAGAGAGAAAAGAATGAGGGTAAGACCAGGGTTGCTATGGCCCTGGGGACGTCCCTCCTCTCCTGCCTAACTGGGAGCTGCAAACCAGCTCAGTCTTCTGGGAGACCAATCTGGCATGAGGGCTCAAAGGTTTCGGGAGCCCAGCAATTCTGCCTTCATGGATTTAGCCTAAGGACACTCGATGTTCTTGGTGCCCCACCCAGACGCCCATGGAGGGTCCAGGGCAGTCGTCCCCTAGCAGTTGTGAGGTTGGCTGCTAACGGCTGGTGGATGCCCCCTTTTCCTAAGGACCTCCCTGGGCTGAGGCGAACTGCTTCCTCCTGCAGAAATGCCTGGGAGGCCAAATGCCTGGTCTGGGGACAGCCACAGCCAGTGACTACCCCCTTTGCTTCAAGGTGGCACAGCTCTGTGACACCTTTTTTGCTTCATAGCTCCCATGGGATCAAGCTGAGGTGGACTGTGTGGGAGCCCTGTCTTCTACCTCCTCCCTTGGTCCTGCCTCCCTCACAGGCTTCCCCTCAGAACACGCCCTCCCTAACCTGCTTGCCCAGAAATCCTTGCTGCAGATTCTGCTTCTAACTGGACCCAAGACCGGAAAGAAGCCAATGTCCTCAAAGGAGTCGACATAGGCTATTTGGTGCTTTTTAGAAGTAAACAGCGGGATTATTTACATAAATGGTGGTGCATTCCCGTAATGGAAAGCAGTGCAGCCACTAAGTCAGATAGTAGGAGTATATTTACTGTGAGAATTTACTGAGAAATTACAGACTGCATAAATGTGGTTTCAGCTTTGTAATATTTATGTATTATATGCATGAGAGAGATGGGAAGGAAGTATACCAAAATGTTTTCAAAGTGAGATTCTCTTTGAGTGATAGGAAAATGGGTGATATTTTTTCTTTGCATCTTCCCATGATTTCCAAGGTTTTTTTTTTTTTTTTTTTTTTGCACTTTACTTTGTCAGACGAAAACTCCCGTTATTTATTTATTTATTTATTTATTTTAAGTACTCAAAGTAAAAGCATAAGGAAGACTAAATTTGGTGCCAGCCTGTTCAGTCCCTTGGGGAAGGAGATGGGGAGGTGAGGGCCCAGCAGCTGGTGCAGGATCTGCACTCCCTGCTGGGAGGGAAGGGAGCAGCTGGGGTGAGTGGAGTAGGGGAACAGAAAGAAAGGAAGGAGCAGGGGAGCACGGAGAAGAGAAATGAGGAGAGGAGGTCCATGGGGAAAGACAGGAGTGGAGGAGGTAATGAGGAAAGCACCTTGTCAACAGCAAATGTGACTATTGTCCTCGTCAAGGAGGACAGGAAAGAGGGGAGGGTGGGGAGAAATCACCCAGCCCCCTCTTGCCCAGCTATGTGGCCGGTGTACCAGAGCTGTACAGAGCCAGCTGGGGCCATGGACAGTCACCACCCTCTGCCCAGCAGTGGACCCTTTCAGATGTTGCCACACCCTCCTCTTCTCCCATGCCAGAACAGCCTTTGTTCCAGAGACTCCCTTCAGTCCCTTGGGGAATGGTGTAGTGCCATTACCGACCTGCCCACCCCCTACCCCAGATCGTGTCTTCTCACCTGCCTTTGCTCCTCCCCGAGGCTGAACCAGTACACAGAGTGGCTTTGGCACCCTTCCTGGGATATCTGGTGTTTAAGTAGGTGCCCAGATATCCAATAGATTGTTTTTAGGGAGTAAATGACACAGGAAGAACAAACCAAGTGAAGACACTTGGAGCCATGAGTCAGGAGAGCGGGCTTCTCGTCCTCCTTTAACTAATTAGCTGGGACCCCAGGCAGGCCCCTTCATGTCTTTGGGCTGTGCATTCCTCAACCGTAAGAGGCAGACACCTGGGGATGGCGAGTTCCCTCCTGCGTCTACAGCTATTTTGGTCCACTGGGAAGATGAGTTGAGACTGTGCAGGGAACAATCAGAGCCTCCTTCTTTGTCCTCCTTGGCCATTCAGCAAGGGGCTAAGGAAGTGGCTCCTGAGTCAGTATCTCTATGCCTGTAAGGCATAGAGTTATTTAAAGTGTGTTATTTAAAGTGTGGTCTTTGGCCCGTGGCCTCAGCATCCCCTGGAGCTTGTTGGAAATGCCAATTCTCAGGCCCCACCCAGCTCTGATTCCGAATCTGCCTTTTAGCAAGCTCCCCCAGGTAATTACATTATGAGAAGTGTGGATATAATGATGTACTGTGAGCCTAGAATAAATAATAGTATTTGCAAGTGGCTTGATAAGACAGGAGGATGGCAATCTTTGCACTGGGCCTTTGGAGAAGGCCGGTGTTTGGTAGGCCAAGGGGGTGGAAAGCCAGGGCTTTGGGATCAGATGAGGGTAGAGGTAGGTTTTGCTACTGACAAACTGGGTAAACATGAACAAATGCCTCAGGCCCTTTGAGTTTCCATTTCCTCATCTATAAAGTGGATGCATGCCCTCACTGCTTGAAATACTTGCAGCCAGGCTTCGCAGGCCAGGACACATGGACCACAAGCATCTACCCTCCCCTGTGCCTAAAGGGAGCCCGTGTGCTGGGCTGCAGCCTCTTCTGCCATTGATTGGGGACTTTCAGGCTAGGAATCAGGGGGAGCTGCCTGCTCCAGCTCCAGGCACTTGGGATTGTGGGAGACCCAATCTGGAGAGCTTTGGGGCAGGGACCCCGCCTCCCCTTACCAGAGACCCACTGCTGAGCAGGATCATGAAGATGATGAAGCTCTCAAACCAGCTGTGCTCCACGATGCGGTAGCAGGCCTTGCGCACCTGCCAGCCCATGGCCCACGGAAACTTGCTTGTGTCCACTTTACAGCAGGGACAGTGGCGAAGGCAGCCTGTGGGGAGAGGTAACTGATGGAGAGGGATTTCCCCCGGGGAGAAAGGAACATTTTTGGTCTGGCCATGCTAGGAAAGCACTCTGCTGGGAAACCCACTTGCCACCCTGTAGGAAAGGAATTCTCCGGAATATGAGAGAAGCTGTACCCCTCTCAGGTAGGCTCTCAATCCTGCCCTTTGGGTGTTCCTCCCTACCACTGGTGTCACCCACACTCAAGTCCTCGCCAATTATCAACCTTCTTGGAGAAGATATGTGTGACCCCTGTCCTATGCCCACCCATTTCTGGAAGACTGACAAGTCATGGGGCCTGGGTCTGGTACTGTCTGAGGGGCTATGCCCTGAGCCCTTGCTCACCTGAGAGGCCACCACATGGTCAATATGGGGCCTGGGTCCAGCCCAGAGCAGGGCCGTGTGGAACTGGAAACTCAAGGAAGTGATGTTGCTTTTTAGTTTACAGTTTTTTTTTGTATTATTGAAGCCACAATGACTTTCATAGTGTGAACTATATGTTTACCCCCTTATTGCCAGCATATCTAGTGAGAAAACAATGTGCTTCTCTATTCTAGACATGGAGGGAAACAACGAGTAAGATGTGTCTTATACCTTTAGGACAAGATGTGGTGCGTTCAGAGTGCTATGGTCGTGGACATTTGTTCTGCCTTTCAGAGCTACACCGAAGACTGAGGGACATATACATGGCCTGACCCTCCTCTGGTCCTTTATATCCCCAAACAAGAGTGTTTACCCTTTCCCTGTTCAACCTCAAGAGGCCTGGTTTATTACTCTGAGGTGTTTCTGAGGGTGAGGAGGAAGGCCTGTGCTGAGGTGGCTGGGTCTGACGTGGGCCCACTAGGCTGCTGTGACCGTGGTGCTTGTGTCAGATGCCGGCCCCCGACCCTGACTGGGGGAGGAGGCAGCAAGCAGTCCTATGTGTCTGTCTTCCATGGACCCCAGGCCATGGCCCCGGACACACAGGTACCCAGATGAGAGCTTGTTGAATGCGATTCTGGCCCAAATGAATGTCAGCACAGGAGTCCTATGGCCAACGCTTTACCTTCTGTGAAGCAGTCATCTGGCTCCTCAAGGTCATCTGCCAGCTCAGGGATCTTCCTCAGGATCTCTTCAGGATCCAGGCAGTCCACCGTGCTGCCTTCTGAGGAGCTTGTGTCGTCCTCTCCCTGCAGGGCAGAAGCCCAGGGCAGCAAACTCAGCTCTCTGAGGGCCCCAGTGAGTCTACACATGGTTACTGCAGGTCTGCCCAGCCAAGGGCTCCAAGAGGCAGGGAGAGCCCCTTGGGGCTGGACCCACAGCAACGATCTTTGTGTGTTTGGGGCCTCGCCAGCTGAGGCCCAAAACAGTGATGCTCTCTACGGAGCCCCAGAGGTTTAGCTGTGCGAGGCTTTAAACCTCCAGGCCCCTGATGGAGTGCTGGCGAGAGCCCGAGACACCGTAATTACACCCATAAAGACTCGTGGCATTCACTGGGCTTGAATATTTAATCAGGGAGCAATGCTGCAGGGGCCCTGCTGCCCTCCTGGCAGCTCCAGCCCTATAATGTCTCCAGATGAATTCAATTAGGAGTTGAAGCTGCTCTCATATTAGTAAACCTGATAGCTTGGCTAATGGACCCAAATGGTGGGGTGGGTCCCCATCTGTCACTGTCAGGCCCTTCTCTGCCTGGCTGGGGTCATGGACAGAAAAAACCAAACCAAACCAAACCAAACCAAACCAAAACTGATACCCAGCAGCTGTGTGCTGAAAACACTGAGTAGAGATGACTAGCCAGGGGAATCCTGAGAATGTTCTGAAGGAAACAATGATGTCCACATGTAGAAGGTGGCAACCTCACCCGGCAGGAACCAAGTGGCTTCTGTTCCGCCCTGGTCCCCCAGCCCCAGCTCAACCCACCTTCTCCTCTCACCCTGCTGTGGTCATCCCTGCCCAGGGGCACACAGCCAGTGGCTGACATTCCTCAGACTGAAGGGCACGATAACTTTGGGCACAAATGATGTCTTTCTTATCTTTGCCCAGCCCGGTGCCTGTCACGGCGTCAGCTCTCAGAGGCTAGGTGTCAAGTTAAATTCCTGAATTTAATGCCGTGGTACGAACGACACTAAACCTTTCTAGATGCCTTTTCCCTGTAGCTTATTTTCATCAAAGATTTGTAATGAAACCACCAAGTTTCCTTTTACCGCTTATATGACATTCCCAAACCCCAATTTTGCTTCCTGCTCAGGCTGCGTAAGGCTGTCAGTACACTACTCACTACGGACAGCCTCTGCAGAGCACCAAAATGTTTTTGGCTGGAAAAAATGATGTGGACAAAAGAGATTGGGGGTGGGGGGAGTCACAGGGAAGACTTCCTCACCCACAAGTGACTCTGACTTTCATCTGCTGTCTCAGAAAGACACTTTCTCTGTGCATTGTCTTTTGTTCCCTTTTCTCTTGGCTGTCATTTTCTGGGCACTTATTCCATCTCAGGCAGGAACTAAACACTTGACAAGCAGCATCTCATTTAAGCTTCAAAAGAATCCTCTCAGGTAGGCATTACCATTCCGTTTCAGAGAGGAAGACAAGAAGACTCAGAGAGGTTGAAGATCTCATCCTCATCACTGCCTACCTCCTAACTGTGGAATCCCCCTTCTTTCCACTGAAATCATGACGACCAGCCTGGAGGTGAGGACAGACCTTAATAATTCTCACGCTGAGACGTGAGGCTATGTGCTGACTGTAGTCTGAAACACCACTTCCCCAGCAGCCCCATCCTCTGGCCCCTACCATCCCACCGGTCAGTATCTGGTGGGCTGTTCAACCTCCCGGAAGTTCACATACCTACCTCTGCAGGGACCTGGGCAGCAGCCTCATCTTTCCACTTCTCACCCGCGTGGGAAGCCAGGTCCTCAGAGGACATTCCAGAGCCTGGGCTCCTGGGTGCCATGTGACCCTCGCATCTCCCGACTTGCTGCAACTGCTCCTGCTAGTGAGAGAGGGTCCCATGTGGGCACCTGTGCCCACCCTCAGCTGATTGCTTCTCAGTTTAAAGAGATCTCTCCCTCATAGTCTGCCAGAGAAAAGAACCTAATCTCTGCAGCAAAAATACTGGCATTCTTACACACGCTTGTGTGAAGTCAGCCTGAAGTCTCTATAACTCTATAACAAGAGTCTTTTTAACTCTTGGCTCCATTACTTCCAAGCCATGTATCAACCTGATCTCCATTTCTCCCACCTGCAAAATTGAGAAGGCAAGATCTACTTTATTCAGTTATTTTGCTGACTAAATCCGTGAATGCTTGGAAAACACTTGGCATGAAGCGTTTGGCTCAATAGATGTTAACCACGACCATTACTACTTGTCCAGAAGTCAGAGAGATAGAGACCTTGGCCATCTGAAGTCCCCCACGGACCCTAAAGTATCTGAAAATGCCTCTGAGTGGAGACAGTCATCATGAAGTTCATGTCGTTTATTCCGGGGATGGTGATGCCCTGCCCTCGGCTGTCACCCACACAAAGGCATGTAAAATATGGCAGCTGATAATAGCAGCTGCTGGAACACAAGAGAAGTGACAGCTGCAGGGGAGGAAGGCTGTGGTAGAGCTACAGACTCAAAGCACAGCTGTCTGAGGCCACTTAGTGGCCTGGACAGCCGCCCTGCCTGCCTCTAGACCCCACAGGACCCCTGCCTTCCATACCGTGCCAAAGTCACTGAGAAGAGGTCAGTGAGGGTTGATACAACAGCTTAAGGTAGTAGGGAACTGTGCAAAGTATTTAAAATTATATATATTGCCAAAAGGCTTAAATGTGCTTTGAATTCTTGTTCTAAAGAACAAGTGTCATTTCCCTGTGACATCCTTTGTCTGGAAAATCTGGATAAATGAGTCCCATGATGATCAGGACTCCCTATCTGATGAAGATCAGATGAATCTCAGTCTTGGATAACATTTGTTCTTTGGGGAGTCTTGTTAGTTCTTAGAGGAGTCTCATTAGCATCTTAGGCACAGAGCCTGAGTTGGGCAAAGTAAGAGGGACAGTTGCGCAAAAGATAATCCCAAGAACCTCAAAGTGGTCTGAGACTAAGGTCCTGCCCCTGTTTTGACTTGCCTGGGGGATTCTGACCCTTTTTTCCAGGCTCTGCTCAAAGGCCACCTCCTCCAGAAACTTGGCATGGTATTTGCTTCCTGACATTGGGTGCCCATAGACTCGATTTGCCTGGGGCTCATCAAGTCTGTACCAGTCTGGATGTTGGACAACCTCCTTATTCAAATTTTCCTTCTGCCCCTGTCACTCCGGCCTTCAAGCTGTCCCGTGGGAGGACTCTCACCTGCCCTTGAGGGATCACTTCCTGCTGGGAGCTCCGAGCATCCTCCTCACCATCCTCCTCCAGGTCATCATCAAGGTCAGATTCTCCTTCGGCAATGGGCACAGAGACCCATATGTTAGGGTTGGTGATGAAGTCGTTGTAGTCGTCTTTGGGGCCTCTGGACACTGGAAGCCCTCTGGGGCTCCCCACAGCTGCATCAGCAGCAATGTGGTTCTCAGCTTTGGAGCTGGAGAGTGGGAGTTTCACCACCAGCTGGGGCTCTGTCTTGGGCCAGGGCAGCAGGCAGGGCCTGGTGCAGAAGCTGCAGATGGCCTTCTTGGTACGATGGCCAAATGCCTGGATCCGTGCCAGGGCAACTTGTAGGTTGTTCACCTCCCCATCTTCATCTGGAGCTGCAAGGTTGTCAGCACTGAAGGAGTTCAGCAGCAGGGCGATGAACAGGTTGAGCACCTGGAGAGTAGGAGTGCAGGCAATGATGGCTTGACAAACAAGCTGAGTTCCTCCATAGTCTGCCAGGTTGGCAACCAGCCAGAGGGCAAGACAGCCACACCTGGGCCTCTCTCTGCCTACCCAACGTGCTTTCCTTCTGGGGGGGATGGACAGTTTGAGAGCCACTGAAGGGAGTCCTGGGGATGTCCCAAGCAAACTGCCTCATGTGGACAAGGTTTGGAAACACATTGTCTGCCATAGAGAAGGATCAGCCCTGCTGAACCAAGGGACATTCAGGCATAGCAGAAAGGAACACGTACAGGTCTACCCTGGGACTGCTGTCATCTGCCAAAGCCCTGGGTTCTTTTCTTTGCCTTGGGGTCCTGGGTAATCTCCTTGCTGTTTCTAACTTCATGTTCTTCTCCAATGAGCAGAGAGTGGGGACTCCCATCCTACTGGAATGGTCGTGAAGAGGAAACTACTTGAGAGCTCTAAGAGTGCTCAGAAAGAGAAAATTCCTGCCTGAGGGTTAGGGGCCCCTGTAGCTCTGCAGGCATGCTGAGCTCAGCCTGGAAGAAAGGATCTTCAGCCAACCCCTTAACTTGGGAATTGTGGGGGAAGGCATCTTTGGATCTAGGCCCCAGGTGGGAAAGACTGAAAAGTTTGGGTTTGTTGTTTCATCGTTCTGGTTTAGCTTTCTTGTGTCTGTAAGACTCTCATAGAAAAGAATCCAAATTGGTTGACTTTCAGGGCAGTAAGAAAGCGGCTTCTGAGGGTCCATATGTCCCCCTACAACAGCCAGCACTGGTACAGCAAGGGTGCCCAGAACCGCAGTGGGTGGAGATAAGCTGAGGTCATGGAGCCAACTAGGATAAAGAAGGGGGGCGGGTAGTGCGGGCAATTGGCAGAAAGGTCTTCAGTGAGGTGCTCCCAAATGTGGGAGTGGATTTTGTTATTGACATTATGGCATTGGTTGTTGTCCATGACCCAGCTTCTCCCTTTCACCTTGTCTCATCGTGCCCGCCCTCCTGCTCATAGCTAGGATCAGTGTAGCTCAGAGAAATCAGTCAGCTCTCATGGCCCTAAAGAAAAATATCTCCTGAGATCCACTAGAGTGGGGAAGGAAATTTTTCTTCAACAAACAGCTAACAATTACTGAGTTCTTGTTGTGGCCTAGACACTGCACTAGGCAATTTGCATATGTCATCTCCTGTAATTTAATTCCCTGGGTAAGCCTATGAATAAGCACTATCTTCTTGATTTGAAGAAAATTAAAGCTTGAGGAGATTGTCTCTTGTGCTGGGTCATCCAGCTTTACTAGTCATAGAGCTGGTATTCTAAACAGGTCTTTCCATCCTTCTCCGATGTGCTCATGCCAGTAAGTCAGGTTACCTTCCTATGGACAGTTCTTAGAACATGCCCCACATGACTTTGCAAAGTTTGAAGACTTACAGTCAGGGAGGTATGATGGGGGCATAAAAATGTGCAACTTCAAAGCTTTTTAGGACAACCCAGAATTCTTCTCCATTGTCCCCAAGACAGTGCCCCCAGGGAGGTTCAGCACTTACCACCAGGTTCCCCAGCACCATCACTGTCAAGAAAAGGATGAGGCATATGGATTTCTGGCCAACTTCCATGCAGGCCCACATGTTCTCGATCCACTCTCCACACAGGATCCGGAAGACGATGAGGAAGGAGTGGAAGAAGTCATACATGTGCCAGCGTGGCCATTCTTCATTGGGCGCGGAGATATTATGCCGATTGTCACGGTAATTATCCCCGAGTAGCTGCTTGCCAACCAAAGCGAAGACAAAGACAATGATGGCCAGGATGATGGTGAGATTCCCCAGTGCCCCCACCGAGTTCCCGATGATCTTGATGAGCGTATTTAAGGTTGGCCAGGACTTGGCCAGCTTGAAGACCCGTAGCTGCAGGGAAACAGAGACTGTCAGGTCCTGGCTACTGTTCTCATCCCTTTTACTCAAGCTTTGACCTGAAACCAAAGGTCAGGAAAAAGTACAAGGCAGCTCATTTTATTAAGATGGGGATGCTCCCAGGAAGCTGCTTTTAGAGACCTTTCTTTCTGTCATCAGTTACTTAAAAATATGACCAGCCTTCCATGGGTCCTTATGTATCAACATGCTTCAGCAACTGTGGAAGTTAGGAGTTTTATACTGAGGCGATGGTCTTACCATAGGTATTCTATTCTGTAGCCACAGGCTTCCTGAATGTTGACCTATTCTATGTGGCATGATGGAGCTCACAAATAAGTGAGAATGACCCACTTTCAACCTGATGTAAGCTTAGCCTTTTGCAGGGAGGTCAGGACCCACTGTATTTAAGAAGTACTGGTGAATCATATCTTAGGGCAGTTCTCATCTTGGGGCCATGGACAGCATCTGCTACCACCACCAGCTCTGAAATGGCAAGTATATGATTTCATGGACCCAGCATTTGCATGTTTGTTTGTTTCACGTTGTTGAATGCTAGCCATGCAGGTGCATGGTGCTGTGTGAACTTGTGGGGTATACAGAGAGAGGTATATGGGCTCTTGCCCTCATGGAACTAGGTTTAGTTATGAAAAATAGGCAAAGACACAAAAAGATTTCATTGTAAACCTGAACATGCTAAGTCCCACAAGGGAGCATAAACACTATGCATATAGATGTGTAGACTTTTAAAAAAAATTGTGTGTTTCTTTAATTTGTTAGAAAGAAATATCTGGGTTCTACTGTCATGGGTATTTATGGAGCACCTAGTAAAAATCGGACTCTGGCATAAGGGTTAAGATGCAATGCCAATCAGAACAGTGCAACAATAACTTCAGCAGCCACACAGCAGTAAGGCCCAAGGGAAGTTTAATCCTCTTATGCAGGAAGTTCCATTCCTATGGGGGAGGGGCGTGCAATGGCCTAGGTTCACCTTAGACCCAACCTGAAAGTTATGCTCCTTGTACTGGAAGCAGAGCCTAAAACAACAGTTTTGTAGACTAAACACAGAGGCAGCATATAAGCTCAAACAAACATTGAGCACTGGAAACTAGATGGAGCTGTTTTGTGGAGGGTATTGGGAGAATGCCAAGTTTCCTTAGCAACATCATTGCTGCAGATCTCTACTCTCACAGTAAACTCTGGACAAGTGCAAAGGCAGAGACTGGAATAGGGCCCTTGCGGGGCACGACTGGAGACAGTGAGGGACACACGGGCATGCTCACTGGCCATAAGCTAAGGACCAGACATGACTCTTGCCTTAATCTAATCCAAGTTTCCACTGGTTCCTTAGTTAGTTGGGGTGGGGGTAGGGAGTTTAGAAATTAATATTAGAATCCTGTTAGGTAGGAATTTGTAGTCCATAATTAACCTTTTGTTAAACTGCAAGCAAATCATGTGTAATTTTCATTAGGGGGCATGAATCAAGTGGTCCTCTATGAGTTCTTTTATTGTCTTTATGGAAGGCAAGAGAACAAGAGCCCTTTACTTGCTGTTCTAGAGATATCTGAGCTTGGGGGCCCTAGTGTTAGCTATCAGTCAACACACATTTACAGAGTGCCTGCTGTAGAGCCCCTGAATGAGCTGGCTGGCTCCTGCTGGTGACTAGAGTGAGGGGTCCAGGAAAGCAGCCCCACATGTGTCCACGATTCCTGAGAATCTCACCTCTACCTCCAAGCAAATGCTTTCTCTGCACTTTGCCCAGCTTAGCAATACATCAAAAATATTTTTTTTTTAAAGACTTTCTTTATTTGGGAGAGAAGAAGAAGCAGACTCCCTGCTGAGCAGGAACCCTGAGGCAGAGCTCCATCCCAGGACCCTGGGATCATGGCCTGAGTCGAAGCCAGACAATTGACTGAGCCACCCACATGTCCCTCAAAAAGAATTTCTTTATAATATCACATAAGATTTATAAATTGTTGCTTTTAAGTGCTGCTGAATATTGCTTCACATTTAATTAACCATTTCTCTAGTTAATCTCATAATATAAAAACATCTATTTAGAGGGGAAAAGACTAGAAGGAAATATACCAAGTTGATAACATAGGCATATTTGTACGGAAATATATCCAAATATCTTGGATGTTAGAGTTAAATTTTTCTCTATATTTTCAATTTACTTTAATTAGGATGCTTTACTTTTAGAATAGAGTGAAAAGTAAGTCTAAAGGTAAGTCTGTCCTTTACCGGGGAGGTCACCACTTGATGATGAAGTGGACCTTATGACAAATATCAATAGACAAGGTAATATGGTAGACTACACTGGATTTCCCTTGAGTTTTCCTTTCCATCAAAAAGTTCTTTCGTATGCTGGATAGGGATGCCTGGATGGCTCAGTCAATTGTTAAGTGTCTACTTTTGGTTTGGGTGATGATTCCAAGGTCCTGGGATGGAGTCCTGCATCAGGCTTCCTGCTCAGCAGGGAGTCTGCTTCTCTCTCTCTTTTTGCCCCTCCCCCTCTGTTCCTGCTCTATCTCTGGTTTTCTCTCTCTCAAATAAATAAATAAAATCTTTAAAAATGCTGGATAATAAAATCTAAAGTGTGTTAATGGTCTATCAGTAATGTAAGTAAATTCTTTAGCCAAAAATTAAATAAATATGGGAATTCAGATGTAGAAACAGATTGTTGAAGTTAGCTTTTTCTCTAAAGACATTTGCAAAACCGAGTGAATCTAGCATAGGTTTTAATGGTCTAATGAAGCATGGGGAGCAGGAAACTTATCTCTGTCTACCATAGAAGGTCTAACAGGAATTTCTTCCCCCTTTTAAGACTAGATCCCAAAGAGCTCTAACTTCCATATAAAGACAAAACAGAAATAAACCCAGGGGAATGCCAGTAAAATTAAATGTCTAGTCCAGGTAGAAAGTGGGAAACTGACACTGAGAATTTAGATCCCCAAAGTGGTGCTCACACAGGATTTTGGCTAAAATTCACACTACTAAGTTGTTTCAACCTGAGAATTTAATTTAGAGAAAAACTACAAAGTGCCTTGCAGAAATGAATGCAAATACTTTCTGAAGAAACCAGTCTGCATCCCAGGTCTCAAAGCACCTCCATCCAAAAGTGTCAAAGAGTTGCAGTAAAACAAACAAATACATAATAATGAGGCATCATGAGGGAGAGAGATCCAGGATGTGTATGTGGAAACTGCCACTCAATTTCCTTAAGTAATAGAATTATTAGCCAGAGATAACAGTATAAGTAGATATAATATGTTTAAAGAAATAAAACACAAACTGGAAGATATGGTAATAGAACAAAACATTATAAATAATAAGTTTTGAAAAATAACCACATGGAACTTCCAGAAATGAAAAATATAACACAACATTTAAAAACTCTAGGAGGATGGGCACCTGGTGGTTCAGTGGGTTAAGTGTCTGCCTTCAGCTTAGGTCATGATCCCAGGGTCCTGGGCTCGAGTCCCACTTTGAGCTCTCTGCTCAGCGGAGAGCCTGCTTCTCACTGTCTCTCTCTCTGCCTGCCTCTCTGCCTACTTGTGATCTCTCTCTGTCAAATAAATAAAAATCTTTTAAAAATCTATGGAGGAGTTTCACATAAGATAGATACAGTTTAGAAAAGAATTAATGAATTGCAGATATACAGAAGAAATTATCTAGAAGGTAGCCAGAAAGACATAGATGTAAAATTTCAAAAAGCCATAAAAACACAGGGAGTAGAGTGGGAGAGTTTAATACATCTAATAAAAGTCCAAGAGAAGAAAAAGAGTGGTGTGGAGGCTAGATTTGCCCACATATTGTCTTGGAACTTTCTGGAACTGAAGAAAAGCACAAACCTGTAGATTCAAGAAATCAAAGAATCTTAAGCATTATAAATGAAAAAATAAATAAATGCAAAGCTAAACACATACTAATGACATTACAGAGCAGCAAAGACAAAGTGAAGATTTTAAAAGTATCCAGAGAGAAAGGAACAACAGTTAAAATTCAAAGCTTACTACTCATCACTGAGGAACTACTCACACTATGGAATAAATAAATCTTCGATGAACTGAAAAAAAGTAACTATTAATTATCAACTTTCTTTACATTCATTAAAAATTGTGCTTAAAGACACGGGTAAACTGAAGGGCCATTTGTACCCCAATGTTTATAGCAGCAATGGCCACGGTCTCCAAACTATGGAAAGAACCAAGATGCCCTTCAACGGACGAATGGATAAGGAAGATGTGGTCCATATACACTATGGAGTATTATGCCTCCATCAGAAAGGATGAATACCCAACTTTTGTAGCAACATGGACGGGCCTGGAAGAGATTCTGCTGAGTGAAGTAAGTCAAGCAGAGAGAGTCACTTATCATATGGTTTCACTTATTTGTGGAGCATAACAAATAGCATGGAGGACAAGGGGAGATGGAGAGGAGAAGGGAGTTGGGGTAAATTGGAAGGGGAGGTGAATCATGAGAGACTATGGATTCTGAAAAACAATCTGAGGGGTTTGAAGTGGTGGGGGTGTGGGAAGTTGGGGTACCAGGTGGTAGGTATTATAGAGGGCACGGATTGCATGGAGCACTGGGTGTGGTGAAAAAATAATCAGTACTGTTTTTCTGAAAATAAATAAATTGAAAAAATTTAAAAAAATGAGTAAGTTGGGAATTATTTATGATTGATTGAATCATATAGCTTGTTAAAAACAAGATAAAATTAAAATGCTTAGCACAGTAGTAAGTCGGGAAGGGGTATATGGAGTGAAAGTGGTCTTGGAAAATAGAGGTTTTAGCTAACTTTTGACTTTAATTAAATAATTCCTAAGGTAACCCCTCAAGAAATACATACAGAGAGGTTCGCAAACTAATAAAGGAGGAAAATGGAACAGGAAAAAATAAACAGTCCAAAATAAATAAAAAATTGAGGAAGAGAGGGGGTACCTGGGTGACTCAGTGGGTTAAGTGTCTGCCTTTGGTTCATTTCATGATTCTGTGCTCCTGGGACCAAGCCCAGCAGGGAGCCTGCTTCTCCCCATCTTTCTGTCCCCCCTCCCCCACGGCTCATGTGCTCTCTCTCAAATAAATAAATAAAATCTTAAAGAAAGAATTGAGGAAGACAGGGAACAAAAATACTAGGACAGATGAAGCAAACAGAAAACCCAAAATATGATAAGCACAAATCCAAACATATCAGTATGCACGATAAAGTAAGTGGGCTAAATGTTTTGGTTAAAAGACAAAGATTGGATTGTCAGAGGTAAATAAGAATCCAAAATCTGACTGTATTCTATTTATGAGACTCATATTAAAACCCTAAAGGTATACAAAAGTCATAGAAAAAAGGATGGGTAAAGATACATCATGCAAATTCTATATCAAAGGAAAACAGAGTCTTTTAATTTTAATATGAGGCAGATGAGGTTTTTTTTTTTTAGGCAAAAAACATTTTTTAGGGAGAAAGAAGGTCAATTCTTACTGAATAAAGTTTCACTTTACAGGGAAGATATAACAACTTAAAATATGTATGCATTTAATAACCCAGCTTCAAGATAGAACCATAAGGAGAAACAGACCATGCCATAATCATAGTGGGAGATATTTTTATACACTACCATCTCAGTAATTGCTAGAACAGGCAGACAAAAATAAGCAGGGATGTAGAATATTTGGACTGCACAATGAACTTTCTCTACCTGATGGATATATGCAGAGTATTGTACCCTACAACCGCAGAAGACACCTTTTCAAGTGAATAAGAAACATTTCAACATGCTGGGCCAAAAGAAAATTACAATAAATTTCAAAGCATTGAACAAGCTGTGTATGTTCTCTTAAGTGTAATACAATTGAGCTAAAATTTGATGGCATGAAGATAACTAGAAATTAAGAACTATGCTTCTTATTAACATTTGAGTCAAAGAAGAAATCAAATTTGAAATTAGAAAATATTTAAAACCAAATAATAAGGAAAATTCTACACATTAAAGCAGTTCTTAGAAGGAAATGAAGTCTTCATTGAATATATTGGAAAGGAAAATAGGTTGAAAATTCCATCTTAAGAAGTTAGAAAAGTGTAAAACATGTAGGACGGAGGATGTAATTAAGATAAGATGCAGGATTACTTGAAATAGAAAACATCAATGAAGGAGAAGAGACCAATGAGCTAAAAGTTGGTTCTTTGAAAAGACTAATTAAATTGAGGACCTTTGGCAAGGCTAATATAGTAACAGATGAGAGAAAGCACAAATCACCATTTTTAAGGAAAGAAAAAGGTAACATAAGTGCAGGTGATATAGACCCTTAAAATATAATGGCATAGCACACACGACTTTATGCCAAAAAATTTGAAAATTTAGATAAGGGAAATTTTTAGAAAACTATAACTTACCAAAACCAATTTGAGAAACAGAAAATCTGAGTAGTCGCACAGCCACTAAAAAAATTAAGTCAGTCATGAAAAATTTTGACCTCAAATGGCCTCATTGGTGAATTCTACCAACCCTATCAGGAGTAAGTAATTTCAATCTTATCCAAAGACTGGGTATAGAGGAAGAGGACTTTTTCTCACCTCTTTTTATGGAAATTAGTGCAACCTTGATAGCTAGTTGCTAACACCTGGCAAGTGCAATGTAGGAAGGAAAATTACAGACCAAATATTACTCATCAATAAGGATGCAAAAATTTTAAGCAAATTATAAGAAAACTGAAACTTCCATTGTATAGAAAAATGTATCATAATCAAGTTACGTTCATCCAAGGAAGGCAATGTTGATTTTACAGCAGAAAATCAATTAATATAATGCACCACTTCAATGCATTAAAGGACAAAAATCATTTGATTATCTTAATACATGGAGGAGAGTTGTCTGATAAAATTAAATATCCATTCCTGATAAATATACTTAACAAAAGAGAACTTCCTAAACCCATAAAAGTTTCTTCTTTATCTTTAAAAAAAAATAAACATTATACTTGGTGAAATATTGAAAGCAATCTCTTTGAGATCAGGAAAACAGCAAGGATGTCTGCTATTAACACTTTCTTTTAACAGTATACGGGTCATCTTAATCATCACAATAGTGTAGTTAAAAGAACCAAATGGAGAGGATGTGGAGAAAGGGAACCCTCTTACATTGTTGGTGGGAATGCAAGTTGGTGCAGCCACTTTGGAGAGCAGTGGGGAGATTCCTCAAAATTAAAAATAGAACTTCCCTATGACCCTGCCATTGCACTACTGGGTATTTACCCCAAAGATACAGATGTAGTGAAAAGAAGGGCCATCTGTACCCAATGTTTATAGCAGCAATGGCCACGGTCGCCAAACTGTGGAAAGAACCAAGGTTCCCTTCAATGGACGAATGGATAAGGAAGATGTGGTCCATATACACTATGGAGTATTATGCCTCCATCAGAAAGGATGAATACCCAACTTTTGTAGCAACATGGACGGGCCTGGAAGAGATTCTGCTGAGTGAAATAAGTCAAGCAGAGAGAGTCAATTATCATATGGTTTCACTTATTTGTGGAGCATCACAAATAGCATGGAGGACAAGGGGAGATGGAGAGGAGAAGGGAGTTGAGGGAAATTGGAAGGGGAGGTGAACCATGAGAGACTATGGACTCTGAAAAACAATCTGAGGGTTTTGAAGGGGCGGGGGATGGGAGGTTGGGGGAACCAGGTGGCGGGTATTAGGGAGGGCACAAATTGCATGGAACACTGGGTGTGGTGCAAAAACAATGAATACTGTTATGCTGAAAAGAAATAAAAAATTAAAAAAAAAAAAAAGGAAAAAAAGAACCAAATGGTATAAGCACTAGAAAAAAAGAAACAAAACTCATTATTTGCATATGATATGATTGTGTTAAAAAATTTGAAAGACTGTATAGATAAATCGGAATTAATGAGAAATTTCTGGATACAAAAGTACTATGTAGCAAAATGTTAATAAAAAACACTCAGAAAAAGACATTTAAAAAGAGATTTCATTTATAATAGCATAATGAACTAGAGAATATCTAGGAATAAATCTAACAAAAGATGGAGAAAATTCCTAATGGAAAAAAATTATAAAACTCTAGGGAGAGATTATACAACTATTGAAAGGTTGAAAAAAATGGAAAGTGTGCTGTTTTCATAGGTCAGAAGACTACATAATGTAAAGGGTGCATTTCTTCCTAAATTGTTGTATAAATTATTACAGTCCCAATAGAAAAGAACAACAGTTTTGTGTGTATGTGGGGATGTAATTTGGCAAGTTGATTCTAAAATGAATACAGAGGTGCAGCGGCTAAGATATTCTTGAAGAAATAAGACGGGGTGGGTGACTTGCCCTATAAACAGACATGCTCAAGGCAACTGCAGGACTTAAGACATGTGGTATTGCTAAAAGGACAGACCAGTGGATGCATGGAGCCAGGATATCAGTGATGGGAAGGGAGGCAATGCTACTTTGAAGGGAGCAAAAAGCAAAAAGGAAGACACAGCATTTTCATTTCTTCCTTCTGTCCTTATTTTCCTCCTTTCTTTCAATCAACAAGTGTTTACTGAGTTCCTACTATGTGATGGACATTGTGATAGAATAGTAGACAAGGAAACCCTGGTTTTTGTCTCACAGATGATTGCAAACTATGTAAAACAGATTAATTTGCTGGGAGAATCCAACCTAAAATAATGTGGTCAGGAAGAACCTCTCTGAGGATGTGATGTGTGGGTTGAGCCAGGAGAAATGAGAATGAATGATCTAAGTAAAGACAGGGGAAATCATCCTGGGCTAAGGGAATGAATGTGCAAAGGACCGGAGGCAGGAATAGTTCTGTTAAGTGTGAGGAGAGGGAGAGGAAGTCTCTTTGGCTGGAGTGAAGTGGGCAAAAGGAGATTGTTTGCAGAGGTAAGCAAGTCTTGATTTTGCCAACCTTGGAGACCATCAAAAGGACTCTCTGGATTTTGTCCTCAGAGCAATGGGAGACCACTGAAGACTTACTTGTAAGCAACAAAAGATGATAATACTAGGATAAACTGTGTGTCTGTGGTTGGCCAAGGGAGGTATATGGGAACACTGTGTGCTGTCTGTTCAATTTTTATGAACAATCTGAAACTGTTCTAAGAAATAAAGTCTATTAATAAAAATGATGAAACTGACGATATGGGTTGTGTGAATTTTCTATGGTAATGTCCACAGCTCAGGGTTAGGCGCAACAGAGGGAATATTGGGTTTCAGCTTCAATATTTGATAGGGTTTTGCCAAATACAAAAATGTGAAGGGCTAGAGCCAAAAGGTGGTTGAGTTTCTTTCAAGCGTATCATAATATTGATAGACCATGTTATCAGTCACTTAATGAGGAATGGGAAGGTGGTGGAGGAGGAGGACTAATGGCTCCCAGAAAAGCATGGGGGTGGTAGCCGTGGTTAGGGAATGGTGAGATGAGCAGCGTGTCAGGATCAGGAAGGTGGGACCAGAGAGGCAAGTCCCTGGAGAATTCTGTAGGCCAAGGCTATGGAATAAACCTGCCTATTTGTGGTTGTTTGAGAATATAGGCTTCATGGAGTCAGCAAAATAAGCACGTAGATTTGAAAACACCAAGCTTGTATTTCCCCAAGTGTGCCATAAGTGTACATATTGTAGTAGAAAACTAACTTCAGGCCCTCCAAGGGCATAGGGAGTATGGACTCTTGCTCCCTCAATGTTTGTGCATGGGGGATCTGACATGGACCATTAATGGGTACCTGCCTCTTGACATCATTTTCTAGGTACTTAGAGAAATCTGTCTTCTAAAAATCCATTTTTCTAAAAAATCTGTCCTTCTAAATCACTAAAAAAATTGTTTTAATTCCTAACTTCTCAAGTTTCCACATTATGAGTACAGGGCTCTGTAGGCCCACTATGCCCTTCTTTCCATAGGACAATGAAAGACGTCATTTCAGACAGATGTCACCAACTGGTGGTATATGACACAAATGTGTCCCAGGATATGCTTCATTTGACTTTTAGAGTGCCTTTTAAAAAACTGGATTAGTAGCCCACATTAAAGTATGGATTTCTTGTTTCTTATGAAAAGCTGTAGACTAGGACAATAATGGATAGGGACACTTCCTTGGCATAAATCTCCATGACTCCTATGTAAATGCCCCTCCCTGGAGTCAAGCATTGTGTTGGGTCTGCCTACCTGTGTATGTGGGACAACTATTCAGTGCCAAGATCTCTTGCTTGGCCATCTTTATATCATCATCTGCTTGATTCCTGCAGGCCTTTGAGTTTGCCATCCCAGTGCAGATAAACCAAGCCGGGGAGCTCAGTGCTGCTTTGCTGGCTGGCCCCAAGCAGACCTTCTGGCCTAGAAGTGGACGTTGTGAGATTGCTGAACATTCTCTCTTTCACTCTGTCCTCTCTCTCTCCAAAGATGGACACTGGACCTGGTTGGCTCTAAGAGAATACTGAGGATGTAATTAGCCCATGCTAACATGCCATGGTGTGTCAAGGGGTTAGCTCTGTGCCTGACACATTATCAGTGCTCAAGAAACAGTAGCTGCTATGATTATCACTGTTATTGTTATTTGATAAGAGAGCAAGAGGGTACAGTTGAGGGGGACCAGGCCCAGAGTTGAGAAGTCATACCCCACTTTTGAGTAAATAAAAAGGACCGAGTCTTCAGCTTCCTGGAACCATGCCCTGCCTCCTCCACACAGGGACAGGAGAGAAAGAGATTGCTGGCTGCTGAGGTCCCCGAATGACAGCATCTGTTCCCAGAGGTGTGGCTCCATGAATGTGGAGGGAGTCTCCCCAAGTCGCCAAGAGAGAACATTACCAAGCGGAAGGTCCGCAGCACTGACAGGCTCCCCTTCTTGGCCGCACCCAACTCTATCAGGCTCACAGTGACAATGATGCAGTCAAAGATGTTCCACCTCTTCTGGAAGTAGTAGTAGGGGTCAAAGGCAATGATTTTGAAGACCATTTCAGCAGTAAAAAACACAGTAAAGACCTGTGGTTGGAAAGAAGAATCCATCTCAGTAGAGTCTGTGGAGTTAGGGGACAATGACAAGTAGTGCAACAGGGAAATGTCTAGTTTAAAATAAAATAACAAATTACTTGACTTTGTTTTCACTTAGGTTCCTAATACTCTGTGGGCTCTTGAATGACTGCAGATGGAAACACTCAATGTGACAGCACAGAGAGACTCTGGACCAGTGTTCAGGAGCTATGCATTAGAACCCAGGCTTTAGTGTTTTCATGTGAATGGTGGTAGAGGAGGAAGATCGTTAGGATAATAATTATTATATAATTATCTAAATGAGAAGTCAATCTGGTTCAGTTAGTTAAAATCTGGGATTGTGGGGCAACACAGACCCAGAGAAAAATCCAACTTAGCCATGTCCCAGCTTGTGAAAGCAGACAGAGTCAATTTCCTCATCTGTATAATGGGCATAAAATGAGAAAATGCATACACAATTCTCAGCAAAGGTCCTGGCCAATATTACCTCATTAATAAATAATAGCCGTTAAACTAGAGCAATAATAATAAGTTCTAAAAGTCTTTCAGCTCCGGGTATCTTTAGTTGTAAAAAGGGCACTGAGAAAGGTCAAGCCCAGGCTCAGGTCGTGGGAAAAGCAGTAGGAAAGGGAGATAAGTAGGGAAGAAGGATCGGGTGCTATTCTCTCATTTGCTCTTAGCAATGTCTATCACTGGCCTGGGAAAGAGGTGGTTGCATTGCCTTTACACAGAAGGAAAGGCTGGGAGTTTAAGTGATCCGCCTGATACCACAGACTGCAACTCTCTAATTCAAAGCGCATGAACTGAGTGCCTTTTGCAGACAAGTGAGGCGTGGTGGGGTGGGCTGAGGTCCTGTGTCCTACTGGGACTGGGTCAATGGGCTCCATCCTCATGGGCTGTGCCATCTTGGGCAAGATACTCAATCTCTCTTAGTCTCAGTACTTTCTTTGGGGCTGTGAGGGTGGTGATAGCCTCACAGCATTGTTGTGTTGTAGAGATAACACTGACAAAGCACCAAACTCTGCCTGCCTTTCTTGCTTTCTTTTTAAAACATGTCACAATGCTCTGTCCCAATGGTGAAGACCTTTTTCATTTCTTGTTACAGTTCTCCAGCTGCAAAATGAGGGTGTGGGCTCTGAGGTCTCTTCTGAAAGACCTTCTGTGGTTTGTGCTGACTTCTCGGAAATAGGATTTTCCTTCTCTTTCCACTTCCCCTCTTCATATCAACTTTAAAGTAGAATGTGGCCTCTCAACCCAGGTGCTGCCAAAATATAATGGCTAGCTATGATGGTTCCATAGCATCCCAGAACCTGCTGGAATCCTTTTCACATCACTGGATTCTGGAAGAAGGAGAGCTTTTTAAGGAAGAGTAGTCACATTTTCCAGAGACTCTTCCTTTCTACTTAAGTCTGCAGCCCATGAGGAGTTGGATGAGCGGGATGATCCTGGCAGACCAAATAGGCTACCTCTAGTGGGGTAGATATTGCAGTAAACATGGAGCTTGTTACCTTCTGCTTACTGTGTAGTGAAGTCCAGTATGGATTTTATCTTGTTAAAAGCAAATAATACTAAAAAGAAATAATGGAGGACAACTCAAAGTAACATCCTGTCCAAACCAGATACAAAAGGAAAGTTCTGACTCCCTAGTGCTTTGGTTACAACAGCAACCACATTTCTATGTTCCCTCCCTCCCATTGCCTTCCCCGCTCCTCCCCCACTCTGTCTGCCCTTAAATGATGCCACTGAAAAATCCACCACCATTGTGTTTTGCAGTCATAAAAGCAATAGAACTAGGAGGAAACTTTGCAAGTCCATAGGCTGTCTTTAGATGTGAAAGTGACATTTATCCTAACTTCAATGGAGATGCAGCTGTGATCCAGAGAATTCAAGTGCCTGACCTAAGTTCTATAAACAGGGAGCTAGCTGCCTTTTGGTCAGGACTTTCCAGGTCCATTTCCCTGTGCTGGTTCATCTGAAAGAAATTTGCACCAGCTCAGCCTGGCTCTCCAGGCTTGACTTCCTCTCTCAGTGCCACCACATCTCCAACACCTCCCATCTCTCCATCAACATCCATTGAATGAAGACATTCTGCCACCCCACCCAAAGCCCCCCACCACGACAGCTGGGCAAAGGCTGGCAGCACACTCACAATGTTGCCTATCTGGAGCATGGCTTCGAAGGCGGCACTCATTCCGTGGTGCTCCATGGCCATGAAGACTGTGTTCACCACAATGCACAAGGTGATGGTGAGCTCTGCAAAAGGGTCTGTCACAATCCCAAAGAGAAGTGTCTTGAGCTTCACCCACATGGGGCAGCACTCCCAGATCAAATACTTCTGAGCCAAAGTGGTCAAGCAGGGTGGGCACCTCCGTTCGGATTCCTCCAATTCTGTATCACAGGTGTGGGGTCAATGACAGCTGTCAGCCATGTATCCTCTTATGCTGGGAGCCCCTGGTCATCCCCTAAACCTTGTCAATACTAATACCACTGGCAGTTTCTGCCCCAGCACCCTGCTCATGACCTTTGCCTATTTTCTGAACTCCTTCGTTCCAGGAAGTGCAGTCCAATCTCTGTCCCCATTCAGTCCCCCAAAGCATGGAACCTACACTTTTTAATTGCCCAACCCCCAAGTCATGTTCTTAGTTCTCCATTTACCTGGCTTAGATTTCATGTCCAGCCATCTATAAACCCCCTTGCAGACACCCTTAGTTCTCTTGCCCTTCTCCACTCCTCTCTTTCCCTGAACATGCAGATTCTTCTGCATCTATACCAACCAGGTAAACCTGGTTAGAAAAACTATACAACCATGCTGACTGGTCCCACTAGCAAGTTATGAGTCCCAGTTTGTCACAGTCCAGAAATCCTGCCATGTTTCTCCATTTCAGTCTACTCCCTCAGTCTTCCAGGCTAACATTTCTCACTTCCCCACTATCCTCCAACCTTCCCCTATCTATTTTCTCGTTGCTGACCAGCATCTTTTGATTTCCCTCAGAATATAAAATCACTCACAAAAGAACTTCCCCTTCTTCTTTTCACTGAGTTTCCAAGGAATCTACAAGTTTATCACTATGTTCTGTACCCTATTCAGCACACGAGCTCACTCTACTCCTATTTGTGTACCTGCTCAAGGCCTGTGTCATCCCCTTTCTCTGCCCTCCAGACTATTCTTATCAGCACGTGAACATGCTTTAAGTGTATCTCCACTTTTCAAAAGATAACCCTGGGACCTTTGTAATTCTTCATCTACTGTCCCCTTAGCAACAAAAATCCTTGTAAGAGTTTTCTACATTTAACTTTCTCTAATATCTCACTTCTGTTTCCTCCCTGACCCCTGGAATCAGGCTTTTTACCTCTTCCACATTCAAATAATCAATTTCTAGTTATCCCCTTACTCTGCTCTCACAGCATTTGACAGAATTTGTAATGTTCTCCTCGAAATCCCTTCCAGGACATCATAACCTCTTGGTTTTTCTCCCTTGTCAGTGACTTCTTCTCAACTTCAGTTCCTGTCTCTCCCTTTCCTGCCTCTGAATGTTGGAGATCTCAAGCATTCTTTCCTTGATATTTCTTTTTTCCCCTCTCTAGGTAATCTCCCTGAGCCCCATGGTCTTAAAAAACCATCGCTATGTTATCTGCCACCAGATTATATGTTGAGTTTCTGATCTTTTCCTTAAGCAACAGGCTCATCTCTAGCTGCTTCCATTAAAGCTCCATGTGGATGTGCAACTGGGCCACTTCAACAGAGGGCAACTATAGAGGTCTATCTATAAATGCTCCTGTAAGATACACACTCTGCAGATATGCCAGCCCACGTGGCAAGGAAAGATTCTGTCCATTGATTATATTACTACTACTACTACTACTAGAAACAACTGATAAAATCCATTTTGAAAAACAGTGAGTTTGATTTACCTACAGAAATGTTAAAAAAAAAACACAACTTCATATATATGTGACCTGTGTGAGTGTGTGTGTGTGTGTGTGTGTGTGTGAATGCATGGAATGTAGCAAGAAGGATACATGAGAAACTGAGAGTGCACTGGGACACTGGGGAGCATCAAGTCTCTTTAGTATGAGAAAGACATAGTTTTCTTTGTATATGCATCTGTAGTATTTGAATTTTTTTGCTATATATATTTTTCAAAAGAAAGGAACTTGTAGAAGTAATATATGCTCCCAAATTTTGCTGTTTCATTTTCCTATACATAAATAAAAAATTATGTGTAGTCAAATTTATCCGTGTTGTTCTTTATGTTAACTTGTTTTCATGCCTTGCATTATAAGCCATTCTCATCATAAGATTTAAAAAACACCTATTCACATTTTCTCCTAGTTCTTTTGTAGCTTTACCTTTCCCTTAAAATTTTAGTGCATTTGGGGTTTATTTTCAGTAAGGATTAAGATATTAATCCAGTTTATTTTTTCCAACCTCTGGTTATTTATAAAAATGCTGTTTATTGCATAATATCTAATTTTCCAAAGGATTTGAAATTTCATTTTTGTCATAAATTATTTCCATCTATGCCCATATACTTTCATATGCAAGTGTCCATTTCTGTTCCATAGATCAAACTATTTTCACTACCACATTGTTGTAATGACTTATAATCTTTGTAAGCCTTTAAAATCTTCCAAACATTTTGTCAAATAAAGTAAAAAAAAAAAAAACTGAGAAAAAGTAAAGTAAAAAGTAAATTAAAAAAAAACTGCGTCATATCATAGACAAAATGCTCATTTCATTAACATGTAAAAATCAATGAGAAAAAGACCAAACCAATAGAAAAATGATTAGATAGTTTCTAAAAGGAAAATTCAAATGGTTTATAAATATTTGAAAAGATGTCCAATAATACTCAAAATGAAAGAAATGCAAAATAAAGCTATACTAAAATATTATTTCACGGATCAGATTTGCTAAGATAAGACAGTTTGATAATTATGTTTTGGAGGGTGTGGGTTGAAAGACAGTATCATCCATTGCTCGGGTGGGTGCCAGTTGATATAGTTATACAGAGCATCCCTTGTTCAAAACTAAAAATGCTTACCCCCATGACAAAGCAATTTCACTTTGAAGCATTGAACCTATAGTGCATGTAGAAGGTGTTGTAGTGACCGTAGAATTTACTTCCCATCAAGAAGGGAATGGCTAGGGCGCCTGGGTGGCTCAGTGGGTTAAGCCGCTGCCTTCAGCTCAGGTCATGATCTCAGAGTCCTGGGATCGAGTCCCGCATCGGGCTCTCTGCTCAGCAGAGAGCCTGCTTCCCCCTCTCTCTCTCTGCCTGCCTCTCCATCTACTTGTGATTTCTCTCTGTCAAATAAATAAATAAAATCTAAAAAAAAAAAAAAAAAGAAGGGAATAGCTAATTAAATTATGGCACTTCTATATAACGTAACACTAACAGTTATTGGAAAATGTAAGAGTACTTACCTGGAATGATTTTCAGGACATATTCATTAAAAAAATTATGACACAGAATAGCATATGTGATATGCTACCATTTTCAAGGGAGAAGAAAGACTATATATTTTTAATTAAGCATAACAAAATATTTTTGGGAGGAAACACAAGACAACAGGTTTGGACATTTTTTCTGGAAAGGAGAGGTGGGTAGACAGAAATAATTCTCTTTTTTAAAATATGCCCTTTAGTGTGTTTTAAATCATGTATAACATATTGCCCATTCAAACAAAAAATGTTCTAAATAAAAATTTGATAAACAGATTTTATTTAAATAATGGAGCAAAGAAAGTGTTACTCTTTCCACTTCCAGGAATCAATGAAAGCATCCAGGAGACTGAGAAATAGAAATGCAAATTCTTGGCAATGATTTTGTGGATTTGATACCAAAAGCAAAGTCCACTAAAGCAAAAGTAAAGACACAAGATGACATCAACTAAAAAGCTTCTGCGAAGGAAACCATCAACAAAAGGAAAAGGCAACTTATGGAATGAGAGAAAATTGCAAGCCATTCATCTGATAAGGAGTTAATATTCAAAATATATAAATAGCTCCTACATATCAGTAACAAAAAATCCCCCAAATAATTTGATTTTAAGTGGGCAGAGGAACTAAGTAGACATTTTCTTTTCCAAAGAAGATGTACAAATGGCCAACAGATACATGAAAAGATGCTTTTATCAGAAATCAGCAGGGAAATGCAATTAAAAAAGCAATGAGATACCACCTCACACCTGATGAGGGGGCAGGAGGCTGGCTGATGACAAAGCAAAAGCTGGCGCCTTGCACCCCCCCTCCACCCGCTCCCCTCCATATGTGTAGCATTCCTCAGGCACCCCTGACTGCCATAAAAGGATAAATAGTTAACTTGCTGAGATCACAATCCTGCAAGAAAGGAGTCTCCCTTGGTTTGCAAATGTCCTTGAGATTACAACAAAGAAGTTACCTTATCAATAGCCCAATTTCCAAAGACACAGATCTCAGTTCCTCAAGCCCTAATGTCACCCTCCCCTCCATAAAAAACCGAAGGAGGCAGAGGTAGAAGGAAAAGTAAATAAAGTTAAATGGAGGCGGAGGTAGAAGGAAAAGTAAATAAAGTTAAATTTCTTCTAAACCTAAATCTCATGAACAAGGATGCTTGATAGCATCTTCCACCAGGAGACTCTCAATTGTCTTTACTTGATAGTAACCAAGCCTTCAATATCCTGATAGTATTCTTTGCCCCAATAGCCCTTCTGGACACCCCTTTGTCCTCACCTACCCAACTCCTGTGTATATAACCAACCACTCCTCACAACCCGGGGCAGCAGCTCTTCCTGCCCACGGGTCCTGTCCCCGTGCTTTAATAAACCACCATTTTGCACCAAAGATGTCTTAAGAATTCTTTCTTTAGTCGTCAGCTCCGAACCTCACCCCACTGAACCTGACTTAGGTTCTGGGACTTCATCACACCTGATAAAATGGCTATCATCAAGAAGATAAGAGACAATAAGCGTTGGCAAGGATGTGTAGAAAAGGGAACCCTGGTGTACTGCTGGTGGGGATGTAAATTAGTGCAGCCACTGTGGAAAACAGTATGGAGATTCCTCAAACATTAAAAATAGAACTACTATGTTAGTTCCAAAGGAAATGAAATCAGTATCTCAAAGAGACATCTGTTCTCCCCATGTTTATTGATGCACTATTCACAATAGCCAAGATATGGAACAATCTAAGTGTCCATCAATAGATGGATGGATATAGAAGATGTGAGACACACCCACCCGCCCATACACCCTCCTCCCAACACGGGAATATTATTCAGCCACAAGAAAGAAGGAAATATTGGTGTTTACCCTTAAACTTGAGGACATTATGCCAAGTGAAGTAAGTCAGACAGAACAAGGTAAATACTGATGTTACACAATATCACTTCTATGTGGAATATTTAAAAAAAAGAGATGAACGTGTGAGGTGTGAGGGATGTATTCATAACCTAGATAGGGAAAGTCTTTCACAATGTATACATGTATCAAATCATCACAATGTACACTTTCAATATTTTACAGTTCTGTCAATTATACCTCAAAAACTGAAAAAAATCTTCCAAAATAATGATAACATAAAAAAAGGATGTGCTGCCCCTCTACTTCCAGAAACCACTAAAGGCATCAAACCCGAGAGACAGAAATGCAAACTCTAATGAAACTAGAAAACATTTGTAAAAATCAAATCATAAGTTATGTGCAAAGGCTAGCAAATACAGGACAGGTCAATCAGAGTACAGGAGAATGCTCTGAAAGGACACTTGGAATGACAGCAATATAAACTGGCAAAGTATGTTTTCTAAAGCAGTTCGCACACCCTGGAGGCAAAATCAATGATCTCTAGCTGAAACAAAAGCAAGCACTTCCCTGGACCTATTCTGGCACTAAAAAGCACAGGAAGCCGTGTTGCATTAAAAATCTTGCAGATGGGCCATTGTGTCAGGATGCGCATGTCTGTGCGGCAAGACAGGAAAAAACTCTGCCTTGTAAACAGCCTTAACTGTTGCTGATCTTGAATGTCTGGGGAGACCCAGAGTCTAAGCGAATCATACACTTGCTAGCTTGGAACATGATCACAGCTCTTTCCCTGAAAGACTCCTACAGAAATTTAAGCCAGAAAGAACATCCTTCCCTTCCTTTGGCTACAATTAAAGATGCCATTTCTCCTATTAACATTCTTCACTTGTGCATCCTTTCCTGTCGCTTCAGGAATCTATTGAATATTCTCTCTTTCCTTTATCTTCAGTCTTTCCCATTGTCACAGATCCTCTCCATTAGCATGTAAATATACTTTTTAAATACTCCATACAAGAAAATAAATAAACAATGCTACTTACACCCTGGTGATGTTTTACTATCTCCTCCCTTTGGCAGGCAAACTTTTGAAAACGTTGTCTATAAACAATATATCCTTCTCCTCCCACCACACCTCCCTTCTTCAAACTCCTCCCATACCCTGCAAATCCTCACTTCTTAGATCACCGAAGACATCCCTATAACCAAAGCCCCTGGACTCTTTTCAGACTTAATCTTATTTGATTTTTCTACAGCATCTTTTGCTGCTTTTGACTTGTCTATTTTTCCTGAAGGAATTCAGACCCCAGGTCTGTGTTGTATTCTTCTGGGTCTTCTCCTATTTCTGGACATTCCTTCTCAGCTTCGTCTGCTGAATTTATCTCTTCTGCTCAATCACTAAACATTATAGTTTTCTTAGAAATCTGTCCCAGGTCTTCTCTTCTTACTCAATTCTTGTGTCATCTTATCCACTTGCACCTTTGCAAAATTATCGTCTACATTCAAATAGCTTTTAAATATGTATTTCTAGGTCATCCTCATCTTCTAAGTTCTAGACCCATTTATTGCAAATCTGATTTCCTCCTGGAAATTCTTACCTGAATGCCCCAAGGGCACCTGAAACCTGCTATATCCCAGACTCAACTCATGATCTTCCCTCTCATCTTTCCCCAGTGAATCCCACTAAAGTATTCCTTTTACAAGCTGTTGCACCAGTATCCCTTCAGTTGCTTATGCCAGAAACATGTGGCCCACCAAGTCCTGAATCTTAGGTCCCTGGGATAGCTCTTAATCCTCCCAATTCCTACCACTCTTACTGTTACCACCACAGAGTCCAGGCACTGCCATCTCTCAGCTGGTTTCCTCCCAACTGGTTTCCTTGCCAACACTCTTCCCCTTTTAATTCCATTCCCTACACGAATTCAGAGTAACTTTTACAAAGTGCAAATGTAGCTCCCTTGCCTCCAATCATTTAATGGCACCTTACTGCTCTTAGGATGAAGCCCCAAATCCTTAATTTGGTATAGGAAATTTTGTGGGTTTGGCCCCAGTCCATCTCTCCAGCCTTATTTTGAGCCCCCTTCCTCCTTGCTCTCTGTGCTTCCACCAACCACATCAGGCTTTTTCATTTCTTTAAATACTAAGCTCTCTTCTGCTTCAGAGATTTTGCTGTCCTTTCTGCTTGGAATACTTCCCTAACTCCAGGCTAAACTTACCATATTTCCTTTAGCATCCTGTACTTCTCCTTCGAGACACTCAGCACACTGGTAATAACTTATTCCAAGTCCCTGTCTCCTACTCAGCATGAGGGTAGAGACTGGGCTGTGTTGACTGCTATGCCCCTGCTTCTGGTCTAGTCTGGACAACTGTCCAATCTTAGCTTGTGTGCAAACATTGATGGTTCATGTGCCCTGAGCTCAGTGAATTGCCAAATTCTTATTGGGTTGGGCCAAACTTTCTCAGGCACAATCACTCCCAAAGAGGTGGCCTCTGTAAATTCCAACACAACTTGGACAATGCCAAGTACCCTTCATATATTGTGAGTGTTGTGGGTATAATGTCTGACCAGAGAAGATCAGAAGTTATCTGCACTATGCTCAAGCAACTTTGACCTCTTTGCCCTAATCTGAAGTTGTCTTTACCCAGATTGTCTTAAAAATATCAGTTAGTCTCTTGCTTTTCCTAGTATATTCTTCCTTGAGAGGAAGTCTGTCTTACCTCAGGGTATCTGACCATTCCTTATTCTCTTCCTATCTATCAGTTCAGGTCATTATAATAAGCATCACCCCCAAATGTCACCTTTGTGTGTCACTCTCATTAACCATTCATTCAACAACTATTTGTTGAATGTCTACTGTATGCCAAGCACTGCTCTTTCAGGTTCTGGAATCTAACCATGAATGGAACAGGTACATCTCTGCCCTTGTTTACTACTGACTAAATAAGAATAGCCAACATCTGCTGAACATTTACTAAGTGCCATATGTGGATCTAGACCCTTTACTTATGCTAACTCACTTAATCCTCAAAAAACATTACAAGATAGGTACATTTTCACTATTTTACAGGTGAGGCAATTGAAGCATAGAACAGTTAATGGAGATCCAAAGTTGCACAGCCTACCCTGCATGGCAGAGCCAGGAAACAAACCCAGGCAGTCTAGCTCCAAGGTCTGTGTTCTGAACTATCATGCTCTGTTGCTTCTCATCAATTCTGAGACCTCTTTTGTTCTAACCTGGGTTGGGATGTGTTTGGAACACTCTTTTAGTTAATTCTTGTCTCTTTCCTGCAAAATACATTGCATGTGACATTCATCTGTCTGGAACTCTCTCCCCTACTCTCTCTTAAGTCTGAATCCCTTACTTCATTCAGATTTCTGGTCTCCTTAGGGAGAATGGCTTTTTGCATCCACTTTATCTGAAATAGCCCCTCTGTAGTCCTATCTTTCCTATCTCCTTCCCTACTTTATTTTTTCCCCTACTTCTTATCATTACCTGAAAATCTATTTTTTTTTAATTTTCTGTATGCTCTGGCTCCCAGAATGTAAATTCCATGTGTACTGGCTTCTATCTTGTTCACCACTGAATTCCCAGCACCAGAATAATGCCAGACATAAAGCAGGTGCTGAATAAATGGTTGTTGAAGAGTAAATAAATGAAAAAAAAAAAAAGAGGAAGAGGAAGCTTGAAAGTTCTGGGAAATAAATGAAGAAGCAAGCTGTTTGTATTTAACATTAACTGTTTGATGGCTAATAGCAAAAAGAAAAAAGAATCCAAGCAACTCACCAGGCCAGCAAAAAATCACAGGCATAGCAGCATGTTAACATCCTACGCAGCCATCAAAAATGCTAGGCAGATTCAAATTAAAACCACATTGAGATATCACCTTACACCAGTTAGAATGGTCAAAATTAGCAAGACAGGAAACAACATGTGTTGGAGAGGATGTGGAGAAAGGGGAACCCTCTTACACTATTGGTGGGAATGCAAGTTGGTGCAGCCACTTTGGAGAACAGTGTGGAGATTCCTCAAGAAATTAAAAATAGAGCTTCCCTATGACCGTGCAATTGCACTACTGGGTATTTACCCCAAAGATACAGATCTAGTGAAAAGAAGGGCCATCTGTACCCCAATGTTCATAGCAGTAATGGCCATGGTTGCCAAACTGTGGAAAGAACCAAGATGCCCTTCAACGGACGAATGGATAAGGAAGATGTGGTCCATATACACTATGGAGTATTATGCCTCCATCAGAAAGGATGAATACCCAACTTTTGTAGCAACATGGATGGGACTGGAAGAGATTCTGCTGAGTGAAATAAGTCAAGCAGAGAGAGTCAATTATCATATGGTTTCACTTATTTGTGGAGCATAAAATATAGCATGGAGGACAAGGGGAGATGGAGAGGAGAAGGGAGTTGGGGTAAATTGGAAGGGGAGGTGAATCATGAGAGACTATGGTCTCTGAAAAACAATCTGAGGGGTTTGAAGTGGCGGGGGGGGGTGGGAGGTTGGGATACCAGGTGGTGGGTATTATAGAGGGCATGGATTGCATGGAGCACTGGGTGTGGTACAAAAATAATGAATACTGTTTTGCCGAAAATAAATAAAAAATAAATTAAAAAAAATGAATAACATACTACATATTCTGCACTTTTTCCACTTTATGTTTCTGAGAATTACTTATACTGATACATGTTTATTTTGTTTTTCATTTTCAGTGCTATAGTGTAAGATTCCATTGTATGAATAAAGTGTTTTTGTTTTTTTCATTTCTCTGGAAACAAAAACTGGAAAAAATACTATGATATTTTATTTCAGAATAAATTATTCTTAACAGAAAAAAAAATGCTAGGCATACAGACTCTATTACAATGAAAGTGATTTTGGAGGGGCAGGGGATGGGAGGTTGGGTGAGCCTGGTAGTAGGTATTAAGGAGGGCACATATTGCATGGAACACTGGGTGTGGTGCATAAACAATGAATTCTGGAACACTGAAAACAAATTTTAAAAATAAATAAAAATTAAAGAAAAGTGATTTTAAAATAATGATCAATGAGGGAAAATAATGAGAAAGAATATGTACAATATGTACACATGGTTTTTACTGAAATGTGTACACATTTCCCAAAACACAAACTCATGTATGCAAGAAATGTAACTTAAAGGTTCCCCCTCCATAATTGAGTTCAATATATACTGCAAGTCCCCAACCTGGGAATCTTGTTTTAGTTAATTCAATATCTGCTACTACTTCGCTATCTGAAGTTGTGTCTGAGTTCTGGAGGGCCCAGGGTTCACCAACAGTGGACTGCTGAGCTGGTCCTTGGTCATTGTCAGGTGTATTTTACAAGTCATTGTAGTTCCCATGTGGTCTCTGATGGGAGAGTCACCAAGATGGCCGTTCCTTCTTTGCCTCTCGCTCACTTCCTTCTCCATCCCTCCAGCTACTCTCCTGCCATGCAGGCCACAGGGCACTCTCTGGGGCTGCCTCAGGTTCTCTCTACACAAGTGGGTTATCTGCCTGTTCTACTGTACAGTTTCTATGCCATATTGGGTATGTGGGTCTTTTCCCAAGACTTGCCACCCCTGGCTTCACCTAGAAAGTAAGGTATAGATTGGTTCTGTTTTCAAATCCCTCAAACTTTTGTTTTTTCTTTTTTTGTTTCATCATGCCCTTCCTCACAATTAGGATTCAGTCCAGGACTGGAAGGAGAGCACACAGAGAGCCCTTTCTCAGAAACCCACCAGCATCCAAGCTTCCTCTCCCTCCTTCAGCCCAGTACATGTTAAATTTGTCTAGGGGAGGCAAGTAACTGGACAGGATGAAGGCCATATTTTCCATACCCCGAGGCAAAATAAAGGGTGGATAAGAAGACAGGCCTTATACTCAGGGTCAGGAAGATGCAGTCATGCTTTTTGGGAACTTGAGTGTCAGGTGGTCGTGAACAAGTGCCACTTTTCCTCCAGCTTCTGTTTTGGTGTAAGCAATCGGAATACAACCCTTAGGAGGCTAAGTGGATTCCCATCTGATTGATGGAGCCCTGAATTAACAAGAATTTAGTTAAATTGACTGATTAATTTACTTAAGTCATCTTCCAATGCTTAGCACAATGGGGGTTTGAGATAAAAATTAAATTATAATCATAAAATTACAACCATGAAAAATGACAGGATAATTTTGCTGTATTTAAAAATCAAGGACTGTAAGTTTTCTTGCATACCTGAAGTAGCTTGAAATTCTCTGGTGCCTGCCAGATTACTTTCTCAAATTTAGTTTTGTGAATGCATATGAAGCAGATGTAAATTTGAACAAGAGATGAAACTAGGGCATTAAAAACTCATTGGATTCTATTGTTTTTGAAAAAGTTGTCCATATTCTTAAAAAAACACACATCGATAAAGGACGATGGGATGAAGGGCATAAAAAGGAATAGTATTTAGGATCCCAGGACACAGATGGGTGACATCTTTGACACAGGGTTGGAACATCTCCTCTGCTGCTCAAATGCAGACTCACTGTAGCACCATGGATGGATGTTCAAATGAGTGATACTTACCCTCAAGGACAGAGGTCATGATGCTGACAACACTCATTGCCCTTTTGGCTCTGAAAGGTTCATCCAAATATTCTGCTGATAAGAAAGTCTTCTTCTGTCCTGCATCAAATGCCTGCTGGGACACAAACAGTCAGGATACTCCCCCAACCTAAAGTCATCAGTGGAAAAGACAGGTCACTCAGCCTCTTACTGGCCAGTCTTTTGTGGTCACAAGTTGCCTGGTGAAACTATGATCCTCTACAGTTATGCTTTGGGAAATGGGACTGCTTCTCAAACTTGGGATAAGAGCGTAGGCATGAAGATCAGAGTCTACGCTTGTAGCTAACACTATAATCTGGCTCACCTGAAGCTAGGTGCAAGCAGAGTCTAGGTTTTTACCTAACACTATAACATGGGCTCACCTGAGGCTCTGTAAACTCCTGCCTGAGGACAGGCCCTTGGGCTCCAGAGTGGGACATAGGTTGTCTCAAGCATCTCTGAGGTATCTACCCAAGGTAAGTGAGAGCTGCAAGAGTGGAGGACCGGGCAGTCATTCCAAGACTTTGTCTCTGCTGTGCATATGGGGTTCACAAAGAATTCCTCTCCAGGACAGGCTTTCTTGACCTCCTTTCTAATAGGCTCATTACTCTCCCAGCATACAACCCAGTTCCAAACTCCACACAGTCCTTTTCTTTCTAAGGAAACATTTGTGTGTCTTGATTCTCCAGTGTTCGTTGTCTGACACAATCCTTTGAGCCTTTCCTCTTTGGGTCTTCACTGGAAGTTACATCTGGGTTCTGTGCCCCTAAGTTTAGTCACATACTACCCTGGATATAGGGAATCCTGCGCCCACAGCAGCTGATTCAGCGCTGCACACCCATTCCGAATCCAAATCTGACAAGCATTTATTGAGCACCTCCCATAGATGAAGCTCATAGGTTTACAGTAGAAAGTGCCTTAATACATATAAAGAACATTCAGAAAGTTTTCGATGATGAGAGCTCAACAAGAGATGCTAAAGCTATTGTTATTTGTCAGTTACCTGTGTACCAATGCAGGCACTTTATGATTCTATTTAACCCTTCAGCTACTTAGAAACTTTTTAAATGGGAGACATGGGGGATTGAAGAATTTAAGGGACTTGTTATAGGTGTCTCAGCTGGTAAGTGACACACCTGTCATTGAAACCCACAGCCTAAAGAGTTAATCTTGCACTAGCCAAGTAATTTAATTAAAATGAATCAAAAGCCAGAATATCTCAGAGAGTTAGTAATCTAGGGAGAAATTCTTTAATGAGGTGCTTTCTGTACAAGCAGCATCACCCTGGCCCTCCCGTTCTGGTTAGGTTTGTCCAATGCGAGGCATACACAGATCAGAGTCTGGAAGGAGAGAGGAGTAGGCTGTCACCTGGCTTCTTCCTTGCTGAGCTGTGGCTGGGTAGTGGCTGTGATCTTCCACCTGGTTCACAAGTTCTGCTGGGCCACCCAGCTCTTGCTGGTCCTTCCTCTCACCTCTTCAGCCTGAGCATGTAACAGCTCTCCCTTATTGCTCATCTCTAGGTGTTTCCCTGTCCCTCCTTATTCTGAGCCCAGCACACACCTCTGTAAATGCTTCAATAAACTCTCCCCACTTGCCCACTGGAATGGTTCATCTGTGTCTAGCTGGGATCACATGGCATCCAGTCAGAGATGGAGCTAAGGTAACCCGGTAGGACTTATCCAAGTCGCAGAGCCATACATGGTCAGTTTACAAGTCTGTTTGCGACTTCTCTGTGTCCCTGGCTAGACAGAGAGGGCAAATGAAAAACACTAGAAGCATCATTACTGAAACTAAAGGGAGAGTTCAAATTAAATCACAGCTCTCAATTTAATAAGGAGTCCCTGGTTTGCTATTGTACTCTGCCATTATTCTACTAAGAGTGCTTGCCAGTTAGTCGCTGTTGCCTAATTTGTACATTTTGGCAAGTTATTGCTTCTCTGAGTAAAGCAAGGAATACTTTGCCTTTATTAATATCTGTGCAGGGCCCCTACCAGAATTTCACTGGATCCCATGTGCTAAGCCCAGCATAATTTGCACAGAGCTACAGGCAGAAAGGGAACTTTCCATTTTTCTCATATTCATGTCTCTAAAGCAGTGATAGTGAGTGGGGGCAGAGGAACACTGAAAAAAAAGGGGGGGATCAGTTGGGAATTAATTTGTATTTATGTACAGCAGAGTAAACCAGAGAACCTGTTTGACCTCAGGTAAACCCAACCCCTCTCTCTGGCTCTCACCTTCCCTGCCTGTAAAATGAGGGTAGCTGGGAAATGTTGGACAGAGTGTTGCCTAAAGGACCCTTCCATGGGTGACACTCAGGGTTTCTTGGCCTCTACGTGGAGGGAAGCCCAAGAGTCTGGAACATTGACAAACTTACCGAGACTTCGATGCCCCCTGGGGCAAGCTCACCAGTGGACATTGTGGAGTGTCGGTCTTCTCCATGTCCTGGCCCAGGGTTAGAGGATTGAGGCAGTGGACTCCTAAGGAGGGGGCCTTGCTGGCCAACACCCCCACCCAGCAGCAGGGAGCCCCGATGACTCTCACGGTCTCCAGGAAAAACTCCATCTTCTGTGACCCCATCAGGGAATGAGGTATCCGGGCAAGGGGCACGGAAATGGAACACACTCCCATGGCTAGCCCGGCGTCTCCCAGAGGTGAGGCCTAGGAAAGACTGGGTATTGCCCCAGAGGAGCAAGAAATAAAGGCAGGCTGGAAGCTCAGCTTGCTGGCAAATCTGGAACCCAATACTTCCTCTACCCACTCCCTTTCCCCTGCCCTTATTCTCATGAACTTCCAGAAGAAAACTAAAGACACAGATCTAAGCATAGTCAAGGTAAACATGGGAAGAGAATGAGGGAGAAGAATATTTTTGACATAGCCTGGGAAAAGGCCAGGAGAGGTGAGAGATTATAGGGTGCTTAAGACCAGCAAAGAGGTCATGACAGCCAAGAATGTCAGAAGACAACCTTGTCACCCAAAGGGATTAGTCTTCACCAGCATGTGCCATGCGGCTGGACAAAGCTGTCTTAAATTCCTTGTTCCACATGTAAAGCTGAGACCTGAGGAGATTATTATGCAAGCCTGGTAAATGGTTGTTGAATGAACAAGTGTATTTTATTGTCTGGAAATTAGGTTCTGCAATTTATTAGATCCAGCATATATAAACCTGAGAGTTTGTGTTGCAAAGGAGACAAGAGCTTTGTAATGTAATGAGTTTCAAGGATCCCTTGAGGCAAACTTTGAAATGGGGAGATTGAAGGGAGAGTTACAGCCTAATTTCCTGGAAGAATAATGCCATTCCTCCAAATCAATAAACATTTTCCATCAAAATCTGCCACTGAGGGAACGATGAGGCTTAGAGTTTCCAGAGGAAAGGAGCTAATTCACAGGCCCAGAGCCCCTGGAGATTGGGTTGGGTAGTACCCATAACCACCGTGGGAACTTGACCATAACAAGTTATCAGTTCTGTCCTGAACCATCTGAAGTATTTCTGAAGATCTACACACTGACTTCCCAGTAAACTCTGATCACACTGCTGAATGTTTCCCCTATCCTTAATTCCTTCTGGTAACAAAACACTGAAGTTGGGACATCTTGTCCATTGGAGTCCTCCTTACTTATTCCCCTATACCACAGAACTGAAGTTTCCTTTCTGGATTATTTGGAGCCCAGTTCTGTTCAGCAACTATCACTATAATCTCAGTATTTTCAACAGGGCACTCTTTTCCTAGAATATATGTCCAAGGATTATGGCACTCATAAAAAAAAATCCACAAATACTTCCCACTTTTGAAGTAAAGGAGCAGATCAGACAAATCTTTATTAAAAATGGGATGACTGAGTTACTTGCAGTTGGGCACTAAGCAAACCAATGAAGAAACTAAGAAGATGATTTTGGTCCCATATTGGATATGTAGTATGTAGTGCTTCCTGGCCACCAGTTAATATTTCAGAATTGACCTATTTGACAAATGGTGGGCAATGACCTCTGAATCTAAAAGCTAGAGTTGCCTTAAAATGCATCACCCAAGCAGACCAGCTGGAGTCCTGTGGTTTCCCTGAAACCCTTGCTGTGTCTCTCCTCGTTGCTACCCTCGACCTCTCACTCACAGCTGCTAGTTAGAAAATGGCTTTATGTAAAAACTGCTTATAGTCGCTTTATTACAAGAGCACACCTGGGAAAAGAGGAAGGGGAAGCCCTCTTGAGCGAATTCCAATCCATTAGTGAACAGTAAAGAAGTATCCAAATAGCGCTTCCCTGCCTTTGCACATACATGTTCTCTTTTAGACCTGGAAAAGACTCATCTTCCCCTCCTCTGCAGTCTTCAATTACTGGAGGAATCCGTACTTACTATTTGATATTCATTTCAAATATCTCCTCCTCCATGAAGCCTTTCCTGATACACCTCCACCCCCATAAGAGAGGGTGCCTCTCCTATCCCCAAAACACCATGTGTGTTTCCCTAATATAGTATGTAGCACATAAGCTGTTTTTCTATTTGTCTCCTCCACCAAGTAGATGTCCTTGGGAAATGGACCACGTTTTAGTCATCTCTTTACACCACTGCACTTAGTATTATTGCATTACCAAGATGAGCTCCTCTTTTGTCCATCTGAAGGTAAATTTATTTGGAGAGATGAGCACATACACACCAATTACTGGACATCCAGGTGCTAATCTATGTGGGGCTGACTGAAGGAGGGGAATTAAAGCCCCATGCATAGTATCACTGACATTTCCATGGAAGCTGTGATTCATCCTGGTCAAATCCCCCTTCAAACATCTGATCTGTACTTTGTGCATACCAGGTGCTGCTCAAAAGAGGCAGAGCAAGGAAGGGAAGGGCCCAGAATCTGGTCAATGCTGAGGTGTGTATATCCCTGAGACCAGTGTGCACATGAGCAGGTCTATGTACATATAGGCACACCATAAGTCTGGGGATTGTAGAGACTGTGTTATAAGAAGTAGAACATCCTTCAGATGAACACAGGAAGAGAGACTGAGAGGGAAGTGAAGGTCAAGAGGAAGTGAAGGTCAAGAGCCGTGTTTATCCCCTTTCTCATACTGTTAATGTGGGAGCTGCTCTTCCACAAAGGGGTTATCATCTCTTAGGTCCCTGGAAAGAGCATATTTGGGGTACACAGGACTTTCAAGGGAGAGTGAGGTGGGGGGAGGAAACTTGGTGAGTATAGGGAATCTTGGAGTGGGATGTAGAAGGTTTGGGTGGTGAACGGAATTGTTACAGGGTCTGAAGGGAGGTACTGAAGTTACTCTTAGGCTGGACTGCATCACAGAGATGGGTCTGGAATCCTTCTTTCCAAGGTCAGAAAGAAGCTTATAAATGAGTTCAGCACCTCGGACAGAATTACAGATCAGAAAGTTTTATAAGGAAGCTAACCTTTGATGTCCACAGGTCCTTGGACAACTCAAGGTCAGCATGTCCAATATGGGCTCACCACTTTCCCCTATGAACTTAGGTTCTTCCTCCAGTGTTCCTGCCTTAGAATCACCACCCATCTAACTACACAATTCTGGAAACTGGGAGTCATTTTGGACTCCTATATCCTTTTTCCACATTCTGAAGTTCCAGTCTTATTGTCCCCTACCCCCAATAAAAGTCACAATCTGCTCCCTTTTCACATCCACAATGCCCCTGTCCTAGTTTAGGCCACCATTTGGTGGTGGAGGTGGTTGGTATGTTGTCTGGATTACTATAACATCCTCCTAATCTTTGTGTCTCTAACTGTCTCCCTGCTACAAATGTCTTCCTACTCCAATCATTGTCCATGGCCGCTTCAAAGGTGGGTAATCCTTATAGAACTTGAGCACTTTACCATTCTGCGTTGGTTGTAAGGATCAGATTGGGGTGATTTGTTGTCATCTGTAGAGCCCTCTGACACCTTTGGTTTCATTCTGTGCTTTCTCTCACTGGCAGTTTTGGAAGCTAAAGGTGATCCATTGTGGGACTGGAGAGAGGCTGTGTCAATCCCCAGTGCTGCCAGCACCTGAAGAGAGAGAATAGCAGCTGCAGCCAACAACACGTGATTGAGCTTAGCATGAATGTGTCCCTTACCCATGCAGTGTCACAGAGGTGATGGTATCTAAAACAAAGGAGATCAGGATTAGAACCTGGGTGGTAGTGGGAGTGAGGCATGGCAGGAAGAGCCACCTCTGGGTCATCCCTTTCATTCACACCCCTTAGTATGCCCTGCTGATGCCCTGCCCAAATCCATTTTCCAGGTCAGTATACTCATCTTCAGTTGCTTGAGTGTTAGCTTCTAATGGATCACAGCTACACTATTCTGAAGAGTATTTCCTTTGACTGTACATTTGGCTGGGGTAGATATGGGGGTGCAAAAGGCCAGCCCTCTTGCCTCGAGGCACAGTTAACTTTGTGATACAAGCATACCACAGAGCTCCCCATGGGATCAGGGTGAAGGTCATCTCTAGCTGAGACCATCTTCTTGTTTAATTCTTCTCCTGTCCCATCCTACTTCCTTCTCTTTCATTTTCCTGAGAGCACCCCTCAATAAATCACTGGCACAGGATCTTCATTAGGTTCTTTTTTAAGAACACCTGACCTAAAATGGCCCTTCAGGTAGAGTGAATCTTCTTACAGTTCCCTGGAATGACAGACTTAATCTAAGTGGCTCATCCAGAACTCTGCCCAAGAATGTGCAGCTTGTAATGGATTTCACAAAGCATCCACCCCTCACAGACCTCCTGCTCCTTCCGGACCATCTCAAGGGCCTCTTGGAACTTCTTCTCCTTGGCTTCAATTTCATCAATGGTTGCCTGGTTCTGCTCCTCATATGCCATGGTGACCACAGCCAAGATCAAGTTGACCAGGTAGAAAGACCCCAAGAAGATGACAAGCACGAAAAAGACCATATACATTTTCCCAGAAGCCCTCAGGGTCTGCAGATTCAAGAGAAAGGACATCTGTATCCAGAGTTTGAGGGCCCCTGATGTTGCCCGTTTCCTCTAGGGAAAAAGTAGGCATGCATCTGACTCCCTAGCTTCCAAACCAGTCTGTAGGGGGACATGTAGATCAATACCTGCTGGTAGAGGCGTTCCCAGGAATCCTGTGTCATCAGGCGGAACAGTGACAGGAAAGCCCAAGCAAAGGAATCAAAGCTGGTGTAGTTAAAATCTGGGTTGTCAGATGTCTTAAGACAGAGATAACCTTGAGGGCAGTGGCTGCAGCAAGAATAGAGAAGGTCACCAATTGCATAGTCTCTCTGCTCCTTTGGGTCAAGGCAGCCCAGGACTATAGGAAGACCATAGGGTTTGAAGTCAAAGATTAGAGTTTAAGACCTGGCCTCCCTCTTGTTAGCTGGATGACCTTCATTCCTTTAAGGTTCAGTTCTTCTTGCCCATTTATTTTTTATTTTATTTTTCTAAATATTTAATTTATTTATTTGAGAGAGAAAGAGAGAGAGCATGAGAGGGAGGAGGGTTAGAGGGAGAAACAGACTCCCCATTGAGTGGTGAGCCTTACAAGGGGCTCAATACAGGGCTCTGGGATTATGACCCAAGCAGAAGGCAGACACTTAACCGACTGAGCCACCCAGGTGCCCCTCTCTTGCCCATTTAAATGGGGATGATAATACTTTCACTTCAGAGTTTCATGCAGAGGGGATGGCCTGCCAGCTGACTGCCCACACACTATTCCGTAAGGTGGCAAACTCTTTGCAGGTTCACACCAGGGGAAGGAGAGTCAGTATCAATAATGCAGACTGAAAACCCGAGGCTTTTGGCGACATCTGCCAACCTGTCCATCAAAGGAGGACTCACATTAGTCAATTTTACTCACCAATTATATATAACAATAAAAACAACACTTTCCACTTAGTGGGCACTTATGTGTACCACTCTCTTCCTAAGTGCTTTACAAATGCTATAAATTAATCATTTGGCCCATCCTTTCTTACAGATGTGGAAGCTGAGGTTCAGAGAAAAGAAGTCAGTTGCTAAAACCATACAGATGTCAATGTATTTATTCAAAAGGAGAAATATAAATGTCAAATAGCCTGTGAAGACTGACTTATGATGGAAGGCCAAATTGAAGATGACCACATGGTGAGCATTGGGGTGGGCAAGGCAGGACTGACTCTTCACTCTCTCATGATAAGGGAATAAGTTGATGTCAAGAAGTATCTCTAAGCTAAAAGCATGTGAGGTGTTCACTTACCTCAGTGGGATGGCTTTGCTGAGAAAACAGCAATATTTTATTTGTAGTCTGGGATTCTACTACTCCAGCACACCTCCACTAACACCAGTCTCTGGGGCTGTACTTATTCCAGACATCCATGGAAACACACAATTCTGGGACCCATACAATTGATTAGGGTGCCAGCAACTTGACTAAAATTAATCCTAATTCTATCTTCAATCTTGATTGGAGATTTGTGAGTTCCTAGATTCTCTAGACCCACATTTAAAGACAGACAATCTTTTGATTTGCTTGCCAAAGGAGCTAGTTAGCCCATTACCTATAGGTTTTCTAGTTAACTCCAAAGGTAGCCTAATTTCCATGTCTTCCATTAAATCCTACTACAGTTGCTATGCATCAATAATGAATTGCTCCAAGAATTAAATGAGATCACACTACAACACTTTTTGCATGGTGCCTTCAGCATGGTAAATATTATATGTAAATTGTAAATTAAAATTTCTGCTGTTTTTAACCTGAAGTGACCAAAAGAATGGACTGGAAGAGTACATGTGAAAGAATGCTGAAAATCATTATGTTTTTCGTAGTACTTGTTTTCTACCTTGAGACCCTGGACTTTCCTACTATAGTGCCACTGGTCAGTGAGGGTCTCAGGTCTCTGGATTCTCTGTGGTCTAGCACAGGACCCAGTTTTCATCTTCACAGTATGCCCTTCAGGACTTACTCTGCCCATCATCCTGAGTTGGCCTCCTTTGCCATCCCAGCCCTACCCACTTCTTTATTTCCTGGCCAAGACCTGCCCAGCAGGATGCCTGACCTCTTTTACAGCTGGGCTGTGGGTTGTGGGGCCATGCGTGGACACCATAACTCTACCACAGATAGTACTTAAGCTACTCTGCAGCCATTGCCATGAGAAATGCCATTATCCAGATAGAAAAAAAGACATTGAGGAGGCCTTTGGTTTAGATTTAAGTCAAAGACAAACTGACATCAGAACAATCCGATCTCTGAACCAAAGAACCAAATGCCAAGTGCATTTGTGAAGAAAGGAAAAGGAGCCCATGTTGATCAATTTCTCAGCTCTATCTGAGATTGTTTGGCTAATGGGCTGATTAAGGCAAAGCTCCATACAGGTCCCACCCACCTCCATTTGGATAATCTAGGGTTGTTAGCCATTCAGGTAATGAGGTCATATGGGCTTGGGGTTCCAGATGCCCAAACATGGAGACTGGAAAGATTAGCCTTGCTGATCTGTTGCCTAAACTTTCTGTTCATGCCTGCTCCAGTGGTCAAAGCAGCAGGCAAGCTTGAGGGGACAGCTACCCCTTTGCTTTGTCTCACATTCTGTTCTGCCCCCTGGGATTGCCCCCGTCCAAACCATCTCTTATTCAACAAAACTGGCGACATCCTGCCTGTCCTTCAATGCTCACCTCAACCACAACCTCCAGGAAACCTTCCCTGACCTCCTGCCCTGTCTCCCACCATCACCTCACTGTGTCTTCTCAGCCCATGGAGCCTCTAGCAGAGCACTGCTTCTTCACAGGGAAGCATCTTTAAGTATATGCATCCGAGCTCACAAACTGGCAGCTTGCAGGCTGAACTTGGCTTGCAGAAATATTTTGTTTGGCCCACAATATGTAGACATTTTTTAGAATTGGTAGCCAATGTTTGTAGTTGGGAGATTTCACATAAAAATATGAATTCTTATCTTTCTTTTTTAAAAGTTAGAAGAGCTGGAAGCAGTGGACTCACATTTCCATATGGCAGCTGGGCTAAGCAGTGGACTAGTCCTTTTAAATGGGGGTACAAACTGACATCACCTGGTTGCCCCCCAGCCTAATCCTCTCATTTGTTATGCCTCAAGCCACTGTAAGAATTTGAAATGGCAAAGATGGATGCACGTGTTTCTTCCTGTGTCATGTGTGGATAACAAAACCCATGTGACGGAGTTGTGATGATTAAATGTAGAACATTTGACATGGAATATATTTAATATATATTAGTTCCTTCCTGGGGTAGAATGCCAAAATGGCCACAACTGTTCTACCTGTATCCATAATACCCATTTGCCATAAAATTGCCATAGCTCCTCCAGTTAAGAGGTAGAGTTTATCTCCAAGTTCCTTAGATTTGCACTGGTCTGTGACTTGGCTTTTGTCAATAGAATGCAGCAGAAGTGACATTGTGCCAGTTCTGAACCTATGTCTCAAGAGATCTTACACACTTTCACTCTTTCTCTTGGAACCCTCTCTCTGCCCTTGAGAACAAGACCAGGCTAGCCTGCTGGGAGATGATACCACATGGAACAGAAAAGCTGCCCCAGCTGAGACTGTCCTAGATCAGCTGGCCCCTTGCTAACCTGTTCATTGCTTGCAGATGTATGAATAAGCTCAGGCAATACCAGAACACCAGGCTGATCTCAGTTCAATATGCTAATGTGCAGAATCCTGAGCTAAATAAACGGCTAGTGTTTTAAGCCACAAAATCCTGGGGCTGTTGGTTACATAACAAAAACTAACTCCTACACTCCTTCCCCATGAGCCTGGAGATGGCTAAAGCTATGACTAAGTCATTTCTACATCATCCTTGGGGTCTGAAAACCAGTCACTACCCAGAAAATGATAATGACAAAGAGAAAGGATGGCTGGGCATTGGTGCATCATCATGGGTTGGGCACTCACCCTGCATCAGATCCATTGCCACACAGTAAGGGATCTGTAGTGCCTGGCTTATAATAGTAGAAATCTGCAGAAGAAAGAAAAAAATGAAAACCATGAACATAGTTCTGAACCCTCTAGCTTAAGCTTTATGCAGTGGAGGCATCACCTCCTCAGTCTTCTGCCTGAGCAAGGCATGTTCTCTTGGCTATGTGCTCTCAGTAGGCATGCTGGGACTTTTGGAAAGGTGAAGGCCCCTCTGGGAAGAGAAAAGCCAAGCAGTGACTTTAACTCTGAGCCTCCCCCAGCAGGAGGACGTGCCCCTAGATTTATAGCTGATTTCCTTGTAAAAGGGACATTGGACAACAGAAAATGGGGACCCAAAATAAAACATAGCCCAGGAGAAGCATTTTCACAGGAAAGAGGAATGAAAATATATTTCCATATAGGTATGTGGGGGCTTTACATCCCTGGCCAACCAGACCTGTGTCACTGTGGCAGTAATTCCACTCTTGCTTTCTGTAAGAGGAATAGTTGCCCGTTTCATTGAGAACTGCACAATTCTTGACACATTTGTTCTTGAGGTTGCCCTTGAAGAGCTGTAGACCCACCAAGGCAAAGACACTCAAGCAGAAGACAGTGAGGATGGTCACATCTGCCAGTTTCCTCACTGAGTGGATCAGAGCTCCCACAATGACCTTCAGTCCTGTGGGAAGATGACAGCAACACTCCCATGAGGTACCAGCCACAGAGCACACATATATGCCTCACGTCCTGCATCTTAACTGTCCTATCCTTTCATTACATATAGGTGTGAGGTACTTTACAAACTTTAGGGCAGTTCCAAGTGCAGTTCCCCATTTGAACCTTGTAAAAACCCTGAGATGGAGGCAGAGATTATTGCTCCATTGTAAGGATGAGACACCTGAGACACAGGTGATGTATTTTTTATCATTGTAAAGCTAATAAACTTCTGATAGTAGTAATTCAATTTAAAATATAATTCTTATTATATATTGCTTATGTTTCAGGCACTTTGCTAGATATAGACTACTAACTTGATTCTAGTAATTTGACATCTGTTTTTCTATACTCACTTCAGTCCTGGGAGGCAGCCTGAGGATGGAAACACATGGCCCTCAGTGTGTGTGTTGAAAGACAGAAAGAGAGAGAGAGAGAGAGAGAGAGAGAGAGAGAGAAAGAGAGAGATGCCAAGGAGATAGAATGAGACAGAGAAAGAAAGACAGAAACACAAAGACACGGAGAGACAAACACAGCAATAGAATGAGACCATGAGAGACACTGGGACTAGCACAGCTGGCAGTCTCTGCTTGTTTAAGGAGAGAGGATTTGTGTCTGTGGAGAATGATATTAGCTTCTTTCAGAGAGCAGATTCACAGATAAGCAGAAAGAGCTCCAAACAGGGAAGCAGTGTGGAACCCATCCTTGTCTTGTTATTTTAGTTAACAAATAACCTATTGAGCGCTAGCTGTGTTGGTCCCTGGACTGGGAACTGAGCAGGGGGCTAAGGAAAGGGCATGTGATGGGGTTGTTTAACAACTGAGAGGAAATGCTATTGCATTATAGAGCAGGTAGGTGTATATAGAAGCAACTCCTAAATGAAGCCTAGGGTTGGGATGGGGTGGAGTGTGGGGAAGTTGGGAGAGAGCAAGGAGTCTCCTTGAGAAGGTCAAACCATAGCAGAACCCTGAAGAATAAGTATGAGTTGAATGAAGACAGGAAGGACTCTCTTGATAGAGAAGCAGCCTGGCCAAATGCTGGGAGATGAGAAAAGGCAGGAATTATTTGTAGAATCACAGGTAGATTCTAGAACATAATGCAAGACAGGTAGAAGAGAGAGAAGAGATTGGAGAGGGAGTCTAGACAGGACAGGTCTTATAAACAAGACTCAGGGTCTTCCTGGCTAAGACTAGGTAAGAGATATCAAATGGCAGCATTGACTACCTTCTTGCTATGGCTCTCTTCATGAGGAAGCTTATACAGTGGAAGTTGGCAAAGACTATCTAACATTTCCTGCAGAGCCAGACATAGAATGGTTGAAAGGACTTCCTCCATGGCTTGAGTGTTTCTGTTTTCCAGATGAGAGAATGGATTCTCAGGGGTGAGGGAAGGGAAATAATCCACCAGGTCACAAGGTGGAAGTCACAACAGTTTGCCTGGTCTCTGGCCTCACCATTCTTTCCACCATCCCATTGTGGGGTAAGGTGTATCCCTGAGATACTGGTGACAACAGAAGTCTCGAGGGCCCAATAAGATAAGCTCTGGTGAAACACTTTTGTTTCTGAATTCTCTGTAATCAAGAATGCCCAAATCTTTTCTCCTCTGTGGGTCCAAAGACAGGACTGAGGCTCAAGCTTTCAGATACATGGAAATGGCAAAGGCACTCACTAGAGCCTAGGACTGCCTACTCCCTTCCTCCCTATTTCCAAGTTTATACATTTAGCTTAGTGTATAAAGGAGAAGCTCCAATTGGAAGCTTGCCTGAACCCCACAACAAGAACATAAAATGAAGACATGACCTTTTTGTCATTTATTGATGGCGATGTTATGAGGTATTATGCACAGAGCATTAGCCTAGGAATTGGGATCCTAGGTCTCCAGGTCACACTTCACCTCATTAGTGGTGGGGACTTGGTATTGTGTTTTCTACTCTCTGGTCCTCCGTTTCTTGGTCTTTTAAATGGGGACAACAGTCCATGCCCTGGAGCTTTATAGGACTCTTGCAAAAATCAAAGTAGGACATTAGACTGTGCAAACCAGCATATGCTCTATGAATACAGGTAGTGATTAAAGCAACTCACCTGGGATCACAGAAACTGTCTTTAAAGCTCTAAGAACTCTGAATGTCCGCAGGCCTGAGATTCCTCGGAGATCTGTTGCTTCACCAATGTATCTGTAGGACCAGAAGTTGGTCAGTATCTCTGCAAAGAGAGGGTCCTGGGAATGTATGTAGCAAAAAATAAGGACAATTTTGGGTAACAAGAGCCTAAGAAAGACCCAGAGTGGGCACAAAATCTAACGGCATTTCCACCTATAGACTGACACACTAAATTAACTGTTGCAATAGCCTTTAAAATGGCTCCCTTGAGAAGGTGTATTATGATCCTGAGGGCTCTGTGTGGATGGGTATTCAAGCATGTGGGCTTGGGTAACCTCATATACTGGTTCCTCAGGCAAAGTCCTTCAAGTCAGATAAGTACAAGGCTGAGCCTTCTCTGCTCACTTTGACAGGCCAGTTATTAACTCATAGTTGAGGTCTCTGACTTCTACCTGAAGGTATGGGACGAATCCTAAAGTAACTGTCTGCATAACACTTAGAAGCAGGGAAACCCCAGGCCATGCAGTTTCATATGAGGAAGCTGGATAGAGACAGGAAACATCCCCAGAGTGTGAGCTACCCAGAAGCCCATGCAGACAAACACATCAGCACAGAGAAATACTTACGCCAGGGTAATGACGCTAAAATCCAGCCAGTTCCAAGGATCTCGCAGGTAAGCAAACTCATTTAGAAAAAATCCTCTTGCCAGTATCTTTATCAAGGCTTCAAAGGTGTAAATTACAGTGAAGACATATCTGGGAGAGAAGGTGGAAAGGAGTGCTGTAGAGAGAGCTCAGAGGAGAGCTACTAGGATGGCTCCATAGGAAAATGTGCAAAAATCATCAGCAAGGTGGGAAAAAGGAAGAAGTAAGGTAAGGAGGCAAGACTGGGGAACTCAGAGAAGTCATACAAATGGGGGCTGATGTGTGCAGCTGAGAAGGGTGGCAGCACCTTGGTTTGAAAGGTGAGCAGAGGGCAATGGGAGGTGCAGAGCCACCAGAAGGTTCAGAACAAGGATGCTCCTCTTTGTTGTGGTGTCCAGAGGGAAGCTCAAGGCTCCTCTCCCAACCTGTTGTCAGCTGACATGTAGAAGAGGTGGAGGCCCTTCTATGTCCCTCCTCTTCAAATTTCCTCTACTTCCAGCTGTCTTTTCTTCTCCTACAATCTTTGGTCCGCAAGTGTTTTGGGGCCCAGGAATCCCAGTCAAAGAGCCATTTAAGGCAGGAAACAGCTAGGTGTCATGGAAGAAAAGCGCCTAACATAAACATTTTCTCTGGAGGTTGGATCTTGCCAGGGGAGGTCATCTCAAATAGTCCTTTGGGTTTGCTGGGCACTTTGTGGGTTTGTAGGTGAAGAGATGGATTTAGAGCTGAGGTTGAGAGTAAGGTAGTGTTTCTCAAATGTTCAGAATCACTCAATCACTGACGGCAGACGTTTTCAAACAATAGCAAGCATCTGAATACCTGGAGGACTTGTTCAAACATAGATTTCTGGGTTCTACCTCCAGGGTCTCTTATTTAGTAAATCAAGCATAAGGCCTAAGAATGTGTATTTCTAACACATTCCCAGCAGATGCTAATGCTACTAGCCAGAGAGAATTACCCTTCCAGAACCAAAGAGATTCAGATGCACACAAAATTTTGGGTACCGTCAATTTTTTAAATTGTAAAATCATAAACATAAACACTGCTATTAAAAATGGAAAGACATGATTACATATGACAGATTGAACATATGTATTTACCTCTATCCTTTCTGAAATTCTTCTTAAATGTTAGTAAAAGGATTTTTCTTTTTTCTTTCCTTTTTTCTTTTTTTTTTAGAAGCATAAACCCAGTAGGAGGAAGATAATGGAGAACACAACAGCAACATTTTGGAAACTAGGGAGCAGATGGATGGGTAGTATCAAGAAAGCTAAAACCTGAGCTGGGAAATGGGGAGTTCCTAGAAGTGAGACAACCCACACTGCAGGACTGCTTAGGGCTTAGAGACACTAAATACCTCTGAAAGTGGGGTTTGGGGAGAGGTGGTCAGGTGGAGCTGGATACAGCTTGAAAGTCTTTATAAGAAACAGCTATTCAGTGAGAAACCCCTTCAGTGAAGAATTGCTTCCTCTGTTCCAGAAAGAGATTGGATGTTCATTCTTTCAAGAGTTGAACAAGAGGGAGAGAGAGTTGCATGTGAAACAGGATAAAGAACACTTCATACACTGAAAATCAGGCAACCCTCCCACCCACCTACTCTCTTCTGCCTTTCAGTTAGTTTCTAGAAGCCTGGCAGTCAGGTTAATAGCCCAAGAAGATGATATTTTTAATGTGAACCACTAGGGAACAAGCATCAGGAATTTGAAGGATGCTTCCAAAAAAAGACCAAAGAGGAAAGAAAGAAAAGCAAGAGGAGGAGGAGCAAGATGGCAGAGAAGTAGGAGATTGAAATATCATCAGATCCCAGGAGTTCAACCAGATAGTTATTAAACCATTCTGAATACCTACAAAATCAACAGGAGATAGAAAAGAAGAAGAGCAGCAATTCTAGGAAGAGAAAATCAACCACCTTCCAGAATGTAGGATGTGTGGAGAAGTGAATCCAAAGTGTCAGAGAGATAGACCACCAGGTGCGGGGCCTGCTCCCAGCAAGTGAGAAAGCAGCAGAGCACAAAATCAGAACTTTTAGAAGTCTGTTCCACTGAGGGATGTCATTCCAGAAGCTAAGTTGGCAGGGGGTGGGGGGGGGGGATAGAGCCCTTGCAGGAACAGTGTGGTCTCAGGACCCGTGGGGACACAAAAACACCAGGGGTGTCTGAGGGTGACAGAGCTCCCAGGTATCAGAGTGGGAAAGCCGACTACAGAGACGGAGCCAAGCAAAGGGCTCTCAGCTCAGGGTTACCTTAAACCATGATCCAAGGCACACTCAGATCACTGTTCTTTGAGCAAGGACCCCACAAGTGGCAGTTCTGCAGAGATCCCCCCCCTTCCTTCCTCCTCTGGGAGGAGCAGCGCAAAAGTGCACTGCAGAAATCAGCTGGGTTTGGAGACTCTAAACGGGGCTGTGCACCAGAGATAGAAATGCTCAGTCACAGGCTGGGTGAGCTCAGAGTGTGGCTGGAGACCAGGGAGATGGGAGTGACTGACTGCTTCTCTTTGAGGGCACACTGAGGAGTGGGGCCCAAGCTCTCCACTCCTACAGGGCTGGGGATTGGGAGGCCACCATCTTCATTCCCAATTCTTCGAAGAGGTGTGGAAAGCATTCAGGGAACAAAAACTCCAGAGAGTGAACCCAAACGGATTACTTAGCTGGGCCCCTGGCAAGGGCAGTGCAATTCTGCCTCAGGCAAAGACATTTGAGAATCACTGCAACAGGCCCCTCCCCAAGAAGAGAGGCTTTGTTCTAGTCTCCAGCCTGAGTACATTCTTTCTTCTTCTTTTTTTTTTTTCAGTTAACCTCTTATCAATTCCTTATTTAGAATCTTTTTTAATTTTCATCTTTACAGTTGTATTCCATCCCTTCATCGTGTTTACCCTTATTTTTGTATATATATATATGTTTTTCTTTCTTTAAAATTTTGGGAGGTAGTTTCTTCTAACAGTATAAAATACACTAAAAATCAAGTGTGTGTCTCTATTCTATTCACCAGTCATGTGTGTGTGTGTATACATACACACACACACACACACACACACACATATATATATATATGCTTTTTTTTTTCCTCCTTTCTTCTCCCTCCAGTTTTGGTTCTCTTCTGATTTGGTTAGTGTATATTTTTCTGGGGTCATTGCTACCCTTTTAGTATTTTGTTCTCGCATTCATCTATTCATATTTAGATAAAATGACAAGGCAGAAAAACTCACCACAAAAAAAGAACAAGAGGCAACATCGACAACTAGGTAGCTAATCAATACCGACATTAGTAATATGTCAAAAGTAGAGTTCAGAATGATGATTATCAAGGTGCTGGCTGGACTCAAAAAAACCATGGAAGATATTAGAGAATCTCTTTCTGGAGAAATAAAAGAACTAAAATCTAGTCCAGTTGAAATTTAAGAAAGCTATTAATGAGGTGAAATAAAAAATGGAGACTCTTGTTGTTAAGATAAATGAGGTAGAAGAGAGAATTGGTGATACAGAAGACTAAATGATGGAAAATAAAGAGTCTGAGCAAAAGAGAGACAAACAACTACTAGGCCATGAGGGGAGAATTTGAGAGATAAGTGATACCATAAGATGAAACAATATTAGAATAATTGGGACCCCAGAAGAAGAGAGAGAGGGGCAGAAGGTATATTTGAGCAAATTATAGTAGAGAATTTCCCTAATTTGGTGAAGGGAACAAGCATCAAAATCCAGGAGGCAGAGAACCACCTTTAAAATCAACAAATATAGGTCCACAGCCCATCATCTAATAGTAAAACTTACAAGTCTTAGTGACAAAGAGAAAATCATGAAAGCAGTTCTGGACAAGAGACCTTAACATACAATGGTAGGAATATTAGATTGGCAGCAGACTTATCCACAGAGACCTGGCAGGCCAGAAAGGATGGGCATGATATATTAGAGCACTAAATGAGAATAATATGCAGCCAAGAATATTATATCCAGCTAGGTTGTCATTGAAGATAGGAGAGATAAAAAGTTTCCAGGACAAACAAAAGCTAAAAGAATTTGCAAACACCAAACCAGCCCTACAGGAAATATTGAAAGGGGTCCTGTAAGCAAAGACAGAGCTTCAAAGTAACCTAGACCAGGAAGGAATAGAGACAATATACAGTAACAGTCACCTTACAGGCAATACAATGGCACTAAATTCTTATCTTTCCTTAGATACCCTGAATGCAAATGATCTAAATGCCCCAATCAAAAGACACAGGATATCAGAATGGATTAAAAAAAAAAAAAAAAAAAACAAGACCCATCCGTATGCTGTCTACAAGAAACGCATTTTAGACCCAAAGACACCACCAGATTTAAAGTGAGGGGGCAGAAAACAATTTATCATGCTAATGGACATCAAAAGAAAACTGGGGTGGCAATCCTTATATCAGATCAATTAGATTTTAAGCCAAAGACTGTAATAAGAGATGAGGAAGGACACTATACCATACTTAAAGGGCCTGTCCCACAAGATCTAACAATTTTAAATATCTATGCTCCTAACATGGGAGCAGCCAATTATATAAAACAATTAATAACAAAATCAAAGAAACATATAAAAATAATACAATAATAGTAGGGGACTTTAACAACCCCCTTACTGAAATGGCAAGATCATCCAAGCAAAAGATCAACAAGGAAATAAAGGCTTTAAATAACACACTGGACCAGATGGACATCACAGATATATTTAGAACATTCCATCCCAAAGCAACAAAATACACATTCTTCTCTAGTGCACATGGAACATTCTCCAGAATAGATCACATCCTGGGTCACAAATCAGGTTTCAACTAGTACCAAAAGATTGGGATCATTCCCTGAATATTTTCAGACTGCAATGCTCTGAATCTAGAACTCAATCACAAGAGGAAAATTGGGAACTCAAGTTCATGGAGGTTAAAGAGCATCCTACTAAAGAATAAATGGATCAACCAGGAAATTAAGGAAGAATTGAAAAAAATCATGGAAACAAATGAAAATGAAAACAACCATTCAAAATCTTTGGGACACACCAAAGGCAGTCCTGAGGAAAAAGTACAGCAATACAAGACTTTCTCAAGAAACAAGAAAGGTCTCATGTACACAACCTAACCCTATACCTAAAGGAACTGGGGAAAGAACAGCAAAGAAAGCCTAAACCCAGCAGGAGAAGAGCGATCATAAAGATCAGAGCAGAAATCAATGAAATAGAAACCAAAGGAACAGTAGAATAGATCAACAAAACTAGGAGCTGGTTCTTTGAAAGAATTAATAAGATTGATAAAACCCTGGCCAGACTTCTCAAAAAGAAAAGAGAAAGGCCTCAAATTAATAAAATCATGAATGAAAGAGGAGAGATAACAACCAACACCAAAGAAGTACAAACAATTATAAGAACAAATTATGAGCAGCTATATACCAGCAAATTTGACAATCTGGAAGAAATGCATGCATTCCTACCCACATATAACCTACCAAAACTGAACCAGGAAGAAATAGAAAACCTGAACTGACTCATAACCCGTAAGGAGATTGAAGCAATCATCAAAAATCTCCCAAGAGCCCAGAGCCAGAGAGCTTCCCAAGAGAATTCTACCAAATATTTAAAGAAGAATTAATACCTATTCTCCTAAAATTGTTCCAAAAATATAGAAATGGAAGGAAAACATCCAAACTCATTTTATGAGGCCAGCACTACCTTGATCTTAAAACCGACAAAGACCCCATCAAAATGGAGAATTACAGACCAATATCCTTGATGTATACAGATGCAAAAATTCTCACCAAAATACTATCCAATAAGATCCAACAGTACATTAAAAAGTTTATTCACCACGAACAAGTGGGATTTACTCCTGGGCTTCAAGGTAGGTCCAACAACGGCAAATCAATCAATGTGATACAATACATTAATGAAAGAAAGAACAAGAACCATATGATATTCTCAATAGATGCTGAAAAAGCATTTGACAAAATATAGCATTCTTTCTTGATCAAAACTCTCCACAGTATAGGCATAGAGGGTATAAGCCTCAATATCATCAAAGCCATCTATGAAAAACACAGGGCATTTATCATTCTGATTGAGGAAAAACTGAGAACTTTTCCCCTAAGATCAGGAACACAGCAGGGAGGTCCACTATTTCCACTGCTATTCAACATAGCACTAGAAGTCCTAGCCTAAACAATCAGACAACAAAAAGAAATACAGGGCATCTGCGTCAGGAAAGAAGAAGCAAAACTTTCACTTTTTGCAGATGATATGATACTTTATGTGGAAAACCCAAAAGACTCCACTCCAAAACTGATAGAACTCATACAGAAATTCAATTGATAAAAATCAATGCACAGAAATCAGTTGCATTTCTCTACACCAACAGCAAGACAGAAGAAAGAGAAATTAAGGAGTCGATCCGATTTACAATTGCACCCCAAACCATAAGATACCTATGAATAAACCAAAGAGTCAAAGAATCTGTACTCAGAAAACTATAAAGTACTTATGAAAGAAATTGAGGAAGACACAAAGAAATGGAAAAACGTTCCATGCTTGTGGATTGGAAGAACAAATAGTGTGAAAACGTCTATGCTATCTAAAGCAATCTGCACATTTAATGCAATCCCTATCAAAATACCATCATTTTTTTCAAATAAATGGAACAAATAATCCTAAAATTTATATAGAACCAGAAAAGACCCTGAATAGCCAGAGAAATGTTGAAAATGAAATCCAAAGTTGGTGGCATCACAATTCCAGACTTCAAGCTCTATTATAAAGCTGTAATCATCAAGATGGTATGGTACTAGTACAAAAACAGACACATAGATCAATGGAACAGAATAGAGAGCCCAGAAATGGACCCTCAATTCTATGGCCAACTAATCTGTGACAAAACAGGAAAGAATATCCAATGGAAAAAAGACTCTCTCTTTAACAAATGGTGTTGGGAAAATTGGACAGCCAATGCAGAAGAATGAAACTGGACCATTTCCTTACACCACACATAAAAATAGACTCAAAATGGATGAAAGACCTCAATATGAGAAAGGAATCCATCAAAATCCTTGAGGAGAACACAGGCAGCAGCCTCTTCTACCTCAGCTGCAGCACCTTCCTAGAAACATCACCAAAGGCAAGGAAAGCAAGGAGAAAAATGAACTACTGGGGGGGCACCTGGGTGGCTCAGTGGGTTAAGCCACTGCCTTCGGCTCAGGTCATGATCTCAGGGTCCTGGGATCGAGTCCCGCATCGGGCTCTCTGCTCAGCAGGGAGCCTGCTTCCTCCTCTCTCTCTCTGCCTGCCTCTCTGCCTACTCTCTCTGTCAAATAAATAAATAAAATCTTGAAAAAAAAATGAACTACTGGGACTTCAAAATCAAAAGCCTTTGCACAGCAAAGGAAACAGTCAACAAAACCAAAAGACAACTAACAGTCAGAATGGGAGAGATTGTTTGCAAAAGACATATCAGATAAAGGGTTAGTGTCCAAAATCTATAAAGAACTTAGGAAACTCAACACCCAAAGAACAAATAATCCAATCAAGAAATGGGCAGAGGACATGAAGAAACATTTCTGCAAAGAGGACATCCAGATGGCCAACAGACACATGAAAAAGTGCTCCATATCACTCGGCATCAGGGAAATACAAATCAAAACCACAATGAGATATCACCTCACACCAGTCAGAATGGCTAAAATTAACAAGTCAGGAAATGACAGATGCTGGTGAGGATGCGAAGAAAGGGGAACCCTCCTACACTGTTGGTGGGAATGCAAGCTGGTGCAGCCACTCTGGAAAACAGTGTGGAGGTTCCTCAAAATGTTGAAAATAGAACTGCCCTATGACCCAGCAATTGCACTACTGGGTATTTATCATAAAGATACAAACATAGTGACCCGAAGGGGCACGTGCACCCGAATGTTTATAGCAGCAATGTCCACAATAGCCAAACTATGGAAAGAACCTAGATGTCCATCAACAGATGAATGGACAAAGAAGATGTGGTATATATACTCAATTGAATACTATGCAGCCATCAAAAGAAATGAAATCTTGCCATTTGAGACAACATGGATGGAACTAGAGCGTATCATGCTTAGCAAAATAAGTCAAGCAGAGAAAGACAACTGTCATATGATCTTTCTGATATGAGGAAGTGGTGATGCAACATGGGGGCTTAAGGGTGTAGGAGAAGAATAAATGAAACAAGATGGGATTGGGAGGGAGACAAATCATAAGTGACTCTTAATCTCACAAAACAAACTGAGGGTTGCTGGGGGGAGGGGGGTTGGGAGAAGGGGGGTGGGGTTATGAACATTGGGGAGGGTATGTGCTTTGGTGAGTGCTGTGAAGTGTATCAACCTGGCGATTCACAGACCTGCACCCTTGGGGATAAAAGTATATTTTTATTAAAAATTAAAAATTAAAAAAAAAAAGAAATGGACAGAATTCATGAACAGACATTTCTGCAAAGAAGACATCCAAATGGCCAAGAGACACATGAAAAAGTGTTCAACGGCACTCACCACCAGAGAAATACAAATCAAAACCACAATGAGATACCACCTCACACCAGTCAGAATGGCTAAATAAATATTTATAAATAGGAGGGAGGAGTCAAGATGGCGGAGAAGTAGCAAGCTGAGACTGCTTCAGCTAGCCGGAGATCAGCTAGGTAGCTTATCTAAAGATTGCAAACACCTGAAAATCCATTGGCAGATAGAAGAGAAGAAGAACAGCAATTCTGGAAACAGAAAAACAACCACTTTCTGAAAGGTAGGACCGGCAGAGAAGTGAATCCAAAGCGACGGGAAGATAGACCCCGGGGGGAGGGGCCGGCTCCTGGCAAGCAGCGGAGCAACCGCGCACAAAATCAGGACTTTTAAAAGTCTGTTCCGCTGAGGGACATCGCTCCAGAGGCTAAACCAGGGCGAAGCCCACGCGGGGTCAGCGTGGCCTCAGGTCCCGCAGGGTCACAGAAGGATCGGGGGTGTCTGAGTGTCACAGAGCTTGCGGGTATTGGAACGGGAAAGCCGGCTACAGAGACAGAGCCGACAGTAAGCTCGCAGCTCGGGGTGACCTTGAACCGGTCGCAGGCTCGGTGAGCTCGGAGCGCGGCTGGAGGTCAGGCAGACGGGAGTGACTGGGCGCTGTTCTCTGAGGGCGCCCTGAGGAGTGCGGCCCTGGGCTCTCCGCTCCTCCGGGCCGGAGACCAGGAGGCCGCCATTTCTATTCCCGTCCTCCGGAACTCTACGGAAAGCGCTCAGGGAACAAAAGCTCCTGAAAGCAAACCCGAGCGGATTACTCACCCCGGCCCCGGGTAAGGGCGGTGTAATTCCGCCTGGGGCAAAGACACTTGAGAATCACTACAACAGGCCCCTCCCCCAGAAGATCAACAAGAAATCCAGCCGAGACCAAGTTCACCTACCAAGGAGTGCGGTTTCAATACCAAGGAGAGCAGCAGAATTCCAGAGGAGGAGAAAGCCAAGCACGGAACTCATGGCTTTTTTCCTGTGATTTTTTTTAGTCTTGCAGTTAATTTAATTTTTTCTTTTTCATTTTTTTTTTTTTTTCTTCTCGCCTTCGGGTAAATTTTTTTTTTTTTAACTGTTACCTTTTTCTTTTTTAACGATTTTTTACTAGTTTATCTAATATATATATTTTTTCTTTTTTACATTTTTCTCAGGTGTTTTCTTTTTTTAAAAAAATTTTTTTTTTCTTTTCTTTGTTCTTTTTTTTTCTTTCTTCCTTTTTGAACCTTTTTTTATCCCCTTTCTCCCCACTCACGATTTTGGATCTCTTCTAATTTGGTTAAAGCATATTTTCCTGGGGTTGTTCCCACCCTTTTAGTATTTTACTTGCCCCTTCATTTACTCTTATCTGGCCAAAATGACAAGACGTAAAAATTCAACACAAAAAAAAGAACAAGAGGCAGTACCGAAGGCTAGGGACCTAATCAATACAGACATCAGTGATATGTCAGATCTAGAGTTCAGAATGACAATTCTCAAGGTTCTAGCCGGGCTCGAAAAAGGCATCGAAGATATTAGAGAAACCCTCTCGAGAGATATAAAAGCCCTTTCTGGAGAAATAAAAGAACTAAAATCTAACCAAGTTGAAATCAAAAAAGCTATTAATGAGGTGCAATCAAAAATGGAGGCTCTAACTGCTAGGATAAATGAGGCAGAAGAAAGAATTAGTGATATAGAAGACCAAATGACAGAGAATAAAGAAGCTGAGCAAAAGAGGGACAAACAGCTACTGGACCACGAGGGGAGAATTTGAGAGATAAGTGACACCATAAGACGAAACAACATTAGAATAATTGGGATTCCAGAAGAAGAAGAAAGAGAGAGGGGAGCAGAAGGTATACTGGAGAGAATTATTGGGGAGAATTTCCCCAATATGGCAAAGGGAATGAGCATCAAAATTCAGGAGGTTCAGAGAACGCCCCTCAAAATCAATAAGAATAGGCCCACACCCTGTCACCTAATAGTAAAATTTACAAGTCTCAGTGACAAAGAGAAAATACTGAAAGCAGCCCGGGAAAAGAAGTCTGTAACATACAATGGTAAAAATATTAGATTGGCAGCTGACTTATCCACAGAGACCTGGCAGGCCAGAAAGAGCTGGCATGATATTTTTAGAGCACTAAACGAGAAAAACATGCAGCCCAGAATACTATATCCAGCTAGGCTATCATTGAAAATAGAAGGAGAGATTAAAAGCTTCCAGGACAAACAACAACTGAAAGAATTTGCAAATACCAAACCAGCTCTACAGGAAATATTGAAAGGGGTCCTCTAAGCAAAGAGAGAGCCTACAAGTGGTAGATCAGAAAGGAACAGAGACCATATACAGTAACAGTCACCTTACAGGCAATACAATGGCACTAAATTCATATCTCTCAATAGTTACCCTGAATGTGAATGGGCTAAATGCCCCTGTCAAAAGACACAGGGTATCAGAATGGATAAAAAAACAAAACCCATCTATATGTTGCCTCCAAGAAACTCATTTTAAGCCCGAAGACACCTCCAGATTTAAAGTGAGGGGGTGGAAAAGAATTTACCATGCTAATGGACATCAGAAGAAAGCAGGAGTGGCAATCCTTAGATCAATTAGATTTTAAGCCAAAGACTATAATAAGAGATGAGGAAGGACACTATATCATACTCAAAGGGTCTGTCCAACAAGAAGATTTAACAATTTTAAATATCTATGCCCCCAACGTGGGAGCAGCCAACTATATAAACCAATTAATAACAAAATCAAAGAAACACATCAACAATAATACAATAATAGTAGGGGACTTTAACACTCCCCTCACTGAAATGGACAGGTCATCCAAGCAAAAGATCAGCAAGGAAATAAAGGCCTTAAACGACACACTGGACCAGATGGACATCACAGATATATTCAGAATATTTCATCCCAAAGCAACAGAATACACATTCTTCTCTAGTGCACATGGAACATTCTCCAGAATAGATCACATCCTCGGTCCTAAATCAGGACTCAACCGGTATCAAAAGATTGGGATCATTCCCTGCATATTTTCAGACCACAATGCTCTAAAGCTAGAACTCAACCACAAAAGGAAGTTTGGAAAGAACCCAAATACATGGAGACTAAACAGTATCCTTCTAAAGAATGAATGGGTCAACCGGGAAATTAAAGAAGAATTGAAAAAAATCATGGAAACAAATGATAATGAAAATACAACGGTTCAAAATCTGTGGGACACAACAAAGGCAGTCCTGAGAGGAAAATATATAGCGGTACAAGCCTTTCTCAAGAAACAAGAAAGGTCTCAGGTACACAACCTAACCCTACACCTAAAGGAGCTGGAGAAAGAACAAGAAAGAAACCCTAAGCCCAGCAGGAGAAGAGAAATCATAAAGATCAGAGCAGAAATCAATGAAATAGAAACCAAAAAAACAATAGAACAAATCAACAAAACTAGGAGCTGGTTCTTTGAAAGAATTAATAAAATTGATAAACCCCTGGCCCGACTTATCAAAAAGAAAAGAGAAAGGACCCAAATAAATAAAATCATGAATGAAAGAGGAGAGATCACAACTAACACCAAAGAAATACAAACTATTATAAGAACATACTATGAGCAACTTTACGCCAATAAATTTGACAATCTGGAAGAAATGGATGCATTCCTAGAAACATATAAACTACCACAACTGAACCAGGAAGAAATAGAAAGCCTGAACAGACCCATAACCAGTAAGGAGATTGAAACAGTCATTAAAAATCTCCAAACAAACAAAAGCCCAGGGCCAGACGGCTTCCCGGGGGAATTCTACCAAACATTTATTTATTTATTTATTTTTTTTTTTGAGGCTGCCCCAAGGACAGACAGATTTATTGAAGACACAGCCAGGTCTACCAAACAGTTAAAGAAGAACTAATTCCTATTCTCCTGAAACTGTTCCAAAAAATAGAAATGGAAGGAAAACTTCCAAACTCATTTTATGAGGCCAGCATCACCTTGATCCCAAAACCAGACAAGGATCTCACCAAAAAAGAGAGCTATAGACCGATATCCTTGATGAACACAGATGCGAAAATACTCAACAAAATACTAGCCAATAGGATTCAACAGTACATTAAAAAGATTATTCACCACGACCAAGTGGGATTTATTCCAGGGCTGCAAGGTTGGTTCAACATCCGCAAATCAGTCAATGTGATACAACACATCAATAAAAGAAAGAACAAGAACCATATGATACTCTCAATAGATGCTGAAAAAGCATTTGACAAAGTACAGCATCCCTTCCTGATCAAAACTCTTCAAAGTGTAGGGATAGAGGGCACATACCTCAATATCATCAAAGCCATCTATGAAAAACCCACCGCAAATATCATTCTCAATGGAGAAAAACTGAAAGCTTTTCCACTAAGGTCAGGAACACGGCAGGGATGTCCATTATCACCACTGCTATTCAACATAGTACTAGAGGTCCTAGCCTCAGCAATCAGACAACAAAAGGAAATTAAAGGCATCCAAATCGGCAAAGAAGAAGTCAAATTATCACTCTTCGCAGATGATATGATACTATATATGGAAAACCCAAAAGACTCCACTCCAAAACTGCTAGAACTTATACAGAAATTCAGTAAAGTGTCAGGATATAAAATCAATGCACAGAAATCAGTTGCATTTCTCTACACCAACAGCAAGACAGAAGAAAGAGATATTAAGGAGTCAATCCCATTTACAATTGCATCCAAAACCATAAGATACCTAGGAATAAACCTAACCAAAGAGACACAGAATCTATATTCAGAAAACTATAAAGTACTCATGAAAGAAATTGAGGAAGACACAAAGAAATGGAAAAATGTTCCATGCTCCTGGATTGGAAGAATAAATATTGTGAAAATGTCTATGCTACCTAAAGCAATCTACACATTTAATGCAATTCCTATCAAAGTACCATCCATCTTTTTCAAAGAAATGGAACAAATAATGCTAAAATTTATATGGAACCAGAAAAGACCTCGAATAGCCAAAGGGATATTGAAAAAGAAAGCCAACGTTGGTGGCATCACAATTCCGGACTTCAAGCTCTATTACAAAGCTGTCATCATCAAGACAGCATGGTACTGGCACAAAAACAGACACATAGATCAATAGAACAGAATAGAGAGCCCAGAAATAGACCCTCAAATCTATGGTCAACTCATCTTCGACAAAGCAGGAAAGAATGTCCAATGGAAAAAAGACAGCCTCTTCAATAAATGGTGCTGGGAAAACTGGACAGCCACATGTAGAAAAATGAAATTGGACCATTTCCTTACACCACACACAAAAATAGACTCAAAATGGATGAAGGACCTCAATGTGTGAAAGGAATCCATCAAAATCCTTGAGGAGAACACAGGCAGCAACCTCTTCGACCTCTGCCGCAGCAACATCTTCCTAGGAACAACGCAAAAGGCAAGGGAAGCAAGGGAAAAAATGAACTATTGGCATTTCATCAAGATCAAAAGCTTTTGCACAGCAAAGGAAACAGTTAACAAAATCAAAAGACAACTGACAGAATGGGAGAAGATATTTGCAAATGACATATCAGATAAAGGACTAGTGTCCAGAATCTATAAAGAACTTAGCAAACTCAACACCCAAAGAACAAATAATCCAATCAAGAAATGGGCAGAGGACATGAACAGACATTTCTGCAAAGAAGACATCCAGATGGCCAACAGACACATGAAAAAGTGCTCCATATCACTCGGCATCAGGGAAATACAAATCAAAACCACAATGAGATATCACCTCACACCAGTCAGAATGGCTAAAATCAACAAGTCAGGAAATGACAGATGCTGGCGAGGATGTGGAGAAAGGGGAACCCTCCTACATTGTTGGTGGGAATGCAAGCTGGTGCAGCCACTCTGGAAAACAGCATGGAGGTTCCTCAGAATGTTGAAAATAGAACTGCCCTATGACCCAGCAATTGCACTATTGGGTGTTTACCCTAAAGATACAAATGTAGTGATCCAAAGGGGCACATGCACCCGAATGTTTATAGCAGCAATGTCCACAATAGCCAAACTATGGAAAGAACCTAGATGTCCATCCACAGATGAATGGATCAAGAAGACGTGGTATATATACACAATGGAATACTATGCAGCCATCAAAAGAAATGAAATCTTGCCATTTGCGACAACATGGATGGAACTAGAGCGAATCATGCTTAGCGAAATAAGTCAAGCAGAGAAAGACAACTATCATATGATCTCCCTGATATGAGGAAGTGGTGATGCAACATGGAGGCTTAAGTGGGTAGGAGAAGAATAAATGAAACAAGATGGGATTGGGAGGGAGACAAACCATAAGTGACTCTTAATCTCACAAAACAAACTGAGGGTTGATGGGGGGAGGGGGTTTGGGAGAAGAGGGTGGGATTATGGACATTGGGGAGGGTATGTGCTTTGGTCAGTGCTGTGAAGTGTGTAAACCTGGTGATTCACAGACCTGTACCCCTGGGGATAAAAATATATGTTTATAAAAAATAAAAATTAAAAAAAAATTAAATATTTATAAATAAATAAATAAATAAATAAGCAAATAAATAAATAAATAAATGAAAAGAGGCAATACAGGAGCAGAAGAAAAGTTAGGAAAAAGTTATCATGGTCTTCCAACTTTTTGTGTCTTCTTCAATTTCTTGAAGAAGACACAAAAAGTTGGAAGACCATTCCATGCTCTTGGTTTGGAAGAATAAACATTGTTAAAATGTCTATACTGCCTAGAGCAATCTATACTTTTAATGCCATTCCAATCAAAATTCCACTGGTATTCTTCAAAGAGCTGGAGCAAATAATCCAAAAATTTATATGGAATTAGAAGAGACCCCAAATTGCTAAGGAAATGTTGAAAAACAAAAATAAAACTGGGGGCGCCACATTACCTGATTTCAAGCTTTACTACAAAGCTGTGATCACCAAGACAGCATGGTACTGGCATAAAAACAGACACATAAACCAGTGGAACAGAGTAGAGAGCCCAGATATGGACCCTCATCTCTATGGTCAAATAATCTTCGACAAAACAGCAAAAAATATACAGTGGAAAAAAGGCAGTCTCTTCAATAAATGGTGCTGAGAAAAATGGGCAGCTTTATGTAGAAGAATGAAACTCGACCTTTCTCTTACACCATACACAAAAATAAACTCAAAATGTATAAAAGACCTCGCCGTGAGACAGGAATCCATCAGAATCCTAGAGGAGAACATAGGCAGTAATCTCTTCAATATCAGCCACAGAAACTTCTTTCAAGATATGTCTCCAAAGGCAAAGGAAACAAAAGCGAAAATAAACTTTTGGGACTTCATCAAAATCAAAAGCTTCTGCACCGCAAAGGAAACAGTCAACAAAACAAAGAGGCAACCCATGGAATGGGAGAAGATATTTGCAAATGACAGTACAGACAAAAGGTTGATATCCAGGATCTATAAAGAACTCCTTAAACTCAACACACACAAAACAGATAATCATATCAAAAATTGGGCAGAAGATAGGAACAGACACTTCTCCAATGAAGACATACAAATGGCTATCAGACACATGAAAAAATGTTCATCATCACTAGCCATCAGGGAGATTCAAATTAAAACCACATTGAGATATCACCTTACACCAGTTAGAATGACCCAAATTAGCAAGACAGGAAACAACATGTGTTGGAGGGGATGTGGAGAAAGGGGAACCCTCTTCCACTGTTGGTGGGAATGCAAGTTGGTGCAGTCTCTTTGGAGAACAGTGTGGAGATTCCTCAAGAAATTAAAAATAGAACTTCCCTATGACCCTGCAATTGCACTACTGGTAATTTACCCCAAAGATACAGATAGTGAAAATAAGGGCCATCTGTACCCCAATGTTTTTAGCAGCAATGGCCACGGTCGCCAAACTGTGGAAAGAACCAAGATTCCCTTCAATGGGCGAATGGATAAGGAAGATGTGGTCCATATACACTATGGAGTATTATGCCTCCATCAGAAAGGATGAATACCCAACTTTTATAGCAACATGGATGGGACTGGAGGAGATTATGCTGAGTGAAATAAGTCAAGCAGAGAGAGTCAATTATCATATAGTTTCACTTATTTGTGGAGCATAACAAATAGCATGGTGGACATTGGGCGGTTAGGAGAAGTGAGTTGGGGGATATTGGAAGGGGAGGTGAACCATGAGAGACTATGGACTCTGAAGAACAATGTGAGGGGTTTTAAGTGTGTGTGGGGGGTTGGGGGAACCAGGTGGTGGGTATTAGAGAGGGCACGAATTACATGGAGCCCTGGGTGTGGTACAAAAACAATGAATACTGTTATGCTGAAAATAAAAAATAAATTTAAAAAAGTTATCATAAATATTTTTAGAGAGTTAAGCAATGAAATGATATGGGATACTTAGAACAAGAACAGAAGGCTGTAAAAATGATTCAAAGAACAGAACAGAACTTGAAAATAAAAACATGGTAGCAAAAGTAAAACATTAATAGAAGAGGTGGAAATAAAATTAAAGAGATCTCCCAGGAAGTAGGACCAAAAGAAATGACGAGAGGTGGTTTATAAGCATGAAAATTAGAGTCAGACCAGTAGGTACAATGTTGACCAATAGGAGGTCTAGAAATAGACAACAAAACTAGAGAAAGTTATCAAAGAAATAATTCAAGAAAATTTCTGAAAACTGAAGGATCTAAGTATTCAGTTGGAAACATTTAGAAGTGTTCAGGGAAATGAATGAATTTCAAGGCATAACATCACCAAATTTCAGAACATTGTACACAGACAGAAGACCATAACTTTTTTTGAGGGAGTGAAAATCATAGGTTACATCCAGAAAATTAAGAATCAAAGTATCATCAGATTTATCAATGGCAACCTTGGAGGGTATCAGACAATAAAACAAATACCTTCAAAATTTTTAGGAAAATAATTTCTAATATAGAATTTCTTCCTCAGCTGAACTGTTATTATGAGGGCAAAATAAAGATATTTACAGATATACCATGTCTCAGAAAATGTACTTTCATCTACCCTTCTAAGAAAGTTACCATAAGATGCTCCACCCAAATAAGAAAGTGACCAACAAAGAGGAAGATCTGGGGATGCAGGGGAAAGAAATATGGATTCTAAAAGAAAATGGAGAAGGGGAAATCTCCAGAAAAGGTCTGTGCATCATGCCTTGAGAACACCTAGGCCACACTGAGTCAGGAGATGGAGGACTCCAGGAAACTGATGGATAGCCTGATATGTTTGACTAAATTGAAGCAATGAATAAACCTCTGGAGAAGAGTTTGGGAGAAAATTAGGGTAAAGACATAGAAATCAGAGCAAATAAAGTAATGAAATCTGTATTAACTCTAGAGAAAGCGAAAGGAGCATGTAATCAAAGGACACTGCATGACACAGCTGTCATGCCATTTGCTTGGCAATACTATTACATAATCGCGTCTGTAGTCAGGTGACGTATGCATCGTCTCATTACCTAACCCCAGATGATAATATAACTACAATATGAAAATAAGTGCGAGAGGAATTACGTGTGGGTACGTACACCTAATTCTTTTTTTTCCACAACAGAAAGCCCATAGATAACATCTAAAGTGGAAAAATAAAAAATACAGTATGAGTATCTTATCGGAGAGATGGAAGTATCAGGATAAAAAGGTAAAAAAGCTGACAGTGCTTGCCTCTTGGAAATACAGGATTAGGGACAAGGAGATGAGAAACATGAAGCTGTTGTTTTGTTAGAATTTTTGTAGAACTCTGTGACCTTTTAAACTGTAAATCTCTGTACCTTATGTAAAAGTAAAAATCACATGAAAAGAGAATAGCGGTAATGTCTTTTCATATCTGTGAGAGGGAAATAGTGTTTGAAATTATTCACGAAGAAATCTATATCTGGCTGGATGGCTGCTTGAGCTGTCAGCTTTCATATCTTGTTGGTCCCCCGCCCCAACTCTTTATGTTTTCTAAATTAGAAAACCTTAACTCAGAATTATAGGTTGTTGGGAAGCTTTGACAGATATTTCTGGCTTTTCAGATCAAATGCAGATCCAGAAATTATGGAGAGAGTTCTGAAGACTAATTTCAGTGTTTTACCAGAGGACGCAAGCCGAGGCTTTAACACCACCAGAAGCTGGAGGGTTAACGGTCTCAACTCGGGGGACAGTAGCTGACAAGAGTCGTACCCTCTTTCTGCTGGCATTTGGCTCACAAGGTATTTTTTTATGTTCTGTTGCCATGTTTGGATGTGATTTTTAATATGCAAAGACACTCCTAACGGAGGAAGAAAATCACTGGGTATTGAGAAAGTCAAACTCTCAGCCATCAAACCATTTGCCCCACTGTTCAGTCTTAAGAAATCCTGGTGTCTGATCATCAAAAAATCCTGGTGTTTAGACCCTGAAGTCAAAGATCCATACTGTTCAAAATCCTAAATGTATCACTGAGACAGACCATGTGTATTAGTAGAAATGGCCATTTTAAAAGATTCTATTCCTTATTTTAAAACACTCTAAGTCTTTTCTGTTTGCCCGTCACGGCAATCCAGTGTGGGAAAGCAGCATCTTATACTCACTTTCATCCCAGCACTGTCAGCTGTGGAGATTTAGGCTAAGTGACCACAGTCAGTTTGTACTCACAATTTCCGCTGTGTCCCTCAAAGGCAACTCAGGGTCTGAAGGCATGCTATGGACCCCCACTTTTTTCCACGAATGAGGGATGTAGTGCATTTGGAAGCAGTGTCTTTTCGTTTGTAGAGTGATGCCTTTCCTTGTTAACCATGTGACTGGAGCTTCTTCAGTACAAGTTCTGTGGGTCTTTCCCCCAACCCCCCAAGCAACTGTGGTGAAACATACATAACATAAAATTTACTGCCATCACCATTTTAAGTACGCAATTCAGTGGCATTAAGTGTCTTCACAACATTGAGCAACCATGGCCACTATCCGTCTCCAAAACTTTTTTAGTAACCCAAAAAGAAACTCAGTACTCATCAAACAACTCCTTAGTCCTCCCCGGGTTAGTCCCTAGCAACTTCGATTCTACTTTCTGTCTCCATAAATTCCTATCCTAGGTAACTCATATAAGTGGAATCAGACAAGTCATACAATTTGTCCTTTAGTATCTGGCTAATTTTACTCAGCATAATGTTTTTTAAGGTCCATCCGTGTTGAAGCATGTGTCAGAATCTCATTCTTTTTTAAAAAATTAACATACAATGTATTGTTTGTTTCAGGGGTACAGACCTGTACCCCTGAAACAACGATTTTTCATGCTGAATAATATTTTTCATGCTGAATAATATTCTATTGTCCATCAATAAATCTATCACATTTTGTTATCTTTTCAGCCGTTGACAGACATTCGGACTGTTTCCACCTTTTGGTTCTTGTGAATAGTGCTTGTGAATAGCTAAGAACTTTGGTGCACACCCTAACATGCGTTTTTAAGTTTACAAGCTAATCTTTAATGAATTAAACCAGAAATCTCTTCTTTTAAAATTAGCTACATGATAAATAAGACCAAGGTCATTGATCACTTCTTTCTCACATATATGGTGAATGTATACTGAAAACTGGTATATCCATAGTTTCATTGAACTACAAAGTGGAATGTCTCCTTGTTTATATATGTAACAGTCATTGATTTTAAATGCCAGTCGCATTATAAGAAATGCAGTAGTTCTTACAAGAACTACTATTGCACCAATTGCTTGTTGCTTTCTTTCCAACTACAATATTTGTCATTGATTTGGAAGCTGGTTTCATGTCTTACCAGCAAGGTTATAGTTGTATTTGTTTTTGCTGCAAGGAGGAATGAGGACACTACAGTTTTCATGTCTTTTCAACCTTTAACATCAAGTGTTGATCACTTTTAGTGGAAAGCCTAATTTTGTTTCTTGTTTTTTTTTTTTTTCTTCTTGGTGATTATTTTATTTATTAATTTTATTAACATATAATGTATTATTTGTTCCAGAGGTACAGGTCTGTGACTCATCACTCTTATACAATTCACAGTGGTTATCACAGCACATCTAATTTTGTTTTTGTACTAGGAATAGTCAACTGGTTTAAAAGTGAGGTTGATAAGATTTGTTGGAAAATAATACGGAACTTTCAGTATTTTGGAAAATAATATGGAACTTTCAGTAGTATATTATTATTTGATGAAAATGTTATTAGTAGATAATAAAATAAAACTGTCCACTTGTCTCATGACTTGCTGTCGGGAGCCAGTACAGGAGGCCTACTATAAGAGCTGTAAGGGACTGAATATGATTGGCTGTTCATTTAGGTCCACTCACGCGGGAGGTGCATGAGCACTGCATTCTGATTGGTTAACACTGCCTGCATAAAAACCCATGCGCCCCCGGTTAGAAGGAGGAAGAAAAAAGCGATTAATAAAAAAGGTTCGCCGCTACGTGAGTCTCCGAGTCGTTCTTGCTGGCGAGAGCGACAACTTGCCTCAGATTCCAGCTTTGTATTTATGACAGAGTCCATTCATTATTTATATCCGTGAACTTACTTCATATTGTGAGGTGTATTTTTTTATTTTCATCACCATTGTTGTATTTCTGCAAACCACTTTTGAAATGATTCATTTTTTTTGAACTGTGATATTATGCAATGCAAGGGTAACAGTGACAAATGCAAGTTTAAAAAATGTAAACAGGGGGCGCCTGGGTGGCTCAGTGGGTTAAGCCGCTGCCGTCAGCTCAGGTCATGATCTCATCCTGGGATCGAGCCCCGCATCGGGCTCTCTGCTCAGCAGGGAGCCTGCTTCCCTCTCTCTCTCTCTCTGGCTGTCTCTGTCTACTTGTGATTTCTCTCTGTCAAATTAATAAATAAAATCTTAAAAAATAAAAATAAAAATAAAAAATAATAAAAAATGTAAACAGGAACTGTTGGGTGACGATAAAGTACATTAGTTGGGATAAACTACACATGATTAACTTCATGTTAATCAGCATGAACTGTCAGTCTATGAAACATATACACTGCTTTTAAGAACATAAAAAGGTCAGAAATTCTATGAAAATTATGATCTAACATACATTTTAGATTTTTAAATTATGCATGAAAGAACTGCATTGCTTTTCCTTCTTATCTGTGAAATTATTTAGAGGCTACTGAGAAACTAGTGACCAACAGAGATCCTTGGGTAACTTGCTAAAGAACATTGTAGGGGAAGAAGATACCTGAATTACTATGCAAAACAGTGAGAAGACTTTGGAGTTCCCAGGGACAATACAGAAGGAAGATAGTGAGGCAGAGACGTGGAAAAGCAGCCCAAAGGGACAACTTACGAGAGAAGATTATAAATCAGCCTCATTTACCAAGACAGAGCAAATGAAATACTGGCAAGTTGAATCCAGCAATGATCAACGTGGAACTATTAAAATTATATTGGAAAATTTATTAATGTAACCTACTATATTAACAGATGAAAGATAATGAAATAGAAATATTGATAGGAACCATTCATAATGAAACTTTTAACAAGCCAAGAGTGGAAAGAAATTCCCCCAACTTGATAAAGGCTAATTATGAGAATCCTATAGTCACCCTGATAATAGTGAAAATTAGAAGCATACTCTTTAAAATCAATGGCAAAAGAAATATGCTTACTATTGTAGCTTCAGTTCAGCAATGTGCTGAATGTCCAGCCAGTTTGAAAAGATAGGAAAAACAAACAAGTCATATAAGACTCATAAAGAAAAAATTTCATCATTATTTGCAGATAATATAATTGCTTAAATAGAAAACTCAAGCTAATCTATAGAAAAATGTTGAGCTTGTTCAGTTCAGCAAGGTTGCTGGATGCAAAACCAGTATGTAGACATTATTTTATTGGTAAAGTAAAAATATATATTCAAAAGGATGACCAAAGTGATAATAATATACCTAAGGATAAGAAACGTAAGAATCTTACATAGGACAATGCTACAGAAGAATATAAAATAAGGCCTGTGTAAATTGGGAGCTACCCCACGCTGATATGAGGGAAGTCTTGATATTACAAATGTGGCAGTTCTTCCAGTGGTAATCAATAAATTCAGTGGATTTACAATCAAAGCTACAAGAGACTTGTAAGGAAAAAGCTTGAAAATATGACCCTTAAATTATAGAAAAGTAAAGAGAAGGACTAATGATTTTCAAGAAGGTAAATAAGGAGGGGAGTTCTTATCAACAGGTCAAATTTTATCATCAAACATTTAGACCTGTGTGGTCTCCTGATGGAGTAAGAAATCAATCAGGTTACTCCTGATGGAGTAACAAATCAATGCCCAGGAGAAACAGACCTGAGTATGCACAAGAATCTGGTGCATGACAGAGGGAGTAAGAGGAATCACTCAGGGAATGATGATCCATTAAAAATGGCGTTGGGATAATCCATACAGAAAAATATCAGAAGCCTATCTCAAGCCATGTGCATACATGTTTAAGTCTAGCAGGGGATGAAATATCTAAATGTAAAAAGAAATACTAGGACTTTTAGAAGAAAATACAGAAAACCTTTATGGAATATTATATAGCAGTAACAAATGAATGAACTAGGTCTACATGTATCCACTTAAACCCATCTCAAAAACACAAGGTTGATTTAAAAAGTTTCAGCTAGAGTGTGCATACAATGTGATGCAATGTGATGCATTCGTGTACACCTGAAAATCACAAAACTGTACTTCATGCAGGTAACACAAGTGCCCCTCCCCTGTTCACCACAGGTTCTGTTTTATTTCATGTGTTTTTTCCGGGTGAGAAAACATTTATCTTTCCACTGTGCTTTTCCCTGTGACCAAATTGCTGTATTTTGTCAACTGCTTCTCCAGATTCTCAGTATGGTTAGTGATGGGTGTCCCAGGGCTGTCGAAGGACCCCTTTAGTGATTCTACGTGAGCTCAGAGGGTGAGGATGGTGGGACATCCTTCTGCATTTTTTATCTCCAGCAATCTGGGGCCCAATCTGATATATCCTCCCCCTCTTTGGCTTCAGTGAATCTCTAGTTTCTTTCAGAGCCCAAGAAGGGATTTAAAAATGAAATATGTATATGAAATCTTCCCACAGGCAGACAGGCAGGCAGGCAGGCAGGCAGAGAGGCAGGGGCCTAACTTTGCCAGCAGGTAGCAGTGCAAAGCTAATGTTTCAGGGAGCTATCATGGCTGGGAGGGGAGATAAGGGATGGGAACTGCTTGTGTCCAAAACACTGTATCAAGAACATGGTGATAGGACTGGCTTCTGATTCCTCACTGGCTATGATCTCATTTCTACTCAAGAATACACAGCACGATCTTTGTAGTCCCAGGCTATGCCAGGGACATTTACCCTTTTCCTTTGGGCTCTCAGCAACATAGTAAACAACCAGTGACTGTTATCAGTTTGCGTCTCAAAAATAAAATCTGGAATCTGATCATCTTAATAGGGCCAAAGATACTGAACATCATCCCCTTCCTGCTCATTTCTAGAAATGAGATTTTTTTTTCGAAGTGTGTTTATAAAGGAAGTTTTGTCAACAATGCAGTTCATACGAAATATGATAAAGAGTGAATTTAGTAATAGTGGGGATGGAAATTAGCACAGCTTTGAAAAACAATTTGGTAATATTTCAAAAATTAACCCAGCAACTCCACTTCTGAGAACTCATCTCTCACAGGTACCAGTGTTATGTGTTCAAAGATGTGTGTGTAAGGAAGGATACTCACTGAAGAATCAAGATTGCAGAATATGGAGATTATGTTGATTAGGGTCAACATAAGTGCCTATCAATAGGATAATAGTTAAGTAAATTTTGCTTCATCCATGTAAGCAAAATCTATTCGGTTCCTACAGAACTGCTAGGGTTTTCATTGGGACTTTATCAAATCTATAGATTATGGATCATAGATCTATAGGTTAATTTGGACAACACTGGCATTTTAACAGCTGGTGAGTTGTCTAATCCCTGAACATAAGATATTGCTAAATTTATTTGATACTTTAAAATTTCTCTCAGTTGTGTTTTGTTATCCTTCAGTATAAAGATCTCACACACATATTTTTTAACAGCTTTTGGATTCATTATTTCTACTGTTTTTCTATTTCTTTTTTTTCCCCAAAGATTTTATTTATTTATTTATTTTAGAGAGAAATAGTGAGAGAGCATGAGCCGGGGGAGGGGTAGAGGTAGAGGCTGAGAGAGAATCCCAAGCAGACTCCACAATGAGCATGGAGGCCAAGGTGGGGTTTGATCCCAGGATCCTGATATCATGACCTGAGCTGAAATTAAAAAAACAGATGCTTAACTGACAGAGCCACCCAGGTATCCCTGTTTTACTATTTCTTAACTCGTTAAGTTTTTCTTTGAAATTATTAATTTTTTTCCAATTTTCCTTTCATATATTATTCTTTTTCTGGTTTTATATTAGGTGCTTAAATAATTCTTTTCATTTTGTACTGAAATAAATATTCTCTGCTTTAATTCTATGGATTATCCCCTTAATATCTTTAACTGTACTCTATAGTTTCTAAATAAAGTGCTTTTAAAATTTTTTCTTCCCTAGAAATTCTATAACTTTAGTTTGTACTATTTTTTTTAAATATAAGAGTTGAAAGGTTTTTAACATTTCTAAATGGAAATGTCTTTTTTTCCCCCTAATTTTGTTTTTACTTTATTATTGTGTGATCAGAGGATGTTTCTCATCTTTTTACTTTTTGGAGCTATTTGAGGTTTTGTTGTGATTTAATATTTGGCCAATTTGTATGGAGGTATATTCTCTATTTTTTAGGGAATACAGTTTGATATATATGAATCAGATGTGTCTTATTAATTATTCAGGTCATCTATATATCTTTACATACTTTTTTATACACTTGATCTGTTATGGGCTGAAAGAATTAATTACACTTTCTAATCCTTATAATGTTTTTATTTCCCTTATAGTGTCATAATTTTCAATTTACGAACATTGTTGCCATATTATTTATTGCAAAGATATAGGTTACTGTTTTGGATTATTTAGCATTACAAAGTGTCATTTTTATCCTGTTTGATGACTTTGGGCCTAGATACCACCTTCTTTGATATTCACATCTGACTTCCTGCTCTTTTTGTGTGCCTTGGCTTATATCTTTGTCCATTCATTAATTTTGACCTTTCTGAAACACCTGGAGCAGTATATTTTATTCAACATAAACTTGGCTATTGCTTTGTTATATATGAATATGTGTGAAGACAACAGATAAGTCCAATCCATTTATATTTATTAACATAACAGAGTTGTTTGATCTTTGTTTGTGTAACTTTAAGTTATGTATTTAATAGTTTTAAAAAATATTTCATTGTCTGGTATGTTTTATTTGCTTTTTGTGTGTGTGATTCGAAACTTAGAACAGTTTTTATTTTAAATCTAGCAGTTGCCTTTGTAAATTCATAATTATAACTGCAATGTTGTAATGTATCACCCTTAGTATGCTATCTCTTTACATTCCATTTGGCAATTTTCTTTTCCCCTCTGTTTTATGCATCATTTGATTATACTTAGTTGTGTTTTTTTAGTGCTAACCTTTGTACTGTCAAATATAATTATTTTTCATTCCTTGATTTATCTACTTTAAAGAATACTCTTTAATTCCTTGCTATTACAGAAGCAGCAGTAAGTGAACATACTCTGCTCCCACGTTCTTTCTTTCCTCTTATTGCTATTTGTATCATGTTCACATTTTCAGGGCCTCTGAGGTTTTAGGGGTAAATGCCTTGATTGTCATTTTTATCCCTCTTTACAGTCACCTCGGTTAACAAACCCCAATGTGCTGAGTCATTTATCAGGCCTCCACCCACTTTTGGCCCTCTGAGATTGTTATGACATCTTTGTCCTCTGCGCTTTTCTTTCTCCTTCTCTTTGTTCTTGTATATTTATACCGTTCTTTTCCCATGCTGTCATTTTATTGGCGTTCTGAGAGGGTTGGGGTAAAACATATGCATGCTATCTTCCATATTTAACCAGGATCCCCAAATAACTCTTACTTTTGAGAGAAAATGCTTTGCATTAAAAGTTCAAAATAAGGATAGAGATTTTACATGCTATACAATCTCAGCCTATATATAGTTAAGAAAACTGCAAACCCAAAAGGGTGCCACTTAGACTGAGTTCCCAAATGGGGGCTTAAAATCCAATCTATTGGAAGTTTCAGCCTCCCCTGGAAATAGGGCCTTGACTGGTCAATCAGGAAATTGTTCTTTCCATTGGCATCTAAGAGTCTGCCACTTAGGTCCTCAAAGAAAGATGAGGTATTCTGCATGAGAAGATACCTTGTTTTTTCCCCTAGCAAACTGCCCCCTCTGGAAGAATCTTTTGCCTTTGCTAATAACTTTCTTGCCCCCACCCTCCTACCTATGAAGACTTCCATTTTGTACAACTCCTCTCAGTGCCTCTCTGCTTGCTAGATGGGCTGCTGCCTGGTGCACGAATCATTTGATAAAGCCAATTAGATCTTCAAATAGATGTATATACATATATATATATGTATACACACACACACACACACACACACACACACACACAATAGAAAGAGAGAGAGAGAGAAAGACTAAGAGAGGGAGAGAAGATAATAACCTGAAATACCGACAGTGATTTCTCTACCTCCTCTCTTCTGATTTATATTTTTCAGTTGTCTGCATTATATGCAATGGCCATTTAAAAAAATCATTTTGTTTTTAAGTTATTTATTGTGATATGTAATGTGCATAATAGAAATGCACATGAATTATAAATTCATTATAAAATGAACACTTACGTATTAGCTCGGTCTACCATAACAATGTACCATAGACAGAGTGGTTAAAGTACAGAAATTGACTTCTCATGGTTCTAGAGGCTGGAAATTGGAGATGAAGGTGCCTCTTGGAGAGGCTCTGGTGAGAACCCTCTTCTTGGCTTGCTAAGGATTGATTTCTTACTGTGTCCTCACATGGCAGAGAGAGTTCTGGGCTCCATTCCCCTTTGTACAAGGACACCAGTTCTACTGGGTCATGGCTCTGCCCTCCTGACCTCTTTGAACCATAGCACTGTCCTTAAAGGCCCTTTCTCCAGTATATCTCGTGGGTTAGGCCTTCCATGTGTGAATTTGGGGAGACATAATCCAGTCCATAGTGGCCGTGAGATAACTACTCATGTTGCTAAATGGAACATTGTAAACACCCCACAAGCCTCTTCCCAATTATGTCCTCCTTTCTCTGTCTTAAAGGTTTCATTTGTATTTTTGAGCTCCTAAGTAAGCATGTCTAAGCAGAATAGTTAATTTCTGCTTGTTTATGAATTTTGTATAAATGGAGTCATACTTATGCACTCTTTTGTGTCTGGCCTTTTTCATCTTTGTTTTGTGGACTATAGTTTATTCATTTTCATTGCTGTACATTATTCCATTTTAAGAATGTAAGAGAGATATTTAACATATTCCAAAATTTTTGGACATTTAGGTTGTTTCCAATTGGGGCTTTCTATGGGCAGTGTTCATAAACTTTCTCATAGCTCTATCTTAGAGCCCACACATATTTCTGTTGAGCGTTTTATGTATCTAAGAGTTTAATTAATAATCACAGTCTATGTGTGTCTGCACCTGTATTTGATGATATCCATTGATCTCCAAAGAAGTTGGACATTCCCAGCATTATATGAGTTTCTGTTATTTTATATCTTTTTTAATACTTGGTATTGTCAAAATTTTAAATTTCCCTCATCTGATGCATTTATAATAATCTCTCTGTGTAATTTTAAATCACATTTCCTTGATTAAGAAAAAGATTAAGAAAATTTTTATGTTAATTGGCCATTTGGGTTTCTGCTTTTGTGAAATATCTATACAAATTTTTTGCTCATTTCAAAATTGGTTGCTCTGATGTGTTTCTACTTGATTTGTAGGGGATCATCTTCTGGATATAAACACTTTTTAGGTACACGTGTTGCAAATATCTCTTCCTCAGTAGGCTTGCTTTCTCGCTCTTGCAAAATTGTCTTCTGATGAACATATGTACTTAATTTTAGTGTGCGAAAATGTATCATTTTTTTTCCTCTATGGTTACTGCTTCTTTTGTCACATGTAATAAATCTCTCTCTAAACTGAGTTCATCAGAAATTCTCATTTTTCCCCTAAAATCTTTATGTTTCGTCTTTCACAAAGAAATTTAGATTTTAATCTACCTAGAATTGATTCTTGTATGTGGCATAAAGTTGGATGTTCAAAGTAATTTTTCTTTTTTAAAAAATTTAAATTCAATTTAATTAACATATAGTATATTGTTAGTTTTGGGGATAGAATTTAGTGATTCATCAGATGTTTCTCCAAAGAAGACATAAAAATGATTAACACACACACACACAAATGTTCAACATCACTTGCATCAGGGAAATACAAATCAAAATCACAAGAAGATACTGCCTCACGCTGGTCAGAAGGGCTAAAATGAACAACTCAGGAAACAACAGATGTTGGTGAGGATGCAGAGAAAGGACAAACCTTCTTACACTGTTTGTGGGAACACAAACTGGTGTAGCCACTGTGGAAAACAGCATAGAGTTTCCTCAAAAAAGTTGTAAATAAAGCTACCTTATGACCCAACAATTGCATTACTAGGTATTTATCCAAAAGATACAAAAATAGTGATACAAACAGGCACAGGCACCCTAATGTTTACAACAGCAATGTCCACAATAGCCAAAATATGAAAAGAGCCCAGATGTCCAGTGACAGATGAATGGATAAAGAAGATGATATATATGTATATGTGTGTGTGTATACACACACCACACACACCACACACACACACACACACACACACACACACACACACACACACACACTGGAATATTACTCAGCCATCAAAAAGAAAGAAATCTTGCCATTTGAAACGATGTGGCTGGAACTAGAGGGTATTATGCTAAGCAATAAGTCAGTCACAGGAAGACAAATACTATATGGTTTCATTCATATGTGGAATTTAAGAAACAAAACAGATGAACAAGGGGGAAGAGAAGGAAAAATAAAATAAGATAAAAAATGAGAGGGAGGCAAACCATAAAAGATGCTGAACTCTAGGAAACAAACTGAGGGTTGCTGGAGGGAAGGTGCATGGGGAGAAGGGCTTAATAGGTTATGGGCATTAAGGAGGACACTTGCTGTGATGAGCAAAGTAATTTTTCTGTTAAGATTCCTAATTCTTCAGCATCATTTATTGAGAACTGCCTTTTCCCCACTGTTCCACTGTGCCACCATCAGCACAAATTCAATGTCTGTATGTGCACTGGCCTGTTGATGAGCCAACAATTCTGTCCCACTAGTCTGACTAATCCAACCCTAGTCACACACATTTTCAATGATTAGAGCTTTACAATACATTCTAACATCCTGAGGGCCAGTTCTCTTTTTCCACCTTGTATTTCTTCCTCAGAAGTATCTTGGTTATAATTTGCTCTTTGCAATTTTATATAAATCTTTGAGTCAGGCTGTTGAGTAATAGAAAAAAAGAAAAGCCTATTGGGATTTTGACTGGGCTCATATTAAATTTATTAGCTATTTTGGGAAGTCTTAAAATATTGTGACTTTAAATCCAGGAATGTAATACATCTCTCCATTTATTGGGTTTTCTGTAATATTACTCAATATTTTTCATAATTTTCTTTGTAGAGATCTTATTCATACTTTGATAATCCTCTTTCTAGATACTTGATATTTTAAAACAGCAGTGTAACTGATATTTTTAAAAACCTGGCTATTTTCTGTTTGTTGCTAGTATATAAATATGTAACTAATTTATGTATATCAACTTACCCAGCTACCTTTCTATACTGTCTTGTTAACTTTAATAGTTTATCTCTAGATTATATTGGCTGTTGTATCATGCAGTTGTATTATCTGTAGATCATGGCATCTTTGCTACTTTTCTTATTCTTATATATATTTTTTTCTTTTCCTTCCTTTACTATGCTGGCTGGGCTCTCATTTACGAAGTTAAATAGGACTGATGAAACTGACATCTTCCCTTTCTTTCTTTTTGTTTCTGATTTCAAAGGGAAAGCTGGCCATGTTTCACAATTAAGCATGCTGTTTGTTACTTCCTTCAAAGTAATTACCCTTTATCAGAGTGCAGCAATTCCTTTCTATTCCTTCTTTCCTTGGTATTTCTAATTATAAGCAGATATTAAACTTTATCAAATGATTTGTTAGCATCAGTTAAGGTGACACCTGATTAGCCTTCTTTAATCTATTAATAGAAATACAACATATGGTGGACCCTTGGAAAACTTAGAGGTTAAAGGTACTGACACCTCTCATACAGTAAAAACCCACATATAAGTTTTGCCTCCCCCAAAACTTAACTATTAACAGCATACTGTTGACAGGAAGCCATTCAATAACATCAACAGTCAATTAGCACATATTTTGTAGGTTATATGTCTTATATACTGTCTTTTTACAGTAAAATAAGCTAGAAAAAGAAAATGTTACTAAGAAAATCCTAAGGAAGAGAAAATACATTGATAGTACTGTAGTATACTTATTTTTATAAAATTCATGTAAAAGTGGATCCACACAGTTTAAACCTATGTTGCTCAAGGGTCAAGTGTATTTTCTATTGTGGCATGTATTAATGTTATGACCAGCAAAAAATTTTTTAAAAAATTTAGAAGTTCAAAAAAGAAATTTCTACAGAGTTCCTATTATTGAGGCAAATGTATGTCAGTCTTACGTTGAGCTGGGGGCACCCCTCCTGGACGTGTTGGTGCAGGAGTTTATGGAAAGTTCCTATGCTCCCAAACTGCAGGGGTTCCATCTGCTAACCCAGGGAAAGAGAATACTCTCAGGAATATTAAGGTCACTTTGAAGTATATGAGCCATGATAACATAAACAGCTTTATTCATGGGTAGTTTTCTGAATATGTTCCAGAACCATTTGTTCTTCTTTCTGTCTCAGTTTTGCGCCTGCCTCTCAGAGTAGGCCATCCTTAAACTTGGTTCATGTGTGCACCTAGCAGGGGAATGCAGCAGGTAACTGGGGAAGCTCATTTGCCCAGACCACCCCAGACCCATGAAATCAGACTCTCTGAGACGGAGACCCAGGCATTAATGTTTTTAAAATCTCCCCAGGGGATTCCGAGGTTGAGAACCAACAACTGATGGTTCTCCACAGTTGAAAACCACATGTGTCTTTATGCACCAAAGTCCACAGAAAAGGAAATATCTAACCACCCCAAAGCATGCAATACTCAAATGAGACCGGCAGGAAAAATAAAAGAAAAAAGCTGCCAAGGGAAGGAAGAGAAGGACAGAAAGAGGAGGCCCAGGTATGACAGTGATAGCAACTCTACTTACTCGATTCTTTCTGGAAGCTCAGTTTGGGTCATGCCCACACAATTGACCAAAATAGTGATGGTAATAAATAGACTGAACCACCTGAGCAGACTGTGTTAAGGAAAAGCTGAGAGTTGCCATGCTTCTCTGATGTCACCTATAATCACCTTGATGCTGAATTATTAAATTCATAGCTTTTAGCTAGGATCAGCTTTTTGAACTTGTCACATAACAGCTGCTAACATTTACTGAGTGCCTATGCCGGGCTGGTTACTTCATTCACATTATTTCTAATACAACCGAACTTGTATGTAAATATCATATCTATACTTTGTAAAACAGGCTGGAAAACTTAAATAATTTTTCCAAGGCTGTACAAGTTAGTTAGCTATATGGTGCTGAGATGTGACCTCAGATTAATAACAGAACCCTCAGCAAGATGGAAGAAAACAAGAATCCTTTCTCTAAAATGTCTTTCTTCCCTGACACCTTCACTTTATGATACAATGTAGCCTGAAATTTTGTCCAGGAAGTGTCTCTTTTTTCCTAAAAGACAGACTACTTCTAGGAAGTTAGAGCTAAAGGGAGGGTTACCAGCTGTCATGGGAATTAGTTGAGTTGGATGGTTTTCCCCACTTAGCTGAGATCAGTCGCACTGAGGAAATGGGCCCCTGGCTAGAAATGGTGGAGGCAGGCACAGGGATGTAAAATGTTGCTGCAAGGAGAAAATTCCAGATAGAATTAGGCTGGGATGGAGAACTCTTTCTAACCAGAGATGAGAATATTCAAGGTTGAACCACGGGATTACCACAAGGGGAAGGTGACACTGAAGAAGGTGAGTAGAAAGGGGTAACCTGATGGGAAGACATGTTGGTGGAGAAAACCCAAAGAAAAATTTCCCCCACAGGACATTTTTCTCAGGACCAGCTTGGGTTCCTAACCATTACGTCCTAAAGAAAAACAAAGCCTGAAGATAAGCTTGATCTACAGAGAGAGTGAACCACTCATCTTTCATAATTTCAGTTTGAGCAGAAGTATTTAAATCTATTTTAGTTTTCTGTAAATGTCTTTAATGTGCCCTGTTTTACAGTTACTTAGGAACACATCTATTTTGAAAAGGGAAATTCTGCTAATTAAACCGCATTTTCCTGTTGACTTGCAATTAAATTAAGAAATGTGTTCACATGGGAGGAAAATGTTAACCCAAGGCTTAAATTAAAATCATATCTCCAACTTCACAAACCTTTAAAGGTAATATATTACCTACACTATTACTTGTGGAAACATTCATAGCAAATTTGATTAGAATTATAATTTTGGTGAAATATTAGTAATAGGACACTGGAATTCCAATACCTTGAAGAATATCTTTTGGAGTGGAGCTACCAAGTTCATAAGATTTAAATATATAATATATAAGTATATAATATATAAATATATAATATATAAATATATAAATACAGGCTTTGTGAGAAGGAGACACCTAAGAGCTTTTCTGTCCAGCTATGACTCCATCCAGCAATTATGATTCATTAAATCTCAAGATGAAAAGAATATTCACTGGTCACTTGATTCTTTAAAGGGATTTCATTTCTAATTAGCTGTTCCTTACAGATAATTAAGATGTAACTGAACCAGGATGTGTGGAGAGGAGTTTGTATATTTGCTGTTTTTCTTTACTGGTGATTTTTATGTAATTGGATATATTTTTTTAAAAAAACCCAAGTAGAGAAGACATACTGAGAGAATAAATTACCTCAGTTCATTTCCCTTAACTGCTTACTTCCTTATTGCTGTACCCTGTTCTAAGCAGGGTACAGGCTGGGCCTCTTAACTGACTCTGTGACCTTGGACAATTTATTTAATTCCTTTGAGTAACAGTTTCATCATCTGTAAGATGGGGATGCAAATCTCTTCTTCAAAGGTTTCTGTACCTATGACAGTGATGACACTTAGGAGGTAGTTAGCAAATGGTAGCCTACTATTACCACTAAATATCCTTCTATAGGATCAGAAAATTCAAGATTGAATTAAGAAAATATAACTCCCACTGCTTGGTCATAAAGATAAAACACGTAAAAGGAAAATGTAGTGCAACTACATGGAGCAGTGCAGTTTCATTTTTGAAATGACTCTTTGCCAGAGCTATCAGCTTACTGAATGCTGTCCAGCAATCCAGCAAGCTGCCCCAGAGTGGGGGGAGAGAGCTCCTTTTACTGGAGCCTCCCCAGAAGAGGCTGGCTACCATCTGTCAGGCAGCTGAGGCAAGGCTGTTCTTGCAAATCAACCTCCTGGAAGCCAGGGCTGAATTTGTCATTACGAGCTTCCAATTTGGACAGTCACCAGGGAAGATCCTTGGAAACGAAGCCAAAGTCTCTTTTTTGTCCTAGTTTGGCTTGCCTTGAAAAACAAAACAAAACAAAACAAAAACTGGAGTCAGATTCTGAAGGTACCTAAAACTGTTACTATAATACAGACATTTGACCGATTTTTCTCTAATCATTACTATATTCCCCAATGGCATGAGCCTTGAACTATTAACATTTTTTTGGACTACTGAACTTAGTAACCTGCTAGTAGTTTGGGGGTAACTTGGGATATTGGCAGTGTCTGTGACCAGTGTGGTTCCACTGAGACAATCTAAGCTCTGCCCATTGTCGTCTGTCCTCTTTGTCCTCTGGCAGGTGCTGCTCTTTTGCCCAATGAACAGCCGGTCCTCATCATGGCTAGGGCCCAGAGTAAGAACCCATGCCTATTTCAAAAGCCAAAGAAGCTTCGGTGACCTCTTATTGGTTATTATATTGTGAGATGAGCCCGTCTCACATGGTAAGAATGTGCCCTGTATATCAGCAAAGCTCATTCATAAGTAGGGCATTTTTTTAGGTGGTACATGCCCAGGTGTGTCCAGACTAGTCTAAACCCACCTGTGGCTTGCACGAGCACCTCCTCTTTCTTGGGACAGCTTTCAGATGTTGAACATATTAAAGCCACAGACATTTTTCTCTCAATGCAATGTTTTTGTTGTTTCAGGATTCAATTAGAGGACACCCATATTGCTAACCTCTAAAGAAGGTGCTGAACACAGTGGCAAAGCCTGATTTTAAAGGAATCATGTGGAAGAAGCAACAGTGCAAAGGATATGAGTGGACAGACACTTTGATGGCTGTTCTTCTGATCAGGTTGAAAGGACTGAATAACCACAGGGCCCGCGTGGCACTAAACCGTGAGATGGTCCTCCCTTTGTTGAGCACCATAAACGTCTACAACAAAACAAAGCAGAAGGTGGACCTGAAGTGAGAAGTATGCATCCTCACACAATCATGGTTTGGAGTACAAATGGTATCATTTCAGGCTTATGAGCAAGACGAGGTCTGGGAACCATGCATCCATTAGTGGAGAGCCAAGTGGAGGGGCAGAGGTAGTGGGGATCAAGGACTGAGGGCCACATTCTCACCCTCCTCGCAAGACCTCAGGCCCTGTCAGTGACTGACTGTGCATCAAGATGAGCCCACTGAGAGTGCCCAGTGGGCAGGAGTCTGATCTGGGGCTAGTGGGATGCTTCAGCCCCAGGGCCAGGATTCTGGCAACTGGAGGATATGGTTCTGGCTGCATTAAATTCCTCTTCTGATTAGCAGATCAACCCTGGTGTGGGGATGCTCCCTCTGCTCTCTGCCTCCTAGGTCTCCCCTGTAAAGCCCTCGCTACTCCTTGCCTCTGAGCATCTAGGAAGGTGAGGGTTCTTGGCCTGTGAGAGGAGGGAGAAAGACATTTTAGTGTCTTTTTATTTTCTCTATAAACCATATTTGAGATGGCTGATTCCTGTCTTTCCCAACTCCCAAACATACACACATCATTTTGGGGGCAGGAGGTTGCTGTGTGGAACATCTAAGACACAATACAAATAGGGAAATTGTCATGAAGCAGCTCTCATTTAAACTAGTGGTTCTCAAATGTTAGGACTTCAGGAGACTTTTATACTCTATGGAATATTATGCCTCTGTCAGAAAGGATGAATATGCAACTTTTGTATCAACATGGACTGGGACTGGAGGAGATTATGCTGAGTGATATAAGTCCAGCAGAGAGGGTCAATTATCAGATGGTTTCACTTACTTGTGGAGTATAAGGAATAACACGGAGGACATTGGATGAAGGAGAGGAGAAAGAAGGCTGTTGGGGGAAATTGGAGGGGGAGACAAACCATGAGAGACCATGGACTCTGAGAAACAAACTGAGGGTTTTAGAGGGGTAGGGATGAGAGGATGGGTGAGCCTGGTGGTGGGTATTAAGGAGGGCACATATTGCATGGAGCACTGGGTGTGGTGCATAAACAATGAATCTTGGAACACTGAAAAAATAAAGTTAAAAGAAATTATTGAGGACCCCAAAGAGTTTTTGTTACTATTTATGCCCTTTTGCTTATACTGTGTGTGTGAGACAAAGAGAGTATAGAAGACCTCCTTCACCCACTAAAAGAGTTTAAGGAACGCCAGGGATTCTGAGATCAAACTTTGAGGACCACTCATTAAATCATCCTGATTTCTGATCCCCTTGTCTACTCTACCCCCACCCCAAGACTCAGGATCCCTGCCCCCTTTTGCAAAGACAGCCAACATCATGGGAGATCCTAGGACAGTGGTCATCCAAGAGAACAGCCAACTTCCTCTTAAAATTTCATAGCAGCTGTTGTTGCTTTTGAGGATTTGAGTTTAATTGGTCTCCACCATAAATATAAAAATATGAAGACAGTACCAAAGAGGGAGTTGGATACATTTGTCATTAACTGAGTCTAGCTCACAGCCACATCACCCAGGTCAGGAGAACGCCCTAGGCTGAGTGGAGCAGAGGCTTCCTCTGCCAGAGCTCAGAACAGCCTTCCCAGCCAATCACCCTTACCCGGTGTGTGCTGTAGAAAGGGTCCAGATCCTCCAGGGGCTCCCCAATCAGCTCTGCTGGGAGCTCACCATAGAACTTGGGCAGCTGGTTGCAAGCTTTCAAGTCTAGCTGGGGCCGAGGCTTCTCTTCTTGGTCCTTCTCCCTGTGCTTATCTTTGGCTTTCTTTGCTGCCTGCGTGGCAGCAATTCGCTTTTCAATCTCCACCAGTGACTCCGGAGTGAATCGACGGAAATTGGTAGTTTCCAGGGACCCAAAGGGGAATGCCATCTTCTCATTCTTCTTCAGGAAGAATTATACTCTTATGAGAGTGGACATCACAACAGAGAGGTAACAGCTTGCCCATTGGCCCTCTCCCTCCATTTCTTTCCTTAACTCACACTTCCTTGCTGGAACAGCAACCCCCTGCCCCAACTCAGTTCCTTCCTTAACTCACACTGAGCTCTCCCCAGAGCTTTCCCCAGAGTCTCACTGTCCCTGTGGCATTCTCTGGGAAGGGTGTTTATTCAATCCTCCTCCAGGCACCTCAGGGTTGAGCTATGTTCTCCATGAGCTTCTAAGACATGGCTCCTTCATCCATTGCTCCTTCACCACCACCACCACCACCACCACCACCACCACCACCACCAGATTTAGCCACTCTGCCCTCTCTTCTTAATTCTATGACCACTGAGCAACAGGTTCTCACTTGCATTAATCGAATACTGGTTCATGTGGTCTGTGGCAAAAACAATGCTAGTAAAATTTTCCCCATTGAAAAGCATTTGTTAAAAAGCATGGAAGGCATTAACAGTTTTTGTTGTTCTTTTATTATGCAATGATATGCTTTTAAGAAGTGACAGCCATTCCTGGACATGACAAGAGAGAGGAGGCCCACTACCTTGAGCACATGGCTGCACCTGCCAGCCAAGAGTGTGCTGTGTGCCTAATGCTCTAAGCTTGGCAGCATATTTGTATTTTTTGTTCTTAATAAAGTACATTATTTAATTTTCCTATTTAGTTGTTTTTTTCTTCTAATGTAAAGTTTTTCTTTAAAAAACTCATATGAGTAAGATTTTGATTCTTTCTTCAAATGATTGATTCATGAGCCCATTTTTGCTGTTTATTTTAATCTAAGTGCACCCACATTTCCTGACAGTGTATTGATGACTTAAACACACCACGATGATTTAAAAATTGTTCATAAGTTTATAAAATCCTGATCTAATTCATGGTCTCTAATACTGCCAGACTCGGTCTTTGGGACTCTGGGTTCACCATGGTCCATAAAAAGCCTGGAAGGCACTCCAATGACTAGATTTCCCTTCTTTTTTTTTTTTTTTTAATTAACATATAATGTATTATTAGCCCCGGAGGTACAGGTCTGTGAATCCTCATTCTTACACAATCCACAGCACTCATCATAGCACATACCCTCCCCAACGGCCATCACCCAGTCCCCCTATACCTACCCCACACCCCCCAGCAACCTTCAGTATGTTTCGTTTCCTGAGATTAAGAGTCTCTTATGGTTTATGACTAGGCTTTCTATGATCTACAATATTCTCAGGAAATTTATCACCCCTAGCACTAGCCTAGAAGCAAATAGGATGGCTTGCTATCACAGAAAGATAGAGCATTATCTATGTGGCATTCTCCTGACTTACTCTAGGAAAGCTACATCTGAAGCCCTGCAACAGGCATCCATCCTCTTAGTTCTCTGCAGTCAACACTGGATCTGTGGATAATGTAGTTTTCCCACCTACTCTAGTGCAGAGATCTTCAAATGCCAGTGTACAATGTGGTGCTACACCAACTGCGTCATTTTCACTGGGGGTGTGAGTTAAGATACAGATAGCTGGACCTCTACCTACAAAGATTCTCAATCAATAGGTCTAAGGTGAGATCTAGAAAGCTGCATTTTACAGGCTCATAGCTGAACTGTTGAAGTGTTCTATCTTTGAGAGGCAGCGGAAGTTACTGCAACTGTGGATGTGAGATGGAATGAAGATTAGGGTTATAAAATCAAAGTAGGATATGGCGGCCTGCTCCCACAGCTCTAGAATCTGGAGGAAAGTCTTCCTGGATTCTAAAGGGAAGTCAGAAGCCAGTGTTGGTTGGATTAGAGAAGAGACCTGGCATCAAGTGGTCACTCTTGTTGAGTGACCATCCTAAGAAACCTACTCCTCAGAGGTTTTGGTGGGGCAGACTTTGGGACCTCCTCCCTTCTGCAATCAGAATGAGGGCAATCTGGCCAGAAGCCTCAGGGAGCTTATACTCAGGGAATTGGAACAAAGAGTGAAATTTGGAAAAAAAAAATAAATAAGATCTTAAAAAATAAAAAAAAAAGAGTGAAATTTGGTTGTTTCTGAGGATTAAGTTTCTGTAGGTATTTGCTCTGTATCTGGGATTTCTGGGCTACAAAAGGACCTACTGGATCTCCTCTGGATGGACCATAAAGGCAGGCGTCTTAACTTAGATTTCTGAGCTCTGGTAGTAGGCGGTTTCTAAGAAGGACCGAAGGTGATTGAATAGATAACAGGAGTTTCACATTTGTCATTTCACTTGTGATGGAAATAACTTGTTGGTCTTATTTATTTATTTATTTATTTATTTGATAGAGAAAGATCACAAGTAGACAGAGAGAGGCAGGCAGAGAGAGAGATAGAGGGAAGCAGGCTCCCCGCTGAGCAGAAAGCCCGATGCGGGACTCGATCCCAGGACCCTGAGATCATGACCTGAGCCGAAGGCAGTGGCTTAACCCACTGAGCCACCCAGGCGCCCCATAACTGGTTGGTCGTTAATCATGATTTGTAATATAGGAAGGCAAGCTGACTGAGGATTGCTAAATGGAGGTGGATGTAAATAAGGGTACAAAAGGAGGTTTCCTTGAAATGACAGTGGACAGGGCAGGTGTGATATTGTGATTTATAATAAGAAATGTATGTTTAGCCTTTGTCCCCATTTCTGGCACAGAGCTCTTAAAACCCTTGGAATTTCCTAAGTGATGTGTTTTATATGATATTGAGGTACATTTTGAAAGTCACCTAAGGATGGGGACTGATTGTCAGCAGAACCAACTATTAGAAGATTGAAAGTTAGGTTCCCCATCTCACCTCGGACCTCCAGGGAGAGGAAAGAGGCTGGAAGTTGAATTCAGTAACCAACAGTCAATGGTTTAATCAATCATGCCTATGTCATAAAGCCTTCATAAGAATAAAAAAGGACAGAATTTGGAGAGCTTCTGGGTTGTTGAATACATAGAGATTGGGGAGAGAGATCACCTCAGAGAGGATATGAAAATTCTGCACTCCTTTCCCCATATTCTGCCCTATGCGTCTCTTCCATCTCGCTGTCCCCGAGTTATATCTTTTTATAAAAGACCTGTAATCTAGTAAGTAAAATGTTTCTCTAAGTTCTGTGAGCCATCCTAGCAAATTAATCAAACCCAAGGAGGAGGTTATGGAAACCTCTAGTTTAGAGATTTCTAAATTGTTCAGAAGCACAGGGAAAAATCTGGCTTGCAATTGGCATCTGAAGTTTTGTATATGTGGGCAAAGGTCAGTCTTGTAAAACTGAGCCCTTATCCTGTGGGAGCTGATGCTAATTGAACTATTGAACACCCAACTTGTGTCTGGAAAATTGCACCTTGGTGGAGTAGGAACCCCCCCACACACACCTATTAGAATTGATAATTAGAACATCTTAGCAGGACAAAGGGTTTTTTCTTCCAACCTCTGTTGTTATTCGTGGAACAAATGTTTCTGTGGTCTTGCAGCAAGTCTGAGGAGCTCACAAAGATGGCTGAGCATCATGAGAAGACTTACTTAAATTATCAATCCACAGTGACAACAAGAGTGGGCACAATTATCTCTCTCCCTTTTTAGGGAGAGAAAGAGAGAGTGTGAGCAAATGCATGCTGGGGGGAGAGGCAAAAGGAGGGGGGGAGAGAGAATCTTCAGCAAAATGGGGCTGCATCTCATGATCCCAAGATCTTGACCTGAGCTAAAATCGAGTCGGATGCTTAACTGAATGAGCCACCCAGTCACACCCACAATGATCTCTTTTAATCCCCACAGAAATCCTATAGAGTAGGTAGAAGGCATTTTCTTACATATAAGAGAATTAATAATCAGTGATTACTATAGGTTATAAAGAGATTATTGAACTAAACAAGATCATCTCTGAGTTTTTTGACTCCATACCCAGTGCTCTCATTTCTGGGATGGGTCCCACTTGCTGAAGCAGTTCTGGAATCCTACTGACTGCGGTATCATCAAAGGGCTCTGGGACTTGAAACGTATGGATTGATCTGAATGCATTCAGATTTGACGAAGTTTCAAGGGGTCTCAGAACAGCCTCTTTGTGTTATATTGTTCATTGATGCTGTTAAGAAATTGATGGGGGATTTTCCCCACTAATGTAGCTTTTTGCCTCTGTAAGGCAGTTATGATGTAAGCAAACAGATAATTATAATTTTTCCAGGACCTGATTAGTAGGTGAATATATCAGCCCCCATCCCATGTAGGATTGCATATTCTCATGCATCTTATGGTTGTTCTCACCCATTTACATACAACAAAAATGATCATTTTCTTGCATGTGAGTCCTAAATCTGGAACCTTTCTTCTGAGCTCTGGACCCACTAATCCAATGTCTTTGACATATAGTTCTTTGGATACTCCACAGACACCTTAAAGTCATTGTCCTCCATGATCTCTCTATCCTCTCTCCACCCCAACTTTTCTGCCTCCTTGTTCCCTATATCAGTAAATTACATAACCATTTTTTAAAATGGAGGCTTAGGGGGTCCTCTTTGTGTCTCTTTCTCCCACAAGTCTTCCTCCCTTATGTTTTAAACTCCTCAGATACAGCAATGAAAAAATCTATAGACTTTTGGGAGCTTAAATGTATCTCTGGGTCTCAGCCAACTTAGGCCAGCTTCCTAGAGAGAGACTTTCCAGAAAATATTGAAATTATGATGACATCATTGGAAGCCTGGAGTCACATTTGAAACATAAATCTAAATTTATATCTCTAGCCAAGACCTTTCACTTACATTCCAAATTGTTATATTTAGCTAACCATTGATTATCCTTCACAAAGATGCCTGATAGATGTATAAAGCCTAATTACTGACATCCTTACCCTAAATAAATATGTTTTTCCCTTTGTCATGATGATTTCAATAAATTGAGACTTCATCCTTCCAAAGGCTCAAACCCTGAGTCTTGAAACTTTAGAATTATCCATTACTTCATTTTCTCTCTCCCTAATCTCACATTTAGATGACCAGAAAACTTGAATCAATTTGCATTGGAAGTTCAGCTGTCTACTTCTTATCACAGCTACTGCTACCTGCATAGCTCAAACCACTATCATCTACCTCCTTGGCTACTGCCCTGGTCCAACCACTGTGACCCATTTTCAATGCTACTTCTATAGCCCAAATCACTATCATCTGCCACCACCTCCATAGTTCAAACCACTACCACCTACCTCCACTGCTACTCCCCTGGTCCAACCACTGGCACCCTTATCCACTGCTACGCTTATGGCCCAAATCACTACCATCTCCTCTACTGCTCCTGTTATGGTCTAAACTACTGTCACTGAACTGCTGCTACCTCCATGGACCAAACCATTGTCATGTCCTGCTTGTGTCACTAATCTGTCTTTTCAAAATGTCTCACTGCTAGGATTGTTTCAAGTCTTTGCAGCCTACACTTCTAGAAGCAACAGGAATGATCCTTTGAAGTGTATTGCTGTAAACTTCATCTCTGAGCTCAACACATATCATTCTCTTCCTTACTCACTGAAACCCAGGCCCATAGACCACCTAGATGTTTATTGGACACAACAAGTACACTCTTGCCTCAAGGTGTTTGAGCTTGTTATTCTTTCTGCATACTATTCTCTTCCCATTTATAACCACAGGGCTCATTTGAATATCACCTGTTAGGAAAGCCTCGCCTGACCATTCAAAATGAAGGCCTTTGGCCAATCTCTACCCTTTTACCTCTCTTCACTTTTCCTCAAAGCACTTTTAACTAATTAACCTTTATTTATTTACTATATTCCTAAACTAGTACTTTTGCTTTCATGAAAGTTTGGATTTTTCTGTTTGTTTAACTGTTGAATCCTTAACAGTCAGAGCAATGCTCAGCACATACTATATGATAACAAACATTTGTGGATTACAGAGTGAATAAACTCAAGGTATCCTGAATGGGTATCAGATACTTACAGAATATTGCTAAATTTTTATCTGCAAGCAGAATTGGGTTTGGGGAAAACAAACACAAGTACTTAAACTGTGAGACCAGAGTGGGTAGAAACTAACCATTTCCCATGTTGCAGGGAAAAAAGATAAAAGGTTGTCTGTTCAATAACAACTTAAGGTTTAAGATTTTAGGAAAGGTTTTAGGAAACCCACCTGATTTGAATAAAGTTTGATCTCTAAGGTGAAAGGAGAAAAATTAAGACGGGAACCTGGAGGGCTGTGGGGGCAGAGAAGCACTGAACATTATAGAGATACTATACCCCAAAAGGAAGAAAAACAGGGAAATCTTGGTGTCATAGAAATAGTAGGAAGGCCCTCTAGTACTATGTTGAATAGCAGTGGTGATACAACATAGTACTAGAGGTCCTAGCCTCAGCAATCAGACAACAAAAGGAAATTAAAGGCATCCAAATCGGCAAAGAAGAAGTCAAATTATCACTCTTCGCAGATGATATGATACTATATGTGGAAAACCCAAAAGACTCCACTCCAAAACTGCTAGAACTTATACAGGAATTCAGTAAAGTGTCAGGATATAAAATCAATGCACAGAAATCAGTTGCATTTCTCTACACCAACAGGAAGACAGAAGAAAGAGATATTAAGGAGTCAATCCCATTTACAATTGCATCCAAAACCATAAGATACCTAGGAATAAACCTAACCAAAGAGACACAGAATCTATACTCAGAAAACTATAAAGTACTCATGAAAGAAATTGAGGAAGACACAAAGAAATGGAAAAATGTTCCATGCTCCTGGATTGGAAGAATAAATATTGTGAAAATGTCTATGCTACCTAAAGCAATCTACACATTTAATGCAATTCCTATCAAAGTACCATCCATCTTTTTCAAAGAAATGGAACAAATAATGCTAAAATTTATATGGAACCAGAAAAGACCTCGAATAGCCAAAGGGATATTGAAAAAGAAAGCCAACGTTGGTGGCATCACAATTCCGGACTTCAAGCTCTATTACAAAGCTGTCATCATCAAGACAGCATGGTACTGGCACAAAAACAGACACATAGATCAATGGAACAGAATAGAGAGCCCAGAAATAGACCCTCAAATCTATGGTCAACTCATCTTCGACAAAGCAGGAAAGAATGTCCAATGGAAAAAAGACAGCCTCTTCAATAAATGGTGCTGGGAAAATTGGACAGCCACATGCAGAAAAATGAAATTGGACCATTTCCTTACACCACACACAAAAATAGACTCAAAATGGATGAAGGACCTCAATGTGCGAAAGGAATCCATCAAAATCCTTGAGAAAACAGGCAGCAACCTCTTCGACCTCTGCCGCAGCAACATCTTCCTAGGAACAACGCAAAAGGCAAGGGAAGCAAGGGAAAAAATGAACTACTGGGATTTCATCAAGATCAAAAGCTTTTGCACAGCAAAGGAAACAGTTAACAAAATCAAAAGACAACTGACAGAATGGGAGAAGATATTTGCAAACGACATATCAGATAAAGGACTAGTGTCCAGAATCTATAAAGAACTTAGCAAACTCAACACCCAAAGAACAAATAATCCAATCAAGAAATGGGCAGAGGACATGAACAGACATTTCTGCAAAGAAGACATCCAGATGGCCAACAGACACATGAAAAAGTGCTCCATATCACTCGGCATCAGGGAAATACAAATCAAAACCACAATGAGATATCACCTCACGCCAGTCAGAATGGCTAAAATCAACAAGTCAGGAAATGACAGATGCTGGCGAGGATGTGGAGAAAGGGGAACCCTCCTACACTGTTGGTGGGAATGCAAGCTGGTGCAGCCACTCTGGAAAACAGCGTGGAGGTTCCTCAAAATGTTGAAAATAGAACTGCCCTATGACCCAGCAATTGCACTATTGGGTATTTACCCTAAAGATACAAATGTAGTGATCCAAAGGGGCACATGCACCCGAATGTTTATAGCAGCAATGTCCACAATAGCCAAACTATGGAAAGAACCTAGATGTCCATCCACAGATGAATGGATCAAGAAGATGTGGTATATATACACAATGGAATACTATGCAGCCATCAAAAGAAATGAAATCTTGCCATTTGCAACAACATGGATGGAACTAGAGCGTATCATGCTTAGCGAAATAAGTCAAGCAGAGAAAGACAACTATCATATGATCTCCCTGATATGAGGAAGTGGTGATGCAACATGGAGGCTTAAGTGGGTAGAAGAAGAAAAAATGAAACAAAATGGGATTGGGAGGGAGACTAAACATAAGTGACTCTTAATCTCACAAAACAAACTGAGGGTTGCTGGGGGGAGGGGGTTTGGGAGAAGGGGGTGGGATTATGGACATTGGGGAGGGTATGTGCTTTGGTGAGTGCTGTGAAGTGTGTAAACCTGGTGATTCACAGACCTGTACCCCTGGGGATAAAAATATATGTATATAAAAAATAAAAAGTTAAAAAAAAAAAAAAGAAAAAAGAAATAGTAGGAAGGCAAGTTTTAAAAACTGTTGAGCTTTGTTCTAATAGTGGGAATGGTTTTTAGTCAGGGAGAGTGTGAATAAGTACCATGGAGTGGAGAGGATGTGACTAGATTGTTTGAGTTGTTGAAAGAGACAGATTGGAGTATGGGAATAACTGCAAAGTTGAATAAACTAATTACATTACCCAAAGAACAGTAACAGGAAAATGAACTTCTCCATGTTCTTTTGCCATGACTTGGCTTCCTGATGGAACATCAAGCATTTTGTCAGGATGTCACTAAGACTGAGAATATAGTTGGACCTTTCATACCACTAGATTGAGAGAAAGATGAATTGGTGGTGAGAAATAGTAACCACTCTACTGACACATTTGAGTGAAACTGTATTGCATGTGTTGTTACACATGGTGCTCAGAGTGTAGTTAGGCTCTCTAGCTCATGGAATGAGTAAACAACTTAGCTTTGACATTGGTGTTATCGCTGGACTCTCTAAGCTAATGGGAGCATGGAATTAAATGTCCTGTTTTGGGGAAGATGTGGCCAGAGTAGCCAAGACTTAGAAATCTCCCTGAGATGTCAGAATTTTAGATTATCAGTGATGCTGAAATTTGCTTATCTAAGCTACCCATTTCCCTGAAAATTTTAATCATTAGGCACCTAATTGGAGCAATAGGGCACTGGACAGGGGAGCAAGTTGGCCAGGGAAGAGATAGAATTTGAAGTAACTACGCCACTGGGAAAGTGTAATAAGCTTTTTTCAGTGAAGAAAGTGAGACCACATTATCTGTGATCCTGTCCAGTAGTCAAAAATTGAGCCTCAGCTATCTGTGGCCCAGGAAAATATCACTAAGTCGTCTTTGAAGTTGAATAGTCCTGAGTTGCCCCTGGTGCTAAAAGAATGGAGTTATGGAAATCCTTGCTGAATGTAATTTACCTCCAAATAATTCAGAGATAATAGCTAGCTAATCTGTTGTCCAGGGATGGAGTATTTTGGGCCGGGGTGGTGGCGTTGTGGGGGGCGGGTGGGGAGGGAGGACATGTACTATCCATGGTTCTGAAAGAGCAAGCCTATCTACTGTGGTCTTGAGTTGTCCATGGTTCTGAAGAAGAACTCTGGGGATGGGTAAGAGCTTAGTGGGAATGGTTTTCTGTGAGGTGTGGTGAATAACTGATATGCTTATAATGCTGAATCAGTGTGCCAGGCTGAAATGCTGAGAATAAGTGAGTTTTTGTGGGGGCTAAAATAGAAGAAAGGAATAATTAAAGGAAGAAAGAAAGCTGGGAGTTTCAGGAAGAAAGTGCCCAAAAGGCATTTAAGTAATAACATCTCTACTTAACAAAATTGATATCCAAATGAAGTTTGAGAGGAGGAAAATATTATTTTGTGAATGGTCTTTACCTCCCTACCATTTCCCCACGCCACTGAAAATGAGATTGGAAGGAGGAAAAATACTTTCATCACTAAGGAAGAAAATAAGTGTCTTATCACATCATAAGTTCCTGGCAGTGTTGCGGACTTAGAAACTCAGGATGGTGGGTTGAGTCAGCTTTAGAGACTTCAAGCTATAATTATTCAAGAAACCCAGAGAGGTGGTGTGGTTTTGTCACAACAACACTGGACTTGGAAACAGAAAACTTTAGTTCTGATACTGAGTAGATCTTCTGAATTATCTCTCTCATTTCTATGATTTGTAAACTAGTGATGATAACATCTGCTCTGCTAATTTGACACTGTTGTTGGGAGAATCAAATAATGTATGTGAAAGCATTTTGTAAGCTAAGTGCTGTACAAATGCACAATATAGACTTTAATATTTCCCATTACACATGCCATTTAATGGCCAATAGCCACTTAGCCTCTTTCAATTCGACACCACTAGCTCTCAGCATATAAATGAAATAAACATGTTGGATCATTTACAATTAAGCGGTGTAAAGAACTCATAATGTTGCCACTTTATTTCTCTATCTCCCAACTTTAATGTGTGAATATTTTGAATATGGTTCTGCTACCCTAAATAAAAGTATTTATTTAATGTGGTAATACAAATTACAATAGACTCAAGAATTTGAAGGGGATTTATGATGTGGATATAATTTTTGATGTAAAACATATAAAATCTATTTCTTTCCACCATTCTTAATTCTCTTCTCTAACAGAATTCCTGTTCTATTCAAAAGGACCCTATCAGAATATATCACTAACAAACCTTCAGAATTCTTGCAGAAGGGTGTCTGGTGGAGAACCTGGGTGGCTCAGTGGGTTAGAGCCTCTGCCTTCAGCTCAGGCCATGATCTCAGGGTCCTGGGATCGAGTCCCATGTCAGGGTCTCTGCTCAGCAGGAAGCCTTCTTCCCCTTCTCTCTCTGCCTGCCTCTCTGCCTACTTGTGATCTCTCTCTGTCAAATAAATAAATAAAATCTTTTTTTTTTTTTTTAAAGAAGGGTGTCTGGCAAGTGAGTTTCTTTTAGTTTTTAAAACTGTGTCTTAACTGTGCCCAAGCATATTTAAATAATCCAATGATATTGTAAGGATAAAGTGTAAGCTTGATTTAACAAGAATATGGAAATCACCACATAGACAATTTTTTGCCATTGCAAAATCCTGGTGGACAGTAGAATTTGGACAGTGAATTTTATAATTGCTTAATATTTTTAGGGATCCTGGAAATTCCTAGCATTAGAATTAGCTAGATGACATAATATCACAAAGGACATTCATGACAGATGCATTCTTTACTACATGTCATTACACCTCAACACACTCTAGTATGTCTCTTCCAGTCCCTTTCATAAAAGTTTTTACTAAGTTGTAAATGACCTCTGGGGTGCCAAATCCATACAAACTTTTAGATTTCTACTTACTTGACTTCTTAGCAGGATTTGACACAGTTGACCCTTCCATTTTTCTTGAAATCCTCTCTCTTTGTCACATCTGAGACATTATCAAAGGCTTCTTTTCTATATGCATGCTAAATACTGAGCTTCTTTGGGTTCTGTCCTAACTCTCTTCTACATCCCCTCTCATAGAAATCTAATCCTTTCCCATGGGTTTAACTTCCACTCAAACCTCTCTTCTGTGCCAGACCTGACTACTTGCCTGTTGTTGTTGTTGTTTTAATTTCCTTCATCTAAACTAGCTTCTTTCCAGTTCCATCTTTTGTTAAATGGCACCATCAAGCACCTTTATGGCTACTGCCATCATAAACCCATAGACTCTCCCTCTCCCTCACTGTTCACATGTGCCTCAAACACCAAGCCTCAGCCATCTCTTATCTGGCTTCTGTGCTTGTTCATTAACAAGTCTCTCTGTACATTCTGTTTTCTCTATACACATACCAACCAACACAATCTTTTAAAAATGTAAATCTCATATCATTCCTCTGATTATACTTTTCAATGGCTTCCAAAGCCCTTCAGACAATGTCTAAATTCATTCCTGTGGCACATAAGTCTTGGCAGGATCTGGTCCATGCCCATCTCCTCCATCTATATCTCCCTTTCCCTGGCTTTTTCCCCAGTAGTTACCCTGGTTCTCTTTCAGTTTCTCAAATTTACCATATTCCTTTCTGCTTTGGTAGCTTCACACATGCATTTTTTCCTCTCATTAATGCCTTTTCTATCCTTTCCCCCTGATTGTCTTCTATTTTTCCTTCAGTTTATTTTAAATATCACTTTCTCAGAGCAGTCTTTCCTGACCCTCTGGCCTAGACTAGTTTGCTTCTTATTCATTTGCACAGAAGCCTTTACTTTCCTTTATGACACATGTAAGTGTTTGATAAATATTTGTTGAGTAAAGGAATAGGTGAATGAATGGCGGTGGCTCTCAGAGACAAACTATGTTAGAGGAGCATCATGAATATGATATATGATTGTTCAGTCTAATGTTTCTGTTGTCCGTGTACCGGATTTGACCTTAGAGGAAAGAGATTTTTCTCATTGTCCTCTAGTGACTCAGCTTCTCTGGTGTAGGAAAAAAAATCCTGGAGCTGTCCATGGATGCAAGAAAACTGAAATGGGGGAGAAGATGACTGAAGGAGAATTCAGTGAATGTACTGAGAGGAAGTCCTTATGATGCAATGGAAGGAACTATGACTAGAGATTGAGGAGACCTGGGTTCACTTTTGGTCCTTCTATTGATTTGCTTTCTCGTGTTGAATATATTTTGTTTGTTTGTATTTGAGAAGCAGTTACATACAGGAAGACGAGGAAGTGCTCGGACGCTTCCTTTGTGAGATCTGGTATCTAATGAACATGGAAGTAATGCTATGGCTTTGATTTGTTCTGATTATGATCTTGTGAGGAAACTAAGATTTTGTTTGATGAAGGACTAGGTAGTTTTCAAGAAGACAGATTAACTTCCTAGCAGCAGGACTGGGTTTGATCATGACCTGGCACAAGTATTTCTCCCTCACAGGATTGGTCCTTTCAGTTGCCTTCTCGTTGCAACTCCTAGAGGGATAAGAGAATTGTCCTTCATCTTTATTTTTATTCTTGACTTCCTAGGGAAGGAGAAGCAACAGAACTGTGTTCTCTTAGCTACATTCAAATATATGCCTATAAGTTTCAGAGGCTTCTCTTTTCAAACTGCCACAGCCTGGAAGTGTCCAGTTGAGCTGCCAGAAGTTGCGGGGTGAGTCAGGAACACTTAGCTCTCCCTCATTTTGTCAAATAGTCAGAAATTCTTTCATTCTCAGTAATTGTTGAGGGATTACTGTGAATTTAGCACTACTAGATGTTGTGGAAGATGGTGTGGTGTAGAAAGAAGAGCATTGGGCAGAAGTCACAAGACTGGAGTCGTAGCCATCAGCCTGTAATAAACCATATTTAGTCTTTGGGTATTTTCCATCTCTGAACTTCAGTTTGTTCATCTGTACAAACAGGGGATTTGTCTAGCAATATATTGAGATCCTTTAATTTTGACAAGAAACCAAATTTCTTATTTTGGAGGCCTTTGAGTCTTCTCAGGGAGAAAAGAAACCTTGAGAGAGGTGCCTTTATGAGAGAGGCAATCGTTTAAATGTCCAACTCTTGATTTCAGCTCAGATCATCATCTCAGGGTCATGAGATGAGATGAGATTGAGCCCTGTGTTGGGCTCTGTGCTGGGCATGAAGCCTGCTTGAGATTCTCTCTCCGGCTCTCATTGCCCCTCCACCGTGCCCATGCATGCCTGTGCATGTTCTCTCTTTCTCCAAAAAGAGGAAAAGGAAATAATTAGAAAAATAAATAAGGGCTCCAATGGGTGGTTCTGGCCATGGGGTTTTAAAAAGATAGACAAATGCCTCAAAGTTTTAAAGAAGGGAGGGACCAAAATAGGCAGGAGAAGCTCAGTGAAGGCTTCCTGGAAGAAGTTATTTGTAGATCATCTTTATGTTTATGATATATCTTTATCTTCAGCTTTATGAGCTCATATGTTTCACAATATGAATCTCTATGTTCTAGCTTGAGAGGCCTTAAGTATACTCTGGGTCTGGAATCCTGAAGAATATGCAAATGCATACTCACTGGGTATGCTTAATGCTCCCTCTGGGGCACTTTCTGGCCTTGGCTAAACACCTTTTAAAAGCAGAAGCACCTATATGAGACTTCTTTTCATGAGGAAATTTTATGGCTGTTAATCTTCTTAAACATTAATTATTTTAGAGCCAAATATGTTTCTCATGAACAATAATCCTCCTTTTTCTTTGCTAAGTTTCTAAAGAAAAAATTTGCAAATTCTGACAGGTAGAAATGTGTTTTGGACAAGGTTCTAAGGCAAGAGCCCTGTGAATATTATGTAAATGCCAACCAATATAATGCAGCCCATCAGTTTATTCCAGGGAAGCAAAGGGTACTCAGAAAATCCGTTGCTTCTGCCCAGCTCCTGACATTGAAGGAATTCGTCTTTTGTCCACACATCACATTGTGATTTGGTCCTCAATTGCTACTTCCAAATAGCAAATTCTGACAAAAATAGTGTAGCTCGTTTTAGGCCACCACGTAAATGTCACTTCCTCAGAGAGGCCTTCCTTGATCTTGCCTTTCTAAATTAGGAGCCTTTAAGATGATCTCCCAAAGAATCCTGGTCTTTCCTGACCCTTGTCACAGTTTATAATTATATTTATTTGTGTGTTTATTTAATATGTGTGTGCGCCACTAGACTGTCAGTTCTGTGAGGGCAGAAACAACTTTCTTCTGCCCATAAATCTGTGTCCCCAGTGTTTGGCACCATGTACAGCATGAAATGTTGTCTTTAGGTAAAAGTGGGGTCTCAGTGAAATGTTTCATGATCATGTAGCCTATGCTTGTGTTTCAGACCTTTCAAAATGCGTTGTGTGATTGCACCTAATATTTGCGTCCTCTACATTTTTTTTACACATTTTTACACTTATCATGTCTCTAACCCAATATAACAAGCTACTTTCCACTGGCTAAGAAATCAAAATGTATAGTGGCAACAGAATGTAATGGTTAAGTTCTTGGATTCTGGATCTGGGCTTAAATCACCACTGTGCACGTTACTATTTGTGGGACATTGGGAAGTTTATGTAACTTCTCTGTTCTCAATCTTCTCATCCATAAAATGGGCATAATAATAGTACTATGAGGTGGTCATCAGAAAGAAATGAGTGCTTTGAACAATGCGTACAACTTTAGAAACCTTATATTAATTTTGCTGCTAATGTTATTTTCCCCCAAGGGAATGTGATAATTTTAAGAAGCTGACACAGAGGTCTCACACAATCAGGCTTATTTCACAACATATAGTCTTCCTAGACTACAACTATCTCCACCAATAAAGAATCTATGACCTAGGTGGATAATGGATCTTATTCAAGGACTTCAGCTAGAAAAAGGCGGAGTTGGGACAATAACCCAGATTTCCTAGTGGTTTCCGTATTCCGGTATCAATGCTATCAGTTGCCTCAGGATTCCCTTTTTCCTCCCCTCATCCTGATTTCCCACAAAGCTGGGATCAGAATCCACCGGAGCAGGAAAGACAGTGCGGTGTCTGGATGAGCACTGAGCCAGTGGGCCAAGCAGGTCATGGTGAGTCCCTCCTCTCCCCTCACTCGGTTACAGCTGGGCACTGAGCCAAGAATAAGCTAACATTTTCTGAGCGCCCTGATCTGTGCATGCCTGCCTGCCAACAAGCTCTGAGGCACTCTGAATGCAGCCTCTGAATGACGCTACCCCACACTTGACCTGTGATCACCCACTGAGCCAGCCAGTCCTTAAAAAAATTTTTAATCACAACTTCATTTGTTCAAAAATTGAACAAAAAAATTGATGGTCTTATTAATAAACATGTTTTCTTTGTATATGTGGGGCTCAGTGCTGGGTATTTCACATACATCGTGTCATTTAATCCTCACAGGATCATAGGTGGTCTACCCTGTTATTAACCCATTTCCACAGACTAAGCACTAAAGCCTTGAGGCTGGCTTAGCCAAGGTCATAGCCTAAGTCATTATTCTTACCTCTTCTGTCCAGAAGGTAAGGAATAAAAATATGAACACAGATTACTCTTGGGGAGTAGAATTATTGCTGATTTTTTTAAAATAAAGGGAGAATATATGTCTAAAAAATAAATGAGGTGCACTAATCTTAAATTTAGAGTTTGATGCCTTTCCAGTGGCTGCTCTGGCCCTGCCTGAGATGATTACTATCGTGACTGCTGCCGTCAGAGTCAGCACTTTCTAGGTGTCTCTGAGCCTTTGCCCATGTCACCATACCCAGGGCACAGCAACCTCCCTTCTCTTCTCCATCTCTCTAAAGCCCATGCTCAAGTCTTCCATGAAGGATTCTCTGATTTGTCCTATTGGTCATCTCTGAAATGACCTCAAAGTAATCATAATAATTAATAATAATCCTAATATCACAATTCACTCCACCCTCCCTACAGAATGTGAACAAGGCATCTCCAACAGCTAGGAGCAAGGTAAAAAGAGTGACCATGGGCTCTAATGAGCAAGATGGACCAGAGTGACATCTTGACTCAGGACAGAGTTCTGAGTCTCCCAGAACTGTTGCCAGTGAGGAAGGGAGAGACCATATTTTTTTGAAAGGTGAGGTGAAAGAAGGTTTTGTCTGTCATATCTGAAACTCCTTCCCATATGATCCAGGGCAAAAAACCATGATTTTTACTTAGGAAGCACTCAGTGAACTGCTAATATGTACAAAGTTTTGATGGAGGTATAAAAATCAAGGAGGCCGAGACGCTGTCACTCATAAATTCAGTTTGGTGGGAGCAGACACCAACAAAAGTGCCACTGTAATTGGAGACATGCTCATACACACAAATATAGATGAAAAGGTGATGCCAGGGCAAAGAAGGGAGATGGGGCATGAGGTCTTGTGGAAGAATGAGGTCTCTCCAGGACTTTGAAGGAGAGGTAAGGTCTGCGCAGGAAATGACTATGCAGAAAAGTTGAGCCCAGTGGATGAAGGATTATGAAAAAGGATACAGCAGCCCCAGAGGGTGACGGGAAAGTGTGTCTTTCATGGGTTCAAGAGGCATGGACTCTAAGCTCATGTATTTGTTTGTATATGGGTCCCTGGGCTCAGGGACTCTGGGAGGGAAGGAGAGAGAATGGGAAGCATGGGGCTGCTGCTCTTGAAGGAGCTGTGGTCCCAGGAATCTTTTGGACCTGATAGGCTTCTGATATAAGGGAATGCATGGCCGGACACCTGCCTAGAGTCAGTGGTCACTGGTTTTCCTCCTCCTAGAACAGCATTACCTTAGCAATATTTAATTATGAAAGACTCTTTCTCCACCATTTATGATTACAGAATATCCTCAGGGTCTTTTTCCATTTCCTTCTGATGAAGATTTTCTCAAAACCATTTTTTTGCATATATGTTCTTTCATGTGACGATGCTTACTTTCAGTGCCCATTCATTATTTTTATTATTATTATTATCAACATTAGCTGACTGCTAAGTGAGTGAACAGGAAACTAGGAAATTGCTTTTTAAGACCACTCTAAAATCTTCCTAACATTTCAAACCAAGTTTATGCCATTTCAAAACAAATTTTTCCATCAGACTAAAAGCAATTCATTTCTCTGCGTCATTTCCACCTTCTTTCCACACCATGTGGCTAGAAAGCCCAACTTTTGGCATCTACTGCACAAAAATACATAAGTGCAGTTGACTCTTCCTGCTTCATTTTGCAAGTCCAGGGAAGGTGACTAAATCTACATTTTAAAAAAATCATAACAGGGGCACCTGGGTGGCTCAGTGGGTTAAGCCGCTGCCTTCAGCTCAGGTCATGATCTCAGGGTCCTGGGATCGAGCCCCACATGGGGCTCTCTGCTCAGCAGGGAGCCTGCTTCCTCCTCTCTCTCTCTCTGCCTGCCTCTCTGCCTACTTGTAATCTCTGTCTGTCAAATAAATAAATAAAATCTTTAAAAAAAAAAAAAAAAAAAATCATAACAGACTTTTCTTTTTCTGGCACTGATCCAGTCAGGTAATCTCAAAAAGCAAAATCATGATCAGGAATCAATTTCTACCAAGTGCACTTGAGCTATGGGGGAAAAGCCAGACCCACAGAAATCTCATCTCTCAACCAATCATTCTTTTGGATTTCAGAGTTAGGCTAAAAACAAAGGATAGATGACTTTGGCCCTACCTGTTGTCACCTTTCTGGACATGTATAAATGCTCCCTGCAGGACGAAAATAGCCTTGGCCACCTGGATTTCTCTTGTTTCATCACAATATCTTTAAACAGGTGTCCCTCAAGCTTGTTGCACATTGGAGTTTTGAGGAAACCATTGAAAAAACATAAGTGCTTGGCTGTCAGCTCTGGACATTTAGATTTAGGTCGAGACCTAGAGTAGGGTCCAAGAGTCCGTGTCTCTAAAAGTTTCTCCAATATATTCTAGTGTGTAATCCAGAGTGGGAACCACTGTGCTCAATCTTATCCACACTTTTCTAACGAGAGTACTTTTGCCTTGAGTTTGAAGCAAAACTTATCTGTGAAGGAGTGTATCACCTCCTACCTGTAGACTATGCAGACTACCACAGACTATACCTGTGCGTTCTATGTCCATTTTTACTTAGATGTAACATTTTAGTCAAGACTTTTAGGATATTTGGCCTCTGTTACCACAGCTTTGGTAAACTATCTGAAATAGCATCTGCTAATAAAACATTTCTTTGTATCAATATGACTCTTTGAAGAACATAAACCTGACATTGATTTGGCATGTAGAGATTGCTAGTTTTGGGATTTGACTATAATTTTCCCCCTTATCTTTCAGAGGATGGGAAATAATGGGAATGTTCTATAAAAATAGATTAACCATACTAGTTTTCTAAGAACAGTGGGTGTTTGGGGAAGGTCATATATTCAAAACAGCCCACAGCCGTGCTTTGTTTTGGCTCACAGGTAAAACCTCCAATCCTTCCCATATAACCCCAAGCATATATCTTTACACCATTAGCCATAGATTGGCCCCCAAGTCCCACAGCCAAACCTTTGCTGGCTCAGTCTCGCTTGTCTTCTAGGTAAGGGATCCTCTCTTCTATCCCAGCTCTCCTCCACTGGAATCCATGAGCTCCTGGAACACACATTCAGGGAGAGCAAGAAGAAACTCCGTCTGTCCCCTCGTCTGCCGGAGAGGCTAGTGAGTAGCTCTGGTAGGGAAGGTCCGTCGGAGACCACCCCCCCCAACACCCCAGCTCTGCGAAGACTTACACTTGTTTGTGCCTTCAGTGAATGCTCTCCGGCCTGTCTGATAGGAACCTCCCTGGTGTTCAGGGAACTGCGAAGACTCATGCTTCCTTGGGTGCCATTCCCATTTCCCGTCACGAGTCCCACCCTGGCTGCTGGTGCTCCAGAAAAGTGCACTCCTTGGACGGAAGCAGAGCGGGGTGGGGGAGGGGGTGTGGGGAGAAGCTTATGTGTGATTAGATGGTAAAGTAACAAATGTGATTTTAAATGGTCTCGTGGGAAATGCTGAAACCGGAGGAAGCAAAGAGGCTGCACTTAGATAAGGATGCCTCCAGCATGCACAATAGACTACCAGCCCAGAAGGCTGCCTAAGAGAGCTAGATGGTCTGTTTCCCACCACTGACCCGAGAGAGTGCAGAGCTGCACCCATTCATACAGTGCCTTCCTTGACTCTGGGTCCTTGTTCCAAACACTCATGTTCTATTAAAACTGTTTTTTCCCTTCCCCAATAGAAACCTGAAAAAAATACATTTTTTTTTGCATTTTGGAAAAATTTAATTTAAAAAAGTTTGAGTAATTTTCATATTCTTCATGCATACTCAGTAATAGACCAGGTCGTATGAAACAATAGTTTGAAATGAAATTATAGAAAAGGTCTCAAACCCCAGATCTGATAGAAGAAAAGAGTAGAGGAAAATGACCTGTACACATGGCCATGGGACCAGGAGGGAGGCGAGGTATGCAAAGGGTAACAGCCCATCCTGACCCTCTGTGTCTGCGTGAGACGATGTGGGCTGGTACAGGAAGTATCCCTCAATGCCAGTTTATATCACAGAATGCTAACTGGCTGGGTGTTTATTGTATTACAACTCTATTTATTCAAAATCTCCCAAATCAAACCAAAAGCAGCTTCTTCAGTTCAGGATTCAGATCATATGAAATGTTGACCTCTCTCTGCAGGGACAACAACTTTCAAAGGGTCAGGCCAAGAAGAGCCAGCACGCCTGCTCCAAGGCAGAGCTCGGTAGAAAGTGTGGAGGCTGGAGAGTTTGGGCGCTGGGACAACACCATGGGAGGAAGAGGAAGAACGATGGTGCTTCCTTGCTACCTGCTCACTGCAATAACCTCAAGATGCCTCTTCATGTGGTCCACCCAAGCAATGGAATCTGCAGTGCCCCCAAAGAGGGTGCTTCTGAAATATAGTTATCCTTGAACAATGCAAAGGGTTAAAGGTGCTTGACACCCCTCTTGAAGTCGGAAAGCTAGGTACAAATTTTGACTCCCCAAAAACTTAACTATTAGTAGCCTGACTTGAAGCCTTCCCAATGGCATAAAAAGATCATTAACACGTATTTCATAGTTATATGTGCCCTATACTATATTCTTACAATAAAGTAATCTAGAGAAAAGCAAATTTTATTAAGAAAATCATAAGGAAAAGAAAAATACATTTATAGTACTGTACTGTATTTCTTTTTTTTTTAATTCCGTGTATAAGTGGACACACGCAGTTCAAACCTGTGTTGATCAAGTGTCAGCTGTATTTATGGAAGGAATGAAATGCTATCTGGGATTTTCTGCGAAGTAATCTAAAGGGAGTGGGTACAGTGGGGTGAAAAGGAAAGAAGATTGGCCATGCGTAGTTAATTGGGAAATGGAGTAGGTAAGGATTTACCACACTATTCTCACTAGTTTGGTATGTGTTTGAATTTCTAAAAAAAAAAAAAAGGTTTTGTTTTGTTTTGTTTTGTTTTGTTTTAAAGATTTTATTTATTTATTTGACAGACAGAGATCACAAGTAGGCAGAGTGGCAGGCAGAGAGAGAGGGGGAAGCAGGCTCCCCCCACAGCAGAGAGCCCGATGTAGGGCTCAATCCCAGAACCCTGAGACCATTACCTGAGCCGAAGGCAGAGGCTTTAACCCACTGAGCCACCCAGGTGCCCCTACAAAAAAAAAAAGTTTTTAAAGCCAATGCTCATGCAAAGACATTAACTTTAATCTCCTTTGTGAAAAGTGGATTATGACACTATAGTGATCCTAAACTTTATGAACAAATACTCTAGCTATCTGCAAAAAATATTGTCTGGAAGGAAAGACACCAAAAGTTTATTTATTTGGATATATGTATACACACACACACACACACACACACACACACACACATACATAGTGGAATTAGGAGTGATTTAAGTTTTTCCTTTTTTAAACCTCTCTTTGTATAATTTTTCCACAATAAATATGGTAATTAAAGACAATATTTAAAGAACATGGTTAGGGTTCCAGCTCCCAGGGTCTCTGTTCTGCAAGTCCTGGTCTGGCAGGTAGGAGGGAGGGGCTGCTGGGAACGCTGGCTGGAAGAAGGAGGTCCTTGCACTTAGGGGCTGTTCCCTGAGCACCCCAGGGTGTTTGTTAAACCCTTTCATCACTATGGGAAAGCAACTTCAGCGCTCTCAAGGGTGGCATCTTTAAGGGGAACAGCCTTGGGGTTGATGTCAGGGATGTTTTGTGTCCTTAGACAAGTCACCTGATTTCTCTGGGCCTCATTTTCTCCACTACTTCTTTCCACCCTCCAGTACACTCTCCACACAGTAGCTAGAGTGTTCTCTGTAATAGACCTCTGATCAGAAATCACCTCTGCAGGAAACCTCTGAAGGCAGGGGTTGTGAACTCTCTGCATTCTCTTGGCTTAGTGGCAACCACTAAGTGGCCCACCCACCCCATCTCCGTGCCCCAGTGATGCTGGGTTGCCTTCAGATGCTTGAACACAACGCTGCCTTTGAACTCAGGAGTCCCTGTGGATGTTGTTCTCTCTTGTTTCCTTGCATTTAATTTCCTCCCTTTTCCTTCACTTACCAATATCTGGTTATCCTTCAGTCCTCAGAGTAGACATCTGTCTCTGGAGGATACCTTGCCTGATCCTCCAAAGTCGGTACTCATAAGTAGATACTCATCTTATACCTTCCCATGAATTCATTCTTTCAGTCATTCAACACGTTTTTATTGAAAGCCACCTATGTGTGCCAAGAGCCCACAGTCCAGTGTGGGAGAGAGATATTGAACAAATAGTTCTGATAATGACCATGACAAGGCGTCCTGTGATGACATAGCCATAATTTTGCAAATTCAGGCAGCAATGGGGGTTGACTCTCATTCTTAGCAGCTGGCTCGTGAGCCTCATGATAATGCATCACACATCTGACCCGAACAAACTTTGGGGGCCTCACTTAAGTCATTATGGCGGGATTCTACTGTGCAACTAGTTGTAATAGGAAAAAGCCAAGGGAATGAGCTGCTTAAACGACTGAGGATATAAAACACTCCTTCAAGCCATTTGTTTAATGTCTATCTTCCCTACTATTTACTTACTTAACCAGGGCTTAGGAGAACCTACTCCATGTCTATTCTGAGTGCTGAGGATACCAAAAGGAAAGGATGAAGTTCCCTTCTCATGCAGCTTACATTCTAGAAAGGGAAGTAGAAAATAAGCAATTAAAAAATTAACGAATGCAGAGTCAAAACACTATGGTGTTTGTGTCAGACAACTACCACAGTTATTTCAATCATTAACAGGAGGCTCAAAAAATTTAAAAATTGTATTCAGAAAAAAATTAATGAACACATGCATGATGTGGTTTAGAAGAAATACATACATGGCCTTCCCCTGTTTCTGGCACAGAGCTCCTGAAAGGCTTGGAGTTTCCAGTGATGAGCTGTTACCATGTCTTTTGGAACTCCCCAAGGGTGGGAGCTGGTTGCTGGGAGAACCTGCCAGTGAGTGGAGGGTGGCAATTTCTGTCCCTGACCTCTGGGGAACGGCTGAACCAGTTGCCAGTGATTTAATGGCCAATGATTTGATCAGTCATGGCTGTGTAATGAAGTCTCCATAAAGCCCAAAGGGTGAGGTTGGAAGGCTTTTGGATTGGCAAACATGTAGAGATTTGGGGAGAGTGGTGTGCTAGGAGAGCATATGGGAGCTCCATGCTTTTTTCTGCTTCCACATACTCTGCCCTATGCACTTCTTCCTTCTGGCTGTTCCTGAGTAATAGCCTTTTATAATAAGCTGGTAATCTAAAAAGTAAACAGTTTTCCTGAGTTCTGTGAGCTACTCTAAAAAGAAGGGGTTTGTGGGAACCTTCGATTTATAGCTGGTCCATTAGAAGGACAGATGACAACCTGGGCTCACGATTGGCATCTGAAGCAGAAGACAGTGTTAATAAGGAGAAGGGAGGTACACAATGGAGTCATTTTTGTTAAACCCCACATCAGCAAGCCGAGACCTTGCTGCAGCTTCAACCCCTCGGGAATGCAACCTTTAGCCAGTCAACATGGAGTTACCTGGTCAGCACTAGTGAGGAATTTGCCAAGTAGAGCCTTTCTGTTCCCCTTAGGAAATTGATCTTGCCCGAAGCAGTGCATTCTTTGCTAATAATTTCCATTTCCTGTGCCCCTTGTTGCCTTTAAAAACTTTTCTGGTGGAGGAAGTGGGGTGGTGGCAGGATAGGGTAGTGGAGATCCTTTCCATTTGTGAGATGGGATGCCGCTGTACTCATGAACTGTTGAATAAAGCCAATTAGATCTTTAAATTGATTCAGTTGAACTTTTGTCCTTTCAAATCAGTCTTAGGGGTCTGACCCCTGAGCCGGGGAATCTGCTGCCAACCCCAGCGACTGTTGAACTGAGCTGAACTGTGGGACACCCAGATAGTGTTGGAGGCTTGCCTTTTGGACATGAGGGAGCCCCCCAACACACCCACACCCAGTTGTTGGAATCGGGAGCTCAGGACACTCTTAGTATATTAAAGGAAGAGAAGAATTTTCCAGAAAGCAACATATTTTGAGAAGATTTCTTCTGCCCCAGACAACAAAGAATTATTTGGTGATGCAGACCCATTTTACTTCCTTTTACCCAAACTTCTCTACCTGTGCTTCAGCCTAGGGACTTTCCTGTCCCTAGTAAAGACACCCCTGAAAGTCTTCTCCCCAGTAAGTTACAACTGCCCCCTGTGTCTTATAGGTATATGTCTTGTGTTCATTTCCCTTAGCAGTTCTTTTCGTGCTTCTTGAGAAAAGCGTGTCCATGCCTATTCTGGCACACCTCACAGTGCTAGGTACACAGTGCATCAAGAAGGAAACCTGCGACTTCCTCCCAGGAAGGACCCATGACTTACCTGGGACCTGGCACCAGCTTGGCACCATGCTTGTCTAGAGAGGCACCAAGCTAACACTTAAAAGGAATTGTTCTTTTTAATCCATCAACTATTTGCCATGAATGCATTTATCTCATTCTCTTGAATACAAATTATGGTCTTAGCCTGCTGTAGCAACAATACCTTATCTGTAAAAGGGCTTTAAGCTTACATTTCACTTTTGCATACCGAAACCTGATAATGTCTGGTGGGGCAAATGGTCCTCATTTTATGTTATGTGGAGAAACTGGGCTGAGAGTGGTTGAGAAGCTTTAGGAGCAGCACCCAGCCATGCAGTATGAAGACAAGGAGGAGAACTCAAAGTCTCCTGCTCCAAGGCTCTTGGCAACACAGATAGCCCTGATGTGACTCATGCCTCCTTTGATTACTACTCCTGGGGCAAGCCAACTCTTTTCAGGCAGTAACTGTCCCCTGGAATCATAGCAGTGGTCAGATGAGTGGAAGGGAGAGAATCATTGCCAAGCTCTTGGTTCCTCTGCTTTCCCTGCTCCTCTGAGCTCCTGTCATCCATCTCTGTGCCTGTGGTGTGCCCTGGACACAGGTTGTGTGGGCAAGGGGGAGCCTGGGGCAAGGGTGCTCTGTGGAGTCTGTCCTCCTTGTCAGACTCCAGGCACCAGGAAAGGCGAGCAGCTTGGTTTCCATGGCAACCTGCCCACCCGGTCCCTGCAGCTGCAGCCCCTCTCCAGCCCTTGAGGCGAGGGCTGTGGGTAGCCCAGGCAAGCCCTGTGCCCACATCAGCCTCCACTGGGTTCAGGCCCCAGGCAGGCTCTTCATTCTGAGCTGGAGCTTTGCCTGACATGGTTCCCATGGGGACGGCTCTGGGCACATGCTGCCTGTGGTCAGATCCCCAGATCAAAACTGCCTTGCAGTTCAAGCAGCTCCTGCTCAGAGCCTTCGGAAGAAAGACCGAGTTTCAGGTACCCTTGTCCCCCAAACAGGTAGGTAGACTTAAGAAGATGGCACAATGGGGCTTTCTCTGCCATTCATGGGGCATTCCCCCATGCCAAGACCTAGGGGCACCAAGGTGGCAGTGGCATAGTCCCCACCCTTAAGAAGGAAGGACAATGGCCCATGGGGCTGGTGGGTACAATGCATTTTGGCCCGGCAACAGTGGAACTAGGAACAAGAGACAGGAGGCACTGATCAGCTCTGGGGAAGTTTCAGAGGAGAAGCAGTAGGCATTCCAAGCACAGAAAGAATATGCTCTGTGGGGTAACAAAGTTTGTGTGCTGTAGAAAGAGGGGAAGGTGGAGGTGGGGCTGGAGGAATGTGCAGGCCTCCCCTATGGAAGGCTGCAGAGGTTGGGTTGAGTCCTGTGGTAAAAGAGGAGTCATTCCACACAGGAAAGCAGCGTGTCTGGTCTCTTGCATCTGGGTCTCTGGGTTTCTTGATGTGAAAATACCAGAAGTATAGGAAGGGTGGGGAAAGATGCAATAGGATGGTTTAGAACAGTGGTGCTCAGACCTCAGTGTGCATTAGCGTCACCTGGAGAGCTTGTTAAAAACAGATTCCCGACCCACTCAGTGATCCTGTCTCCAGACATCGGAGAGGGGGCTGGGTGAGGGTCCCCATTCCTAAAAAGTACAGCAGATGCTGATGCTGCAGATCCTGACTCTACTGTGAGGAACACAGGTGTGTCTGGGTAGCATGTGCCCAGACCTCTGTGGGGTCCTGCTAACTCTGCCCTCCCAGCTTCCTAAAACTCTGCACTGAACTTCCCCAGCAGCTTCTCTCTCCCTAAGGATGGCCACTGCTGCCTCAGGCAGGGGAGAAGGGGCCCCTGTTGCTTCAGAAGTCATGATTGAGAGTGGCTGCTATTGAGTAGATGCTTTTGATGCCAACTTACAGATAGTAAGCCTGGAGTTCAGAGAGGTGATCCCAGAGTTTACATAGCCTGCAAGTGTTGGAGCCAATATTAAATCCTGGAGCTTAGCTGAGACCTGAGGGCATAAGGCATAGACACTACAGGGACTCATCTGAAACCTACCATGACCTAGAATGCCCACTGCACTCAGGAAGGATATAAAAAGACATTTGTTCGAGAGGCCTGGGGCTCTGTAGGTATGAAATTCATTGAACCACCTCCCACCCCAAACTCTTGAGACAGGAAGGTCACCAGAATGAAAAAGGAACTCTACACAGTGGTCAAGGGGTCATCTGGAAAGAGATGGAGTGATACCATGGCTTTTCCTCCTTGTGGTTCCAACTTACCAAGACACAAATAGACCAGGTATAATAAACATCATGGAACAGTGCATGAACAGGCAGCACTAGGGAAGAAAGACATTCTTACAGGAAACAGAATGGGGCTTGCAGAGTTATATGAATTTGAATACTAAAAGAGATGTGATTTTTATTTTCTACCTCAAGCTCCTTGTTAGAATAGGACTGAATGAGGGTGGTGCAGGAGAACGGCACTATTACTCACATTATCTTTGAAATAGATTCACATTTGTTTAAATGACAATTGTTTTAGAGTCATAATTGATACGCATTTTCATAACTTCAAAGTGAGAGAAAAAAAAATGTTGGAAGAAAAGTTGCCTAAATCAGCAGTGGCAGAGAGACCCGAAGGTGCCATGGTGAGCCGATAGCATCTCATTGGACAGAGTGCCATTCAAAGGGAAATGCATTGCCTGGTGTGGGTTCAGGAGAAGCTGGCCAAAGAGATATTTAGAAGAAGAGAAAACAGATAAGATAGTTTGGATCTCAACTATCTTAGCCCTTGACTAGAGGAAAAATTCAGAAATGGGCTGGAAGGAGCAGGGTGCACTCTAAGAGCTATGCCATGCCCAGGAGAATCAGGAGCTTGGAATACAACCTCATCTAAATGGACAAAGGAAATATGGAATGGCTGTTAATGGAGATCTCAATCCAAGACGAAATAGGAGTCTAAGGAGCATTTCAATATGATATATATTTAATTGAAATGAACTCCATATCTTAAATCAAAATGATGTTAGCAATTCCACGCAGAACAGGAATTGCTCTGTGACTTTTATTTTCTCCCTCTTGAATGCTTATTTTGGGCGAGAACGCTTAGCTCAAGTATTGGCTGAATGAAGGATTGATTAAATGAATGAATGAAGTTGAAATCGTCGGAGGTTCTTGAAAATGAACAATAATAATGCAGTTAATTTCCTGTGCTTTCCAAGTTCTCTACGGTGAAAAGATATTAGCTTGATCATTAGAATAAGGTCAGAATTGGGGATGGGAGGCTGGTCAAGAGCCTGTTCTCTCAGGTAAGAGATTCCTGAGGGGGAGGGGTCTGCCCTCCCAGGCCCTTCTCTCCCATGAACCAACATGGGGTGAAAGATGAACGCAGACACTGGGCAGCAAGACTGGGGCAGTGAATCAGCTGGGCCCGAATCTCTGTGTGTCAGGAGTTGTGTGCAGAATTGGCATTTCAGGGGAGGACACTCAGATGGCCCATCCCTCAGTAAGACCACGGTTTGGGCTGTGGAGGTTCATGCACTGGGCACATGTAATTCTAAAACAATCTGTGCTTGGGGCCACTAAAGATGGTAGTGCCGTCTGAGACTGAAGAAGGACGCCTAGCAGGTGGGTAGAGACTGTGTGTACTCAGAAGCTACTATTAATGCAAAGGAGAAGTGTGCGTCCTGGCCCATGACTTCTTTCTCTGGTCAGAAAAGACTACAACATGGTAAACCATTTTAGGTCTCCCAAAGCACTCCCAAGGCACTTCCTGGCACTCAGAGCAGAAACTTCATCTGAGCATTTCACTGGAGGTGGGTCAGGGTGGGCTGGAGCCTACCTGGAAGGGGCAGGGCTCCTCCAGACAGAAAGGGTGGACAGGCAGGATGGGCGCAGAGCAGAGGGAGACCCAACAGTGTTCAAGCAGAGGGTGGCCAAGTGGCAGTGGCAGGAGAATCCCGTCCAGAAGCCCCTGTCAACCTTAGGAATTGCTTTGGGTGATCCTAAATGCATAGTCCAGAGCCCCATTTCTAGAGATATTTTCTTTTCCTTTCTTTTTCCTTTTTTGTCCCTTTCTGGGATCATCTGGAAGTAATCCCAGAAATTTCTCCCTTTCTCTTTCTTTTCTTTTCTTTGTAGGTTTGGAGTAGATTCCAAGAATCTGCATTTTGCCCAAGTACTCTGGATGATTCTGGAGCAGGATGTGGATATTATATCTCGGGTAGTGTATTAGTATGGGCTGTCATAAAATACCACAGACCGGGTGGCTTAAACAACAGAAATGTATTTTCTTGTAGTTCTGGAGGCTGGTAGGTCCCAGCTTACGTCAGGCAGGGTTGAGCTTCTGGTGAGACTTCTCTTCCTGGCTTGTCCATTGCCACCTTGTCACAGTGTCTTCACACGGCCTTTCCGCTCTACACACAACCTCTGGTGCCCTTTGCTCTTCTTATAAAGATCCAGTCCTATCAGGTGAGGGCCCCATCCTTATGACCTCATTTAACTTTAATTATCTTCTTAATTACCTTCTATCTCTAAACACAGTCACACGGGAAGTCAGAGTTTCAGACTATGAATTGGGGGGTGGGGTAGGGCACGATTTGGTCCATAGCAGATGCCACTCCATAGAATAGTGGGGCCTGACTACCTGGTAGAGGGAGGTGAAAGACACTCAGTGACAGGGGCTAAGACTCTGGCGAAGGATCTTGTGTAAGTGAGAGACTGATGCCAAGGCTTCCTGTCTCAGATCACCGGAGAAACTGTGTGCAGCAAGCAGGGTTCTTAGTGCGCCACAATGCTTGGGACAAGTAATGCTACATTAATTTAGTTTTCTAGAATTTTCTAGGATTAAATGCCTTGTGAGTTCCCATCCATCCAGGAAATGAGAACCCCACCTCAGTCATCCCTGGGGCTCTTCCTCTCTCTATATATCCTCCTAGGACAGAGTGAAGTTCTCCAGGTGTCCTTACAATGTCTGAAACACCTGGGGAATGTGCTCCAGCCTTGGTGACACACCTGTCACAGCAGCCATGCTTATCATCTAAACCTGTATGGTCTCTCAGAGGTGGTAGGTGGTTGCTTGGTGCCCTGCCTGTTGGGACATCTTTTGCCAGGGCTGAGGCACCCAGGGCTTGGAATGCAGCTTCCCTGTGGTATCATGGCTAGTTTGCTCTGGTTCTGTCATCTTTCCTGGACACCAGCACTACTCCTAGCTCAAAACTTCTTCCTACGGGGCGCCTGGGTGGCTCAGTGGGTTAAAACCTCTGCTTCCGGCTCAGGTCATGGTCTTGGGGTCCTGAGGTAAAGCCCTGCATCAGGCTCTCTCTGCTCAGCAGGGAGCCTGCTTTCCCCCCTCTGTCTCTGCCTGCTACTCTGCCTACTTGTGACTTCTCCCTTTCTCTGTCAAATAAATAAATAAAATATTAAAAAACAAAAACAAAAAAACCTTCTCTCTAGCCAAAGTGAATTAAAAGGTCCAAAGTGTTGAGTTTCTGGCAGGCAAGAAAATCCTCTTCCTACTTCCAAGCAATGCCCACTTCATCCCTAGACCCAGGCAGTGGGTGTACTGCCCTATGCCTTCCTGCTGTGGGAGAGGCCCAGCAGGCCTGAGATGGAGCAAAGCAGATCCTCCTTTTGGGATCAGGCGGGGAAGAACAGGGGAAAGCTGATATCTTGGTACCCTGCAGTGTTTAATGGCCCATCCCTAGCAGATTCCTTGGAGTTCAGGGTGTCTGGAATCTGGAGCACAATATGCAGATCAACCAGGCCTGGAAGACAGGGAAGATCAGGGGGTACATCTCCTGTCTGAAAAGTAATGTGACCAAAAGAGATCCACAAGAATCTCTCTCCAAGAGTGAGCACATCATAGAACCTCAGTTCCCAGAAAGGACTGAGAGCTCACCTCATCAGTCTCCTTGTTTTGCAAATGAGGAACAGAGATCCAAAGAAGGGAAGGGACCTGCCTAAGTTCCAGGGAAGGAGCAGATCCCTGAGACCACCTTCACTCTGGTCCGGCTCTTCTTCTCATCTGCTGTGGGCCTGATTCCCCTGCTCCAGCTTAGTCTTACAATTTACATAGTTCTGCTAACCATAACATTGCCAGGGACTTCATCAGAAAACACGTCGTACTTCTAGAAATCCTAGGGACACATGCATTCATGCCCGTGCAGGCGCACATATAACACGCACTCACATACACATACACTCCATGCTCCAAGGTAGTCCCCGTTAGCACAAGAACACTTGTTTTTCCAGAACATGGGCAAAACACCCAGCTCAGAGCTCTGGCAGGCAGCTAGGGGAGAGAGCTTTCACATTTGCTCCCCACGCTAATAAAGTGCGGAGGTTGCAGCCAGATTTCACCGAGCTCAGAATGGGAAGGGGTGTCTATAAAAGGACATCCACCAGACCACAGAGTGGGGAGAGAAGATCCAGAGACTCCCTTTGAGGAGTGCAGAACCCACTGGGTTTGGCTGAGAGTCCATGAGCCATCAGGGAAGTGGGGAGCCCCTTACTGCCTTTGAGATCCTGATCTGGGCATGCTGCCACTGTGGCAGGGTGGGAAGGGGGCCTGGGTGCATCTCCACATTCCTTAATCAGCACTGACCCTCTGCAGCAAGCTGTTCTGACTACAAAGGAAGGTGAGAGCAAGGGAGAACCACACTAACACTATAGCAATGCCATGGGCTGACCCTTGCTGGTGCTTATTAAAGGCCTCATACAGATCATCTCAGTTCAGTCCCAGAATGCGTGTGGACAAGGTGGGGTAGCAGCAGATGAAGAGAGGGGGCTAGATGAGTGCCTTTGGGAAGGCTGGATTGCCAGGGCTTGCTGCGGGATCAAGTGGAGCACAAGGGAGAGGGAGGATCCAAAGCCCCTCTGATAAAATATGCTAAGTGAGTTCTGCGTCTTCCCCCTGAACTTGGCCCTGAACTCTTCAGCCACTACCTGGCAGTGACCCCTGGTAGAGAAAGCAAGTGCGTCCATGTCCTTCCAGTCACAGCTCTGCAGCAAGCGTGGAAAGGGAGCAAGCAAAGGGCACTGTTCTCAGGACCCCCACCCCGTCCAATTCTGGCCCCTGGAACCATGTTTTCCCTCCTCCTGGTATCCACCAGCTTCTTTCTGACCAGCTGCTGCCAGGAGAGGCCGCCTGTGAGAGGCCGGAGACAGAAGGAGGCAGCTCTCAGAAGAGGGCAAGAAAGGCTCACCCCATCCGGTTGTTTCTCTGGAGTATAGCTCGTGTTAGTCAGACAGACCTAGGAGACTCAGACGTCAGAGGCAGCCGCTGCCTTCGCTGCCTTGCAGAGCATAAACTCCCTTAGTGGTGTCAGTGTCTGTTTGTCATAATCACTTAGGCAGCTCCCCCTCTTTGTGCTCCCCCAGAACTCTGTTCTAGCACCAGGGCCCTACTCCAGTTCCCCATGGCCAGCCCGCAGGGAAGCAGCCAGTCGGGCTGGCAGGCAGACCCTTCAGACAGAGAGGAGTAGAGAAGGAGATCCGAGTGGGTCCACACTCCGCAGAGGGAGGATGGACACAGACCAACCTCCTCACCTACAAGACAGTAGCCTGAGAGCCTAGAGGTTTCATCTTTCCCATTTTAATGCCACTCACTCAACCTGGCTAAGTTAGGGGCAAATTTTTCCAAGTCACAAAGAGAGAGTTCAGGCAGGATAACTAAGGTGGCCACTTCCTTGAAGATCTCTGCACTGTCGGGGCAGTGGAGAAACCATTTAGAACTCACCCTTCAGAGTCCCAAGGGACCACTGGCTAGAGAATTCTGGGAGTCTGGAGGCTTGGGGGACCAGGCGCCAGGAAACAGGCTCCCCCAGGGGGTCACATCTTGGGCAGCATCTGAATGATTTCTTAACAATCCAAGACGTACAACAATTCTCTTCAAGGCATTAGATTGGGAATTCCTTGAGGGAAACGGGACTACCCTTTTGTCACCTTTGTACTCCCATTCTGACTCTTTAAAATCTAACAAATATACATGCAATAAATATAATATATAGTAATAATAATAAAAATTGAGCCGTGCCCATCTAAGGAACACAAATATCTCATTAAGTAGGTGTGGTCATTATCAGCCCCAATTTTTAGATGATTGCAGCCTCAAAGAGATTGTAGAAGGAATCCAAGCTCACACCAGCTATTTGGCCCGTGGATATGAGACCCAAGTGGCCTCCATGGTCTGTCATACTTGGGGCCCAGAGAAAACAGAGTCCTTGCAATGAGGATGGCGTAGGGTTGGGGTAAGACTGCACTCGTAGACCCAGTGGCACCCTCTCTATCTCCCACCACCTACATTTAACCATTTGTGGTCATTTTATTTTTTATTTTTTAAAAACATTTTATTTATTCATTTGACAGAGAGAGATCACAAGTAGGCAGAGCAGCAGGCTGAGTGAGAGGGGGAAGCAGGCTCCCTGCTAAGCAGGGAGCCTAATGCGGGGCTCGATCCCAGGACCCTGAGATCATGACCTGATCTTAAGGCAGAAGCTTAACCCACTGCGCCACCCAGGTGCCCTTAAGTTTTTGTTTTAATTCCAGTTTTGTTAGCAGTGCTCATCATAATAAGTGCGCTCCTTAGACCCCATCACAGACTTCCCCTGTCCCCCAGGTTCCCTTCTCCGCTGACCATCAGTTTGTTCTCTATAATTAAGAGTCTGTTTCTTGATTTGTCTCTATATTTTTTTCCTTTGCTTGTTGGTTTTGTTTCTTAAATTCCACATATGAGTGAGATCATATGGCATTTGTCCCATTCTGACTGGCATTTTGCTTAGCGTTATGCTCTCCATCTCCATCCACGTTGGTGCAAATGGCAAGGTTTCATTATTTTTTATGGCTGAGTAATACTCTGCTGTACGTATTTTCTTTATCCGTTCATTTTCTTTATCCATTCATCTATCAATGGACACTTGAGCTGCTTCCATATCTTGCTATTGTAAATAATGCTGCTCTAAACAGAGGGATGTGTGTACCTCCCTGAATTAGGGTTCTTGTATTCTTTGGGTAACTACCTAGTAGTGCAATTGCTGGATCATAAAGTTCTATTTTTAACTTCTTGAGGAAACTCCCTACTATTTTCCACAGTGGTTACACCAGTTTGCTTTCACGCCAACAGTACAAGAGGGTTCCTTTTTTCTCCACATTCTTGCCAACAGTTGTTGTTTCTTGTGGTTTTGACTTTAGCCATTCTGACAGGTATGAGGTGGTATCTCATTGTAGTTTGGATTTCTGTTTCCCTGATTATGAGTGATGTTGAGCATCCTTTCATGTACCTGTAGACCATCTGGATTTTTTTTTTTTTGAGAAGTGTTTGTTCATGTCTTCTGATCATTTTTTTTAAAAAAAGATTTTATTTATTTTATTTGACAGAGAGAGAGATCACAAGTAGGCAGAGAGGCAGGCAGAGACAGAGGGGGAAGCAGGCTCCCCACCGAGCAGAGGGCCCGATGCGGGGCTCGATCCCAGGACACTGAGATCATGACCTTAGCCGAAGGCTAAGCCACTGAGCCACCCAGGCGCCCCCTGACCATTTTTTAATTGCAGTATTTGCTTTTTGGGCAAATACTGAAAATACTGCAAAAAATTGTAGTATTAGTTTTATAAGCTCTTTGTATATTTTAGATATCAACCCCTTGTCAGATATGTCATTTGCAATTATCTTCTCCCATTCTGTAGGTTGCCTTTTAGTTTTGTTGGTTATTTCCTTCACTGCAGGAGCTTTTTATTTTGATGTAGCCCCAATAGTTTATTTTTGCTTTTGTTTCCCTTGCCTCAGGATCTGGTCATTTTAAATCCAATTTAAACTCCATTATTTTGTTCTGGGAATGGAATACATAGGAAATGTTGTATTACCCTTCAAGGCTGATGACAGAACCATTGTATCAGTTAGAAAATTCCCACAATTGCTTGAAGCAGAGATTCACTAAAGAGTGGCTTGAAGAATGTGTGGATCTTTTTCTCTATTGTAATGTGATGTGCAGAAGTAGGTGATTCTGAGCCAGCACAGCAGATGCATGAGTCCACTGGGCCTCACATTTGTGTGTATCTTTCTGCTCTACCATCCTTAAAGTTCCATTCTTTAGCATGCCTCAAGGTCACAAGATGGCTATTAGAGCCACACCATCACATCTGTATTCCAGGAAGGAAGAAGGAGGAAGTGGAAGAGGATTAAAAAATTACATATCAACTGAGTTAACCCCCACCCCCTTTAAAGGAGATTTTCTAAAAGCTTCATCCAATATTGGTCACTTATACCTCAGTGGCCAGAACTTAGTGCAAGTCCACTCTTAGCTTAAGGGTGGGTTGGAACTGGATTTGTTTTAAGGTGGGCAGTTTGGTGCCACTAATGAGATCTGATTTCTTTGACTAAGAAAAGGAGAGAGTGGACATTGGGTGAGCCCCTTACACCATTGGCTATAACTTTGCCTTGGCCTGATTCAGGTCACAATGGTCAAGGACAGCCATCAGAAGCATTTTTATAGAGATTAAACTTTAAGTGACTTGACCATCAGAAACATTGAGATGAGCATGGCTAGTTCTAAACTCTTTCTAGCAGCATCCTCAACAGCATAGGCTGTCTGTGGCTTGGCCTCAGGTAGGAAAGCACCTATGTATGGGGGAAGAATATGTTTGGGGGGCACCTGGGTGGCTCAGTTAGTTAAGCATCTGCCTTCGGCTAAGGTCATGATCCTGGAGTCCCAAAATTGAGCCCTGCATCAGGCTCCCAGCTCATCAGAGTCTGCTTCTCCCTCTGCTCCTCCTACACACTCATGTTCTCTCCCCCCCCCCCAAGTAAATATATAAAAATCTTTTAAAAAAGAAAAAAAATGCGTTTGGTTTGGCTATGTCCTGTCTGCTATGAGTCTCAGGGGAGCTAATGCACATAACAGCACCTCATAGAATATGGTACTGCCATTGTCCAGGACTGCACTACTAAATGGGGTCTAAGAACCAACAGCATTGGCACCACCAAGAGCTTGCCAGAAATGAAAATTCTTAGCCCCATGCCAGCCCTAATGGCCAGAATCTGCATTTTAACAAGGTTCCAGGTGATCCAGGTATATATTTAAGCTTAAGAAGCACTCTCTGAAGAGCTGAGTGTTTGTCTCCTAAGGGAGGCCAGGTGACCAGAGACAAGTCAGCTCGCCCAGGACACTTCCTCAAGCCTAGTTAACTATCTTGAGAGAGTCACTCTCCCCACTTCCTCAAGCCTAGTTAACTATCTTGAGAGAGCTCAGTCCTCCTGCCTGTTTTAACAGAGCACACGTCAGACCTTTGCTCTGTGAGGCGTGGTCTTGTACAAAGAACATCAACTTCGCTATTAAGAATGCAGAATCTCTGGTCCCACCCCAAAGTGGGTCATCCGCATTTTGGGCTGAGCACAGATTAACACCCTCTGAAAGCTCAGTGACCAGCAGATCACAGGGTCAGGGAGTATAGAGAGCCCCACCACTGGTACTGTAGATAGATGCCTAGGCTAGGTCAGGAGCAGGATCAGCTGGGGGTTCCTCATCTGGCACTTCTCTGGAGCTAGATGGGTACCTGGAGATTGTGGCAGGTAGGGCTCTGGAGATGGCTCTGAACCATGACTCCCTCTTCCCTTTCTCTCCTCCAGGGTAGGTGGGCACAGCCGAGGGGCATGGGTGTGCAGTGTGTACACCACTGAGTCAATGCCACTGGCTTTCAGCAGCAGAAGGAAGTGGAGCCTACCTTGCCAGTCTTCTTGCCACTCAACACTTGGTTATTAAAAAGAATCCTTTAGGGCTGTTTGGTGTTTGGGACTAAATAAAGCTGTGCTCCCACTCCAATTGAGCTTATAATGGAGTCTAATTTTATAAAGAAGCCGATTAATGGCTTTGTAAATATAAAAGAAAGGATCCCTGCTTTTTTTCTTGACCAGAAGGCCCCAGAAGTTAGTCCTATAAAAATGTCAAATCTTGCTTTAAAGAATGGCAGGACTTCTCCGAGGAGAATAACAGGAAATGACTCACAGAGGGCACCCCGAGGCAGCTCCACTCTACAAAGGGGCCCCCTGCGCCGTAATGTGAGGCTGCTGGCAGCTGCAGGAAGAAGGTGCCCCACCCGCCCACGGGTGTGTGTGTGTGTGTGTGTGTGTCCATGCCCATGCTGTCTTCTGTAGGCTGTGTCTGTCTGTGGCGCCTGGGAACTGCTGGCATGCTGGTCCACAGAGACAGAGCAGCATGTGAGGCTGACAGCCCCCACACACAGCATTTGGTGGTTCAAGAAAACTCACCTAGAAATAATGCTGTAATAACCACACCAAGCTGCCAGCCCACACTCTTACCTGTAGTAGACTCTCTTTGGCTGTCACCTTGATCTTATTTGATGAGCAGGTGGAGACAGGGAAATGACTCTCCTGGTTTCTTGTGGACTAACTCAGACCTGAATCTTCTATTCTGTCATCTACCCCTCCCTCATTATTCTTTCTCACCCTTGTCCTATTCCTGCCTCAACCCCCAGGCTTGCCTTGTCCAACGTCCTCAGTGAGGGCCACGGCTCCACCCTAAACTTCTGGGTCTCAGGTGGTGGATGGAAAGGAAGATATTCAGATGGAACATGCTGGTACAACCACAGCATTGTTAAGATATTGAATTGGGGGTGCCTGGGTGGCTCAGTGGGTTAAAGCCTCTGCCTTTGGCTCAGGTCATGATCCCAGGTCCTGGGATCGAGCCCTGCATTGGGCTCTCTGCACAGTGGGGATCCTGCTTTCCCCCTCTCTCTCTGCCTGCCTCTCTGCCTACTTGTGATCTCTGCCTGTCAAATAAATAAATAAATAAAATATAAAACAAAAAATTAAAAAAAAAGATACTGAATTTTTTCCAAGCCAGTTGTTAAGTGGCTACTGGCTTGAGCCTCTCTATTATCCAGAAAGCAGAATCCACCTCAGATGGTTCAGGAAACATATTAGAGCAACCATTTATGGAGGTATGGATGCTTTTGTATTAGTTATCTACTGCTGTGTAACAAATTACCCCAACATTTTGCAGCTTAAGCCAATGAACATTCATGATCTCACAGAGTCTCTGAAGGATGAGAACCTGGGAGTGGCTTAGCTGGGAGGTTCTGGCTCAGGGTGTCTCATGAGAGGGCAGTCAAGCTGTTTGCAAGGCCTACGTCATGTCAACACTTGCCTGGGGCTGCAGGGCCCATGGCTAGGCTCCCTCATGGGACTGTCTGTCGCCAAGCCATAGTTCCTTGCTGGCTATTAGTTAGACCATGTGGGCCTCTCCCTGGAGTTGCTCATGACCTGGTGGCCTACCACCCCCCGAATGAGTGACTGAAAGAGTGCAAGTCAGAGGATACCCAAGACAGAAGGCTATAGTCTTTCATGGTCTATTCCCCAAAAAGGCATAACATTACTTTTGCTTATCCCATTGCCCATACAACACACACATAGCACAGGGTGGGTGGGGGGTACCCAAGGCAATGAGTCCCAGAAGGGAAAGGTCCCTGGGGCTATCCTGGAGGCTGGGTCTGCAGGCATTAAGGATGTTGAAGCACTCAGAGCCCCTCAATGGCAGGAAGCTTTTCTACCCTCAGACCGAAAGGGGTAAAGGGGAGCTAGACCTGTGGAAGAGGAGCATATAGCAGGACACAGCCACTGCTGGCAACATAGCCTGGAGCAAGCAGGAAGCAGGGGAAATAGCCTGACTTCTTCCTCTCCCTTCCCTTCGGTCTCCTTCAGGTACCTTTGATGAAGTGAACCCAGCTGGAAATCAGGTGGCAAGTGAGTCCAACTGATGCATCCTGAAAGGACAAAAGAAGGACGGCAGAGAGGGATCTAAGGTTAGCATGTGGCTAAATGGATTCTAACCATCACCCCCCAAGTGTTTTCTGGCCACCCCCTCTGCCCCAGCCTCTTCCCTGTGACCCCCAACCCCAGTTATGTCCTGTGATCCAAGGGTAATCAAGGGTTATGCTGGTCATACCTCTAATCCCTACACTCACTGCCTGTACACTGGCCATTCTCAGGGACCCTCTAGGACTTCATGACATCCATTCTGTCTGGTCAGTGCCCAAGTCTTACTGGTGTAAATATTTTGAATACCGCATCTGATTAGAAAACACAGCAAAGGAAATAACTAGAACCAAAGCAGAGAATGATGGCCCAAGGAGAGTTCAATAAGGGAGTTCTGGCTAGAGTTCTGGCTAGTTCCGGTTCATACACTGTCCCACATTTCTGAAGCAGCCTCAACCCAGAGCAGAATCAGGCTGTCGAATCCCATGGGGAAGGGCTCCCCCGGCTCAAAAGAGCTGCTTTAAACACATGGAGTGAATCTCTCAGAACCACCAGGGCATTTTACCCATTGTGGGGCCCCAGAGATGTGATGGGAGAGCAGAAAAAGCTTCTGCTTCTGGACAGAGCCTCCTCCACACTATGTCTGAGCTGTTCCCTGCAGAGTGATGGCATATGTAGAGTGTAAGGATAGGAATCTTCTAAGGCATCTTGAAGTTAGGCAGAGAGGTTTTCTGAGGTGGAGCCCAGAGCTTCTTCGGAAGGCTACAAGAAGGGGAGGGTATTCCAGTGCAGAGGATGAAGGGGAAGAGGATTTGGGGGGCAGGATTACGCAAAGGCCAGCTGAGGGATGGCAGGGCACACACAGGAAGTAATGAGTGGGTAGATGAGAGGTAAATTCCTCATCATGGTCTGCACAGGAAGAACCAGGCCCTGGGGCCTGCCTGAGAGTAGCCCGTGCCTGAAACCAGCTGTGGCACACCTGGGGCCAGCTGATGAGATGTCTGGTATGGCACAGGGAGTTGAATGCCATAGAGGAAAGGTGGCCACGTCACTGTAACCTGGGCTGTGCTTCGCATACATCTCTGCATGTTAGTTGTAATGTGTTTATCCTCGAAAAGAACAGAAACCCATCCAGAATTTCTCCCCCTTTCCCAACACTTCTGTTTTGTGGCATTTCTGCCCCTCGCCATTCCCTTCCCGATCTCTAACCAGATGTGTCTTCCCGTTCTTCTCTGCTCACCCAGCGATGGGGGACTGTGAGAATGACCAGGTGACCACACGCCTCAGAGAGCATCCAAGGCAGCCCTTCATTTTTACTCACATCCAAGTTAGGCCCACAAAGTTACTTGCTCAAGTTCACGTAGCGATTCGGTGGCAAAGCAGAGGTTGGGACCCTGCTGCATTGTGAGGAAGGGCAGAGAGGTTTTCTCAGCATCGTGTAGAGGGAGCGGGAAAGCAGCTGCAGGCCCCAGTGGCTCTGAGAAAAGGCTGCCGTGGGGCTCATCAGAGCATTCTTAAGTGTAATTGACTTTTAGGCATTAAATTTTTACCGGAATGATCTCACAAGGTCTTTAGGGAGAAGGAAAGTGCCTGGCATTTCCTGCCTCTTGGGGCAGCGTCTGGGGTGCAAAAAAGCTCATGCCCAGGGCTGCAGTATGGAGCCGTCCCCTGGGAGGGAGAAAAGGGGTGAGGACCCGGGAGAGAATGCAGACCAGGATACAGGGTTCAGTGGCCAACTGGTTCTCATTAACTGCAGGGGCAGAAGGGAGGATGGAGCTAACTGTCCACCCAACAGCCCTCCAGCAGTCGTGCCTGTGCAATAGGTGCCTACTGCAGGGGTAGGGGAGAAGAAACAGGTAACTCAGCTTCTGCTCGTGGGGAGAATCCCTCCCTCCCCAACCAGGCTCACCCACCATTTCTTCCCTAAACCTGTCCCACCATCAGTCATGGACCTTGGGTTGGATCACTGCCAATCTCAGCATAATGACCTTTTCTGATCTACACACAGTAATGACCAGTTGGTCAAGATGATGTCTGGAAGTTTTTTGAGCTTTGTCATTCCTTAACGAGAGGTTATCCCTGCTCTTATCCCAAGAGCTTCTTTCCAGGTATTGAGACAGCCGCTCCTTCCCCCCAGTCAGGGTGTCACTTCTGATGGGCGGGTGCCAAGGCTTAGCAGCCACCGCTGGAAGAGCAGCAGCCACTCCCTTCAGGCTTTAGTGCTAAAATAAAGATCCAGAGGTGTATGGAGATTTATTTCCACTTAGATTCAAAAAACTCAAGAGCTGTGTTTTTTTTTTTTTAAACAGACTTATTGACATATCATTGACATACCATGAATTGCATTTTTAGAGTGTACAATTTGATAAATTTGATATGTATTATTCACTTATAAAACCATCACCACAATCAAGATAGTGAACATATCTATGATCCCCCAAAAGTTTCCTCATGCGCCTTTATCCACCCTTTTACCAACTTCCTTCCCCCAGTCCCAGGTCGCTACTGATTTACTTTCTGTCACCACTGTTCAGTTTCCATTTCTTAGAGTTTTATATATATATAAATGGACACATACAGTGCATATCTGCTTTTATCCCATTTCTTTTGCCTAGAATAATCCTTGCAGCATCATTCATGTCCTCACATGTATGAATAGTTCACTCCTTTGTATCGAGTAGTACAGCCTTGGATGGATGTACCACAATTTATTTATCCATTCACCTGTGAATGGACATTTGACTTTCCCCATTCCTTTCTCTTTTCATTTTTCTAATAAATGTGAGGTGGTATCTCACTGAGATTTTAATTTGCATTTGCCTATTGACTAATGACGCTGAATATCTTTTCAGGTTCTTCCTTATCCATCCTTCAAAATCACTCACACATTTTTCTTTTAGATTGCTTTTCTTCTTATTATTGAGTTGCAAGAATCCTTTGCATATTCTAGGTGCAAGTCATTTGTCTGGTGTATGGTTTTCAGGGACCTTCTCCCAGTCTGTGGCTTGCCTTTTCATTTTCTTTTTTTAAAAATAAGCTTCTTCATAACATTTTTTTTTGCCTTTTTATTTTCCTACCAGTGTCTTTTAAGAACAAATGTGTTTAAGTCTGAAGTTCAGAAATATTATATCCAGCAAAACTGTTCTTCAGAAATGAAGGAGAGATAAAGGCATAAACAAAAGTTAGAGGAGTTCATCCCTAGACCTGCCGTAAGAAATGCTAAATGGAGTTCTCAGGTTGAAATAGAGGAATGCTAAGGGCCAATAGGAAAACATTTGAAAGTATAAAATTCATTGGTAAAGGTACATATATAGTCAAATTCAGAACAGCCTAACACTAACAGTGGTGCATATATCACTTTTATTTCTAGTATAAAAGTTAAAAGTCTGCAGCAGCTTTCTGTCTAAAGGTCCTGTTCCTATGCTTTAATAAAATCACCTTTTTTACACCAAAAAAAAAAGTTAAAACTCAGTAGTATTAAAAATAATGTAGCTATACTGGGGCGCCTGGGTGCCTCAGTGGGTTAAAGCCTCTGCCTTTGGCTCACATCATGATCCCAGGGTCCTGGGATCCAGCCCGATGTCGGGCTCTCTGCTCGGTGGGGAGCCTGCTTCCTCCTCTCTCTCTGCCTGCCTCTCCGCCTACCTGTGATCTCTGTCAAAAAAAAAAAAAAAAATCTTTAAAAAGTAATGTAGCTATACTATTGGGTATTTACCCCAAAGATAACAAATGTAGTGATCTGAAGGGGCACCTGCACCCCAATATTTACAGCAGCAATGTTCACAATAGTCAAATGATGGAAAGAGCCCAGATGACCACTGACAGATGAACAGATAAAGAAGATGTGAGATATATATATATATATATATATATATATATATATATATATATATATATAATCAGTCAGCCTTCAAAAAAAAAGAAAGAAAGAAAGGAAGGAAGGAAGAAAAAGAAATCTTGCCATTTGTGATGCCATGGCTGGAAATAGAGGGTATTATGTTAAGCAAAATAAGTCAATCAGGGAAAGACAATTATCATATGATCTCACTGACATGTGGAATTTGAGAAGTAAAACAGAGGTTCTTAGGGGAAGAGAGGAAAAAATAAAACGAGATGAAACCAGAGAGGGAGGGATGCCTGGGAGGCTCAATCAGTTAAACATCTGCCTTTAGCTCAGGTCATGATCTCAGGGTCCTGGGATTGAGTCCCTCATCAGGCTCCTTGCTCAGGAGGAGCCTGCTTCTCCCTCTGCCTGCACACCCCCTGCTTGTGTTCTCTCTCTTTCTCTGACAAATAAATAAATTAAAGAAAAAGAAAGAAAGAAAGAAAGAAAGAAACCAGAGAGGGAGACAAACCATAAGAGGCTCTTAATCATAGGAAACAAACTGAGGGTTGCTGGAGGAGAGAGGGTGGAGGGATGGGGTAACTGGGTGATGGACATTGGGGAGGGTACGTGATGTAATGAGTACAGGGTATTATATAAGATGATGAATCACAGACCTGTGCCCTTGAAACAAATAATACATTATATGTTAATTACTTGAATTAAAATTTTTAAAATGTTTAAAAAATGTATAAAGTGTTTAAAAAAACAAAAACAAACAATATATTAGATGTATACTCAGATACAGTGAGTCAGAGATTAGTGTGGTATTTGTCATTTATTTTATTATAATGAACAATTTAATAAGCATCTTTTTAAAAATGTGAATAGGATATCATTTGGAATGGTAATGGAATACCATGTAGCCATGAAAAAGAAGGAAATCTTGCCATTTGTGACAACATGGAAGAAACTGGAGGGCATTATGCTAACTGAAATAAGCCAGACACAGAAAGACAAATACCTCATGACCTCACATATATGAAATCTAAAATAAGTCCAACTCATAATTATCCTTAGGTCACAAATAACTACTACCCCACATAAACTAAGCTTCAGAGTTGATATTAATAGAAATTATTCCAAAATTATCCTTAGAATATGTCCAACTCATAGAACCAGAAAGTAGAAAGGTGGTTGGTTACCAGGAGCGGGGCGTGTGGGGGAGTGAGGGAAACAGATGGTATATAAAGGTATAAGATGAATAAGTTCTAGGAATTGAATGTACAGCAAGGTGACTATAGCTAATAATACTGTATTATATACTACAAGTTTGCTAAGAAAGTAGATCTTACATTTTTCTCAGCATGCCAAAAAAAAGGAGGGGGGGATGAAGGTATTGGATGTGCAAATTACCTTGATTGTGTTAATCATTTCATCATGTATACATAGATCAAATCATCGTGTTGTACACCTTAAATATATGCAATTTTTATACCTCAGTAAAGCTGAGGGGGGGGGGAACAGAGTACGCATCCTCATTGTGGTTTGGATCCAGAAGAGATTTTTAATATAGAAAGGGCTTAGAGGAGGTGAAGGCACATGAAGTAGCAACCGCTCAGCAGACACAGTGGTCTCGTCGGACCGTATGCTCCTTCTGGGTGGTTTAGGGTGGGAGACTGACAGAGACTATGGCAGACTAAATCCGCAGGGCCCCCTTACGTCTCATGTCACCTCTCATGTCACCACTATTACATTAGCACACTTGAAGCCTGCCTTAATAGCTGTACCTATATTGTCCGAAAAGAGGGGAGATTCTGCTCCTGCCCTCTGCTAGAAGGGACCCATGTTCTACTCTCTTTCTACCAGCTGTGAGAGGAGTTTGCCTGGAGGAGGGAGAGAATGATAAAAGGATGGAAACTAGGTCAAAATAGTAGGGAACTGAATACACTGGCAGAACTGAGGATGCAGAATTTGCAGAGGGACGCCCCATCTGCATCTCCCCATGTAGTGGATGTTTCCACAGTGGAAGAACTTCGAAAACATGCAGCATCTCCAGAGGAGAGGAGATGGATGGTGAGACGGTTACAGAATGTTACCAGGGGAACTAGGTGTCCTCTTTCAATGGCAGTCACGCTAGCCTCTGGTGTCTGGCCAGTGGGGTGTCGTGGTTGATAGCTTGAGCTCTGTGTCCAGACTGCTTGGATTTGAACTAGCCTCTCACTTCCTCTACATGCCTCGTTCTCAACAGAGCAATGAAGATTAAAAATAGTTCATGTCTAATAAAGCTGTCGTGCAGATTAATGGGGGGTAGTCCTGCTCAAGTGGCAGCCGAGTCCAGAGTAAGTGCTCAATAAATGTTAGCACCTGTTTTCTCACTGCCTTTATGATTACTCCTTGTGCAGCAATGGACAGGATTGCCCAACGAATGACCCTGGAGCTTCTCTCTGGGTTGCCAGGCAACAAGCTATCTGGGACCAGTGGCTCCCCCTCCTTGAGCAGGAGGAGATGTACAGGATTTCAACTTTCCCAAGGGCACTGAGCACTAGTAGCTGACATTCCAATTCAGCTCCCCAGAACAGCTGGCTCCTACGCCTGGGTTGTTTATAAGACAAACTCTCATGCTTGCTCAATAAAAAGGCAGAAGATCCGCTCTCTAGTGGGATCCTTCCCTAGAACACGACTACACTGTGTCCTGGCTCCTTGCTGCTTCTTGGTGGAAGGGAGGAAAAGGTGGGACCATGTCACTTATCTTGCTGGCTGTGAGTTTCTCATGAAGTCTGCTCCATGCCCAAACTACATGTCACGGTGTGTACCTTCACCTACCCCCCACACCCTTCCCTGAACTGTCTCTTCTCCTCATCTTTACTCTCTGAATGCATGCCCCCAGGAGGAGTCCTCACCTTCTAGATCTGGGTATGCTACACTCCCCCATAATTTCATCTGTTCCTGCTGTTTCAAATGTCATCCCTGTACTGAGGACTCCTGTTCATGTCGGTATCCTCAAGTTCTTGGCTGGATACTGTCACTTGGACCTGGCATCTTAAACCTTCAAAGTGTTCCAAACTGAATTTTAAAATTTTCCTCTGCTATAACCATGGAAACAAATAAACTCTTGCCCTCCTATACTCATTAACTTGGTAACTTGTACTGCTACCTACCTTGTCACCCCGACAAAAATCCCAAGGCTTCCTCAGACCCTTCTGCCTTGGCACAAACATCCTAGGGTCACACTTCATTGTCCCTGCCTCTCTCCTCACTCAGTGCCTCTTACCCTCTAGGACCAGTATTCTGCTCTCTTTCCAGCGCATTGCACCCTGCATATTCTGTCTGATTAACTTTTCTCCCCCTTTCAAATACCTTCGATGCCTCCCTATTACCTAAATATATAACTTCTCACTCTGCCATTTAAGGCTCTCCACAAAACAGCCCATTTCTAAGATTCTGTTGGGATTGCTCCACTAACTGTACTTTTAAGTCCCAGTTTGGAGAGCTGGTACCTCTTTACACTTTCTCCACTCTCTCCTTATACTCCTTACACTCTGCCATCCCCTCTACTTCAAACCTCTCAAACAACCCCTCTCCCAGTCACAATCCTGCACATCTACCTCTCTCATCTCAGGTATCCCACTTTCTTCCATGAAGCCTTCCCAGGAGCCTGTCTAAGTGATACTCAGAGCAGAGGGGTATCCCCAGTTTACTGTACTTGTTATATTGCATAGTGTTATCATCACATGAATGCTTATCTAATACTCTTCCCAATCAGCATATATGCTCTTAGGCTAAGGGCCATAGATTGTAAGGGGTTTATACAGCATGGGACTGCACCAGCCCTCAGGAACATGTCTGTTGATTGAATTAAGCAGTGGCTGATTTGCCTGGAAATAAGACTCTGAAGATAAGACATCTGGTTTCTTGTGCCTGTAGCGCTGTTTGTCCTGGACATTCAGTGTGGCCCCAGGAGGATGGAGTTCAGACTATCATCTCTGAGTCTTGGGGGGACCTGGGTCCTCGCACATTGAGAGCTTTCTCAGGGGAGGGAGATTTCTCACACCCATACATGATTTAGGTAATTCACCACTTCCCGCCTTGACTTTCCTCCCTTAGCCCTTTGACTCTTTGAGGACCAGGCTCACACACAGATGCTGTACAGTACTCAGAAAAGAGCATGTTGAGGATTTGCTGCCATCTAGTGAAGGAAGTGTGGCTCAGTTTCTTGCTAAAGCTAAGAGGATCCTGTGCTCTCCCTGAGAGCTGGCTTTGGGAGCCCAGTCTCAGCAAAAAAGCAAAAAGGGACCATCTGGGGATGCACAGGTGTGTATGGGAGAGACAAAGCTTCTGCACAGAACAGATCACACCCAGGCCCCTAAACTTTAACCTGGGATGGGCAAGACTGTATCCTTCCAGAGCCTCCCCTGCCTCCAGCTGGAAGGTATCCCTATTGGAATGATGGTCAGCCGCTTTGCTTAGAAAACTTGGTAGGCATCTGTAAAACATCCAGTGTTCATAATCAGAGGCATCTTTTAGGGAACTCATCAGTCATCCAAAGTGCCTCAGGTGGAACTGGTCATGACTTTGGAACTGGTCATTTTTACAAGGCCCTTGCAGCCCTGCTGGAGAGCCCCGATGGCCCTGTCTCAAAGGTTTCTTGGCTCTGGGACCACCCATTCCTCTTCCCCAGCATGGCACAAAGGCTCAGGTTCAACCAGGTGAGTGACCGCATGTTCACTGGGTTACTGTGAGGTACAACTGAGATTATTCATGACAAATGCTCCGCCAGTGCCCAAGGCACAGCAACCACTAAGTAAAAATTAGGTATTGAATATGATTAGATAATGACAGTATTATTATTTTGCCAATACTCCAGAGCATAAGGCTGCCTACAAAACTCATAAAAATTCAAATCCTGGACTGGACATGAATACACACTGAAAATAACCACCGATTCGGTGCACCAGAGCACCTAGTGCTGGGCAAAGAGGAGCAGGTCAGAGGCTCCGAGGCTCAGAGCTCAGACGTTGGGCTCCTGATGGCATGCAGCCCCTCCAGCCTATCCGCGGGACTGGTTCGCACAGAGTTTTCCTCAACACTACAATTATCATGATGTAGGTTCTCCACCCCCAGTGCAGCCTCTTGCCAGGCCTGATGTCTTCTTTGGTCTCTGGGAATCTCCAGTTTTTAGGGAAGTCCTAGGTCTTTTGATAGGCCTGGGTTGTTCTCTGGACTGCATTTCACGCAAACATTCAGCCAGAATTGAAAGGGTCATCAAGCTAAGGTCGCTGGCTAACCAGTACATTCTCTGGCTCTCCAACCACAAGGTCAAGGTGTAGCTAAGAAGGTGCTCTCTCAGTCCAAGGTAGCCACCACAGATCTTTTAAGTGAGGCTTTCTTACTGGTTCCAGCCCACCACGGGCAGCTCACAAGAACTAACTGGGCATCTCTTCCCAACTTCACATTCAGGAATATCATGGTGGTAGCCTGAACTCAATCCTGATGGAAGTATTCACCATAGAAATCGATGCATGTTACAAATTGTGGCACTTTTTTTTTTTTTTTTTTTTTTTTTTTCTGGAGAGCCAGTTGTTACACACTTATCCCCATATGATGGGCTCCCATCTTAATTCCAAAGCAAAGCACCACTTTTGAATGGCTACTTATGCAGCCACCAAAGAAGATTTTTTGAAAGAAAGGTACTGTCTGAATGAAATACATCTGAATGAATGTACCATCTGAATGAAAATATAAACTGAAAGTCTCATTTATTTATCTTTTTCCAAATGTATATAACGGAGATTGTAGCTGGTGAAAGGGTGATAAATGACAAGCCAAGACCATGCCTTTTGTTTGAAATACACCCAAAATACTAATGTTGGTAAAAATATCTGTAAGAAGCTATTTATTTATTAGCAAGTTTTGAATTTTTACTCAGCATGCAAGAGAGTTACATGTGATAAGCCACATATGTGCATTGGGGAAAACATTGAGCAAAGGTATTAAACAATGCACCTAGAAACAATATGGAAAAACACTAAATTTTTAACAAGTTTTTTTGTTTCTTATTCTTTTTTTTTTTTTTTTAATGTAACCTAAACTGTGTTTCAATCCTAACATTGTTGTGTCCTCTACAGCCCTTCTGGTGTCTTTCTCCTTGCGAAAACAGTACCAGTGATTCATAGTGAGGCAGCCTTATTTTCTAACCCTGTAAGATCTGTTTGAAATAAACACTTGAAATACCATTTCTTTTAGGCAGAAAAAAATGGGATGGTCAGTTTAGGGAGTCGATTGCTTATTCACACACTGAGCTGTGGACCTCTGGAGCCCAGACGCCAGAGGCCAGGTGATGAGGCTGTGAGGTAGGAGTGGAAGTAGGGGCTTAGTCATAGTGGACCTTGCCCTCAGCCCCAGAGGCGGACAGGTCTCCATTGCAGAGTGTGTGGAGTTGTGAACAGGGCCTGTCTCCCAAGGCACTCATGGACATCCTCAGCCTGTATTTTCGAAAGGCCTTTTGAATAATAGCAGCACATCTTTCCTCTTCCTTCCTCTTGGTGGTGGTGACTATGGGTTCATATAACTTCTTGGAAGGGTTGGCTTCCATGAACTTCTCCTCCATCATCACTTTCATGCTGTCCAGGCCATCGGAGTCACCAAGTACCCTAGTGGTGAATGCGAAGAGTATATCTAGGCAGTGGAGACGATCTCCACTTACCATGGGCAAGTCCATCATGAGAAACTGAAATTTATTAGGCTTTGCCACCCGTAAAGGCTCAGGAAGGGCATCAGCAAAGTCAGAAAGGGCAGAATATTTGATGAACTGTGTTGCTTCTGGGTCAAACTTTTCCCAGACTTCATAGAATATCTCAAAGTCATCTTCACCCAAAGGGTCCTCACTTTCTTCAGTGGCTATGTTGAAGTTCTCTAAAATCACAGCAATGTACATGTTGACAACAATGAGAAAGGAGATGATGATGTAACTAACAAAGTAGGTGATGGCTATGGCATGGAAGTAACGGTTGTCTAAGCTGGGGTTTCCTGAATCCTTTGATTGCAGCATGGGCTTCAGGAGAGCATCCCAGCCTGCTGAGGTGGTGATCTGGAAGAGACACAGTATGCTGCCAACAAAAGTTTTAAAGTTGAATATGTCATCAATTCCATGTTCCTCCTTCACTCTGCAAAAATAGCTCATGCCAAAAATGGCATAAATAAACATAACCAGAAAAAGTAGAAGGCCAATGTTGAACAGAGAAGGAAGAGACATCATCAGAGCGAAAAGGAGAGTCCTAATTCCTCGTGCGGCGCGAACAAGTCTCAGGATCCGACCAATCCGAGCCAAGCGGACAATCCTGAAGAGTGTTGGAGGGAAAGGAATGTGCTGCTGGTCCTCCAAGGCAGAAATCATTGCACCTTAGGAGAAGGAGATAGAGCAATTAATTTCCAGTAGGCACCCTGCTTTCAGATCCAGCCTGTCTCTCCTGCCTTGAACTCTTACTGGGATCAATTTTTAATCAGTACTTTGTAATCTATATGCTGCACAAATTAAGAAATTTCTTTAACAATATCAGGGAAAATGTCTATCTGTGCCTTAACTTAGAAAATAATTTCCAAGCACCATACAACTTTAGATGGGACTTCAGATAAAATAAGATGTCTATCATATTGGAGACACCCAAGGAAAGGAAAGAAAATGCCATTTATGAAAGGCTATTTTGTGACCTATCTCATACACTTGAAGTGTGTTATCTGTGTTGGGTGTTGAAAGTCACTGATGGGATAACAAATGTAATAGTTTTCCATATTTACTGGATACAAAGAATGGAAAACAGATAAACTAACTATATAGTCCTTCAGGTTAATTAATGGAAGGAGAAACTTCTGACACTGATTGATGGTTGGCTTGAGCCTGAGCTGCCAGCGGAAATTGTGGAATGTCTAACCCCAAAACTCCTTAAAAAGGGAGGTTTTTATTTGTATAGGGGAATTTGAACACAGCTTGCTATAGACAAGGACAGGGCAGGGCTGGAGGGAGATGGTGTTTTGGGGATGCTCAACTCTATGCGGAAGCTGCCGCAGAGCTCTCATATTTGTCAATATGCTCATCCTGAGAAAGGACTCCTGAGGTCCACTCAGAAGGCTTAAGGGACTAAGTTGGAGATACTTTCCTTATTGTTGTAGACACCTCCAAAAATAGGATCTCGAGCAGAGGTTTCTGCAAACAGCTAAATATTTGGCCTAAAATGTCATCCTGTTCTCTCATTGCCTATTCTGTAAGCAAATGATAAAAGATTTGAAACAATTCACATTTTGGCCCAAATATTATAGAATGGTTGGAACATGTTTGTCTTGTGTAGACATGGCCTTGCTCTTCCTCTGGGTGGGGGTGGGGGGGTCCCCAAAGGCATTACGGGAGATGGGCAGCCAGAATTGTTGGCTATCACCTAATGACTAAGAGAACTAATTCACAACAGTGCCCATGAAGTCAAATTCAGCCAACAGTAGTGAGGTGTGGAATTTATTCAGTTCCAACTTAACAACACTTGGAGGAGGTCCACCCTTTAAGGCTACCTCCTTCACTAGTATTTCTTTGACTAATGGAACCCACAGTAATCTATTTGTTATCTGAGCTCAGTTTTTCTGTGTACCATGGGATTTGGTGTGCAGTTAATTTCTCTTTTTCTGACTCTTTAAGTACTTAAAACATAAACTCAATACTTTAATACTTAATAGTTAAACTACATTGTTAACTCCTAGAGAAGGATTCACTTTGACTCACACTCATTTTGTATTTCTCTAAAAAGCTTAGTAAAGAGCTTGGGAAAGTGTAGAGGCTTAGTGTTGGGTGGCAGATCTACTGGCAAAGGCATATAAAATGCTGCCTACATTAGTGAGTAGGACTTGGCTCAAGGTTTGGATTTTCCTCATCCACTGGAGCAAAATACTATACAGTGCTCTGCTGTGTAACTGCAATTGCCTAGCAGTTGTTCAAAGGACAGAAACAAGAAATATTTCCACAACCTGCATGGCTGGCACTGCCTGGAAGGAGTTTAGTAAGTGGTAGAATAAATGAGTTGCTCTCTGCATATTGGAGGAAGGAGTTCTTCAAGTTCTCAGAGGGCTGTGCCAGAGTCACTCTACCATCATTTTCTGAGCTTAATACTGCTGTCAGTTTCACCAGGACTTGAAATTATAATTGACTGATAAAGTTTAACAATCTGTTTCACTGGAGGTGTGTGGAAGGATCTATTGCTAAACTTTATCTACATCAAATTCATGGCTTAGGAACCAGAACAGACTATGAGCTGTACCATTTTCTTGTTCTTGGAAACACCTGCATTGCTGCTGTAGTGATAGGAACAAAATATTTTGATCTCACATATCTGTTTAGCACATCCTTTCTGAAATAGTACAAAAGCTTCCACTTGTGAAATCAGTTTTCATTGTCTCCATTGCTTTTTTTTCTTCCATTGCTTTCTGAACTATAAGAATGGCCCCTGAGTGGTTGCACACAATTATTTAAAAAAAAAAAAAAACTGCAAAACCCAAGGTGTAAACTCTCATGGCTTAGCCATGAAGAATTTAATTTGAAAGTTGGAGTATGTGAGTGTGTGTGTTATAAAAACGTAAATGGAAACAATCCTTTTTTCTCTATTCTTCTTCCACAAATCTTATAGTTAATCCTGCCTATGTTAAGAAAAATATAGTGATTACGGAGTAAGACTGGTTGGTGAATGGGGTCCAAGCAGTTGAGATAAGCATAGTTCATGCTGTGGTTTAAGTTAACATGGGATACAGAATAAAAAGCAAGCACTGCTTGTTCTCATGACACACTCTTGAAGCACAGTCTAGGCTGGGCCATGGAGGTCCTGCATAAGAGGTGAGAGAATGCCTAGCAGTGTCACAGGGGTGCAATAACTGTGATCTGATAGCCACATGGATTCTGAACTAAGGAAAACCACGGGAACTAAGCATCAAATCCTTAAGACTAAAGACATTCATGAGAGCTTATAGTTGCACAGGAAAGGTAGAACTCTGACTCAGTTATGGATATCCCAGATATCCCCTTAGATACTTTAAGGTCATCTTAATTTTGTCCATTGAATAAATGGATCCACACAGTTATTTAACTCTCTGTTTCAGTTATGTAAACAGTCAAAGGAATGAAAATTGCTCTGTATCTCCTAGCAACTTCCCAGTAGAGAATGGCAGCAGTACACCTGTCTTTTTTTTTTTTTTTCCTGAAACCACATTAAACCTAATTTGTTGCTTTGTGGATAGTTTGGACATACTTCCAAATGCTAAGATTTACTTCTAGCTCTCAGATTAAAGCCCCTCAGGCTTCTGATATTACTTACTAACAATAGAAAGAACCACGATCACACAATCAAATAAATTCCAGCCAATGGTGAAGTAGTATTGCCTCAAAGCAAAGATTTTGACAAGACACTCAATTGTAAAGATGACCACAAAGGCCAGGTTGAGACGTTCAAGGATGACTTTCGTGGCCATGGACTGGTCATCTGATTCAGCCATCATGCAAAGCATGTTGAGCAAAATGAGGATGATGATGATGATGTCAAAGACCTGGCTTGTAACTACATCAAACACGAGACCCTGGCATTTATTCTGAGAGGGAAAAGAAAACAAGAATCTTAGATCATTTTGCATTGTCAGAATGAAATCACATACATAAAAAAGGCACATACAACAGAATTTGTCCTCTCTTACAATTGAAGCAGTTTCTTGAAAAATGCATACCCTTTTTAAACAAGAAATTCTTGTATTTACATTTTCATTTAAATTCAGTTACGTAAGTGTTTTGAAGTTGTAGGCTTATAGCTTTAATTCCATTTTAAAAGAAAAAAATGTTTGGTAATGACATAACTTTGATATGATGGATGATGTTTTGCTGAAATAAAACAACTCGAGTTGGATTTAATAATAAAAAGATGAACTTCGGTTTCTATATTTCATCTGTTTCTTTATTTGAGCTTCAATAATATTAATGCTGAGAATTCCTACTCATGTAATTATGTTGGACAAAATGGAATTAACATCCCCAAGCCTCCATTTGTTAATTCAGAATATTGAGGCCTAAGTATACTTAACCAAAACTCTGTATTCAAGCAGTTCTTAAATGCCAATTTTCTAAATCCTGTTCACTTGAAAATAATGCTAGATAAATGGGACTGTGCTGTAATGATTACTAAAAACAGAAAAATTGATTATTTCATGTTATTATTGATGGTGAACTTACATATTGGTTGGTACATAGATAGTCATACTGCTCACAAAGTAAGTATATGCTAATTGCTCTGGTACAGGCCCTAGCTCAAGTTCGCATGCCTAATCTACCATGTACAGTGAAATAACTCAGCCGTCTCACTGTATTTTCTATAATTTAACAGCTATGAAGCACTACTTCACTTACTTAGTAGAAAATTATTCTTAAACACAAACTCAGACACTAATATTGTATGGCATTCTTGACTATTAATTGATTGTTTTACAATATACGTATACATTAAGGTATTTTATATTATATTATCCTCTAATCAAAATATACATATACAGTAGTCTATTTAGAAAATGCCTAAACTCCTGAGAATCACTTTTAGAACGCCAGCTATCTGTAATGGTAATTGGGCGAAAGATGATGTTGGTTTGTGGTGATAATAGTGGAGAGAGATGTAAACATTTAGATTTAAAAGCTAATATGGAAGTAGATGCGGAAGTCAGAGACTGTTTGAGTGGAGGTGACTATGGGAAAATGATGGCCTGAGGCTACAGTTTCTGGCTAGTAGAGCCTTTTAAGAGAACAGAGAATGAGGCATTTCAGAGGAACACGATTAAGATCTGCCCTGAGAACACTGAGTTCGAGGGGCCAGTGGGGAATCCGAGGGCCTTGGGCAGGTAAAGGTATGGGTTTGGAGCTCAGGTGCAGAGCTGGAATGCAGATGTGGAGTTCAATGGCACCAATACCGACATGAATTAAAACATGAGAAAGGACGGTATCAGTAAGTGAGAGCAAAAGCAATGAGAGAGGGTAGGGACAGCACTGGAGGGCTACTACATTTAAGTTTGTGTTTTTCAAATTTTGTTCCACAATCATTAAAACTTTTATCGAGGAATCTGGAGAAGAAACTTGCAAGTCAATTGCATTTGCTGTGTGAGAATGCATCTAGGAAGTCAGAAAGGACCTGAAGAAAAGATACTTTTAAGGGTGCTTTCCAGGAAATCACAGTGAGTGGCAAGAATAACAGTGAGGGAGAGTAAGCCTAGGCCTGATAGTTTAATATTTAGAGAAACAGAGGAGATCAAGAATACAAGTTCCCTAAACTGATAGATATCAAAAAAACATTGGGTATCACTTTAGAATGTACAGTGAGCAATGAATCTTGGAACACTACATCAAAAACTAGTGATATACTGCATGGTGACTAACATAACACTATATAAAAAATAACATTACATAACAAATAGCAGGGAGGACATGGAGAGTTAGAGAGGAGAAGGGAGTTGGGGGAAATTGGAAGGGGAGGTGAACCATGAGAGACTATAGACTCTGAAAAACAATCTGAGGGTTTTGAAGAAGCGGGGGGGTGGGAGGTTGGGGGAACCAGGTGGTGGGTATTATAGAGGGCACGGATTGCATGGAGCACTGGGTGTGGTGCAAAATAACGAATACTGTTATGCTGAAAATAAATAAAAGAAAAAAATTACATAATAAAAATGTAAATGTAAAATATAAATGTAAAAATGTAAAAAAAAAGAGAAAATACAGTGAATTCTACCCAGTATCATTTTTAAATCAGTAATGAAGCCCCCCTGTGGATGGTTCAGAAAGAATCAGAAATGGTTCCAGATCCCTTCCTCTACTGTTAAAAATAAAATACATCACTGCTCAGGTTAGAACAGCTAGATTCCCTCTGTTCCCATGTAACTGCTATTCATTTTTTCCAAAGGTCAAAAATCACATTTAGATTTTAGAGATTTAAAAACGTCTGTGGGGAGCTAAAGTTGTGAGTTAAGGGCTAACAGCTGATTTAAAAGTCTTAAACTCAGGGACATCTGGAATATGTGTTTATCTCATGCAACACTGCTCCCTGGAATATAGAAGTTAAGGTAAATGTGATGCATTAACTGGGGAGATGATGCCTGCTTGTTGGAATTCCTCCTTGTGAAGCCCTGACTAGTAAGCTGTAGCTACACAGGGAGGACTACAGCATGACACCTATTCCCGGATGAACCCCGTGATGAACATGCCGGAAGACATAGTTAAAGCATGGAGTTGGAGGCTTGCTTCGAGTAATGTAGTCTTTGCCCACATGAAGCTCTTCCCTTGCAGCTTAGCATGCTCAGGGCGGGGGAGAGACCTAGAAGCTGCAGCTATGTCATTGCAACTTCTCTTTGGCTATGTGCTGCCTTGCTTGGTTCATATTATGAAATAAATGGGTAAATATGTGGGAGCCTATTGTGTCTCATGATTCTCTTAGTTAATTTCAAATCTAGGACCAACTGGTATTAAGTCACTGGTTGCACATGTAAATAAAAATTCTTTGTCTTTTTTGTTGGCTCAAATTCAAATAAGAGCTCTCCAAATATAGTTGCATAATTAACCTCTTGGTAAAAAATTCTTCATTGTTTAAATTCTAAACACTTTGTCCTAACATTCCCAGATATTTCTTTTTTCCTTCTACAATGATTTTATTATAAATATGTTCTTTTGGAATAAACAAATACTGCATTCAAGACTATTTATCTGCAAACTTGTTCTAAAGTAAACATTCCCAGATATTTTTACTGCAATACAAATATTCAGTCCTAGTGGGATGGACTCTGTGTGTACCCTAAAACATACTCTTTCATTCAACTAATAATTACTGAGAATACACTGTAGGCTCTTTTCTGAGTTTTGGGAATAGCAGTAGATTAAACATACCTTTGATAATTTGGGGTCTCATGTTCAAATGAAAATCTCTAAAGCCTATACATGCTTTGGATATCAAGCTCCTCTTCCATACTGCTATCCCGAACTTCCCCACTGACCCTTCCTGCCTTGAAAACCTTCAAAATTACCTGTTAGAGCTACCAACTATGCCTAGTGTATTACTTTATAATCTGATGTGATCAAGTTCTAGCTCTTCAATTAGACCACAACACGAAGCAGCTTTGGAGCACTTGATAAGCAAGATTCATTGAGAGTAAGGGTCAGCCAACTATATCCTGTAGGCCAGATCTGGCCCACTACTGGTTTTTTGTATAATTTGTGAGTTCAGAATGGGTTTTACATTTTCTAATGTCTGGGAAAAAACTCAAAAGGAAAATAAAATTTTGACATGTGAAAATTAAAGAAATCCAAGTTTAGTGACTATAAATCAAGTTGCACTAGAACACAACCATGCACATTTGTTCTGTACTATCTATGGCTGCTTTTGTGTTACATGGCAGAGCTGAACAGTGGCAGCAGAGACCATGTGGCCTGCAAAGCCTGCAATGTTTACTATCTGACCCTTTTTTTGGGTCAACTCCTGATATAGAACTTTTATCATAAATACTGGTAAAGTGGAAGCCAGTATGCATGACTTAAGACTTCACACCAGAAAAGTTGGTAAAAGATATTATAAATACATTTTTAATTGGTCAATATTTTGTCAAAACTATAATGAGATATTACCTCACACCTGTCAGAATGGCTAAAATCAACAACTTAAGAAACAGCGGGTGTGGTTGAGGATGTGTAGAAAAAGGACCATGCATGTACTGTTGGTGGGAATGCAAACTGGTGGAAAACAGTATGGAGTTTCCTCAAAAACTCAAAAATAGAACTACCTTAAGATCCAACAGTCACACTACTGGGTATTTACCCAAATAATACAAAAATACTAATCCAGAGGGATATATTCACTGCGATATATACATCAACATTATCTACAATAGCCAAGTTATGGAAAAGGCCCAAGTGTCCATCAACTGATGAATGGGTACAGAAGCTGTGGTAGTTATAAGATGGAATATTATTCAACCATAAAAAAGAATGATATTTTGCCATTTGCAATGATGTGGATGGAGCTAGAGAGAATAATGCTAAGTGAAATAAGTCAGAGAAAGGCAAATGGCATATGATTTCACTCATATAGGGAACTTAAGAAACAAAACAAATGGACAAAGGGGGTGGAGAGAGAGGCAAACCAAGAGATAGAGAACTGATGGTTACCAGAAGGGAGGTGGTTGGGGGAGGATTGAGGAGTGCACCTGTCATGATGAGTACGGGGTTATGTATGGAAGTGCTGAATGAATCACTACATTATACACCTGAAACTAATATTCTACTGTATGTTAACTATATTGTAGGACTTTAAAAATAAGAAAAAAATTTAGTTAAAACAAACTATTAAGTTTACATCATTACAATGAGTATATACTAAGCACCTATTGTGTGCTCACCAGAAAGCAAATGAAAGGTGTTGCTCAAGTTCTTGTTATTGAATTCAAATGTCTAATTTTCCTAAGGACTTGAGCCAGACATCAGTGTGTCTGGGTCTTTGTTGATTTCTTAGATAGTGTCTACAAACTTAAAGAATAAAGAACAGCACTGCAAACATCTGAGCTCAAGACCACTTAATGGATCTATGTATTTAGAATGAATCAATTGCTCTCACCAGAGGTCTTGGAATGGGCTTTTGAGGTTTTTTGGATCCTAATTTTTTCATTGCATTATAGTATTTCTTCTGTTCTTCTGTCATAAAAATGTCTTCGCCACCTAAGTATATGGAGAAGATGAGAGCTAATTATTATTAAAAGTTTTTTGGAAACAAGATCTGAACTTTCAGAAGTAGTTTCAAAGTTATATTACATTCTATCAACAACTCCTAAAATTCCAATTGGAAGCAAAGCCCTCTATAGGAGGGCTGAAATAAGATTTAAATTAAAGAAAAGAGAAAAAATGTAACTTTTATCAGCTATATATTAGTTTTTAGAATATGAGCAAAGATTACACACTCTTTGCAAACACCCACTATACCTTTAAAAAACTATATTTTAGGTTGCATAAATCAAATCACAATGCAAGAAAAATAGATATTAGTAATAAAAATTTAAACAAAAATCTGACCAAATGGCAATTAAAATTCTCCTAAATAAATGAATTAAAGCATATATCTTTTAATAAAATTTCATAAAATTTTCCAGACCCACTCTTATGAAAAAAAAAAAAACCTAGAGAGCTTTAAATGTTTTCATTATTGAACAAGAACAAAGATATATGAATAAGAATTTTCATTTCTGAAAATTTTAGGAGGAAGTAAAATATCTAGAAATGCTGGGTAAATTAGAACAGAATTCTTTTAAAATGTACAGCTAAACTTGCACAAAAGTAAGGAAGATCTCGAGGGTCTGAAAATCAACAGTGATCAAAGAGTAGTAAATTATCCTGAAGCCACTGTTGGCCTAAGAGCATTTGCTAATCTCTGTGAAAACTAGAATCTTGGGCCTTAATAACTACAACGGAATCATGAGGAAAAGTCTGTGGGCTTATGCCAAGGTCCCACATGAATCTGAGACTCCTTCTTAAGTGCTATCAATGAAAGGGTGAAGAAGAAAATAGAATTGGTCAATAGGCAGTGGAAGACAGGAAGGAAACTGTCTTAGTCTGGCTTATGGGTAAAAACCCAGTCTTTCCTGACAATCTGTGAACCCAGGCCTGCCTTGATAACAGTGTGGGGTTTGAATTTTCACCACTACCATTTAGACCAAAAATATTCAGCCCTAGGACAGACAGTCTTTTCAACAATGGTGCTGGGAAACTGGATATCCACATGCAAAAGAATAAAGTTAAATTCTTACTTAACATCATACACACAAAAAAATAGCTCAAAATACATGAAAGACATAAACGTAAGCTCTAAAACAATAAAACTCAGAAGAAAACATAGAGCAAAACTTCACAACACTAGATCTGGCAATGATCTCTTTCATATAACACCAAAGGCATAGATAACAAAAGAAAAAATAGATAAATTGGACTTCATGAAAAATTTTAAATTATGTGCATCAAAAGATACTATCAATGAAGTAAAAAGGCAATCCAAAGAATGGGGAAACATATCTATATATCATATATCTGATAAGGGATTAATCAGAATATATGGAAAACTCTTAAAATTTAACAACAACAAAAAACCCAAACAGCCAGTGTCAGAGAAATTACTACCTGTGTTCTCTTCTAGAATGTTTATGGTTTCAGGTTTCACACTTAGGTCTTAAATCCATTTTTAGATTATTTTTGTATATGGTGTTAGAAAATGGTTCAGTTTCATTCTTTTACATGCAGTTATCTAGTTTTCCCAGAACCATTTATTGAAGACACTGTTCTTTACCCATTACATATTCTCACCTCCTTTGTCATAGATTAATTCACTATATGAGTTTGTTTGTGGCCTCTCTATTCTGTTCCATTGACTTATGTGTCTATTCTCATGCCAGTACCATACTGTTTTGATTATTACAGGCTTGAAGCGTATCTTAAAATCTGGAACTATGATTCCTCCAGCTTTGTTCTTCTTTTCTTAAGATTGCTTTGATTATTCAGGGTCTTTTGTGGTTCCATACAAATTTTAGTGTTATTTATTCTAGCTTGGTGAAAAATGTTGCTGGTATTTTTGTAGGGATTGCATTGAATCTATAGATTGCTTTGGGTAGTATGGACATTTAAACAATTTTAAGCCTTCTAATCTACAAGCATAGAATATCTTTCCATTTGTTTGTGTCATCTTCCATTTCTTTCATTGGTGTTTTTGTTTTCAGGGTATAGGTCTTCCACCTCTTTGGCTAAATTTAGTCCTAGGTATTTTATTCTTTTAAGTGCAATTGTAAACGGAATTGTTTGAGTAGTTTCTGCTACTTCATTGTTAGTGTACAGAAATGGTACCAATTTCTGCATATTAATTTTGTGTCCTACAGCTTTACTGAACTCCTTTATTACTTCTAGTAGTATTTGGTGGAGTCTTTAGGATTTTGTGTGTATAGTATCATGTCATCTGAAAATAATGATGGTGTAAATTCTTCTTTAACAAAATGGATGACTCTTTTATTTTTCTTGTCTGATTGTTGTGGCTAGGACTTCCAGTACTGTGTTGAATAAAAGTGCCAAGAGTGAACATCCTTCTCTTGTCCCTGATCTTGGAGGAAAGGCTCTCAGTTTTTTCCTAGATGAACGTATGAGTATGATATTAGCTATGGATTTTTCATATATGGCCTTTATTATGTTGAGGCATATTCCCTTTAAACTCACTTTGGTAAGAGTTTTATCATGAATGAGTATGGGATTTTGTCAACATTTCTCCAGATATGTCTCCTGAGGTAAGAGAAACAAAAGCAAAAATAAGTTATCAGGACTACATCAAAATAAAAACTTTTTGCATAGCGAAGGAAATGATCAACAAAACAAAAGGCAACTTACTAAATGGGAGAAGATATTTGCGAATGATATATCCAGTAAGAGGTAAATATCCAAAATATATAATGTATACAATTCAACAATCTAATTAAAAAATGGGCAGAGGACCTGAAGATACAGATACATGAAAAGGTGTTCAACATCACTAATCATCAGGGAAATACAAATCAAAACTGTAATGAGATGTCACCTCACACCTGCCAGAATGGCTAAAATCAAAACCACAAAAAATAACAAGTGTTGGCAAGAACATGGAGAATGCACTATTAGTAGGAATGCAGAATGATTCAGTCACTGTGGAAAACAATATGAAAGTTCTTCATACGATCCAATAATTCTTTTACTGGGCATTTACCCAAAGAAAATGAAAACACTAATCTGAAAAGATACGTGTGCCCCTTTATAGTTAGCCTCATTTATCATAGCTACAACATGAAAGAAGTGTCCACTGATGGATGATTGGGTAAGGAATATGTGGTATACATGTGTGTGCACATGTGCATGCACATGTACATGTGCACACATGTACACACATATACTCACAGAAGAATATTATGCAACCATAAAAAGGATGAATTAATTTCATTTGAGACATGGATAGACCTAGAGGGTATTATGTTAAATGAAATAAGTCAGACTGAAAAAGACACATACCATATTTCACTCATATGTGGATCTAAAAACAAATAAATAAACAGACAAAAAGCAGAACCAGACCTACAAATACAGAGAACAACAGACAGTTGCCAGAGGGGAAGGAGGTGGGGGATGGGTAAAAGGGATGAAGCGGTGAGGGAGGTATAGTCTTCCAGTCATGGAATGAATAAGTCATGGGAACAAAAGGCACAGTATAGGGGTGCCTGGGTGGCTCAGAGGGATAAAGCCTCTGCCTTCGGCTCAGGTCATGACCCCAGGGTCCTGGGATTGAGCCCTAATTGAGCTCTCTGCTCCACAGGGAGCCTGCTTCCTCCTCTCTCTCTCTCTCTCTGCCTGCCTCTCTGCCTACTTGAGATCTCTGTCTGTCAAATAAATAAATAAAATCTCTTTAAAAAGTATAAGGAATATCATCAGTGATAGTGTAATAGTGTTGCACGGTGACAGATGGTAACTACACTTGCGATGAACATACCATAACATATAAACTTGTCAAATCACTATGCATACATCTGAAATTAATATTATGTGTCAGTTATAGTCTAAATAAATAAATAAACAAACAAATAAATAAAACAATCTGATTCAAAAATTGACAAAGGACTTGAGTAGACATCTCTCTAAAAAAGATAAACTGATAGCCAACAAGCACATGAAAAAACACTCAACATCACTAGTCATTAGGGAAATACAAATAAAAACCAAAATGAGATACCACCTCACATCCATTAGGATGGCTACTATCAGAAAAAGAGAAGACAAGCATTAATGAGCATGAAGAGAATCAGAATTACACTGTTGATGGGAATGTAAAATGGTAGCTTCTATGGAAAACAGTACAGTAGTTCCTCAAAAATTTGAAAAATAGTATTACCATATGATCCAGCAATTATACTTCTAGATGTATATCTGAAAGAATTGAAATCAGGGTTTCAAACATATTTGCACGCTCATGTTCACAAGAGCTTTAGTCACAATAGCTAAAATGTGGAAGCAAACCAAGTGTCCATCAACAGATGAATGTATGAGCAAAATGTGGTAAGGAAGGAAATTTAAAAATATGCAACAACATGGGTGAAACTTGAGGACATTATGCTAAGTGAAATAACTTGATCACAAAAAAACAAATACTATATAATTCCACTTATAGGAGGTCCTTAGAACAGTCAAATTCATAGCAACAGAAGTAGAATGGTGGCTGCCAAGTGGGAAGGAAAATGGGAAATTATTGTCTAATAAGTATAGGGTTTCAGTTTTACAAGATGAAAAGAATTATGGGGATTGATAGTGGTGATCATTGGATAACATTATGAATGTATTTACTATCATTGAAATGTATACAAAAAATGGTTAGGGTGGCAAATTTCATGTTATATATATTGTACCACAGTAAAATTAATTTTGTGATTTTAAAAAAAAATGCATCCTTAGAAGTTAACCAGGTCATTTCAGGATGCCTGGCAGATGCAAGTGTCTTCAGTAATTACTTTCCTCATGGTAGTACATATTAATATTATTATTCTGATACTGTCCTATGTGTGTGTTGGGGGATAAAACAAAAAGGAGTAATTATGAAAAATTTTAATTCTATTATTTCTTGTGCCCATGAGAATTAATTTTCTCAGTGTGGAAAAGAGGAGATACAGATCATTATTAGAGAAGAAGTTAAGTGAAAATCTTGTAGATCTGAACTTGAATGACCAGTATTCATATTTTCATATACATTTCTTTGAAGTCATAAATTTGAAGTAGCTCTGTCCACTGAAAAAGCATTGAAGCAAAGACAATGAGCATTTCAGGGTGTGATCTTGGAATACCACCTCCCCCAAAAGCAGAACCCCTTAGAGAAACAGCTGATTCTTGATCTGGCACAAAAGTGGTATGATTTAACTTGGAGTATCTTGTCATTCCAGAGAGCAAGGAATTTGTCAAATGGGAGGACCTGATTTTAATCCCGACTTAAAAAGAATATCAATTGATCAAAGAATGAATAAATGTATAAATATTTTAAGAAAATGAAAGACTCAAGGAAATTTGAATGTTGACCTGATATTTAACAAATCTAGAGAATTCGTGTTAAACTTTTTAGGTGTGGTAATGGAATTGTGGTTACCTTTAAAAAGAGATATGTTTTGAAATATCTGTGGGTAAAACAGTGTAATGTCATTTGTTCTCTTAAAAAAAATCTGGTGGCAGGATTGGATAAGGGCATAGGTGCCATGAAGATGCTCTTAAGTCAATAAACGTGTTGGGTGATGGGTCTTGTAGGTTCATTTTAGTATACTCTTGTGCATGATGGAGATTTTCTGTAATGAAAAGTAAAGCAAAACAAAACTAAGTGCCACAGCCTGATCAAAACAGTGATTTCAAATGTAAACTTCCATCGAAAATCAGAAGGCCTGACATCCAAATTGCAGGGACTGATTGCAATCAAGCTGCATATTACAGAGGTGACTCTACAGAGCACACTTCCAAATGACAGCAGCAATGTAGTTACAGAAGGACAATGAGGGACTCGCCCAGCAGATACTAAGGAGGCTGATCAGTATCAGGATACATTTTGGATAGATTGCAAGAGTTTAAGAAAAATTTAAAAGAGCCATAAGAACAATTAGGAAAACCAAAGGTGAATATTTAGTTACCCCATTTTAGGATTCTGAGATTTAGTTCTTACATGTAAGAGAAGAAGCCAAAAAGGACAAGATTGGGAATCTGACTCCATTAAAAACCCTAATGTCTATAAATTAAAATGTTATTATAGAAATATAAGAAGTCACAAATTAGACTTAATATTTGAAAACATAAGAAAAAGATGACAATCTCAACTTTAAAAAAAGAGACAAGGGAAGAAATACTTACAGCTATCAATCTGTGAAAAAAGTGTATAACCTCACAAATGACCAAATAAATGAATTTAAAACAATGAGATAACACTTTTACCATCAAGCTGGAGAAGATCATTAAAATTATAAAACTAAGA